>NC_044565.1:11411719-12022463 GCF_007565055.1 Rhinopithecus roxellana | reverse complement strand
TGGTAGCATTAGTGGAGACGGGAAGGAGGGAATGGATTTGAAATAGACATGACTCACTACACACTCAGACATGTTCCAGTAGCTTCACTCTTTTCCTGGGTCTTGAAGTCCTTAGATCTGGAGAACAGCCTCTGAACTCAGGGTGACGATTCTAACCATTCACCTGTGTCATCCAGTTGTCACCTTTTAGGAACACAGATGACTGTTGAAAGAGGCGCTCTGTTCTGGCTTAGAGGCTCAGGGGTCCCTTAACAGCAGCCAGTCTCTTTTCAAAGCCCCTGGAGCTCCCACTCCTTGTCCTGTCACTCTCAGAGCCTCTGGATGCTCCAAGGACTTTGTGGTTGTTTCTTTGTAACTGTGAGTTGGTTGGTGTTTTCTTGTTTTGGTTTTTCCTGAAGCCTGTAGAAATCTACCAGCCTGAGAGTGTTCTGTTGTAGCCCATTCTATTTACCTCATAGAACTGCCGCTCTCCAGGCCTTCTAATTGTGGCCCATGTTACATGTATGACCCACTGAGAACTCAGGTTCATTCCCCAAGCCTGACACCCTTCTACACTCTGTGACTCAATTCCCTGCCTTCAGTTCATAGCAGTGTCAAATGAGCCATTGGGTCTTTGCCACCTCTCTCCCACTTCATGCTCAGGAGCTCTCTGTAAAGCCTTTGCTGAGTAACTGGATAATGCTAATGCCAGGCTTGAGCTGCAGCAGCTGGGGAGTGGATGTGCTCCTCCAGCCAGAGGCTGAGCACTGAGATCCCAAGTCTGTGTTCTGATCTCTGGAGGGATGGTTCTATGGATGGGCAGTCTGGGCCACGTGTGTGTTCTACTCGCCCATCACAGTCACAGGTGGAGTCATGGAGCTAGAGGCAGGGAGCAGCTCCCACTCCCAAATTCTCATAGGTATTTTAGAATGGGAACCGCTTTGGCAGTTCTGGGATAGCCAGCTCTGAACCACTGCCAAAGGCACACATTTAGTGACCTGAGAGATGAGGCAAGCTGATCAAGGTACACAAGTGTCATCACTGCAGGCTCCGGGGAAAGCACAGCAGGAGAGGAAAGGGCTGTGGCTTGTAGTTAAAATACAGTGATGACTGTAATGATGATTTGAACCTGATGGGCTGTGCCTCAAAGGTGAACCAGGGAGAATGAAATAAAGAGTTCCAGAAGAGGTAAGGGGGGATTTTAGTGGGAATTAGGAAGATACAGGGAAGAGAAAGGAGAAAGGTCAGGAAAATCAGGGTTGTAAGGAGTTTCTACTTCCTTGAAAGCCAGGAAGCTCACTTGAACAAAGAGCACAAGACCCCAAATCTTTGTGACACCCCTGGCTTGGAGAGCTTGCTGGTCTTTCTTTAGGAGCCTGGCTAGTTTTTGCAAGCATAGTTTTCACAAGCAATTGAAGGATAATTTCCGTAGATCTATAGTGAAGCTATCCCGCAAATAAAGTGGGGCTGGCCAGAGAGGATCTGTAGTTTCCAAAGCCCCAAAGGACACCTGCAAATCAGCTGTTGCAAAAATATGTCTTTAGGAGCCCAGGCTACCTGGAACACGGCCTCAGGACAGCAGAATGTGCCTTATCACTCACTTTGTTTTCCCAAACAGAAGAGAAGAGGGAGAGTGGCCACATTGATTCAGCCAAGCACCTCCAGGAGGTCCCCTCTGGATGTCCCATGAGGCTACCCCTCAGCCACAACCCGGAGCACGTGGAGATGGCTTTGCTCAGCAACATCCTAGCGGCCTATTCCTTTGTCTCAGGTAGGTGCCTGGTCTCCGCTGGGCCAGGACTGAGGTCTGGGGCTGGGTCCAAGGTTGTCTCCTGGTTGGCCATCTCTGGCCTTATTCTCAGGAAAGACACACTACATAATCATAGCTACTGCTCGGCTATGCTGAGTTTTGAGATGAAAGGTCTCCTGGTTGGAAATTAAGCTTGTCATTCTCTAATTTGAAAAATGAAGGGTTCTAAGAGCTTTGTCTTGCAGAAAATGTTTAGCTGCTCAAGTGAGTGAGTGAAGTGGCCCGGGGCTACTGTTGGCTTCTGTCACTATGCATTAACTCTGACCAAGGCGGGGGCTGATGGAGTACCTCAGCCTAATTATTCTATGCAGTTAACCTCACACAGGCTGCCTCTGTGTGAGACTGTGTATGTGGAAGAGAGAGTATGTGTTTTTATGTTCTGTGTTTGGGGCCTTTCTGGGGTATTTGATGAAGCTGTAGAAGAGATGAAGACAGAAGGCATCTGGAGTATGGAAGAGTCTGATATTTGTCCCTTCGTTGGTTCAAAGTTGTACTCTTTAGTAAGATGGTTGATTTTCTCCTCAAGATCATTTCTTGAAAACAGATGTTGTTCATATAAAAGGAGTCATTTTAAAATACATGAAAATGCTCACTGGTTTGAATGACTAAACTGTGCCTCTGCTGCTTGAATGAGTTTTTAATTTCTTAATACTTTGCTTTTGTTTTTGTTTTGTTTTGTTTTGCCTGATGTCTCTGGATATATTGTATAAAAAGGAAGGAACTAGGGTTTCAATTAGATTTCCTTTGGGCAAGGACTGGTTTTACTTTCTAATTCTCTAGGCAGGGTGGACACATGGTGGTCTAAGAGTTGAAATGCAAACCTGATATTATGATTTACAGTGGCAAATCTGAGCCAAGTGGAGAGTTCCACGAGCCAAGGAAGTTCATGGCTTCTCTTTGTGAGAGGATCTTTGATGACGCGCATCCTGATTTCAAAAAAAAAAGGACTGCTCAGGGCCTTGTGCTGGGCGAGCTGCAGCATGTAGTCTGCTTGTGCCTCAGGTCCAGGGCTCTGCCTTCTTGAATCAGTGAAGGCCTAGGTCACCAGTCAGCTCCTTTTTCCCCTTAAGGAAGTCCAGGGCCCCCTTCTCTAGGCACTCACCCATTGGAGGAATCTCATCTTTGCTCTTGCTTCAAGGCAACATTGGAGAGAAAGGACACAAGAGCGGAAAAGAGCTTTGAAATTCAGGCATCATTTTCACAAGCAATTTAAGGATAATTTCCTTAGCTCTATAGTGAAGCTATCCCCTAAATGAAGTGGGGCTTGCGGAGAGTGTCTGTAGTTTCCGAAGACCCAAAAGATACCTGTGAATCAGCTGTTGCAAAAATATGTCTCGCGTGAGAGCAAACAGAGCACTGCACTTTGGACCTCTGCTCAGCACAGGAGGTACCTGGCAATTTTCCATTTCAGTCGACATGACCCTGACTTATGACCATTGAAAGTGGTAACTCATTGAATAGTCCTGTGTTTACCAATGTGTCTTGTGATTTTGTCAAGGCTGAAAAGTACATGGCCCTGTTTTTCTCTCCCCTCCAAACTTCCTCCTTCCTGCCCCATACTCTTGAATTAAATATTACTTGGGATGCAGGAAGACAATGCTTCTTTAAGTAAGTATAGGCTGAGATAAAAAGAAAATGCAAAGAAATAGAAAAGCAGTGTGGCTAAAATAAAATTTGGATCCAGTGTGTAGACTCAATGACTGAAAATCAATTCTGAAATGGAGAACATTCCCTGATTATAAGTGAAATTAATAAAGAAAATTTAAAATATGTAGGTGAATATTCAAGATACAAATAACCATTGTTTTTAGTGAAGAAAATTAAATAATTGAATTAGAAGCAATGATGAAAAGTATGATGGAAGAAAATTGTGGAAAATATCCTAATCTTGTAGCTGCCTCATGTCCTCATTCTGCTCTACCAGATCTTCAACCCCGCAGGGCCCCAGCCCCTCCTATTTTCTCCCAGTACATCTGTTGCCTCCTCTCCTATCCACGTGGTGCCTTATTTCAGCAACACATTTGCTAATACACATAACTTCCATATTCCTTTCTGTAGCTTCTGAGTAAACCAGTAGGTGAAACCCCAACTGAGTGAATCCTGCTTACTTTCTGTGTGTGTGTGTGTGTGTGTGTTCTTTGTTAGGTGGGTGTCTAAGGTGTTTGGTAACCTTGTGGGAGAGTTGGAGACAGAAGAAGGCATGTGAGTTGGGAGAGTCTGATATTCACCCCTTTTTTGGTTCAAAGTTGTACTCTTTAGGAAGACGGCTGACTTTCTCCTCAAGATCATTTGTTGGAAACAGATACTGTTTATATAAAAGGAGCCATTTAAAATTACATGAAAATGCTCAGTGGTTTGAATGACCAAACCGCTCCTCTGCTGGTTAAGTGAGTTTGAAAATATTTGATATTTTGTTTTTGTTTTGCCTGATGGTCTCTGGATATTACATAAAAAGAAAGGGACTGAGGTTCTGATTGGATTTCTCTTCAGGCAAGGGCTGGTTTTACTTTCCAGTTCCAATCTAGCCAGGGTTCATATTAGATGACTTAGGAAAAGTGACCCTTTCTCACTTTGCACAAGTTATCAAACACCAGTACAATTTGCCATTTGAAGCCACTAGAAATTCATAGTCTCCAATCTCAGCTGAGCTTTTCACATCATACTTTAATCTCCCTATTTATTTCTGGACACATCTTGTGCCCATTCTTCCCAACAAACATTTCAAACCTTGGCCATTCCAATAATTGTAAATATCTGCTTACCACAATGGGCCCTACAAGTAAACGACAAGTGTCAAACTAGGGGAAAATGAAACATTAATGAAGAAGAGTTAAAGTTTATAACAAATGAAGAACTCTTACAAATCAATAGAAGTGTCCCAAAAGGAAAGTTGCCGAAAAACAAGAATCAACAGTTGGCAAAAGAAGAAATACAAATTGTCAATAAAACATGAACAGCTCAAATTCTGGCAGAAAAATACAAAATGGAAACTGCAATGAGATTAGCATTTTTATTTTATACATTTCTCAAAGACTTGACTGATTAAGTATATAATTTTAGTCTTGGAGAAAGTCTGGGGAGATGATTACTTGCACATTGTGCTGATGGGATTGTGAATTTGCTACAACCTCTCTAAAAAATAATTTGGCAATATCCATCAAAGCTCTTAAAAACACATGTGCTAGCCAGAAATCCCACTTCTGGAAGTGTCTCCTAAGGAAATAATTAGGGATATACACAGAAATTTTACTGTGAGGATGATTCATCTCAGAATTATTTATAATACATGCAGTAAAAATATTAGGGAAAATTTGTGAGTGTGAATTGAAGTAGAAAGATGTTTATGATATGCTACTAGGTAAATGAAGCCTGTTACCACACATCATATACATTATAATCCCATTTATGTATGTATATTCATATGTATAGGTAACCACATTTTACTACAAATTATAACCAGGTGCCAGAATTGTGTGGGTACAGGTATATGTATTTTTAATTTTATTTTGCTTAGCTGTATTTTTATTAACAATTCATTGATATTCATAATAAGTAATGTTATTTTATTAAAATATTAAATTTTGAATTATACCATACATATATTAGACAATTATCATGCCTCTGTCTTTTCTAACTTTCTGAGCTTCTTATCTAAGTGTCCTGAAAATAGCTATTTGGTTGTGCTATAAGCATTTCAAATTCACTCCAGCCTAGAATAGAATATTGTCCTTCTCTTTAAATATGCTATTTCTTTTATGTACCTATCTAGGGCATCACCTAATCCAGAAATAGGATTTTTAACCTTTGATGCATCTTCTTCACTGCCCATATCCAACTTGTTTTGGTCGATTCATTTTGCCTGTTAAAATGTATGGCATCCACTTTAGTCCCACCATCGTTGATTGACTGGCTCCAAGCGCCATCATGGTTTTGTCTGCCTTATCATAATGGTATTTGCCATGGTCATGCCTCTACAATCTTGTTTCACAGTCTGTATTTTGTAGCAAAATGATGTTTCCAAAATGCAGATGTGATGATGCAATTCTTTTTATTTTTTAGCATCCCTCAGTGGATTCTCATTATCTCTGGGATAAAACCCAAACAAGTTTGTGTGGTTTAAGAGTCAGGATTGTTTTCAACTGCAAAAAATGAAAACCTCAACTTGGTGGCCTAAATACATAGACGTTATCTTACCCACATAATAAGAAGTCTGGAGGTAGGTGGTTGCTAGCATTGGCTCATTAGCACAAACACGTAGAGGCCTGTCTTTTTCTTTCCCTGTCTGGCTTATTTTACTCAGTATAATATATTCCAGCTTTGTCCATGTTGTCACAAGTGGCAGTATCTCCTTCTTTGTTAAGGCTGAATAATATTTCATTTTGTAAATACACCACAGTTTTTAAAATCTGTTCATCTATTGATGGACACTTTGGTTGTTTTTATATCTTGACTATTATGAATAGGGCTACAATAAGTATGGGAGTGCAGATATCTCTATAGATGCTGATTTCATTTTCTTTGGATATATACCCAGTCAGAGACAGGAATAAAAATGCTGTATGATCTCACTTACACATAAAACTTAAAAAAAAGGTTGAATACATAGAAACAGAGAGTAGAATAGTAGTTATCGGGGCATGGAGGAGGAAATGAGAAGTATGTCCAAAGATACAAACTTGCAGTGTTGTGGGATGAATAAGTCTAGAGTTCTAATGTATAGCATGAGGATGATAGTTAAAATTATATGTATACTGAAAATGTACTAAGAGAATAGATTTTAGGTGCTTTTACCACACAAAAAATGAAAAGAAGGTGATGAACGTGTTTATTCACTTGAGTAATCATTTAACAATATGTATGTATAGAAAAACATCAGGTTTTACACCTTAAATATATACAATAAAAAATGTAGGGGCCAATATCTCTGTGATTCTCAAAGCCTTTTTTCTATGTTTGTCATCTCATGGCTGCCAAATGGCCGCTGTTGTTCAGGCTGATTCAAGATCAAAAAGGGCAGAAAATGGAAGGAGTTTCCAGTAGATCTCCTCTCAGATTTCACTGGCCAAGACTGTGTCACATGGTCATTTCTAGCTGCAAGGGAGGCTGGAAAAATGAGAATTTTAGCTTTTTCAATCTTTAGATCAGTGGTTCATATCAGGTGTGATTTTGCTCTGCAAGGGGACTTCTGGCAATGTCTGGAGATATTTTTGGGTGTCACAGCTTAGAAGTGCAGGCTGCTACTGGCATCTAATGGGTGGAGAAACATCCTACAATGCACAGGACAATCTCCTGCAACAAAGAATTACTGGGGCAAGACATCAACAGTTCTGAGGTTAAGAAAGCATGCCCTAGAGCAGAGGCAGGCAAGGAAGAAAGGACTTGATGATAGTTTGAGGCATCCCATTCTGAAAGTCCTTCTGTGGCTTACCAGAGCTTTTAATGTTGACCTTTACTACTCCATGCTTTAATTAAGTCACTGCCCTCCCTGACCAAGACCTCTGCTCCAGTTATTCTAAACGACTTGTCAGGTTTTTTCTTACCTCATTTCTTTGGCACGGTCTTTTCCTTTTCCAAGAATTCTCCCTTTTAGTCCTGGACAGGTTGACTCCCTCCCAGTCTCCTGAACTCTCTTACGGTCATCTCTCCTCAACCTACCCCACCTTGAATCAATGGGCTTAGGCACCCATCCACACTCTCCCACACATGTTTTATTTCCCTCTCTATTAGCACTTGGATTAGAGGACTTAACATTTTTTTTTAATTGTATGTAAGGAACTCATTGGGACCAGAATATGATAGTTTATAATGAAGATAATCTCATTAATAATACTGACCTCATTAATAATTCCTAACAAGGTTCTTAGAAAGAGTAAATGGAATGATTACTCGTTTTAATTTAATGATTTGAATATTTAGTATATTTGCCTGGCTCACTCTTCTATTTCCTTTAAGTTTTCTTTGTTTCTCAAAAGTCACCTTTGGGTACTCCATAAATATGTATAGCTTCTATGTACCCATAAAATTTTAAAATAAGCAAATAAATAAATCACCTTCTCAGTAAATTTTGCTCGTCACTATCCACTTCTTCGCCACAACACACATTCAGCACTTCGTATTCTTCTTCCTTTTTTTCCCATTTTTTCCTCCTTATCACCTTACCATCATCCACCATACTATATATTTTATTTGTTTAGTATCATCTCCCCTGCTGGAACATAAGCTCCTAGGAGAAGAGAGATTTTTGTTTCTTTCATTGACTGCTATGTCCTGCACATGTAGAATAGTGCCTGGCACCCATCAGATGCTTAATCAGTGAATGAATATGGCTCAATAACCAAATAATTATAAAAAGACATGTAGCGAGGCATCTTACCCAAGAGCTGCTTCCTCCATCCAGTTCCCAAACTTGACCCATCATCAGGCCTCTATGCATCCTTCCAGAGTTCTTTATGCAGATATTAAGAAAATACAAGGATACAGTTTTCTCCTCCTCCATTTTATGCACAGGTAGCACACCATGCATACTGTTTTGCCCTTCACGATTTTCACTGAATGATATATTATGGAGATATTTTAGATCAGCATGTGGAGACCTTCCTCATTCTTTTAGACAACTACATATCATTCCATTATATAGATGGACATCCATAGTTTAACCAGTCCAGTGAAAATGGTTTAAATCTTTCCAAACTGAGCAACAAACAGAGCTGCAATAAATAACTATGACGTGTATGTTCAAGTGCTCTTGTAGAATAAGTGCCCCAAAGAAAAACTGTGGGAACAAAGTATGTGTAAATTATCAACTGAGAAAAATATTAATAAATTATCATTTAAATAATTTTACCAATTTACTCTTAAAAGATATATGAGAAGCCCCTGCAACAAGTGTTTTCAAACTTTTGAACTTTGACAATCTCATAGATGAAGAATAATATCTAAGTGCTATTTAATTTCTGCTTCTCTAGATCAGAGGTCAGGAAGCTTTTTCTTTAAAGGGTGAGACAGTAAATATTTTCAGCTTTGTGAGCCAGTCTCTGCTGTAACAATTCAACTCTGCATTGTTGCACGAAAGGAGACATAGATAATGCACAAATGAATGGACATCATCGTGTTCAATACAATTTTATTTACAAAAACTTATGGCTGGGCAGACTTGGCTTGTGAGCTATAGTGTGCCAGTCCCCATTTTTCATATGTTAAAGAGCCATTTGTATTTCTTTTTCTGTGAACTGTCCATATCTCTCTTTCATTTTTTATTGATCTTTTTCTTAATACTCTTTCTAGGCACTTTTCCTATATTAGTCCTTTGTGTCTGTTACATATTACAGATATTTTTCCTAATTTGTCACTTGTCTTTTGACTTTGCTTATAGTAATATTTTTCAGAGCAGGAGTTTTGGGTGATTATTTTTCCCTGTTTAACCAATATTTGTTGAATGTTGAATGTGTAACTGCAAGCAGAATTATGCTGACTGTTTAGTATTTAACCAGAATTTGAATCACATTTCCCATGACATTGGTATGAGGAAGGCAGTCTCTCAGGAGTGAGGGAGCCTCACCCCCCGCAACTGATAGTCACAAATTTGGGCATTTGAGAAGGTATTGTAGTTCTGGGTTTTCTCATTCCCCTTTAGACTGTGAATCCTGTGAGGGCCGAGGGCCTTTGTGTCCTTAGCCTTTAAGCTATGCCCAAGGCATTGAAGACTTGCAGCAAATGTTTATAGACTGAATATAAGTAACCATGTATTAATATGTAATTTGTAAATTTTTTAATATTTAATTTTTTATTGATTTATAACATGCATACAGAAACATATGCACAAAACATTTATGTAAAGCTGATGAATTATAACAAAATAAACTTGTGAAACTAAGAAATAGAATCAGACTTCCTCATTCCCCTGATAATCACATTCTCCTTCTCCTTCCAAAGGTAACCAAAATCTTAAGAACTAAGTATAGATCAACTCTGTCATTTCATGTAAGTGTTTTATTACAGAACATGAAAAACATATACAAAATATGAAAAAATATAATAGACCTGTCACCCAGCTTTAACATCTATTCGTCATATGTTGTTTTTGTTTAATCTATACTTCAAACCATTTCCCACCCCCCACTTCATTAGGTTTTCAATTATTTTATAGATAAAATGCCTACACATTGAAAGGTACAATCTTAATTGTACCTTTTTGACAAATCAGTGTACCCATGTAAACTTCCCCTCTTTTAAGAATTGAATTACCCCCCTTAACAATCATTAATGTGCATAGAAATTACCTCAAAGTATTATTTAAAATCCAAATTTTTATAAAATAGGTGTGAGTTTTGACTGACAATTTGTATTTTTAAAGAGTGCAGATCTGCAGAGTACATGGTAACTACAATGTTTCTTTTATCTATAGTAAATACAATTTGATGAATAAAATTAAGGAAAATTGACCTAGAGTAAAAGGATGAATCAAAACATCTGTACAATATGCTATCTATAGGAGCATTTGGTTAACAATAACATAAACTAACCAAACAATTTGATCATTTTAATAACCAGAATTAGCCACAATCTTACTATTGTTTTCATAGAAGTGCTCCCTCAGAATAAAAAAAAATTTAGTAACATGAGAGGGTATTGGTTAACTGGTTAACAGCAAATATTTGAAAGTAAATGTCTGATAAAATTAAGTAATGGATATCTTTTCAAGTCCATCAGTGATCTTACATAGTTACCCAAAATTCTGTCATTTACATAGCAAGTGCAGATAATTTTCATAGCTTCCTATTAAAATTATATTGTAATGCCCTTATGCATTTTAACTCAGTTTTCTTATAAAATTCAGCAACTTAAATTTTTATATGATATATGATAAATTCCCCTTAAATTCAATTTAAATTTACTAAATTTTATTAGGCAGTGTCTGTGCGTCCACCACCCCATATTATTTGGGGTTCCTCCATTTGCACAGGCATCACAGCTAGGGAAACAGGAATTCACAAGACACGACACAGGCTGTCCTCTGCATCTCTTTCTTCCTCAGGGCATCCATTCATCAGTCAATCAAGTCATGTGAGAGTAGAAGTTATATATTTTGTGGCACAGAGGGTATCATTCCTCCCCTCAGAGGAGGAAAAGACCAGAAGGTCCTCTTAGGGGGACACTTACTGGGAGGGCTGACCTCCCTAAGGTATGAGGCTCTGATCAGCAGGTATAGACTTTTCAGGAGGGAGGGATGAGGCAGCCATTCTGAACCTGCAGCTCTACTGTCTCTTGTCCCATCTCAAGACAATTCTGAAGGGCTGTTCTGGCCTGTCTGGATGATAGAGGTTGAGGAACAGTTTGGGCTTTGATGTGGCTCAGATGAGGTGTGTCATAGGGGGCCCCTATACTCAGTATCTGGGCTGGTGCCTTTGAGGTCAGTAGGTTGCCTTTTTGTGTCCAACTCCATTTCCACTAGGGAGGAGGCTGGAGAGTCTAAATGGCTTCCAGAGGCCCCCTCTGATTATTTTTGGAGGATGGGCACTGAAAGGGGCAAAGTCATTATCTTTGGAAATTCTCGAAAGTCTAGTTGGAAACCTGGGAAGACCTCTTGCCTAGTGCCTGAATACTCAGTTTGCAGTCCTAGCCACATAGATGGTTGATAGGCATGGAGCTGAGTTTGCATTTATATCAGCACAGCCTTGCGTCGGGTTTGAAGAAGTGGCCAGGATTACTGTCTTGGTTACAGGCTAGAGAACATAATGAAAGCAAACTTCAGACCTGCTGCTGACTTTCATCTTGGCAATGATTGTTGGGTCCTAGGCAAAGTGCTTGAATGCAGCATGAGGCCAGTCCATAGATCCACCTCCACACGGCAGCTGTCCATAAGGTAAGAGGGAGCCCAGTTTATGTCTTGATGGGAGGCTCAGCCAGGTAGAAGAATCACATCTCAGGTTTCCTGATAGCTGGCTGACGTGTTGAAAACAGATCCAGGACAGATCTGCTTTTGGATGTGTGGACAGGCATTAGCCTTTCAGTTTTGCTGATGCATCAGTTGAAGTCTCCTAGGAAACTTCTGTACTAGGTTCTTCCTCTGCAGTTCTTGCCTTGCCTTTGCCTTTGTTCTTCCTGTGAGTCTTGGTAAAGGGCTATGGAGTCTGGAGTTGCTGGGGCTTCCTCAGTTCCAGGTTTTACTTTTCCTTCTTATTTGGTCCAAGGGTTGTGGGACAGGGCCCCACCCCAGCACTTCACTGGGCACCTTCTGGTCCTGGCCATGTGTCCTAAGACTTGATAGTTCTTACATGTTCTCTTGGAAATGATTAAACTTTGTTTCTTCCAAATCTCACCGTAAAATTGCTGCTCCAGAAAGATGTATCATGGACATTCTGCTTTTGTGCATCCTCCCTGCCTAGGATTGAAGCTGTGCCTACTCTGGTTTCAGAAGCATGCAGTAGAGTACTAAAAGTTAATCTAAAAATGGTTTCAGACACTCATCAGGGAGCTTCCTGCATGGGCTGAGAAATGCCAGGACCCCAGGCCTCCAGTACTACCCCTAAGGAGGGGCTCACAATTTGTAACATTTTTTAACAGTTGGAATATCCTCCGCTAAAGAGGGTTTGGTGAAAGTAGTACTTTCGTACACAGATGATAGCAAGATAAATTAGTGTACCACTTTTCAAGACGCACTTGGCAATGTGTATCAAGAGCTATAATAATATGTATCCTGTTTGACACAGAGATTCCTTTCCTGAGAATCCATTGCAAGGCAATAAACAACAAGCAAAAAAGGAAGTAGCATTAAGCACAAAAATATTTCTTCTATTATTATTTTTCAAAATATTTCCTCATAACTGATTTGCTCCAAAAACGACCACCAGAGTACTCCAGATGACCACCAGAGTAAGTGCCAGAGAATAGGCAAGTAAGCAGGGTAAAAGAAAACTTTAATAACTTGCCAATGTGAGGGAGGGGCGAGGTTCACTGGTCTCCGGCGGTGGAGGCCGACAAAGTCGCTCTGGCATTCTCAGGCGAGGTTCCTAGGTCCGCACACGAGCAGGAGCCAAGGAAGTTCGCACCGCAGTGCCCGCTGGGAGCTGCTTTTATGTCCTGGGCCCCGGAGTGGGAGGGCAGTGGGCGGGACATAGGCGGGTTGGGGGCGGGGCAGTAGGCCTGGCTAGGCGGGTTCCGGTTTTTCTCCATTGGAGGTGGGGTTGTGCCTGCGCAGTCCACCCGTCTTTCCTGGGCGCGGGAAAGTTAACAATGAAGAACCCGGAAATGCGCCATTTTAGTCCCTTTGTTCTTTTTGTTCCCTCCCTCCCTCCGTCCAGACAGTCCAACCTTTTATTGATTATAGTGATAGGGGGCGCCGTTGTCTGTCTAGCTGCTTCCTGCTGTTAGGGGGCGTTGTTATGAGGGTCTATGGTTGGCACCTGGACATAGGGATGTAGGAGCATCTGGTTGAAGGCAACACAGGTGATCTCTTGAACTCTGGCTCGGAAAAATTTGATTAAAACAGGAGCGAAACATAAGACAAGACAGAGGATTAGTACGGGAATTAGGAATGGGATGCTGTATTACAGGCAGCAGCCATACTGGTGGTCCGGGGATGAAGGGGGTATTTTAGGTTTTTAATTCTGCTTTAATCCTGTTTAGGGTTTGGATGTTAGTGTCTACTAGGCCTGACTCGTGATTGTATGGCTAAGGTTAAATTCTGTAGGACTTGTATGTTTTGAGGAAGGGATTTTTGCTGGACAAGTGTTCTTTTTATCAGGAGAGTAGCCATGGGATATGAACTAAGAATTGTGTAGCCTGTGTAGAGTCCACCTTTGATGCCGTCTACCCATTGGGGGTCCCATGGGTCTTTGATATTTAATTGGTATTGAAGGGGGGTCCGTTGATTTGCAACGGTGAAGAGGGCAGTGGGTTTCTCCTGTCTCAAGGTTGCATAATGGATCTTACAATAAATATAAGGGCATCCTAGGTTCTTTTGTTTCCAGTAAGTCTTACAATTGTAATGTGTCTGATTGTGCAGGAAGCAGAGAGCCTTAGCTCCGGCCACACTGCAACACGATAGGGTGAAATTTATAGTAAGGTGGGGTTGGCAGCCTGAAGGGGGGCAGTCAGCAGTGCCTTGTAGCTGTGAGTGCTGTTTATTTTTGCGTGACCAAGTTTCAACTATAGAGAATCTCCATATGAAAGTTGGGTTAGTAATAGAGATTGAAATACAAGAGAAAGATAGTGATATAAGTATGAGATAAGACTTCATCTTCAGTGTAATCACAGAGTACACCTTGCCACTGAAGATGTTCTATAAAGGTAAGCGGGAAAACCACTGTGATGGGCTATCATCCGGAGACAAGTAGGGATCTGGGGTAATATATTGGAATTCTGTTATGTTTATATAGAGTATGGCGAGAAATCGGGATAAGCGCAAGAGGTCAGGGAACATGTGGTGGTTGAGGGAGTTTGGTGAATTTGAGGCGGGTAGGGGTAAGTCTAGTAGATGTCCACTGATTGTCTTCGGTGGGGGCCTTTTTTCATTGTGATATATGGACCCAGTGCGTTTGTCCTAGAAGTTTGGCTGCTGTGTATGTGGATAGGAGGACAGTATAGGGGCCTTTCCACCTGGGCTGAAGATCTTTGGCTTGGATATCTTTTAAGTATACTTGGTCTCCTGGGCTGAGAGAGAGAGATGTGGGCTATAGGTGTCTGTTGGAGGGGGGTGTGCTAGTTCTGCATGTTGTCTCAGGAGTTGCCTCAAGAGGGTGAGGTATGGGAGATAAGTTGCCAGCGGGGAAGAAAGGGTGGGTAACTGCTGGAGGGTGAGGGGCCGGCCGTAAACTAATTCAAACGGACTGAGGCCTGTTGGACTCCGTGGGGCTGCTCGCAGCCAGGTTAGGGCCAGGGGAAGGAGAGTTACCCACGATTGTCGAGTCTCGAGGGAGAGTTTGGTGAGTTGCTGCTTAATGAGCCCACTGGCCTTCTCTACTTTACCAGAGGACTGAGATCTATAAGGGATGTGGAGTTTCCAGGTAATGTATAGAAGGGTCGCCACTTGCTGGACTACTTTGGAGATGAATGCTGGGCCGTTGTCAGACTGAAGAGTGAGCGGGAGGCCAAACCTAGGAATAATGTGTTCAATGAGTATGGAGACAACTATATTGGTGGTTTCTCCTATAGTAGGGTAGGCTTCTATCCATCCTGAAAAGGTATCAACGAGGGTTAAGAGATATTTGAATTTTTTATGCCTTGGCATGTGGGTAAAGTCAATTTGCCAATCTTCGCCTGGTTGGTGCCCTCTGAGTTGATGGCTCGGATGGGGGTTGCACAATGCACCTTGAGGGTTTGACTTGAGGCATGTGGAGCACTGTCAGTTGATTATAATTAGGTGTTTCATGAGTGTGGGGCAGTGAATGAGGGGGCTTAGGAGGTTATATAGAGCTTTGGGTCCAATGTGTAGGGAATTATGTATGTCTTTTAGAATGGTGTGGAGTTGAGTTTCAGGAACAACTAATTTATTATTGAGGTAAATCCAATTGTCTGCAGCTAGTTTGGCTGTTGAATCTTGTAATAGTTTGATCTTTTCCTCTTGGGTATAAGTAGGGGTATATTGAGGAGAGAGAAAACAAATAGAGGGAAGCGTGGGAGTGGAGAATCCGGCTGCCGACTTGGCAGTGGTGTCGGCAAAGTTATTGCCAGCCGTCACCAAGTTAGATGGAGTCTGATGACCTTTACAGTGTATGATGGCTGCTCTGGAAGGTGCTGATAAAGCGTCTAGCAGTTTGAGTATCTGTTTTTTGTTGACTATAGGGGTACCACTGGTGGTTAGGAACCCTCTCTCTTTCCAGATGACAGAGTGGGTGTGTGCAATCAAGAAGGCATACTTGGAGTCTGTGTATATGTTTACCGTTTTTCCTCTGGATAGGAGGAGAGCCCTAGTTGTGATAAGTTCTGCCTGCTGTGATGTTGTTCCTTGTGGTAAAGGCTTAGCTTCTAGGACAGCAGAAGATGTAACTACCGTGTATCCTGCCTGTCTGTTTCCTAGAGAATTTATAAAAGAACTGCCATCTACAAATAGAGTTAACTGTGAGCCTTCCAATGGCTGGTCATGTAAATGTAAGTGACTAGGTGGTTGGGCCTCTAAAAGTTCTGGACAGGAGTGTTCAGTACGAGGTTGCTTGAGAGGGTCAGGAAGTAGGGTTGCTGGATTCAGAGAGGAACAGACTCCTAGGGCAATGGTGGAGTCTTCTATGAATAAGAGGTGAAAGAGTTGGAGTCTGGATGGGGTTAGATGGCTAATACTTCTGTGGGCAATAAGATCTTGAAGGTGGTGAGTAGAGAAGACTGTTAGGTTACCACCCCTAATGAGTTTCTTTGCTTCTTGGGTTAGGCAGGCTGCTGCTGCTAGGGCCCGAAGACAGGGCTGCCACCCTTGTACGGTGGGGTCTAACTGTTTAGATAGATAGGCCACGGGGCGGTAGGTGGCGCCTATAGATTGGGCTAAAAGACCCACTGCAACCTTTTGTCTTTCTTCTGTGAAAAGCTGGAAGGGGCGTTGGAAGTCTGGGAGTGAGAGAGTAGGATGTGAGAGAAGACAGTTTTTCAGGTGAGTGAAATGTTTATAGATTAACTTTGGGTTAGACAAAGGTCCTTGGGGAGTCTCCTTGACAGCTGCATATAGAGGCTTAGCCAAGATTCCGAAATTAGGAATCCAGTGTCTGAAAAATCCTACTAGGCCTAGGAAGGATTGAATTTCCTTAGCGTCTTGAGGAGGAGAAAGATTTTGTATTAGAGTTAAGCGGTCTATGGTAAGTGAGCGCGTCGTAGGAGTGATCTCAATACCTAAATATATGACACATTGTTGTGAGAGTTGAGCTTTGTGTTTGGATATTCGGTAACCTTTGGATCCTAGATGATTAAGGAGGATTGCAGTGTCTAAAAGAGAGTCCTGTCCTGTGGGACTACAGAGTAAAAGGTCATCTACATATTGGAGAATTTTACTATTGGTAAGAGGACAGGAGGCTACGTCTTTTGCTAGGGCCTGCCCAAAGAAATGGGGGCTGTCTTGGAACCCTTGGGAAAGCACTGTCCATGTCAGTTGGGTGGAGGTATGGGTGTCTGGGTCTTCCCATATAAAAGCAAAGAGAAACTGACAATCTGGGTGCAGGGGAATAGTGAAAAATGCATCTTTTAGATCCAGTACAGTAAAGTGTGTTGTATTAGGTGGAATGCGAGAAAGAAGGGTATAGGGGTTGGGAACTACCGGATGGGTGGGACAAACAGCTTCGTTGATAAGACGAAGATCCTGCACTAACCGAAAAGTTCCATCTGCCTTCTTTACAGGTAGGATTGGGGTGTTACAGGGAGAATGAATGGGGATGGGGATGTGTTGGCTGAGTAACCTAGTAATGATTGGTTTTAGTCCTCGTGTTTTGGAGAGAGAGAGAACTGTGGGCAGGTTGGAAACTGAGATGGGTTTTTAAGTTTTATAAGTATTGGTGGATGATGGTCCGCCACTACAGGAGTGGAGGTGTCCCACACTTGGGGGTCGATAGGAATGGGGAAATCGGGGAAAGGGTTAGTAGGATTGTTGGAGTCGTTTGAGTTAGTCAATACTAGAAGCAGATGGCGGGTGGGGTGGGGGGCGCTAGTAGGGATGGAGATACAGGCTTTCAGTTGACTTAAAACATCTTGGCCCAGTAGGGGAGTGGGGCATGAGGGGATAATGAGGAACGAGTGTGCAAAATAGTTGTTGGCCAGGCAGCAATTAAGGGGTGGGGTTTTCCGAGGGCTGGATGGGAAGCCATTGACTCCTACAACAGAAATATTGGAGGGAAGGCTAGGCCCTTCGAAAGACAGCAAAACAGAGTAGGTAGCCCCGCTGTCGATTAAAAAATTAATTGTCTTACCCGCTACCAGGAGAGTTACCCGCGGCTTGGCGAGGGTGATGGGGGTCCCCGAGTTCCGGCACCTTCAGTCGTCATCCAGATGTAAGAGCTGGAAGAGCTCCCAGGGTCCTGAGAAGGGACATCACGTTGAGGCACCATGCCCGTTTTCAGGGTGGGGCATTCAGACTTCCAGTGCCCTTCATCATGGCATGCTGGACAAGGGGTTGTTGGCAGACGAGGGTTAGGACAGTTTTTAGCCCAGTGTCCAGCTACTCCGCACTTGTAGCACAGCTGCATTGGCTCAGGCGGTTGGGGACTCTGGGGACATCTATCAGCCCAATGTCCTGGGTCATCGCATTTATAGCAAGCCCCTTTTATTGTCTTTGAGCCCCCAGGGGTTTTGCTCTCCGGTTTTGGGTTATGGCTAGGCTGCAAAGCAGCAACTAAGGCTTGAGTCTGGAGCTGTACCTTCTGTTTTAGGCGGGCCTGTCGTTGGGCCTCAGCTGTTTCCTCCCTTGAATTATAGACCTTGAAGACCAACTTGACTAGGTCCTGAATAGGAGTTTGAGGTCCATCCTCTGCCTTTTGGAGTTTTTTCCGAATATCCGAGGCCGATTGTGAAATAAAATATGATGCTAGAATAGTGGCCCCGGCTGTGGAAGCTGGGTCTAACCGAGTGTATTGAATTAAAGCCTCAGTTAGCCTGTTTAAAAATGTGGCCGGATTCTCATCTGGACCTTGAATAGTTTCTTTTAGTTTATTAAAATTTACTACCTTATTTGAGGCCACCTGCATACCAGCCAGAAGACATTGAGTCATCATATCTTGTCTTCGGCGGCCTGGCTGGCCTACTTGATAGTTCCAGTCTGGGTCTATAGAGGGGACTGCTTTTTCCCCTAGTGGGAAGGCAGGGTCTGTTAAGTGTAATTGGTTGGCATGCTGCCTGGCGGCCACTAGGATGCACTCTTGCTCCTCAGGGTTTAGAGTAGAGGTAACAATAACCTGGAGATCATGCCAGGTTAAATCGTAGGCCTGGCAAAGGTATCTAAATTCTTTGGTGTAAATTGTAGGGTTGGCAGAAAAATCTCCTAAGCATTTTTCAATCTTTGAAAGATCTGCTAGTGAGAAGGGAACATGAACTCTAACTACGCCCTCTGCTCCGGCCACCTCATGCAAGGGTGCTAAGACCGCAGGGGGGTTGGATAGGATGGGAGTAGGAGCGGGGGTAGTTAGGCAATCTTTAGAGCGGGTATGGGCAGAGATAGGCGAACTAAGATGACCAGGCGGAAGTGCCGAGGGGTCGGAGGGAAGTGTAGCCTCAACAATGGTGGGAGGGGCTGAGGAGGGAGGTGGAACAACCGCCAGAGCAGGAGGGGGAGGTGGAGCCGAAAGAGGAGGTGAGGTATACGGCGGGAGTGGAAGGGAGGGAGGGGAAGTAAGGTCTTCGGGCAACTCAGACAGGAAAGATGACTCCTCTTTTTCAGACTTTGTTAGGCCTGCGTCCTTAGCCAACATGACTTGAGCCAAGGAACACTGTACACAGGTCTGGACGAGAATGCAAGGCCCAAAATCCTTATATATAATTAATTTCAGACCACTTGCCTAAGCGTTGGCAGAAACTACTGAGGTCGGTTAAAATGTTACGGTCTAGAGTGCCCTCAGGCGGCCAGTGAGACTGATTGTCTAATTTATATTGTGGCCACGCCACAGTGGAGAGGAACACCAGTCGCTTTCGCCTGAGATCTTGTTCTAATTGCAAAGTTTTGAGATTTTTTAGAAGACACCCTAAAGGGGAGTCTCTAGGTATTTTGGATTGGGGGTCTCCCATTGCCTTCCTCTTGCCTATAGGCGGAAATGGCAACTGAACTCTACCTGGCTACAAAGCGTCCTTTGGAGCCACTAGAGACCAGCGGGAGGCTCCTGGAGCCAGAATGGATATTACCTCCAGGCAGACGTCTCCATCCTGGACGGGTCTCCCACGGAACGGAATGGAGTTCCTTTGGGCAGACGTCTCTGCCTTTGGGAACTTCCCTGGGTCACCTGGTGACCGGAAAAAAGCCTTGGGCCTGCGCAGGACTTCTGGCCAAGGAATATGAGAGGGAGGCAAAAGGTACTCACCCCTAGGAGACTTGGAGGTGGGGAAAGCAATGTCCAGGTCCTGGTCCATCTGGGGCGTGGAAGGAGGAGGCTCCTCGGACCTTGGGGGGCCCTGAGGAGGGGTCTCCTCCCAGGTTTTGGCACCAACTGATTTGCTCCAAAAACGACCACCAGAGTACTCCAGACGTCCACCAGAGTAAGTGCCAGAGAATAGGCAAGTAAGCAGGGTAAAAGAAAACTTTATTAACTTGCCAATGTGAAGGAGGGGCGAGGTTCACCGGTCTCCACCGGTGGAGGCCAACGAAGTTGCTCCGGCATTCTCGGGCGAGGTTCCTAGGTCCTCACACGAGCAGGGGCCAAGGAAGTTCGCACCGCCCGCCCACCGGGAGCTGCTTTTGTGTCCTGGGCCAGGGAGTGGGAGGGCAGTGGGCGGGACATAGGCGGGTCAGGGGCAGGGGGGTAGGCGCGGCTAGGCGGGTTCCAGTTTTTCTCCCTGGGAGGTCGGGTTGCGCCTGCGCAGTCGACCTGTGTCTTTCCCGGGCGCGGGAAAGTTAACTGAAGAACCCGGAAATGCACCATTTTAGTCCCTTTGTTCTTTTTGTTCCCTCCCTCCCTCCCTCCGTCCAGACAATAACAACCTAAATATCCAAAGGCAGGAAGCAGTTTTTGTAAACTGGCACTTTCACTGGGAAGAATACTATGTAGCCATTATTAGGCATGATGGCGGGAGACCATGGAGCAATACTGAACAGTGTTATATGCTGTGTACATGTGAAGTGTACATGTAGAGTGTATGCAAAGGAAAATATATGAATTATATATACATGTCTATATACATACTCTGGCTATAAGCAGGTAAATATGAATAAATATGTGCATGTTTATATGATAGAGAAAGAACAAAGGAAAATTCACTATACTACGCACTGTATAGTTATATTCAGGTTGTGAAATTATAGTGATTTTACAATTTAAAAAATTCCGTACTTTTTTTTTTTTTTTTTTTTTTTTTTTTTTGAGGCAGAGTCTTGCTCTGTCGCTCAGACTGGAGTGCAGTAGTGCAATCTTGGCTCACTGCAACCTCTGCCTTCCAGGTTCAAGTGATTCTCCTGCCTCAGCCTCCCTAATAGCTGGGATTACAGATGCATGCCACCATGCCCGGCTAATTCTTTTCGTATTTTTAGCAGAGACAGGGTTTCACCATGTTGGGCAGGTTGGTATTGAACTCCTGACCTCATGATCCACCTGCCTCAGCCTCCCAAAATTTCCCTACTCTTTTAATGTTATACTGGCACATATTTATACACATACCCACATACATATGCATACATGTGTATCTACATATAACAAATTTATTAGCTGAACTTTTGGAAATGGTGTCTTCATAATTTAGTTCAGTGAATATTGTGAGATATGCACCATGAGCAACACACTGTGCTGAATGCCCAGAGGATCCAAAGTGAATCAATCATATGGATTCTGCCTTCAGAATCCTCACTGTCATGTGGGAAAGATAATGGTTACATAACTAATTATAACGCAACCACATAAAGTGCTGCCCAGACTGGAGGGGCTAATTAATCACCCCCTTCTTCTAAGCTCAAGAACCCAGAAAAGCATTCAAATTTTGAAGTTGACCTCATCAGTGTCAATTTCAGCAGTGGTAATGCTGGACGGAATAATGTGTCAGGGCCTTCTACCTAGTCCGTTGAGTTCTAGGGCAGCTATGGGATTGTAGGTCTTTCCCTTGCAGGGGAAGAAAAGTGAGCCAGTGGATTAGGAGGAGGGGCAGGGCAATGGATGCTTCCTTGGGGGGTGTCTATTGCCTGTGGGAGGGGATGAAATGAGTGAATTTTTTCTTTTTTTTAAATTTAACTTTAAGTTCTGGGATACGTGTGCAGAACGTTCAGGTTTGTTTCACAGGTATACATGTGCCATGGTGGTTTGCTGCACCTAGCAACCTGTCATCTAGGTTTCAAGCCCCGCATGCATAAGGTATTTGTCCTAATGCTCTTCCTCCCCTTGCCCCCCACCCACTGACAGGCCCTGTGTGATGTTCCCCTCCCTGTGTCCATGTGTTCTCATTGTTCCACTCCCAGTTATGAGTGAGAACATGTGGTGTTTGGTTTTCTGTTCCTGTGTTAGTTTGCTGAGAATAATGACTTCCAGCTTCATCCACGTCCCTGCGAAGGATATGAACTGAAATCAGTGAATTCAAAGGAGAACACGTCAGAGCCAGACAGGTGGGAACAGAGATTTCTCAATACTCCTTCCTGGGGAAGAGCAAGTCAGAGATGGAAGGAAAAGGAAGGAAGCTTCCTCCAGCATTTTAGAGAGGCAGTAGTGTTAGTGGAGGTCTTCCCTTTCCTATGGGGTGGGGCAGAATGCCATAAAGAGATGTTCTTTTTCTTTTTCTTTTACTTTTTTTTGGCAGAGTCTCACCCTATTGCCCAGACTGGAGTACAATGGCATGATCTCAGCTCACTGCAACCTCTGCCTCCTGGGTTCAAATGATTCTCCTGCCTTAGCCTCCCAAGTAGCTGGGATTATAGGCACCCACCACCACACCCTGCAATTTTTATATTTTTAGTAGAGATGGGGTTTCACCATGTTGGCCAGGCATGATCTGCCCGCCTCGACCTCCCAAAGTGCTGGGATTACAGGCATGAGCCACCGCGCCTGGCAAGAGATGTTCTTACAGCGCCTAAAGAGTTTGGAGAGGAGATTTTGCTGAGCACTCCCTGACTACACACAAACCCCATGATTCTCTTTAATACCACTTTTTTATTTTATTATTTTGAGGGGTTAAGATTGTGTTTTATTAGTACAAATTTATGGGACACATGTGAAATTTTGTTACATGTATATAATGTGTAGTGATCTAGTCATGGCATTTAGGGTGTCTATCAACCCAAGTACAATACATTTATATTAAGTATAGTCACCCTGCTCTGTTATCAAACATTGAATTTATTCCTTCTATCTAACTGTATGTTTGTACCATGTAACCTGCTTCTCTTCATCCTCCCTGCTACCCTCCACTCACCTTTCCCAGCCTGTTATCTGTCTTTCCACTTTCTATCTGCATATGATCAGATTTTTTAGCTCTCACATTTAAGTGAAAACATGCAATATTTGTCAAAACCAATTTTAAAAGCCTTTCCTTTTCACTCAAGGAATCGGAAGCTTCAGAACCAAGAAGAAAGCCCAGGCAGAGAGAAGGTTGCACTTGCATGAGATCAGCTGGCCTGGTCTGGGCTGGCTGCTGCTGCCCTCTCCTACAAGGAGTCCGTTGGGCATGATCTGACCTCTGAAGGTGCAAATGAGATTAGCTTCAGGACCTCTACATAGGGCCTCTTCCTGCCCGTGAAAACAATGACCTGCAGGAAACAAGATACAGCAATACATTTATTTTTATTTATTAAGGGAAAACAACTGACAATAGCCCTCCCCACTCTGCTTCCTGGGTAATTAACAGCTGTCTGGATCTAGTCAAGACCAGGGTGGATCGCTGGCCAAGAGGAAGTGACCTGGAGCAGAAAGTATTAGAGAAGAGAAAAAACAATCACCTTAGAGCTTCAGTTTTGAATTTTGTGGGAAAAGGATGAAGAGGCATGACATTAATTGTATCAGCTGTGAAAATCAGACCTGAGTCACCAACTTGGGATCCAGTGAACTCCCTTACCCAGTCTGGTTGCTCTTACTGGGCTTGTCCAGGAATCCACATCTGGATGCTAGAGACAAAAGGGGATGTTTTCTGATCTGGGAGGCAGGACAAGGTGGACTCATTAAGCTACAGAGGGAGCACAGCGGTTTCCAAGATGGAGTTCAGAAACTATCTTTGATGTTACGCCTATGTAATAGGTGGGGTGAGGGCAGTATGTGAAAGCTAGAATTACTTGTTTTTCTGCCTTTAATTTTGTTTTCTGTTTTGGTCAAAGCATGAGCTTTTGAGTATCAGGCAGAATTACATTTGACACCCTCATCTCGGCCTCAGCTTTTAAACAAGAGTAACCCTACTTACCCTGCTGAACAGTGGTAATGGCTGAAGGTATTGCAGATGATCAGCATAAAGGAATTATTCCAGATCTTGGCAAAGAGAAGCATTCAGTGAATGATAACTCTCTCACTCACTCTATGTATGTATGCATGTATGTATGCATCTATCATCTATTTAATGTCTTCCTCCCTCTTTCCCTCTTTTCCTCTTGCCTTTCTTCCTGTTCTCATCCCTCCCTTTCTTCCCCGTGAGTGCATATCTATGTCTCTTTGTGCATGCATGTATGCAATATGTATATCTGTATATACCCTAATATTTTTAAGCATTCTTAGATTCCAGAATAGGTAAAAGGGTGCATGTAGAGGTGCCACTTGTGAAGGGAATGGGAAGTAGAAGGAGTATAACTCAAGCTCTGCTATATCTGTTCAGCATTTATAGGTTTCTCTTGACTTGTATTTCACTGGATTATGTGGCCATTTTTACTATGTTAGAAACCTTCATGGTCTGAAAACCCTTGTAGGGAATATAGGAGTCTCCAAGAAATGGAGATAGATTTATGGAGCTCCAGATTCATACTCCAGAGAGGACAGGGTTATGTTTGCTGCCTTAGTGGATACATGAGCTATCTAGAGGCTTTAAAAGACAGCTTATCCCAAATTTATTTCTAACCTACCAACATGGATTGGTTAAATTAAGTTCCTTTAATGCTACACACTTAAACTAACAAAAGAGAGGTTGAGTTATTGCATAAGTTGGGCAATAAAGCAAGTGTAACTGATGTACTCTTTCTCTCTCATGTCCTCTTTCTCTCACTCTGGGATCCAGGCAGATTTTCTCTTGGTGAGGGAATTGTCTTCCTTGGGTTGAAGGGACTGAGGGAAGATGCAGTATTGGTATCTCCTTCTGAATCATGGCTTACCTAGGCAGGTTCTCTTCAAGGCTTCGTGGTGTAGGAGACAGAGGACAAGACTTGGTCTGAAGGATCATCCACAGAAAATGGATGTACAGTGCCAATCACAGGACCTTCGCCTGCTGATTCCCACTTACTCTGCCTGCAAGGTCCCTTCCTTTACCCATGAGAGCAGAGCCAGCTTCCCATTGTGCGGCTTCTTCAAGGGCATTATAGCAGAAGTGAGCCAGTCCCTCTCTTTGGCTCATTTCATTCTAGCTCAGAAAAGCTGTGGCGTAACTACAATTGGCTCAATTTCTTTCGCTTGATTAAAGAGGCGAAGCCAAAGTAAGGCCAGAAATCAAAACCTTTTTTGTTGCCAGGGCATGCTAAGCAGTATAAACTCATTTCTAATTTATATACTCAAAGCCATACCTCCTAAACCAAAGTATATGCAGGATTACTTTAAATTCTTCTTTTCCTAAGGGGAGAATTTTCACAATAACCTTATGTAGAATTTTTATTTCACACTCATAATAAAGTGACCTTTAATAGAACTCTAAGAAAACTCCTTTAGAATGTTTCATACTGTCAAAAGAAGGAATTAAACGTTTGTGAAGTTCAAGGCATGTCACTTGAGCACTACATCAATGTAAGAAAGACTCAGTTTTATTGAAGGTTAATTATCTATTGGAAAAAATTCACTAAGGGGTCCACACTCTGGTATTCCAGCAGTCAGGGATGAACATGAAGAGGAGGGTGTGTTTGTGGGTCAAGAGTGGACAATGAAGTCTTTGGCTTGTCTGGACTAAAGGCTCCTCTGGAAGAGTTTGGGGGGATATGATTGAAAGGGAGTTTGGAACCAGATTTTTGACAGCCTTGAGTGTCCTCTCTTTTTTTGTAAAAGTAATAAGGCAAATAATAGGAGTCAGATTTTAAAGTGTTGCTTTGACATCCATGTGCAAAATGAATTGAAGGTGGAAGGAAATGGAATCCAGAGTTAGAAAACTTGCAGGTGCGGGGAAATGGCAGTGAGTAGGAAAGAGATGGAAGAGACATGAGAATGGCTGAGATTAATTAATTTATGGCTAGAAGCCAAAGAGTGAGTCAAAAAGATGACTCTGGGCATTGGGCACAGATGACTGAAGGGAGCCTCAGGCAGAAAGGGGAAGGTTGAAAAGGGGAGGGAGGGAGGAAGGGAGAGGGGGAAAGAAAAAATAGAGAGAGGTAAGAGAGATAACTAGATGTTTGAGATAAAAGAGGATGAGATCAATGTGAGTTACATTCTGTATGAAGTTGGAAGGTACATAGGAGTTTTTAAACATAAAAATTAAAAAAGCATACAAATTAAAATTTATAGGAAATGTATCTCTTAAAGAGATGAATGAGTTTCCTCCTTTCCCCTCAATTTGTTTATGTATTTATGTATTCATGAATAAATATCACTTATTGGCAGAAGGAGGCATGATTCAGTGACAGTTGTATTTCTGATTTTTATTTGTATAGCTATGGGTGTTGAGAAAGTTTGTTCATATAAACATGCAGACAAAAACAAAAGAAGTTTTGTTATAATTAAGTCACTCCAGTCTTTGAATTAAGTTTTCATCATATGCCAAAAATCAGAGTGATCCGTCATCAAAAGTTATTTTGATTTGTCAGCTGACAACCCGATTAGGCCTTCCTTCAGTTTTGTTGAAAACCAAGAATTGGAAACTGACTTGGAAAAGGATGTGTTACCAGTTGTTAGGGGCTTTTGCCTCCTGTCATTGACATCAATATTTCAATATTTGGAACTGTTATTTTGCTTGGTGGCCATTTTTGCACTCTGGGCAGCGCACCATAGTAAGATGGGATGTGGAGTGGGGGAAAGGTCTGACTTGAGTTTAGTGAAATGGGGGAAGCAGTGGGTGGTGGGTGGTGTAGAACAGGTGAGCCTGTGCCTTCCACCACAGGCACCTTCTCAGGCAGATCCAATATAGGAAAGAATAAAGAAAATGGCTGTGTAAGGTCTGGAAATAGATTTCCTTAAAACCAGCTGTGCCTGTTCACCTCTTAGGCACATGTTCCCACTGTGAAGACTGCTTGTCTCAAGTAAGGCTGAGCGGTGAGATGAAACTCAGGCCCCTTTAGATGGACAGGGACTTAGGCATAGTCAGTGGCCTGATGGCTTCATGAGTTTGTGGGCAGAGGCAGCACCTTGGGCTAGCTAACCAGCCGTCACCCTGAGTAGAATGACCTTATTCCTACCTGATGCAACTAGTGGCAGAAAATCAATTCTGTTAGCAATTGGGAGCAGATTTCTGAGGCAGAGTCAAGGCTCTTTCAGAGGAAAAGGGCTCCTAGGGAACTCTGGACAAAGTAGACAGGTCCAAGACCTGACCCTTGGGAGATATTTTATTTTGATAAACAGCAGAACCCATTTCTCCAGCAAATGGGCTTCATTTTGCTTTATCCCAGTGATTTTGACTTTTGAATTATCACTAAAACTAGGTTTTGTAAAGACCACTCTGGACTGACCCTTTATGACTTTTTGGTTTTCCATTTCCTGTGCCCACTGACTTTTCTCCAATTCTGTACTCTCTGAGACTGCCCCAGTGGTACCTCATGCCCGCTTCCATTATTTCACTCGGTTGTGCTCAATTCCAATTATGTTTATTGCATGTCCGTTTCTCCTGTCAGGCTTGAAGGTCCAGTGAGGTTGTGATTGGCTCAAGGTCGCTTAACTAATAAATGACAATGCCTTCCTCCCACTTTACAAAAGAAAGGCAAATTATTGGATTTAACCCAATCCAGGGAGTCCAAGTCCAGGGCTTTTATTTGCCCCAAGACATGTTCTCTCTATCTGAGGGCTTAAGAATTTTCTAAGTTGCTCTAGAATCTAGATAAGACTCAAGCCCATTCCAGCCTGTCATCAGATAGCATGTTTTTGTACACATTGTGCATGTTAATTATAATCAGGCAGACACGAGCAAATCACAAATAAATGAAGATTGGTGTGGAGTTCATGGACTGTTCTGGTCATTATTTCCTCCAGGAAAAAATCAATCCTAAGATAAAGGTGGGGCCTTTGATGTGATCCCATAGCGCCTGGCATAGGAATATGCTATTTGTAAGCAAATAAGTTCTGAGAAGACCATCTTTAAAAAAAAAGTGTGTGTGGTGCAAATTTAAATTTATTAAGTCACTCAGTAGTGCTACAACTAGATGTACAGATACATTGACAACTTAACATTTGGTTCACTTTTAAAAGTAAACAGCATCTCCATCTAATGGTGAGACATTAAGCTAATTGTTAAATAATATCTAAAACAGATCTTTTCCTGAAACAGTGTTGCTAGATTTTAAAAAATTAATACACATTGTATACAGTTGTTTTGAATTAACATAAAAATTGAAGAGGTAGTGCAGAAGGTTCTCAAATTCCCTCCTTATTGGATTTTTTGTTTTTCTGATTTTTTTTAACTTTTATTTTAGGTTTGGGGTTACCTGTGCAGTTTTCTTACATGGGTAAATTGCATGTCACTGAGGTTTGGTGTACGAATGATCCCATCACTTAGGTGATGAGCATAGTACCCGATAGGTAGTTTTCCAACCCATTTCCCCACCCCACCCTCCCCCTCTAACAGTCCCTAATGTCTATTGTTCCCTTCTTTATGTCCATGTTTACCCAGCTTTTAGCTCCCACTTATAAGTGACAACAATGCAGTATTTGATTTTCTATTCCTGTGTTAATTTGCTTAAGATAATAGCCTTCAGCTGCGTCCATGTTGCTG
Source organism: Rhinopithecus roxellana (assembly GCF_007565055.1). Lineage (NCBI taxonomy): Eukaryota > Metazoa > Chordata > Mammalia > Primates > Cercopithecidae > Rhinopithecus > Rhinopithecus roxellana. The sequence goes on along the minus strand of NC_044565.1, from coordinate 11,994,055 downwards.
CAAAACACATGATTTTATTCCTTTTATGGCTGCTTAGTATTCCATGGTGTATATGTACCACATTTCCTTTATCCAGTCCTCTGTTGATGGGCACCTAGGTTGATTCCATGTTTTTGCTATTGTGAATAGTGCTAGTGCTGCAATAAACATACAAGTGCAGGTATCTTTTTTGTAGAAAGATTTATTTTCCTTTACACCCAGTAGTGGGATTGCTGGGTCAAATCATAGTACTGTTTTAAGTTCTTTGAGAAATCTCCATGCTGCTTTCCACAGGGGCTGAACTAATTTATAATTCCTACTTTTTTTTTTTTTTTTTTTTTTTTTTTTGAGACAGGATCTCACTTTGTCACCCAGACTGGATTATAGGGGTACAATTTTGGCTCACTGCAGCCTCTACTTCCCTGGCTCAAGGGATCCTCCTGCCTCAGCCCCAGAAGTAGCTGGGACTACAGGTGTGCACCAGCATGCCTGGTTAATTTTTGTGTTTTTTGTAATGATGAGTTTTCCACCATGTTGCCCAGGCTGGTCTCAAGCTCCCTGAACTCAAGTGATCTGCCTACCTCAGCCCTCAAAGTGTTGAGATTATAGGTGTGAGCTACCATGCCCAGCCTGGTGTTCCCTTTTATGCACAACTTTGTCAACATGGTATTTTTTTACTTTTAGTAATAGCCATTTTGACTGATGCAAGATGGTGTCTCGTTGTGGTTTTGGTATTGATCGTGATTTCTCTGATGATTAGTGATGTTAAGCGTTTTTTCGTATATTTGTTAGCCGAATGTATGTCTTCTTTGCAAAGTGTCTTTTCATGTCCTATACTCATTTTTAATGGAGTTGTTTATTTTTTGCTTACTCAATTGTTTAAGTTTTTAAAATAGATTCTAGACATTAGGACTTTGTCAGATGCATAGTTTAGGAATATTTTCTCCCATTCTGTAGGTTGTCTGTGTACTCTGTTGATAGTGTATTTTGCTGTGAAGAGGCTCTTTAATTTAGTTAGATCCCACTTGTCAGTTTTTCTTTTTGTCACAATTGCATTTGGAGACTTGGCCATTAATTCTTTGCCAAGGCCAGTGTCCAGAATGGTATTTCCTATGTTTTCTTCTAGAGATTTTATAGTTTTAGGTCTTACAGTTAAGTCTTTAATCCTTCTTGAGTTAATTTTTGTATATGGTAAAAAGAACAAGTCCAGGTTCAATCTTCTGCATATAACTAGCCAGTTATCCTAGAACCATTTATATAATAGAGAATCTTTTCCCTTTGCTGTTATTGTTGACTTTGTCAGAGATCAGATGGCTATAGGTGTGCAGCTTTATTTCTGGGTTCTTTATCCTGTTCCATTGGTCCATGTGTTGGTTTTTGTACCACTACCATACTGTTTGCTTACTGTAGCCTTACAATATAGCTTGAAGTTGGGTAGTGTGATGCCTCTGGCTTTTCTTCCCCCTCTCCTCCCCTTAGGATGGCTTTGGCTATTTGAACCCTCTTTTGTTTCCATATGAATTTTAGAATCATTTTTTTTTCTAATTTTATGAAAAATGACGTTGGTAGTTTGATAGGAATAGCACTGAATCTGTAAATTGCTTTGGGCAGTATGGCCATTTTAACAATGTTGATTCTTCCAATCCATGAGCATGGAGTATTTTTCTATTTGTTTGTGACATTTCTAATTTCTTTCAACAGTGTTTTGTAATTCTTGTTGTAGAGATCCTTCACCTTGGGTAGCTAATTTTTAGGTATTTTATTATTTTTATGGCAATTATAAATGAAATTACCTTTTGATTTGGCTCTCAGCTTGGACATTGTTGGTGCATAGAAATGCTACTGATTTTTGTATTGATTTTGCATCCTGAAACTTTACTGAAGTCAGTTATCTGTTTGAGGAGACTTTTGGCAAAGTTTTTAGGGTTTTCTGGGTATAGAATTGTATTGTCTGCAAAGAGTGATAGTTTGACTTCCTCTCTTGCTATCTGAATGCCTTTTATTTTTTTCTCTTGCTTGATTGCTGTAGCTAGATCTTACAAGACCACCTTTTATTTACCCTGAAAGGGACCTTTACCAAGCACTTTCACATGCATTATCTATGCTGATCCTCCCAACAGCCTTGTGTAATATATGGCCCCTCAGCATTGACACTGATGCCATGGAAGCACCAGGAAATGATGAGAAGGGAATAGGCTTTGAAGCTGGACAGACTTGGGTTTGTTTGCTTGGGCCTTTCTACCTTGTCATGTGGCCTAGGGATGTAACAGTACCTTTTTTTACTTCTGCCTTTTATTTCATAAAAGACAACCAACAAAGGAGGAAAGGAGGAGAAGAAAGAAATAAGTGGGCTATTTTAAAGATTGAGGCTGATGATGTAATGGATTTCATGAAATTTTAGGAACATATTTGGACAATAGTTTTTTCTTTTCTTTTTATTTCAGTAGTTTTGGGGGTACAGGTGGTTTGTGGTGGTTACATGGATAAGTTCTTCAGTGGTGATTTCTGAGGTTTTAGTGTACCCATCACCAGAGCAGTGTATACTGTACCCAATGTGTAGTCAGAGAGATTAATTTAGATGACGACATCAAGATTATAAAAAATCTTAACAATCTGGAACCAGGGTGAAACGAAATGAAGTTTTTATATTTGAATTGAAAAGAATCCTAATAAGTAGCACACAGAAATAGAAAACACAACTTAATGCCGTTACCTTTGTGAACGTGACCTGGAACAAGCCACTAGACCAGCACGTAGGTTAGTGTTGACTTGCCATATAAGGGGGAATACATTGGTCTTCAGTAGGCTTGAATTTACCTAATCGTCCTAGCATTTGGTCCAAGTCTCTCCATCTCATCCTCATGCTCACAAAATGCCCCCATGACTCCCTCTCTCCTAGGGCTGGTTGCCCCCACAATGTGCTTCCATCATTAACAGCCCATTATTTTATTTTCTGTCCATTGCTTTCATCTGTCTCCCCAGTAGACTAGGTGCATTCTGAGAGCAAGAACTGAGTCTTATTTAAGTCTTTGAATTTCCAGAACCTACAAAAATTGTCCAAATGTATGCAAAGGCGTAAGAATAATATAATAGACTCTGGGGACTCAGGGGAAATGGGTGGGAGGCAGGTGAGGGATAAAAGACTACACATTGGGTACAGTGTCCTCAAGGCCAGGCCTGTTCCTTTGTCCTGGTAGGTACCTAGAAATGAAAGTTGTTCACCTAAAGACTCCCATTCTGTTAAGCACATCTTACAGGGGTCACAACTAGGCCCACTAAGCATACTGATCATCAACAGAATGACTGTTATCTTCTCTCACCAAGGAAAGAGCTCAAATTTCTCCTCCCCTATCAGTTAACCTGCTGAGGCCACTCCTAATTACCTATACTGGCTTTCAATGTGTGACTGATTGCAACTATTGCTTTTTACAAAACTACCCCAAAACTTAGTGGCTGAAAACAGAACACATTTATTATCTCCCAGTTTCTGCAGATCAGAAATAGGGTGTGGCTTAGCCGGGATCCTTGGTTCAAGGTTTTTCACAGGCTGCTGCAAGGCCGGGACTGTGGTCCCCTCAAGACTAGATGGAGGGATGATTCACTTCCAAGCTCATTCACGTGGCTGTTGGCACCATTCAGTTCCTCAAAGGGTGTTGGCAGAGGCCACCCTTAGTTCCTTGCCACTTGGATTTCTCCATAAGGCAGCTCACACATGGCAGCTGGCTTCATCAGAACCAGCAAGTAAGAAGAGCCCCAGAGAGGGAGAGAGCAAGAGAACAAGACAAAATCACAGTCTTATGTAACCTAATCTTAGACTCACCCATTGCTTTTGCAATATCCTACAGTCGACCCTTGGTACATGTGGGGGATTGGTTCCAGCATCCCTGTGTATACCCCAATCCGTGCATGCATACTGAAGTTCTGCAGTTGACCCTGCAGAAGCCACATATTTGAAAAGCTGACACTCCTTATGTGTGGATTTCTCATCTCGCAGATAACGTATTTTCGATCTATCCACGTTTGTTTGAAAAAAATCCATGTATAAGTATCCTGTGCAGTTCAAACCCATGGTGTTCAAGGGTCAACTGTATTTCTTAGAAGTAAGTCACTAGGTCCACCCCTTAAGAGGAGAGGATTGCACAAAGGTGTGAATACTAGGAGATGGGGTTCATCTCAGAAGCTGTCTGCGACTATGATGAAAGGGTAATTCAGTTGGGGTGCATGAGCAAATTCACAAGTAAAGATGTTTTGGTCTAGGTGAAAAGAGGCTTTAGATAAGATACATCTCTTAAACAAATGACACCTAAGCAAAGCTGCTTGTGTACAGTAGGTGCTAAATAATTACTGTTTTTCTTTCTTTTACCTTTTCATTTGGGAATAATCTCTAAATCAAAGTTGCAAGAAGAGTGACAGAATCTCATATACTTTTACAGATTCACCCTTTGTCAATTATATTTTGAATACATTATAAAATATGTCACATGGGAGGACAATATTTGTAACCATCAAAACTTTGGAGCCTGGTGAGAGGTGTAGGCTGGAGTCATATTGGATCTCTGCCTATCGAATTGTCATCTCTCAAATGCTTGCTTTTCCTCTTCTTCCTCCAGAAAATCCTGAGCGAGCAGCTTTGTACTTTGTTTCTGGCGTATGCATCGGGCTGGTGCTGACCCTGGCTGCTTTGGTGATAAGGATCTCTTGCCACACAGACTGCAGGCGGCGTCCCAAGAAGAAGTTCCTGCAGGACAGAGAGAGCAGCAGCGACAGCAGCGACACCGAGGACGGTAGTGAGGACACCGCGTCCGATCTCTCCGTGCGGAGACACCGCCGCTTCGAGAGGACTTTGAACAAGAATGTGTTCACCTCCGCGGAGGAGCTGGAGCGCGCCCAGCGGCTAGAGGAGCGCGAGCGCATCATTAGGGAGATCTGGATGAATGGCCAGCCTGAGGTGCCCGGGACCAGGAGCCTGAACCGCTACTATTAGGGAGCAGCAGGACCCCGGAAACCACTGGAGGCCGCCTGGAAGGGAGAGGATCTGCAGGGACAGTGGGCACAAGGAACTGAACCCAGCTCTACTAATATTGTGATTTCAGAGAAAAACCAGGACATGCCCCTTTTCTAGCCAGGGGGATTGCTCCTTTTTAGCCAAATGTATGGAGAAGTAGAAAAATCAAAGCAGTTCATCAATCTTCCAGGTCTTGGAATGGTGCTGAAAAACCCTCTCCAACACTGTGGATGGAGATCGGAGAAACGCGACTTTGGTTTCTCTTGATTTCTGAGGATCTCAGAAGTTTCTGCAGACTTCCTTGCTATGTGTTATTCCTTTGCAAAAGGAAAGATCATTATAGCGTGAGGGCTGGGAACAGCAGGGTGAACTTAACCCAATAAATGCAATTTCCTAAATGACTCCATGCTATGGAGGTGATTCGGATTCAAATAGCGTGATCCATGCTTATTATTTAAGGCTGATTTTTAAAATCTTGATTTGCAAGGGCAACGCCGTCCATTTTAACTGGCACCTCAGGGATTAAAATCCTATTTTTTAGTATACTTCCCATCTCATTCATGAAAAATGAATAGAACTATTGTATTATGGGAGATGTGTCAGTGAACTAGAAAATGTCAATAACCTCAAAGGATGAAGGGTTTTTATTTTAAATAGTTTATAAAATATATATTGACATGCATATTTGAAAATGCTGCATAAAAATAAAAGTGGTGTGTTTTCCCCCTCTTTGGAGACAAGAAAAATTTATTATGATTCTAGATAATTGTGATTTTAACCACTTTGTTTTTTTAAAAAAGTTTGGATTTCAAAGAAAAGAATGGAAATGGGAAGTAAGGATTAAAGCCAAAGTTAGGATGGGAATTAAAAAAATAAACATTACATAAAATCTTTTTGGTTTCATGTCTGTCTCTGTGGTTACCCTTACCTTAAATGACAGCTCTTTTATATACATGGGTATGGGCTTTTGCCAGACCCCCTCAAGGATTAGAGTGGGGAGATGGTTCCTGTGGATAATGGGCTTTTTACTTTCTGTAGGTTATATGTATGATTGCTATAGTTGTTAAGCAGATAGAGGAATAGAAGACTTACCTAAAGCTAGAAATAAGATGGTAGCCCTTATATGAAAAGAAGTTGTTAGGGAAGGAAGAGAAGCCAGGCTCTGCCACATTTAGAAATAGGTTACAGAGGACAAAACATCCCCTAGGCTGGTAAACAGGAAGAGTGAGACCTGTCTCTCTGTTTACTCCCTTCTTTTGCCATGGAGTGGGTTCCTAGTCAGTCTATCTGGGTACTCCAGGGCCTTCCTGCTGCGAGGGTCTCCCCTGTTCATTGACTTTGTCACCATGTTTAAGAGGATGGTCAGGAGACTTCCTCCGGTGAGGTCTCTACTGCTTTAGCAACCCACTTTTTGTTTTAAGGACTCTTGGAGGGCTGTCTTAAGAACTGAACAATCATAATCATAATCTCTGCTTGCCAAGGGGGCAATAAAGTTCACTTGAAACACTCAGTCGCTGGCCCAATTATATAATTTTGGGTGGCTGGCAACATTGACTGGCTGGTTACAAGTGCCAGAAATCTTGCTGAGTCAGCATCCCTGAATCTGGATCCTTGCCCTTGTGGTTTCAGTCCCTTAGCAACAATTGCAGGAATCATCCGATTCCTCTGGGCTTTAGATTAATGTCATCTATCCTTGTCTCCACCTCTTAGAAAAATGGAACAATTGGGAGCTGATTTCCATTGCCAGGGAGCATCAAAGCTGATTATGGGGTGGGATTATGAGCCTTATTGGGTAGGGAATGCAGTAGCTAAGGTGTTTGGGAGGGCTCCAGGGTGTATGCCTGTCTCAGTTCTCACTCCCATATCGTTTTGACCAAGTCCATAATGTTCTTGTAATTATGGTGGTGGAGACATTGTCTGAGGCATAAAATACACTAGGTAGCAGCTGCTTCACTTTCATATAACAAGGATTACAGCTTTTCAACCTTTCCTATCTTGATTCAACCAATTCCACATTTTAGGGTTATCACGTCACACCTGGTTTTAATTTCTGTAATAGAACACTTGCATTTGCAACAGAAAGATATTCCACTTAAGAGCATTTATTGATCCACACAACTGGAAGGTCATGGCTGGATCTGAGGCTTCAGAGATGACTGGATCCAGGATCTTAAATGCTACCAAAAAGTTGCTCTTTCTCAGCTCTCCATTTTGCTTCCTTCTGCCGCTGGTTTCATTGTCTTCTACTGCAGATGAAATTGTAACACATTTGTGCAATATAGTGTGTTCAGGTGCTTGCTTCTGATCAAGCCCCCCACACAGCTCACCCACTATGTATGTGCGTATTTGGCACAGGTTCATGGCTTGTTTAGCTCAGAAGTCAGAAGCAAGACACAATGTGGAAGGGATGCTTTTTTGGTGCAGGTTTCCTGGTCTTTGGAAGTTTCACAAAGAAGCACTAGTGGACAAAATTCTGAGATAACTTTTGAAGTAAAGATGACTTAGGAGCCCAATAAATCCTCTTCAGGCATTAATGCTGCCACCAACTTCCCTTAAGAGCCTCTTCCTGAGCTGCAAGGGACAGGTGGTCATTTTCAACTCATGGCATCTCTAAACGCACTCAGCTGAACCTTTGCCATGTGGCAGGGAGCACACCATAGGGACTTTGGGATTTACATAGTTTCAAATAAGGACAGAAGAGAAAAGAAACACCTTACTCTGTGGCTTAAAATATAAAATCACAGGAAGGACTCTATGGCTTGGCTTGTGTAGGTCAATGGATGAAATCACCAGTCATTGTGGTCAAGAGACTGAGCTTCTCTAAGAGGAAAGTGGAGATAGGATGCTAGGCAGGCACTCGCAATAGCCACTGCACCACTCTTTTCTGTCTTTCTTGGTTTTCCTACTCTCTCTCACAGGTTTTCTTTTTTATTTTTCTTAATGCTTTATCTTCTTTTCCTCAACCCCTTCAATATGGGTCCATCCTTCTAACCTTGAAGCGCTGGTCTTCTCACCCTACATCCTGAGACATCTCATATATTGCAGTTACTCTAAAGACCACCTACACACTGATGACTTGAAAAATCTCTTTCCAGTCCTGGCTAAGTTTCATACTCATATACCCCACTGACCTCAACCACAGGAGACAATTGTCCCACGGGATAAATTTGGCAGTGTCAGGGAGACATTTTGGTTGTTACTGCTGGGTGGGTGGGATGCTATTTGTATCTAGTGGCTAGAGGCTAGGAATGCTGCTAGACATTTGATAGTGCCAAAGCCAGCCTTTCAGTCCTCTCCACCAATGCCTCAGCAGTGAGTGAAGAAATCTCCAAGTTATTCCAGCCCCCAGCCATATGACTCTTTCCAACCAAGCCTTAGACATTGTAGAACAGAGATAAATCACCCCTGCTGAGCCCTGTCCAACTTCCTAGCCCACAGAATCCATGAACACAGTAAATTGGCAGTATTTTTATGCCACTAAGTTTATTTTCCCACTTTTATGAAGGAGAAATATACTACCATACAACCTCTACCCTAAGGTTGGCCACCCTGAGGAGTCCTTTTTACATGTAGCATGTTATGAATGTATTACTGTTCCCAAAGGATAGAGGAGCAAACATTTCTATATGCAGTATGCCCCTAAGTTTACAATAGATAGCTGGACAACTTCCCAAAACTGCACTCATCTTCCCCCTACACCTATGTTTCTACCTATATTTTCTGTCAGTTAATGATATGGTTTGGATCTGTGCTCCTGCCCAAATCTCATGTCAATTTGTAATCTCTAATGTTGGAGGGTGGGCCTGGTCAGAGGTGATTGTATCACAGGGGTGAGTTTGCCTCTTTCTGTTTTTATGATAGTGAGGGAGTTCTCATGAGATCCTGCTGTTTAAAAGTCTGCAGCACCCACCTCTTCTCTCTCTTCCTCCTGCTTCTGCCATGTAGGATGTGCCTGCTTCTCCTTCACCTTCTGCTCTCATTGTAAGTTTCCTGAGGCCTCGCAACCATGCTTCCTATATAGCCTGTGGAATGATGAGCCAATTATTCTTCTTTTCTTTTTTTTTTTTTTTTTTTTGTTGAGACGGAGTCTCGCTCTGTCGCCCAGGCTGGAGTGCAGTGGCCGGACCTCAGCTCACTGCAAGCTCCGCCTCCTGGGTTCACGCCATTCTCCTGCCTCAGCTTCCAGAGTAGCTGGGACTACAGGCGCCCACCACCTCGCCCGGCTAGTTTTTTTGTATTTTTTAGTAGAGACGGGGTTTCACCGTGTTAGCCAGGATGGTCTCAATCTCCTGACCTCGTGATCCGCCCGTCTCGGCCTCCCAAAGTGCTGGGATTACAGGCTTGAGCCACCGCGCCCGGCCTCCTCTTTTCTTTATAAACTACCCAGTCTCAGGTAGTTCTTATAGCAATGTGACAATGGACTAATACAGTTAATGACAAGGCAAATTACAAGGTTACCCAAATCAGAAGCCTGGGACCATTCCAGTTTCCTTCTTTTCCTTGAAGTTTCATGTATAACAATTAACAATCTTCCCAATTTTAAGTCATTAATATTTCTTACATTGATTCTTCCTGTACAGCTTTGTCTAAGCCCTTATCATCTCCTGCCTAAACAACTGGAAAAGGCTCCAAACTGTTATCTAAGTCTTGCCACCGGCAAAGCCATACTGAATACAGCTACCAATGTGACCTCTATTAAATGCATGGCTGCTCATATACCAATCTCTTTTAAATCTCCCATTTTTTCCCCATTGCTTATTAAAAATGTGCAAATACTTCTACATAACATACCAGGCTCTCCATAGAAGGCTCCTGCAGCTTCATCACCTGCCCCTCGTTGCTCATTCCTTTACATTCTGATAATATCGAATGGCTTATAGTTCTCTTCCACACTTTTTATCCCAATTGTTGCTTCTGTCTAAAATACCTTCCCCTCTTTCTCCCACTTTTCTACCTATCCTCAAGACTCAGCACAAGTGTTTCCTCTACCAGGAAGCCTTCCAAGACTTCTCCAGGCTGGGCTAAGTATTGTCCTCTAAGTTTCCACATATACTGTGCTTGTTATGCCCCTTGTTCCTACCATACTGTTGTGAAATTGTTCACTTGTACCTCAAAGGCAGGGAGTCGCCTTGTTATTGGGTCTCAGCAGGATGCACACATCACATGCTTTCAGCAGATATTTGTTGAACTGTGGTAAAGACTATATTGTATTCACCAAACCCTGTTCTCTCTGCTTTCTGGACACATAGATGGACTATATTTCCAAGACACTATTTTGGGTAGATGTGGCTGTGTGACAGTTTTGCCAATGGAATGTGGCAGGCCTACCTAATTGACATTTGCCATTTTGACGCTGGTTGGCTCATATGATCTTCTATCCTCTCTGCTGGCTAGATGCAGAAGATTCAGCAAAGAATTCTGAGGCTCTAGAGGATGGTGGAGCCACAAAATGGAAGAAGCCTGGGTTTCTGAATGACCACACAGTGGGCCACTCACCGTCCAGGAACATCCACATTGTATTTTGTATTACGAGAGAGAGGCTGATGAAATACAACCCTGAATTGAAGGCTGGAAGGGCTCTTGAAGTCTCTGCTTCCAACTCTATCTTCAGACAGGCTTATTCCTAACTCATTCTTCATCAGTAAAATTGATCCTAAAACTTCAAAGGGAATTCTATAGAGCAGAGTAACCCTCTTATTTAGGTAACCATTTCCCTTTACTACTTTTAACTTCTTATGCTTCAGTTGAAGTTACCTTATGTTCACAAAGGATATTCATTCATCCCCACTTATAATAATACACGATAATGAACATTCAAAGTTAACGTGTTTCTTGTCTTTTTGCTCCTTGTGCTGAATAGTTTCTAATTTATTTATATGCTTTTAATGGTACTTCTCCCTTTTTATTCTAATATTTTATTTACATATATATACATTCTACTTTGTTGAAGTAAAGTGAGTCAGGCAATACCTTCCACCTATTATCATAGCTGTCACAAAAGCTTTAATATCATGTTTATCAGAGTGACAGTTCTGATAAAGGCAGCTAAACTCACTATTCTAATCAGCTTTGAGCACAGCAAAATTAGCCTCATTTCCCATGTGTTTCCTTATCTTCTCAACACTGGTTGAGATTGCACAAATTATAAAATGAACTCCTCCGAAAACCTGTGATCAGATATGGGGTGCCAATCTTTTAATTGTTTGCCAACCTGTATTAAAAGAAGTACCCTAAATATCCTAAAAAGAAATACCTGAGACTGGATAATTTATAAAGGAAAGAGGTTTAAGTGACTCATAGTTCCACATGGCTGGGGAAGCTTCAGAAAACTTACAGTCATGGTAGAAGGGGAAGCAGGCACATCTTACATGACAGCAGGTGAGAGAGTGAATGTGACCTTTGCTGCAGTTTGCAATAAATTCCTCATCTCCATGTGAGTCCATCTCAGCCTGGATTTCATTATCCACATGACTATCAGCATTTTGGCCAAAACCATTCAGCAAATCTTTAGGAAGGGCCAAACATTCCTACATCTTCCTATATTCTTCTGAGATCTCCAAACTGTTCCAAGCTCTGCCCATTACTCAGTTCCAAAGTCACTTCCACATTTTCTAGTATCTTCATAGCAGCGCCCCACTCCTGTTACCAATTTACTGTATTAGTCCATTTTCACACTGCTATAAAGAGATACCCAAGAATGGGTAATTTATGAAGGAAAGAGGCTTAATTGACTCATAGTTCTGTATGGCTGGGGAGGTCCCAGGAAACTTACAATCATGGCAGAAGGGGAAGCAGGCAGGTCCTACACAGTGGCAGATGAGAGAGAGCATGTGTCAGCACAGGAAAAACTACCATTTATAAAGCCGTCCGATCTCGTGACTATCAGCTCACTATCTTGAGAACAGTATGTGGGGAACTGCCCCCATAATCCAATCACTTCTGTCCCTTGACACATGGGGATTACAGGTACCTCCCTTGACAGGTAGGGATTACAATTCAAGATGAGATTTGGGTGGGGACACACAGCCATACTATATCACAGCCCAAATCAGTATATATCAGGATACATTCCTTGTCCTAAATATTAAATGTAACATTAAAAATAGCACCAAAATATCAGCCTTCAAAGTGATAGTCTTCCCATGTCAACAGCACATTTGAAAACTCATGGCTTTTTTTTGTAAATTTTAAAGATATGAATTTCTTTTTCACCCTGGAACAAGAATATCCTTCTTTCTTTTTCCAGATAGAGTCAATTCTTCCTTTGCATCCCCACTGCTCCTTGCGCACACACACACTGTATGTGATTTTTTAGTACCTGTCTTTGTCCCCTAATCTCTAAGCCCCTGACAGCTATACTGTATCTTACCTCTGATTTCTCAGTGTACATGCAGGACCTGTTTCATAGTAGTGTCTCCTCAAATGATTTTGAGTTAATAAAGCAATGCATAAAGTCTCAGAGAATTTGAAATACAGCCCGTTGCAGCATGCTGTTCCACAGATAGCCAAGGCATTGATTGTTTGTGATGAAGATAATTTTCTTAAGCGTGTGAAGGTCTGTTTTATCTGATTTCATTTATTCTTTCCTCTACCATTAATCATTTCCTCATCTCTTTCAATTTTAGAGTCTCTCCCATCTCTCCTACATTAACTTCGATGTGGCTGTGTGATAGAGCTTGCAGTGCATTTTTTCAAGTTGGATTTAGCACTCAGAATGTTACAAAATTCTTACAGGTTTTGAAGGCATTGGCGTTTCTTCTTGAACTGCAATGGCCGTTCTTAACTTCATAAAATACAGGTTCTCAGTCCCTCAAGGGTTGAACGAATAAAGGTAAACTTCTAAAACTTAAACATTGGAAGTATGCCTCTTGTGTCTGCAAAATAGTCACATCATATATTCCATTATTTCTGCTTTCAAGACCATCTCAATCTCACTCATATCGACTAGACACTTGACCCTCAGACACACTTTATCTCCTGTCTATGGGAAAAACCATCCTTTAGTTGCTGAGATAGGGAATATACAAAAATGTCTTGGCTAAGGTGGCTCATGCTTGTAACTCAGCATTTAGAGAGACTCACTTGTGGCCAGGAGATGAGCCTGGGAAACATAGCAAGACCCTGTCTCTACAAAAAAGTATAAAATTAGCCAGGTGTTGTGACGCATGCGTGTAGTCCTAGCGACTCAGGAGGCTGAGGTGGGAGGATTACTTTAGCCCAGGAGTTTGAGGCTGCAGTAAGTTATGATCACACCACTGTACTCCAGTGTAGGAACAGAGCAAGACTCTGTCTCAAAAAGAAAAAAAAAAATCAATTAAAAATAAAATAAAATAAGAAAAAAAAGGAAACTCTCTTTTCCTAACCATTTATTACCTTTTCATTTTCTTTCTTTCAGTGGTAGGTAGAGATGAGCCTACTGGTGGTGACAGTGAAATAAAATTAACCTTCACTTCTAGCTGTTATTTGAAGAACACAAGGAACCGCTGAGGCTCTCAGAAGAAAGGTTTATCTGGGCCTGAGGCCAGGGCCCATATTAGGGACTCCATTCAGAACCAGAATCACGCAACTAGCTCCACATCATCAAAAAAGACAAGATGATTAACTAAAAATTTTCCTCTAAAGTCCTGAAAATTTGTGTTTTTAGCCAGTCTCTAATCTTTTTATGGAAAGTTTCTGAGGCCTTATACCCTGTTACAACACTAAATCTGGCAGATATTTTGGAATAGAAAAAAGTGGACTTTAAGGGCGATATCTGGGTATTTCCAAGTGAATTTCTCCAATGAGAAAAGTGCATTTCTGAATCAGGAACTTTTTATAGAAAGCTGATACATAAACAAAAATACATTTTCTCCTTATGATGTTACTGTTACTCTGTAGGGTTAGATTTTCGCCTATCTGGAACTCAAAAGAGACTGTTTCTACCTTGTTGGATACTTCTTCCAGTGACTAATTCATCCTCAATGTGTATTGAAGGGTGACCAGGATATACATAAGTGACAAAAGCAAGATAAAACATGAGAGATGTATCTGAATGGCATGAGCTTCTAAGGAAGTATTTTACAAAAGATTGCAGAGCAGAATTTAGCAAACTACAGTCCATGGGCCAAATCCCTCCACCACATATTTGTGTACCACTTGCAAGCCAAGAATGGTTTTTCCATTTTTAAATAGTTACATTTTAAATAGTTATGTAAGCACCTATATTATATCCTAGATTTTGCCTCTTGGCCCACAAAGCCTAAAATTATTTACCATATGACCCTTTGTGGAAAAAGTTTGCTGATGCCTATTGTAGAGAAATGATCTGGAGATATCAATAGGCAAAAAGACCAATGCAGAACCCAATCTCCCCCTCCCCAACTGTGGTAGAGTTGGCTGAATAATCCCCCCACCATCTGTCCAAATCCTAACCTCTGAAGCCTGTGAACTTATATGGCAAAAGGAACTTTACAAATATAATTGAGTTAAGTATCTTGATATGGAAGATGATCCTGAGTTATCTGGTTAAGCCTGATGCAATCCCAGTCCTTATAAGAGGGAGGCGGGAGGGTCAGAGTCACAGTCAGAGAAGGAGGTGTGATGGCAGAAGTGGAGTTTGGCGTAATGCTGCCACAAGCCAAGGAATACAAGCAGCCTCTGAAAAAGCAAGAAATAGGATTCTCCCGTAGTGTTTCCAGATGTAACACAGCCCTGAGGACATCTTTCTTTAAGCCCCATAAGATTCATTTCAAACCCCGGCCTCCAGAACTGTAAGATAACACATTGATGTTGTTTTGGGCCACTAAATTTATGGTAATTTGTTGCACCAGATAATAGATAACAAACAACTTTTTCAGCCCTACACTCCCAGGGTTGTAGAAGAATCACAGGGCTCACTATAATCTCACGATGTATAATGAATTCCCATAGGACAGCTGGGTAAGAGGAGAGGTAGAGTTTTAAGAGGAAGTTCAGAGTGTAGAACAGACAGATAATCATAGAATTCTAGTTTTAGAGAGCACTTTGAAAAGACACCTAAGGAAGAGCTCAGTTGTAAGATCGGTTGTAAAGAAAAGAACTGCAAAGTGGAATATAGCTAAAAGTCAAGGGGAAGAAGATGATTGCAGGATGTGGGAGAAGAGACATGGTTGTATTAGCTAGCTGCAGGTTCTGTGTGGCCTCTGCCCAGCTGTATAGCTGAAACTAAATGATATCCCCATTGGCAGAAGAGCGGAAAGAAAAGAGCCCTAAAAATTAAAAGGGTGTGTTTTTATGTCAGCCATAAAACCATGTGACTTTCTGTCCAATTAGAATCTTTAGCTCCACCTACCTCTTAAATTCAGATGAACAGAACCAAGAATCCATCTGCTCATTATAATTTCTGTAATTTGCACACCGTGGCATTCTTGGCAACCACTTATTTATGGCAGATACAGCATTTAGAGTTCAAAATTACATCCTTTTTCCAGAAACTGTTCATTAAACAAACCCATATCTCTTAAGATAACATTTCTCAAATTATGTTCACCAGTGACCACCCCTTGGAACTAAGGAGTTATACAGCAAACTTCGGGAAGTGCCTCCTTGAGGCATTTAAATTGAGTGCAGAGCACATATTAAAATTCAAATTTGGAGAGAGTTTCTGCTTGTGTTCCTAGCCTTAAAAGAGACACCAGTACAGAGAATTCCTGAGGCTTTCTCAGAAATTTGGGTCCACAATGGTACAGTGCTTACAATTAAAAATTATTTGTGAACAATATGAACATAAAAGTGTGAAAATCCAAAGATAGCTTTGCAAGTTCTCTCCAAATCCCTGAGTAGTTTCTGAACTTTCTGAACCAACTTACATGTATGTGCAATGATCCACAATGTTCCTTTACCCAGGATGTCTTCAACCACCATCACCAGCTCCCTTTAGGTGATGGGGACCACAGACAAGACTTCTTTAGGGACTAGAAAGGGCAGCAGGTGTTGCTAAAGACCTCCTTGACATACAGAATGCCCACTTCTGCTCCTTTGCCTAATGCTGAAAGCATTCAAGAATGCTGGTGTTTCCTGGGTGGAAATAAAACAGAACCCCGAGAACCAACCTGAATCAATCTTGATAGCCTGCAAATGAAAGAGGCAGGCAGTTTATTAATTGAATTTCACTGCTCTATGCACCCAGTACTTAGAGGATATTTAGTCAGGTAATTTCTCATTTGTCTGTCTACACTCGTAGATTCTAAGTTTTATGAGGTCAATAAATTTTGTCTTAATATTCCTCGTGTGTCCGGAATTGGTGGGTTCTTGGTCTCACTGACTTCAAGAATGAAGCGCAGACCCTCATGGTGTTATAGTTCTTAAAGATGGTGTGTCTGGAGTTTATTCTTCCCAGTGTTCAGATGTGTCTGGAGTTTCTTCCTTCCAGTGGATTCGTGGTCTCCCTGACTTCAGGAGTGAAGCTGCAGACCTTCACGGTGAGTGTCACAGCTCTTAAACACAGCGCATCTGGAGTTGTTCGTTCCTCCTGGTGGGTTCATGGTCTTGCTGGCTTCAGGAGTGAAGCTGCAGATCTTCAAAGTGAGTGTCACAGCTCATAAAGGCAATGTGGACCCAAAGAGTGAGCAGTAGCAAGATTTATTGTAAAGTGCAACAGAACAAAGCTTCCACAGCATGGAAGGTGACCCGAGCGGGTTGTCACTGCTGGCTCCAGCCTCTTACTTTGCATCAGCTCGGGCCTCCTGCTTTTATTCCCTTATTTGACCCCACCCACATCCTGCTGATTGGTCCATTTTACAGAGAACTGATTGGCCCATTTTACAGAGAGTTGATTGGCCCATTTTACAGAGAGTTGATTGGTCTGTTTTGACAGGGTGCTCACTGGTGCATATACAAACCTTGAGCTAGACACAGAATGCTGATTGGTGCATTTACAATCCTTTAGCTAGACGCAAAAATTCTCCAAGGCCCTACCAGATTAGCTAGACACAGAGCGCTGATTGGTGCCTTTACAATCTTTTAGCTAGACACAGAGTGCTGATTGGTGCATTTATAAACTTCTAGCTAGATCACAGAGTGCTGATTGGTGCATTTGCAATCCTTTAGCTAGACATAAAAGTTCTCCAAGTCCCCACCCAACTCAGGAGCCCAGCTGACTTTGCCTAGTGGATCCTGCACCAGGGCCACGGGTAGAGCTGCCT
Organism: Rhinopithecus roxellana; assembly: GCF_007565055.1. Classification (NCBI taxonomy): domain Eukaryota; kingdom Metazoa; phylum Chordata; class Mammalia; order Primates; family Cercopithecidae; genus Rhinopithecus; species Rhinopithecus roxellana. The sequence goes on along the minus strand of NC_044565.1, from coordinate 11,976,910 downwards.
GACAGTCCCACGCCACATGCCCACACTCCTTAGCCCTTGGGCAGTCAATGGGACTTGGTGCTGCAGAGCAGGGGGCAGTGCCTGTCAGGGAGGTTCAGGCCATGCAAGAGCCTACCAGTCGGGGAGCTCGAGCATGGTGCGCTGCAAGTCCCGAGCCCTGCCCTGTGGGGAGGCAGCTGAGGCATGGTGAGAATCTGAGTGCGGCATGGGCAGGCCAGCAGTGCTGGGGGACCTGGCACATCCTCTGCAGCTGCTGGCCTGGGTGCTTAGCCCCTCACTGCCTGGGGCCAGCAGTGCCAGCTGGCCACTCCAAGTGTGGAGCCTACCAAATCTGCACCCACCTGGAACTCACGCTGACCTGCAAGCACCATGCACAGCCCCGGTTCCCACCCCCGCTTCTCCCTCCACACCTCCCCACAAGTAGAGGGAGCCGGCTGCAGCCTCGGCCAGCCCAGAGAGGGGCTCCCACAGTGCAGTGGTGGGCTGAAGGGCTCTTCAAGTGAGCCGAGGCTGAGAAGGCACTGAGAGCAAGCAAGGGCTGCTAGCACGTTGTCACATTTCAATCCCCCCTCTAAACAGGACACCCAAACTGCTGTTGGGAATTTGGCTGATGACCATTCTAGCTACTTCCTGCTGGATAGGGGCAAAGAAGGGGCCCTGCAGTTGTAGTGTCCTCCAGATGGGAGCTCTCTGGGCCAGTGAAAGTGCCAGTGGGTCGGTCCAGGGGTCCTCGGTAGAAGTTGTTAGTTGAACTCATTTGAGGTTCCATTTGTAAGACCATCTATAGCTTGATGGCCTCAATTCTAGAGGAAACAAATTTAACAAGGAGGTTAAAAATACAGGCTCCAAAAGCGAGTAACAGCAAGATGGCTGCCATGGGACCTAGAAAGGGGAGAAGCCATGTTGCCCAACTCCAGAGGTTGGTATAAGAATTTGAAAGGCATTGCCTGATTTCAGAAGCCTTTCCCTGTAAATGCCAGGTGGCATCTCGTACTATCCCTGACTGGTTAGCATAAAAACAACACTCTTCCCCTAAGAAGGTACAGAGTCCTCCTTTCTCAGCAGTGAGGAGGTATAGGCCTTTGCAATTTTGGAGAGTCACTGCTGCCAAAGAGTGTATTTGGGATTGTAGAGTAAGGATAGATTTCGTTATGTCTTGCAAACTGTCTGAGAAATCCTTTGAGAGTATGTGGTAGTAGGATAATGAAGTAGATAAACTGGTTATTCTGGTTCCTGTAGCTGTAGCCATCCTAACCCTATAAGTAGGGGTATTAGTTGAATGGCTTTGCAGTGACCGACTTGAGCTTTGAGGGGTACTGATAAGGTCTGATATCCTGGGGCAATGTTAATGTTAGGACTTAGAAAGATTAAGGTGCAGGTGCCTATCCAGTTAGTGGGAAGGCAGATATAGGTTGACGTTCCACGTAAGAAGAATATACCTTGGCTGGGTAGACAAAACTTTACCCTGGCTTTTAAAGGAATAGGGTACACTGTTTTTTCTTTACTACTTATATCTCTCTCATTCTTTCTCTTTGACTTCTTCTTTGTCTCTCTCTTTCTCTTTCTCTCTGACTCCCTCTTTTTCTCTTTCTCTCTTTCCTTCTTTGACTTTCTGTCTGTTTCTTCCTCTGTCTCCTTCTCTTTGTCTCTGTTTCTTCCTCTTTCTTTCTTTCTCTGACTTCCTCTCTCTTTCTCTCTTTCTTTTCTGCTGCCTCTGCCAGCAGCTTATGCTGCTGTTTTCCCTTCTCCTTCCCCTTTTGATGGCTTCGGCAGTGTAAGATTGCCACCTCTTTGGGTATTTGCACTGCGTGCAACAACTCCATGGTTTCCTTGTGATATTTAATGAGAGTTCCCCCCGAGGTTAGAAACTCCCTTTTTTTTTTCCATATTGCAGCAAGGGCATGTAGGATTAGATAAGCATACTTTCTATCTGTATACACATTTATTATTTTTCCCTTTCCCAGTTCTAAGGCTTGAGTAAGTGTCACTAGTTCTGCTAACTGGGTGCTGGTCCCTGGGGGAAGAGGCTTACTTTCAAGGATGGTTACATCACTAACTATGGCATAACCTGCCCTTCGTATCCCATTTTCCACAAATGAACTTCCATCGGTATATAGGTTAAGGTCAGGATTAGCTAAGGGGACTTCTAAGAGATCATCTTGGGCGGCATAAGTCTGGACTGCAATTTGTTGGCAGTCATGCTCGATTGGTTCCCCATCCTCTGGGAGAAAAGTGGCAGGGTTAGGGCCATGCACGTATGTATTTGAAGCACCGGTCCCTCAAGGAGTGGTGCCTGGTATCTAAGTAGGTGGTTGTCTCATAGCCATAAACTTCTTTGGCACCTAGTATGCCATTTACATCATGAGTAGTCCAGACAGTGAGATCCTTTCCTTGTATTATTTTGATAGCCTCTGACACTAAGACTGCCACCACCGCAACTACCCATAAACAGTGAAGCCAGGCTTTTGCTACTACATCAATTTCCTTACTTAGGTATGCCACTGGTTGTGGGGTTGTCCCACGAGTCGGAGTAAGGACTCCAAAAACTATCCCTGCTCTCTCTGTGATGTATAAAGATAAGGTTTTTTTCTATTGGAAGGCTTAAAGCTGGAGCCTGTACTAGGGCCTGCTTTAAGGTTGTGAAGGCTGTTTCTGCCCCTTGTTCCCACTCTACTAGATGAGTATTTGCCCTCTGGGTCTCCTTGATAAGAATATAGGGCCTGGATATCTCGCTGTATCTGGGGATCCATAGTCGGCAAAAGCCAGTGATTCCAAGGAACCCCTGCAACTGTTTTAATGTCTTAGGGTGAGGATAAGCCAGTATAGGCGGTATTCATTCCTTGCTGAGGGCCCTGGTCCCTCTGGCTAAGATTAGGCCTAGATATTTGACCTGCTGTAGGCAAAACTGGGCCTTCGACCTAAACACCTTGTACCCTTGATTAGCGAGAAAGTTCAAGAGATCTAGAGTAGCCTGCTGGCATGAGGCTTCCGAACTGGTAGCCAAAAGTAAATCATCCACATACTAAAGGACCAGAATGCCTGAACTTAAGAAGTAGCCTTGATCTTGGGCCAGTGCCTGACCAAACAGGTGAGGGCTATCCCTAAACCCTTGGGGCAAGACCATCCATGTAAGTTGGGACATGTGGTCTGTGGGATCCTCAAAGCAGGCAAAGAGAAACTGGGAGTCAGAGTGCAGGGGAATACAGAAGAAGGCATCCTTGTGGTCCAGAACTGTGAACCATTCTGCTTCCTCTGGTATTTGAGACAGCAGGGTATAGGGGTTGGGTACAACTGGATATGGAGGAATTACTGCCTCATTGATGAGTCTAAGATCTTGCACTAGTCTCCACTGACCATTTGGTTTTTGTACTCCTAGAATTGGGGTGTTGCAGGGATGGCGGCATTTCCTTAGTAAGCCTTGAGCTTTTAAATGTTTAACAATATCCTGTAATCCTTTATGAGCTTCAGGCCTTAAGGGATATTGCCTTTGATAAGGAAAAATGGTGGGGTCTTTTAGCCTGATTTGGACTGGGCGGGCATTTTTTGCCCTTCCAAATTGTCCTTTCAATGCCCAGACTTCAGGGTTGATTCTCTCCTCAAGTAGGGGACAACAAATGGGTAACTTGTTCCCCATATTCATGTAGATAATAGCTCCAGCTTTGGCTAATATGTCCCTCCCTAATAAGGGCGTGGGACTTTCAGGCATCACAAGAAAGGCATGTGAAAAGAGCAAAGTCTCCCAATTACAACTGAGGAGGTGGGAGAAATACCTGGTTACAGGTTGTCCCAGGATTCCTCGGAGGATAACGGACCTTGAGGACAGTCGTCTAGGACAGGATATTAACACTGAGAAGGCTGTGCCAGTGTCCAGGAGGAAGTCAATTTCCTGGACCTCAATGGTTAAGCATACCCGGGGCTCAGTGAGGGTGATGACATGAGCTGGCACTTGCCCCAGCCACCCTCAGTCCTGTTGTTGGATCATCTGGTTGGGGGCTTCTGACCCAGAGAACCTTTGTCCTCTGGAGCAGTGCACCTTCCAGTGATTACCTCGGCATAGTGGACATGGACAAGAGGGCGACTTGTTTCCCATTAGACAATCTTTTCTAAAGTGTCCTTATAAACCACACTGATAACAAGCCCTACTAGGGGATTGGCCTGCTCCATTTTCTGTCCTGTCTGAACCACCAAGGTTTGTCTGTCTGAGGGCCATGACTAAGGCTGCAGTCTTTCTCTGATCTCACTTTTCCTTTTGGGCCTGTTCCTCTTGGTCTCTATTATAGAACACCGAGGTTGCCAGGTTTAATAATGTCTCCAAATTTTGTTCAGAGCCCAGGGATTGCTTTTGGAGCTCTCTCCTGATATCTGTGGCTGATTGGGTAATAAACTTATCTTTTAGAATCAATTGACCCTCAAGTGATTCAGGTGACAGGGGAGTATATTTTCTTAAGGCCTCTTGTAGCTTCTCGAGGAAGGTAGATGGATATTCTTCCTTTCCCTGAGTTATGGTGGACATCATTGAATAATTCATGGGCTTTTTCCTAATTCTCCTTAGTCCTTCTAGAACACAAGTCAATAGATGATTACAACTCTAGTCCCCATGATCTGAGTCAAGGTCCCAGTGGAGATCCATACTGGGGACAGCTTGGTGACCGGTAGGTAATTTATCCCTTTCTTTGACTGTCATTCTATCATTTACTTGACTAAGATAACAGGTATCTCCAAACTCTCGGGCTGCAGCTAAAGTCGCATTCTTTTCATTAAAGGGTTTGATCTAACAGTAGCATGACATCTCTCCAAGTGAGGTCAAAGGTTTGCCCTAGACCCTGTAGGACATCTATGTACCTACCAGGATCATCTGAAAACTTCCCAGGTCTGCCTTGATCTGCTTTAAATCAGAGAGGAAGAAAGGGACATGTACCCAGGTTGGGCCAAATTCCCCTCCCCCTACAGCTTGAAGGGGACATAACCGATAGCCTGGGGGTTTTTGTGGTCCTTTGGAGATTTCTTTGCTTATTTCCTTCTGGGCAGCAAAGATTAGAGGAGGATTATCATTAATAAGAAGGGGAGCTAAAGGGAGGCTAGGATATGGGGGTAAGCTGAGAGGTCCTCCTGTGGGATGTAAATTGTAAGCTTTGCATAATTGTGTATTCTCCTTCAATGAAAAGAAAGCTTGGACATAAGGTATTTCACTCCATTTGCCTTCCTTCTTACAGAAAAGGTCAAGTTGCAGGATAATATTGTCATTTATACTTCCCTTAGGTGGCCATTTTTCCCCATCAGAGAGAGAATATTGGGGCCAAGTAATAGTGCAGAAAAAAATAAGCTGCCTCTTTTTCAGAGTTTGTGGGTCAAATTGGTCCCAATGGCTTAGGATATATTTCAAGAGTGAGCCTGTTGATGCCTGAGTGTTTCCCATCTGAAAGACAAAACCGCCTGAGGTTTTGGTTTGTTTGTTTCTACCCCTGCCCAAGAACACACAACGGTCCCTGGACCCTGCTGATTGGAATAGTTGCACTCACCAATGCAGCAGCAGAAATAACCCCTACCCAAGAACCCACAACAGTCCCTGGACCCTGCTGATCAGAATAGTTGTGCTAACCATTGCAGCAGCAGAAACACTAGTTTTTCTCTTAGACCACAAAGAGGACCGACGAAGGTTAGATTTAGTGGCCCTTACCAATGCATTCTTGAACACTTGTTAGAGTCCCAAGCATTCTCCTGTTAGTATTGGGACCTTACCCATGTCCTATAAAGATGTTATGCCCCAAAAATGAAGTGGAGGGCCATACCCTAAGGGGGGGAAGGGATCTCCAGAGTTGGAAGAGTGATGCCTTTTGTCCTCACTTATATGAATAGGAAGGATACAATTTCTGAGGCTCCCCATATCCTAGCTTCAGGAATAGCTTTTGTTAGGCCTGCTTGTCTGAGGAGGGATCCTAAAGTTCCAGGTAGTACCCCCTACAATGGGGCTTTGGGCATAAAGTATGTCTTTCTGATTGGTGAGCCCGGGTACCTAAAGAAGGTACCAGAGTCCTGGAGTTTATACTAGAAATCATTCTTATAGGAGAAACTAGAAAAGCATCAGAGACAGGGAGTGACTTTTAGAACCAGGACTAGCCTCAGAGAAGAGAGATGAGAGAAAGTTTGTCTGACAGGCATTAGGACCCAGGAGGCAAGGGTCAGGATAGATAGGCGTGTCTGGCTTGGACAACATGCCTTTGAGAGTTCCCCTCATGGCTGCAGGGTCAACCAATTTGTTGTCAGGACCCTGGAGCTCAATGGCTTTCCTTTCTGTCGACCCTCAGCTCAGCCCAGAAGTACAGGAAGCTGATTCCAAGCAAACCAACACTCCCAACTCCGAAGAGTCGGGGGTCGTTAGACAGCCCTTTCCCAAAAAGCCTGACACCCGTGTCTTTAGTCTGGCAGCCATGCTAGTCACTTTTAACTGGACGATAGGTCCCAGTATTTAGCCCCTGAATTCTAAGGAAAAATAGGACAGAAGAGCAAGCGAAAGGGGTCCAGTGGTACTCACTGCTTGGCAATAGCCGAAAGTCTCACCGTGTGGCAACAGGTGAAAGTCCCAACAGAGTCACCAAAATGTGTCTGGAATTGGTGGGTTCTTGGTCTACTGACTTCAAGAATGAAGCTGCGGACCCTCACGGTGAGTGTTATAGTTCTTAAAGATGGTGTGTCTGGAGTTTGTTCCTCCTGGTGTTCAGATGTGTCTGGAGTTTCTTCCTTCTGGTGGGTTCGTGGTCTCACTGACTTCAGGAGTGAAGCTGCAGAACTTTGTGGTGAGTGTTACAGCTCTTAAAGGCAGGGCATCTGGAGTTGATTGTTCCTCCCAGTCGGAGTTGTTCTTTCTTCCCGGTGGGTTTGTGGTCTTGTTGGCTTCAGGAGTGAAGTTGCAGACCTTTGCGGTGAGTGTTACAGCTCATAAAGGCGGTGTGGACCCAAAGAGTGACCAGCATCAAGATTTATTGTAAAGAGTGAAAGAACAAAGCTTCCATAGTGTGGAAAGGGACCGGAGCAGGTTTCTGCTGCTGGCTTGGGCCTCCTGCTTTTATTCCCTTATTTGACCCCACCACATCCTGCTGATTGGTCCATTTCACAGAGCACTGATTGTCCCATTTTTACAGATAGCTGATTGTCCCATTTTACAGAGAGCTGATTGGTCCACTTTGACAGGGTGCTCATTGGTGCATTTACAAACCTTGAGCTAGACACAGAGTGCTGGTTGGTGCATTTACAATCCTTTAGCTAGACACAAAAGTTCTCCAAGGCCCCACCAGATTAGCTAGACACAGAGTGCTGATTGGTGCATTTACAAACCTTTAGCTAGACACAGAGTGCTGGTTGGTGCGTTTACAATCCTTTAGCTAGACACAGAGTGCTGATTGGTGCATTTACAATCCTTTAGCTAGAAACAAAAGTTCTCCAAGTCCCCACGCCACCTTTAGCTAGACACAACAGTTCTCCAAGTCCCCACCAGATTAGCTAGACACAGAGCACTGATTGGTGCATTTACAAACCTTTAGCTAGACATAGAGTGCGGATTGGGGCATTTACCATCCTTTAGCTAGACATAAAAGTTCTCCAAGTCCCCACACAACTCAGGAGCCCAACTGGCTTCCTAGTGGATCCCGCACCAGGGCTACAGGAGGAGCTGCCCACCAGTCCCGAGCCACATGCCAACACTCCTCAGCCCTTGGGCAGTCAATGGGACTGGTCGCCATGGAGTAGGGGGCAGCAACCCTCTGGGAGGCTCAGGCCATGCAGGGAGCCCACTGGTGGGGGTGCTCAGGCATGGCGGGCTGTGGGTCCCGAGCCCTACCCCATGGGGAGGTGGTGGAGGCGCGGCGAGAATTCGAGCACTGTGCAGGCAGGCCAGCAGTGCTGGAGGACCCAGTGCACCCTCTGCAGCTGCTGGCCTGGGTGCTAAGCCCCTCACTGCCCAGGGCCAGCAGTGCTGGCCAGCCGCTCCGAGTGCGGGGCCTGCCGAGCACCCGCCCACCCAGAACTCGCACTGGCCTGCGAGCACCATGCACAGCCCCAGTTCCCACCTGCGCCTCTCCCTCCACATCTCCTGGCAAGTACAGGGAGCCGGTTCTGGCCTCAGCCAGCCCAGAGAAGGGCTCCCACAGTGCAGCGGCAGGCTGAAGTGCTCCTCAAGTGAGTGGAGGCTGAGGAGGCGCCCAGAGCGAGGGCTGCTAGGACATTGTCGCCTCTCACTAGCACAGTGCCATACCTGAGAATGTGCTCAGTAAACATGTGCTGCATGAACGACCGAATGTTAGGTTTTCGCATCCAAAAGCTTTTTTTGAAATGCAGAGGAAATTTTAGTGTTGTTGCAATTGTTGTACAAAGTGGTAATACTAATTGTATTATTTTGAGTTCTTTTCTGTAAAGCTATTTGAAGTTGCCAAAAGAGAATAAAATGTCTTCTTTTGGTGAAAAATGAACAAATAAATACAATAACTCTTGGTTATGTCTGAAATTTTCTATTATTTAATATAAAAAAATCTGTGAAAGGTTAGAATGTTTGTAAATCACACCTTTTTTTTTTTTTTTTTTTTTTACCCACCAAGATCCCTTGACATAGATTCTAGAGTTTCTACTGGCACATCAACAAGTGTTTACTGAATAATTACTATGTTTAGAACATCAAAAGGATTATGTCCCCTGCCTCAGTCTGCCAGAGAAGATAAAAAAGAGCATAATGGCTATTTAGCAAAGGATAATGTGGTACGAATGAGACTGAAAGATACGAAGTGTTAGGACTTCTGAGAATAAAGACAAAACTGGCAGCTGGAGAACACAGCCCTGGAACTGCCTCCATTTCCCTGAAATGTTCAGTTTTAGTGAGAATGAAGACTCAACACACAAAAAAAGCAAAATAAATACACATTAAAAGTAAACATGTATCCATTAGCCATCTTTCCTCAAAGCTGAACACTTACACTTCCTATGTCAGTTGGCAAACAGCAGGTGGTGAACAGCAGATACTCACTGTATTTGCCTTCTTTTCTTGGAAGGGCGGCCTTATCAGTACATTTGAGTTACCAGCACACTAGATTATTTGTTTACCAAAGCCCTTTGTGGGTAAATAACATATTCTCATATATAAAAGAATCTTCCAAGACTAGAATCTACCATCCTAGATTAATAGAAAATATCTGTCTGATCCCGGATTTCAGTCCATTTGAAATCATCTTAAATTGCTATATCACTATACCTTTCTGAAATATCCACAGGGATCCTGAAGTTGGGCCCAAAATGTGATGAGAACACTGACAGAAAAGTGGGGAGTGATGTATTTCTTCTCTAGGAAACAGCCAGAGAAAGTTTCAGAGATCGAGTAATTTACAGTCAGTGAGTAGTTCCTACTGGCTACAGTCAGAGGGCATATTAAGAGGAACGGTGGAGAGTACATCTGGCAAGCTAAGTTGGATCTACTTCCTGGACTTTGAGAACTAATTGGCTGATATGATTGGCTATTTATCCTTAGGCAATGGAGAGTATGTAAGGTTTATGATCCAAAATATGATCAGCACTGGGCTTCAAGAAAAGTTAATCTGGATTGGAAAGGGTAGAGGGTAGAGTCTGGTTGTAAGGGATTTACCAATACTGAAATAGTTTGGTTGCCGAATTAAGAAGCTCTGACAACTGATTAAATGTTGATGACAGAGGAGGGTGCAGGCAAAGATGGCTCCAAGAGTTCAAGCCTGCATTATGCAAACTTTCAATATTATTAAAATGATACCAATAGAGGCCGGGCACTGTGGCTCATGTCTGTAATCCCAGAATTTTGGGAGGCCGAAGTGGGTGGGTCACCTGAGGTCAGGAGTTCAAGACCAGCCTGGCCAACATGGTGAAATCCTGTCTCTACTAAAAATACAAAACATTAGCAGGGCGTGGTGGCAGGCACCTGTAATCCCAGCCGCTCAGGAGGCTGAGGTAGGAGAAATGCTTGAACGCGGGATGCAGAGGTTGCAGTGAGCCAAGATTGTACCATTGCACTCCGTCTGGGCAACAAGAGTGAAAAAAATTATACCAGTAGAATTAATAACATTTGAGGAATACTGTTACATTTACATAATGTTTTTACATGCATTGTCTTGTTTAACAGAAATAATGGAGTTGATGGGGGTTTTGGGGGGGCAGTGGGTTATAGCTGACATCTGTTGCTTTTGCCTACTTAGCATAGTTTTTGCTTTTACTCATTTTTTCTATAGATAACTAAGTCTCCCTACTCTGAGTTTATGTGATTGAAGCTTATCGATAACTCCCAAAATCTTATACTTTAATATGGCATATTTCCACATTTGAGTCATGTGATTGGTTACAGGATGGCCAGTGTCCTAGGTTAGCCCAGTGAAATTCAATTGTAGGATTTTTGATGAAACTATTGGGAAAGACAATTTCTCCCTTTCTATAGGTTTACTAAGCCAGTGAAGGAAAGCCTGGTGCTTATGGGAGCTATAATATGGAGACCCTGACCTAGAAAGTCAGTGAGTGCACACACACACAGGCACATACACACACACACATACACACACATGTGAGAGAGAGGGAGGGTGGTGGGAGGGAGTGAGAGAAGAGGTGAGGAGAGCAGACTCAATTTCCGATAATACTGTTTGAGTTCCTGGATGTAGCTCAGGAGTCTTTTGGTTGCACAGGAAAATGTATTCCTCTTTTTTCCAATATAAACCAGTTTAAGTTGTATTTCCATCATTTGCAATCAGAAGGATGCTAGAAAATACAGTGATCATGCGTTTGACTTGAACATATAGAATTTCAGGTCCCAGAATAATATTCCAGTGGACTATAACTCAGAAGAGAAGTTGTAAGCAGGAATACATATTTGAGACTGAGCTGCATGAAAGTAATATTAAATATCTGAAAGTGACTGAAGATCCACAAGAGAAAGAATGCAGAGAAAGATGGAAGAGAATGAAGAACAAGATAATACATAACAACAGGAACTGAGAAAGGCAACTGGAGTAAAGCAGGAAATTGTCCTCAGGACTAAGTAGAAATCAAGTAGAATAAAGATTGCCACTGGATTGGCAACTGTAGGTCATTGGTGATCACTGAGATTGTGATTTGTAGAGTCATATATCTTTTTTTTTTTTTTTTTTTGAGACAGAGTCTCGCTCTGTTGCCCGGGCTGGAGTGCAATGGCCAGATCTCAGCTCACTGCAAGCTCTGCCTCCTGGGTTTACGCCATTCTCCTGCCTCAGCCTCCCGAGTAGCTGGGACTACAGGCGCCTGCCACCTCGCCCGGCTAGTTTTTTGTATTCTTTAGTAGAGATGGGGTTTCACCATGTTAGCCAGGATGGTCTCAATCTCCTGACCTTGTGATTCGCCCGTCTCGGCCTCCCAAAGTGCTGGGATTACAGGCTTGAGCCACCGCGCCCGGCCGAGTCATATATCTTAAAAACAATTATAAGAGGATAAGATATGACTTCCCCCTGTATATAATATTTTATTTTATTCTCCATTGGCATTTATACAAGACTAAGTAAGACATTATGTCTTATTCATCTTTAATATTCTGTGTCTGACACCCAATAGGTACTCACTAAATGAAAGGATAAAAAGAAAATTGGGAGATGTATGTGTAGAGTGTTTTTATTTATGAAAATGGATTTTGTTAAGGAAAACATGCTACTTACAACGTGCTTCAAGTTGAAATCTAAGAATACGCCCTATGGCATGACAGCATCCACAATTTAAAGCTGATAGTTAGGACTAATAAAGTTAGGTAGCTTCACAGTCCCATGACTATGAGAGGGCCATAAACCACTAAAGAGTCGAGTTATATACTCAGACATACAAAGTAATCATCACAAAAGGACAAAAACATCTTTTTGACAAGAGAAGAGGAGATGATATGGTTTGGCTGTCTCCGCACCCAAATCTCATCTGGAATTATAGCTCCTATAATTCCCACATTGTGGTAGGGATCTGGTGGGAGATAATTGAATCGGGGGCAGTTTCCTCCCATACTCTTCTCATGGTAGTGAATAGTATCACGAGATCTGGTAATTTTATAAGGGCTTTCCCCTTTCACTTGGCTCTCATTCTCTCTTGCCGCCACTATGTAAGAAGTGCCTTTCCCCTTTCACCATGATTATGAGGCCTCCCCAGCCACATAGAAGTGTGAGTCCATGAAACCTCTTTTTCTTTATAAATTACCCAGTCTCAGGTATGTCTTTATCAGCAGCGTGAAAACAGACTCATACAGGAGATAATTCTACATCATTAAGCTCTTAAATAATGATGGGTAAAATCTTGTCCCTAGATCCATTCTCTATTTTAAATTTTCCTCCTTATTTTAGAACAGAACTGCATTTTTGGAGTAGAATGGAAAATAGGCCCAGTCATGCACGTCAATACCAACCAAATGGCAGTGATGGCCTGGAGTACTGAGTGGAGGACTGTACAGCTTCAGGAAAAAGAAATGATGGCTCTGGTTGATTACTGATGTCTGCCATGGTCAAGGGAATTGGAAAGGATCTCTCATTTCATTCAGGTCTCTGCCCAAATAACACCTCATCAGAGGGGTCTTTCCTGGTCATTTTACCCAAAATTATCTTGTTTTTATTCATAACACTTAACATAATTCAATATTACATCACTTATGTATGCTTTGATGTCTGTCTTCTCTTCACTGGAATACAAGCTCCACCAAAAGTTCACTGCTGTATCCCCAGCTCCTAAAACAGATACTATATTAGTCTGTTTTCATGCTGCTGATAAAGACATACCCAAGACTGGGTAATTTATACAGGAAAAGGGGTTTAATGGACATACTGTTCCACATAGTGGGGAGGTCTCACAATCAGGGAGGAAGGCAAGGAGGAGCAAATCACGTCTTACATGAATGGCAGCAAGCAAAGAGATAGCTTGTGCAGGGAAACTTCCATTTTTAAAACCATTACATCTCTTGAGACTTATTTACTATCACCAGAACAGCATGAGAAAGACTCATCCCATGATTCAATTAGCTCCCACTGGGTGGGAATTCAAGATGAGATTTGGGTGGGGATGCAGCCAAACTATGTCACAGCCTGCCTAACATTTGTTGAACGAATGAATGATATTCATCATCTGTATTAGCCAAACTGGGCTAAGCTAACACATATAATACCATCAGATCTTGTGATAACTCACCCACTATTGCAAGAACAGCATGGAGGAAATAGCCCCCATAACCCAAACACCTCCCACAGGTCCCTCCCTTGACATGCGGGGATTATGAGGATTACAATTCGAGGTGAGATTTGGGTGGGGACACAGAGCCAAACCATATCACTGTAGAACTCACATGGTGTGGAACACAAACAGTTGTACCTCCCTCAAAAATTTTAAACTATCTATCTTTTACCAGTACTGACTTCCATTGAAAATTAAGTTTTAGGAGCAGACAAACAAGCATGCTTTCCTTTTCTCAGAGGCTGTATTTGGAACAAAATAGCAGGACCACCCACAGAGCTGGGGATTGGGGAAGATATATGTGTGTGTTCTGTGTTGGCTCTTTCACCTTAATGGAAGAGCTGTTTAAAAGAAACAACCACAATCTCGAGAAAGAGTGAGAGCAATGAATCATAACATTGTTGTGACGCTAATTTAAGATTCAAAGGGTTTAGGAGGCACAACTGTCAAACAACAGGATGAGCAATGCTGGGCTGATAAACCTTCATTATGAATGAGTGAGCACACGTTTACCAAGCAGCAGGACAGAAATGCTCAAAGGAAGACCTTGGTTAAGTTTATTTCATTGCTCAGGATTTGGGGGCAGGGTGTAAGAATCTCTGAACTAATTCAGTTTAGTCCCCCATAACTGAATGCTCAATTTCCCTAGGGGAATCTGTTGTGGAAAGAAAGTCGACACTAATTCTCTAGAGGAATGGGTGTTATGTTAGCCAACCTCTAGGAGACAGGGGATGCATCAGAATTAGGGAAGAACAATGAACACTAAATGTTAGGGGTCAGGAAACCACAAGCAAGGCCAGTAGGTGGAAATCAAGGAGAAAAATGAAGAGAATGGGGAGGTCTGGCAGGTGTGTTTGTGCCTGTAGTGAATAATAAAAAAGATTATTATGGAGACTGGGGAAAGACCATAAGAAGAGGTGATTCCACTGCAATGTGACTGCAGTCAGGGAGGGGTAAAGGATTGGTGAATGGGAGAAAATAGACACATGTGTTTCATTTCACCATAATTTATATCTGCATAAATGTCCAAAAAAGTTAAGACAGCATTCAAGAATAGAAACAAATTGTAGTGCAGCTGTTAAAACAGAAAAAAAAAAAAATTAAAACAGGAGGGAACAGGAAACAAATTGACTCAATGCCTAGGAATATCTGGTTATTTTAACTAGGCATTGACTTTAGCTCTGACTTTCCTAGTAGCAGAAGGAAAAAAGAAGACAATTTTAATAGCTGGTGGTCCAAGAATAAAAAGCAGCCAGATGAAATGAAACTTTAAAAGAAATTCAAAATAAAAAGAACTGAATCTGCCTATAGGAAGAGACAGAGTACCAAGTTGTAAGGGAAGGTCTGACTATGTGGAAGGCAGTGGGGAAAATTGAGTGTGGACGTGTCTAGGGCCACATCATGTGGGCTGCTTAGGTCTTTTTTTTCCTCCTGAAGCTAGCTCCCCATGCACCCTTATTTCTCACTGTAGAACTTTCACTCACTGTCTGTCCTTTCCACCAGCCTAGCTGCTGCCTGCAGCATGGTTTGCAGACCTCTCTACACCTCCTTTTTTTGCTAGACTGTATACAAACCCACCCTCATTTTTACTTTCTGGCTTTTACTGCTTGCTACTCTGGGTGAGGTCACGGATATTGGGAAAGTTTTGCATCTCCTGCTGACATTGAAACACAAATCATTTCAGACTTTTGTCCTTAACTCCCCATGCCATGGATGGTATAGAGCCCCTCTATACACTGTTTCATCCCTCCTTGTATCCCATGAATAGAACTCAGTCTGTCTCTCATCTTCGCCTTTCTCTGGGAGGCTGAATGGGCTCCCACATGTATATACTAGGACCCAGGGGGTGCCATCTTCAGCTGAACCATAAAGGTGGGGGAGACACAATTTTCCCCCTCTTTTGTGACCTCCTGAGTCACATTAACAAATTCTGATATTATTCTTGCCACAGTTTATTGTAATGCTCTTTATGCTTTATTATGATTGCTTGTTTAGTCTGCCAACCTTTCTACTATTCCCCTTCCCCTCCCCAAATACCAGAAGCCCTAAACTGAGAAGGCCAGCCTGTGCCTATCTGGTTTGCTGTGGCATCCCCAGCACTCAGCCTGGACTTACATTCTCAGGGGTTTTGATAAGTAAACAACTAAAGGTCATGGAGGTAATAAAAAAATTAATTAAGACGTAAGAAGAGGGGGCAAGACATTCCAACAGAGGTTCCCAAAGTAGAATGTGCCTGAGAGGGTCCTGGGGAACTTGATAAACACGCAGCACCTGGGCAGGGCCTCGCTCCTGTGGGTGGTCCTCAGACCACGCTTGGAGGAACGCTGCACTCAAAACTGCCTGGGCTCCTGGTGGGGGAAGCTTGAGAGGATATTAATGAATTGGGTCAGGTTTTAAATTAAGGTAAATTAAGGTGACCTATGGAACAGACAAAAAATCAAGCTACGGAACAGATAAAAAAAAGAAAAGAAAAGCAGGTAAGGCTGTCATTTATCACAAGCAAAAAGACCCTGACTGCTTTCTGTTCAAACAGTCACCAGAACTCCTGCGCTGAGGCCAAAACTTGAACCACACCACCCACCCTGCTGATGTAAATTCCTGGGTATCAGACCAGGCTAGGGGAGGACCAAGAAAAAGTCCTGTGCCATACTTTATTGAGAGACCAGGGTGTGCTTACCAGTTTCTGGCTCAAATCTTCAGCTTTCTACTGTCACATGTATGACAGTGGGGAGAGGGCAAATCTGTTTTCCTGCTGTTCACATTCTTTGGAACTTGAGGCATGTGATGGATGGCCTAAAGGCACCATTTTCCCCAGGCTTTTTCTACCCCACACAACTTCTGTGCTTCCCTCTCACCCACCTTGCAACTTGTGGAAAGAACACACATTGAAAATCAGGGGAGAAAAACTCATTTGGCCCTAGTTAGCCCCCGCCCACCTCATCCTCTGAAGATCACACACCAACACCCTCAAACCTCAGCCTAACTAGCCAGGGAGTGCCTGTGCTTGAGTCCTGTGGGATCTGTAGGGTGAGCACCCCACACTTCGTGCCTCAAACACTGATAATGCAAGCCTTCTTGGTGCCCATTCCTCTCCTGGCCTCCCTATCCCATATACTTTTTGCTTTCCCTATACTTTTTCCTTCCCATATGCTTTTTGCTTTCTTGCCTCTCTCACTTCCCAGCTGCTATGGTTTAAATGTGTCTGCTCCAAAATTCAGGTGTTGCCAATGTGATAGTATCAAGTGGTGGGGCCTTTAAGGAGTGATTAGACTATAAGGACTCCTTCCTCATTAATGATATTAAGGCTTTTATAAAAGAGGCTTCACCCAGCATTTTACTGGCTGCCTGGCCCTTTCTCTTTTCACCAAGTTGAGGACAGAGCACTCCTCCTCTCTGGAGGATTTGGCCTTCCCCAGACAACCAAACTTTCCAGTGCGTTGATCTTGGATTTCTTAGTCTCCAAAACTGTGAGAAAACAAGTTCTGCTCTTTAAAAATTACCTAGTCTCGGCCAGGTGCAGTGACTCACACCTATAACCCCAGCACTCTGGGATGCCGGTGGGGGGGGTGGGGGGGGGGGGGGGGGTGGGGGTGGTGGATCACCTGAGATCAGGAGTTCGAAACCAGCCTGGCCTATATCACGAAACCCCGTCTCTACTAAAAATACAAAACATTAGCTGGGCACGTTAATGGGTGCCTGTAATCCCAGTTACTCAGGAGGCTGAAGCAGGAGAATTGCTTAAACCCGGGAGGCGGAGGTTGCAGTGAGCGAAGATCATACCATTGCACTCCAGCCTCGGCGACACAGCAAGATTCTGTCTCAAAAAAAAAAAAAAATCACCTAGTCTAGGGTAGTTATTATAGCAGCATGAATGGACTAAGACATAAGGCTTTCTATTAAGCTCTATGTACGCCCCACTATAAGGTAAGAAACAATTACTCACTTCTTTCCTGGGGGTTTACTCAACATCTTGTTGTAATGGAAATCTGAGTAGGGTGGAGCTTCTCCTTGCAACCCTGTGGGTTGGAGGCTGCCCATTCCCCACGTTACACAAAGCACAGGACCTGGTGAGATCTGCATTCTACAAGCCCCTCAATGCTGCTTTAAAACCACTCTCCGTCCTAGTATAAAAGCCCCATTTTTGTTGAGATGTACACCATCTGGCTATGTACTGGTCTGGAGAAGCCCAGTTGCTTATCTTCTTTGTCTCAATATATACAGGTCACTGATTGAAAACAAAAATCACCAAAATGTGCAGATTGGTGCTTCTACAAATCCCTACTCTCCAATGCTGCCCAACAATATTTTTAACCATTGCTGGCTAGGTCTCTCACCCTCCCCATCAGTCATCCCCTTCATTCTCATTATTTCAAGTGTTTACCAGATTGGTCAACCTGCCTCCCTTCACTCTGAGTGGATGAGTTCATGCTCTACTGCTAAGGCTGATACAGGGCCCTGGGGTCTAGCAAGAGCCTGATGAGCTCAGAAATCAGGAGCTGCCTGGGTCTGAACTTGGGTCTGAACTTCTCAGCTGTGCCACTGTGGGGATTTTTTCCCTTCTCTGTGTTTCAGCTTCCTCCTATAAAGTGGGGGTGATAACATTTATTTTATACTGCTTTTATGAGAATCAAATGAGTTAATGCATGGGAAAATAGAAACAGTCTAGCATGTAATACAAACTCAAGAAATATTGTTTGTCTCTATCAGTACTTCCAGGACTCCTTTTCTCTCAGGAGTGTGGCCTTCCAAACACAGAACCCTCAAAGCGGAGGACAGAGATGGGCCATATTTGAAACAAGGAAGCTTTATCAATTTCTGCACTTATCATGGGATCAGGCCATGTGATATCCAGCTCAAAGGAAATTTACATAAAAGTTTAGTTAGTTTACCCCATTGCCTAATCTCCTCCCAGTTCAGTCTTTTTCTATCATTCTAACAACTTAGATCCTTTAAGTGGAAGGGGCATTTTTAGGAAAATGGAAATGAGTCTACAAACGCATGCTTTTGCCTGTTTCATAATTATTTGCCCTGCAGGGTTTAATTTTGACATTTTGTGGCATAAAGAACCTGTTCGTGAGCACTGGGAAATCCACCAGGTTGATCTGGGGATTCGAACTTCTCCATACCAAGAAGATTCCTTTCCCAATGCCCAGAAGATACCAATATTAGACAAATATCTCCAATTCACAAGAGATGATGTGAATAAGCGAATAAGATCTCATGAAGGCTTTATTCTAAAGGGCAGAGGGCTGTACTCCAAGGCAAGTGTGAGCTGTCTACTGCATGAGCTTCACCTCTAGATTTGGATACCTTGTCTAGCTCATCTTCATCCCAAGTACTTTTGCATTGTATATAAATCTACCTACCATTGGTACAATCAAAAATCAGGCATCCTCTTATATACACCCAAATGTCCTTTACACTGAAGTGCAGTAAGTTCCACACAGTCCAGCTTGGCTTCAGGGAAGACCAAAGTGACTCAGACTAAGGTGTCCAGGCGTGGCAACAGTGCCGACTCTACCACATAAACAAGCTGATGTTCCCACTAGCTGCCTGCACAGGACATTATAGGATGTAACACCCGGAAAAAGACAAAAGCTGGCTCTCCCAAGAGGAGGAACTCCTGGGTGGGCGGGGGCGGGGCGGGGGGGAAGCATCTGATACTGTAAGGTGTGTCACTAATCTGTTCATGAGGAATAAGAAAAAAATTGAATAAGAAAAATTGACTAATAGGAGAGTGTTGTTTGTGAAATCCCTCCTTATCACCTTTCTTTTCATGTCAGCTCAAAGGTTTTGCCATTGGTCTCTGGTTGCAAGCAGTAGGGCCACTTTCTCTTTTCCATCTTCTTAGGGCAGGTTTGTTGCATCTTCTAATATCTTGCTCATATCCTTTTGTTAGGTTACAGTTAACAGTATCAGAAGGTTCCAGGTAACAGTTCTCTTTCCCATCAACAGTAGTTATGAATCACATCAGTGAGAGAGATTGGCAAGGTCTATACACTGGGTGCAGAGCCCAGAGATTTGTCCCCATTAGGGTGCAAAAAGACACAGCCAGGAAACAATGGTCCTAATGGGAGTCTCACCTCCATTGTCGGTGATTAACTCATCCTGATTTGGGCAGGATTTGTCTAGCTTTCCAAGTGAAACTCCTCAGTTTCAGGCATACTGAATGTTTAGTCATCCTTTGTCTGGGAATTTTATAGAAGCAACAGCAAACCGCTGATGTCCAGGCCCCCTCTCCAGGCATTATATTTTAATTATGCTGGGTGCGGGTAAAACATTAATGTTCTCCTGGGGGAACTTTCAGACATCATCTGATATTCAATGAAGGCTGAAAATTACACACGTAGGAGATCGACAATCAGCTTGATCAGGCCAGTGACAAAGGATTCTCCTAGGACACAATAAGATATCAGAAGATAGATTTCTGGCCTGACCTCAATTCTCAGAGGTCTTTGGGAGATGAAGGTATTTATGGTTTAACATTCTCCCTATCCCCAAAACCCTCGCCCCCAAAAGAGAGTTAAACAAGGGAATGAGAAAATCCAATTAGATGAAATATCTAAAAATTATTACCGAGATATGTCTAACTTTATACTTAGACTATTTCCCAGACGATTTGATGAGAACAATTTCTAGGAGCTCATGTATCTTACACAATATTACCTGGATCCTCAAGAATCCAGGGCCAATGAATTAAAAATTCAAACTGGGCCAGGCACGGTGGCTCACACCTATAATCCCAGCACTTTTGGAGACCGAGGCGGGTGGATCACGAGGTCAGGAGATTGAGACCATCCTGGCTAACAGGGTGAAAACTCATCTCTACTAAAAACACAAAAAAATTAGCCAGGCGTAGCGCCACGCACCTGTAGTCCCAGCTACTCAGGCGACTGAGGCAGGAGAATCGCTTGAACCTGGGAGGTGGAGGTTGCAGTGAGCCGAAATCATGCCACTGCACTCCAGCCTGGGCAACAGAAGAAAAGAAAAAAAAAATTCTAACTGGCAAGGCCATTACCCAAACTTAGCTAGTGCTCAGTGGTGTATGCCCTTTATTGCTGGCTGCAACGCACCCAGCCAGTCACATTCTCGTATACAGATATTTTTCAGTATATTAAAAAGTAAATCCAGCAACCCCTGGCCAAATCGAAAGATGCTTTTCCAGGAGAGAGAGAGAGAAAAAAATGAAACTAAATAAAGAACAACTAAAACCAAACCAAACAAAAAAATTAAGAGCAGGAAATGCAAAACATTATTCTTTAGCATTTCTCAGTAAGTTTTACTACAGCTTGAGACAATTTTCTTTCTCTAATTTTCAGCCTAGCCCACCCTCTTAGACAAAAACCCAATGGGAACCAGCCTGAGACTTCAGAAAAGGAAGTTCATTTTGGCATGCCTCCTTCAGAAAGCAGGAACCCACTGGCATCTGTTTTATCCACTAACCAACCGAGACTAGAGTTTCTCATGAGGGTGTGGGATCAGCACAATCACTGAACACTCCTTGGTCTGGCATTGTCTTCTATGTCCTTATGGCTGCTAGAAGGGACCATGACAAGCCTGTTCAGATTCTGGGCCCCAGCCTTCTCTTGATCTTAGTCACAGACACCCATCCACTTTCACCCAGCCAAGAGAAAGATTCACTGCAAGCTGTGAATAATGAGGCTAGAAAATCATTAAGGCAAGAGATGAAGACAGGTTATTTCAGGTATATGAGGATTTAAATTTAATGTAAAAAGACTTTAGCTCCCCATAATAAGTTGCTATTTAAAATAGCACAACTGTGAGAGCTCTGGTATTTATTACAAAATTCCATGGATCTGTGCACTAGAGTAACTTGCAGAGTTTTAAAAATGTATGGATTCTGTGGCCACAACTCTACAGATTTCCAATCAATAATCTGGTGTTGGGACCCAAGAATCTCTGTCTTTCAAGGCTCCCCGGGTGATTTTTGTCCATAGCCAGGTCAGTGATCTTAATTCTGCAATTCTTTTTACTCCATCAGGTGCGTCTTTGAGAAGATGAGAAGATCGCAGACCTGTGTTCTAAACTGGCATGGTTCTAAAGAAAAGGTGAGACCCTTGAAGTCTTCGGTTTTCAGATAAAAGATCAGTTGAAGACTGGCTACTATCCATATTCTTTTTAACTTCTCCCCAGTGTAGCTCTTTATTCATCTAATGAGCTCTCTAATGAGCTTGTCTCCTACCAGACAAGCCCCTGAATCCGACACTCATAACCCACCTCATCAGCCACAGTGCTTTATCATTCAGGAGACCGTATCATTGATCTTCCAAAGTGAGCCACCTTTGAAAGGGAAAGGGACAACGATTAATAATCACACCAGGCAACATACATGAACCAGGACTGTCTGGGGCAAATTAGGATGTGTTGATCTCATTATAAGTGAGATCAGGGCAGTCACCTCAGGGCAGCTCCTTATTTGTTGAATCTATTGGTTAGCGACAAAATCTGTCTGAAACTTTCTCCACCCCCGTTCACTACTAAAGCTTTGGACATTCTGGTATGTGATTAAAAACTTGTGACCTCATATCTAACTCTATTCTTTTTTCAGATCCTCTTATTACAACAGTTTACTCATACTAAAAAATACACAGAATTACATTACAAAGAAAACTCAACCCTATTAGATGTCTAACAGATATAGACAGGACACCTTGTATCCCCTCCTTCTTTCCTATCCCTCCTTCTCTCATCAGAGGACCAATCAGCATCCTGAATTGTAGCTGAATTTATCATTCTTTTGCATGCTTTTACTTTACCACATATGCACACATCCATAAACAATATCTGGCATTATTATTCCTGTTTTAAAACTGTGTGTGTCATTCTGCAATTTGCCTTTTCTCAGTAACATTATGTTTTTAGATGTTTATCTGTACTAATACATGTCACTCTGATTCACTCAGTTTAAAAAGTCCTTTCTAATAGACCACAATTTATTCATTCTCCCTTTCATGCACGTTTATGTTTATCTGTTTTTTTTTTTTTTCTGTTACAAACAGTGCTGCCATGAAAATTCTTCTATACATCTTCTTTTGGAACATGTATGAGAATTTATCTAGGATATTTATCTAGGATATTGCAGAAGTTGAATTTGAGGCTGTAGGTTTGTGCCTTTTCAACTTTAACAAGTATTGCTAAATTTCTGTCTGAAATGGTTATACCAGCTTACACTCTCAGCATCTGCATAGAAGGGTTCCCTTGTCTCCCAACCTTTGACAGCACATGGTATTATCAGCTGTTTTAAAATAGTCACAATCTGGTATATGACTTGGTATCTTGTTATTTGAACTCACGTTTCCCTGATATTAATGATGTTAAACGTCTTTCCCTGCATTTATTGGCTTTTTTAGCTGTAAGTGCCTCTTCTATGAGTTACCCATTCCTATTGTTTTCCCTTTCTCCCCACTGGGTATTTTTGTTTGTTTGTTTGTTTCTACTATTTGTGGTAATTCTTTACAAATTCTAGCTACAATCTTTTATTGGTTATATACTTTGTAAATCTCCTGCCTCGTGGCTTGAATTTTAATTATGTTTGTGATGTTTCTTGTTTAACATAAATATGTTTTTATTTTAGAGGAATCAGATTTATAAGTCCTTCCCCTTATAATTCATGCTTTCTGTGTCTTATTTAAGAATCTTACCTTATTCTGAAACCAAAAAGATATTTTCTTCTGAAAGTTTCATAATCGTATTCTTCATACTTTATTTATCCTATAATTCATTTTTATTGATGAAGTGAATTACGGATCTACGCTCATTTCTTATTTAGAGATAACCAGTTGCCCCAGTATCATGGATTGAGTAGTCCATCATCTCTTACATTATTATTTTATTCCATTGACCTATTTGTCTATCCCTGCACCGTTATACAATCTTAATTAACATAGCTTTGTGATGAGTTTTGAGATCTGGTAGATAAATCTCCTTTTTTCTTCTTCAGAACTGTCTCAGTCATTCTTGGTCCTGGCCTTTCTTCTTATGTAGTACACTGAGAGGAAATAGGAGTGAAGGTGCCTCTACCAGTTCCTCCACATTGTAGAATTTCCTCCTGTGTTGCTTGTGATCAATGATCGCTGACACACAGACCCAGTGAAGGAACCAATGTCAATTTATGTGAGATTTATAAAACTTCATTTTCTTCCTGCTTTTTATTGACTAATAATTATATAGAAAGCAGTTCTACTATTTTCTTCCCATACTTTAGTGGCTATATCTATACTTCCCCACAGTGCAAACCACGTTTTGAAGACCTCTTGCCTAAATCAATGAGCTGCTTTTAAAATAATAGATTCCTCACCTAACCACATGACTGAATCAGAATTTCTGGAGGTGGAGCCTAAAAGTTTGTATTTCTAACAAGCACCCTGGATAATTCTGCTGTATTTCCATGGTTGGGAACCACAGAAATGATTTGGCTTTCCAAAATGGTTATCCTGAGAGTAACATTAGATTTTCTGGCCTGTAGATGGCGCTCAGGCTTCTTCCTCCCCATCTGTCACCTCCTCCTTCCTGATTTCCATGAAGGGCAAAGGTACCTGCACCATGGCCCCAGAGCCAAATCAAGCTTGCCTGTCTTTGTACAGCCCATGAGCTGAGAATACTTTTGTAAAAGATCAAAATTTTTGTAACATATCAAAAATCAAATTAAATGGTTGAAATAAATCAAAAGAAGAATAATATTTTCTAAAACATGAAATTATATGAAATTCAAATTTCAATGTTCATAAATAAAGTTTTCTTGGAACATAGTCATGCCTATCCATTTATGTATTAGCTGTACATGCTTTAGCACTACAATGACAGAGCTGAGTGATTGCCATAGAGCCTGAATGGTCTGCAAAGCCTACTGGACCTTTGCAGGTTTGCCAACCCTTGGTCTAGAGTGATCAGCAAGAATGCTATTGGCCTGTGGAGCAAGAGATGGTGCTTGCATGGAGGCCCTGAATCTGAGCAGAGAGTTCACTCTTGTGGCTCTCCAGCACCTTCTTCTCAGGTTCTCCAACAAAGCTCTTGCAGCTCTAAGGACCTGGCTTCAGAGCTACTTTAAAACCTTCACAGGACCTAGCCTCTCCTACTTTACTACATCAAACTTTACTAAAATGTACTACATTGCAAATAAATGTAATTTATATGTAACTGTAAGAGTCGAGTTGGAGGACAGTTTTCTGGTTGACAGAATGCTACATTTTTTAGACATTTAAATGAAAGATGCACTTATTTAGAGAAATGTCAAAATTCTGGACCTCTCCTGGCTTAGCGATCCAGAATGAAGGACTCAGGAAGCAGACCCTTGGGTTCCAATCTTGACCCTGACATTTACTAGCAAAATAACTACTTCGTGACTCAGTGTCTTCAACTGTAACATGCAGATGGAAATGACAGTACCACAGGGATGCTGAAGAGCAAATGAGTCAGTATGAGAGAAGCTCTCAGAATAGAGCCTATGGCATAGCAAGTACCATATAGGCATTTGCCAATATTACTACTTTTATTTGTAGTTTTCATTTCATGTGTTAGACCCTATCCAATTTTTGGTTTAGTTCTGAAACACTTTCTTTAAATAAGACTATGAAAAGTCCATTTGTGCTGCAGTGTGGTGGCACTTAGTGGTTTGGACAAGCTCTGCCCCATGTTCAGGGAGCAGTGATTTCCCTGCTATTTTGAAGGTGTGTTTTCCGTGGGCTTACTCTTTGTTTGGCTCATCTGTATTGGTCATCAGGGAAGCATGGCACCTAATGGTTGAATTAGAGTTTTATCTTTTGGGGGAAAGAACTAGGAAAGCCACTGCCTTGTTTTGCTCTAAACTTTGGTTTGGAACTCCCTGAAGTGAGCCTAATTATCAGGAGACCATGTTAAAGAAGTCACATGACTGGAGCAGAAAAGAGCCTGTGTTTGCTTGGCCTGTTCTTCATATTGAATTTGGGGTTCTGTAGGTTGTGTAGGTTCAGAATTCTGGGATCTAGTTGAGATGTTATCAGTCCAAAATGTTTATTCACAGGATCATTTGTTATCACTCAAAATGTTTATTCACAGACTGTATTCTATAGCAAAATAATGTGATTAACCATCTCCATCTTGGAAAGTAGAAATCTTCTACATCTCACTAGCTTAAGTGCTCAGGATGGAGACCCCGAGTTTTTCACTAGACTTTCCATGCTCAGACTAGGCCATATATTAATATCTTTCTATAAACCAGGCAGTCTGGACCAAAGAGAACTTTGTAATGATCTCCAAGAGTTTAATTACTATGATCTATTTTCCTTTTCTGTTTGTTACCTTAGGTAGATTTCAAGTCACCAATAATCCTCCTTTGAAGGGGTCAACTTCTCTTCTGTTCCTGCCAGCTGTTTCAATCACTTACAGATCTACCTCTTCCCGGTAGGCTTTTAAGATTATAACCCTTTATGTCAGGATAAAGTCTAGACTCAGCATACAATCTATTCAACATGTACCCAGCTCACCTCTCCACATAGTTTCTTCTGCATCCCATTATCATGCCAATAACCCTTGGCATGATTTTATTTCAAACAGTTTTTAAGTTTTTGAAATCTTTTTTTTTTTTTTTCCTGCACATTTGAGCAAGACTGTGTATTGAATGTTATTTTTGTAAGCAGGTGAGAGACCTCCCTCTACTGGGCAGATACCTAACTGCTGCCCATACTTAGAATGAAGAAAACTAGTTTTTACATTCTATGTTGAAAAAAAGGTAATTTATGTCTTCAGTATTTTAAAGTGGCTTTGTAATGAATCTTACCTTGCCCTAGGATGAGTTGTCACCAAGTCTCTGCCTCTTCTCTGTTTTCCTGTATCTTTTGACAAAGCAGTCGGTTGGATAAGTGTTGCCATGACACATCATGTTGATGACCAACACAACACCAGGCTTTTGTCAGCTTTTTCATTGCAGTGATGTGAAAAACTGATGCAAAGACAGCAGGCAAGGCTATAGTGCCCTTAACTTGGTTACCTAATGGAGAAGTTTATTCTAAAGCAAATCCAATGGTAGATTCAGGCTATGCATGGGGGTTCTGCACAGATAGGTGCTAATTTCTGTGGCTTCCTAATGCAGGGTTGCCATTCTAATGCCTTGTCTGAGGAGAAATTTTGTAGCCTTTCTACCTTTCTATAGCTTGCTCTCCTTTCCCATGTTTTTAAATCCATAAATCAGGTGCTGACCATGCAGGGGAAATGAATGTTCATGGGTTGAAAGATAGGAAAAAGCAGGGTATATTATGACTATTTTCTATTCAGAGTAACTAGAATAATGGGATGCAGTAGAAACTATGCTGGAGAGATGAGCTGGGTACACATCGAGTAAGTTTTATGCTAGGTCTAGACTTTATCCTGACATAAAGGGTCAAAATCTTCAAAGCCTCCAGGGAACAGGTAGACCTGTAAGTGGGAAGCTGGTGGGAACAGAAGAGATGTTGACCCATTCAAAGGAGGCAACCACAATTTTACTTAAAATATTTGAATTGGAAGAAACTTGAAGTGGAGAGATCAATTAGGAGCTTGTTGTAGGATTCCAGGAGAGAGTTGACAGTGGCTGGAAATAGGAGAGTGGCAGCGTGGCTAAATAGAACTACATAGACATGAAGCGTTCTTAATAGGTAAGAGCCCACATCCCCCCTTGCTTACACACACCCCTCAGGAATTGATTAAATGCTGCAGTGGCAATGGTGGGTGAAGAGGAAATCAGGGATGACGCTTACATGTGGGTAACACTGGGCCCCTACAGATAAGAAATGCATAAGTAGATGCAGGTTGGGGGTGGGGAGATGATTTTGGATGTTGAGTTTAGATATTTTGGGTATTTCTAAATGAAAGTATCCAATATGCAGTCTATCTTAAATTAAAAGAGCAATCTGTCCTAGAGATACAGATTTTGGAGACATCAGTATTTTGATGATAATTGACGCTATATGAGTGGATGGACAAAGTATTTCAGCAGATGCTCTGTCATCTGTAGATTACCTGTCAAGGTGGACAGGTAATCCAAATGTTGGCTAAGGTGAATGACATAAAGTGCACACCTTTGTGTAAAATAATAAAACATTTTGTTAAAATATAAATATATCCACATGACAATCTTTAATATAAAAATATGGCTTTTACAACTTAAGTCCTATGACTGGAGTTCTACATGGTCTTTATTGCTTAGGTCATACTTAGAATACATTATCTGTGATTTCCAGATTTCATTTCCATAAAGTAGAATGAGAACCAAAAGTTGTTTGCAAAAAGTGATCTGAATATATATTCCATCTAGATGTTTACTTTTCCTTTGGTCATTTTTAGCTGTCTCACTCAACCTAATTCATTTTTAAAAAGTAATTTGTCTTTATTAAGTCTTTCTAAAGCATTCAACTCTTTTTGCAATCACATTGTTCAGATTGTGGAATATTTAAGTACAGCGTGCATAAAATAACAGTAGAGTTGAATGAGGAACAAATAGTCTCGGTAATTAAGTACACAACTCAATGGTGTGGGGGGGGGGGGTGGCGCGGGGGGCGGTGCCAAGGACCAGGGAGTTCTATAGAGCAAACAAACAGCTGCAGCATGGGTCAGGATTCTTACAGAGAGGATCAGAATATTGGCTTATCTTCTGATTAGCTGAGGCTGCTTAAGAGAACTTCTACTGCAAAGTAAATTTTATGTATATACATGTAATGATATTTCTTTTTAAATCCTCAATTCTGTTTTATAAAATCAAGCTTTAAAATAAAACATACTTAGGCCGGGCGCGGTGGCTCAAGCCTGTAATCCCGGCACTTTGGGAGGCCGAGACGGGCGGATCACGAGGTCAGGAGATCCAGACCATCCTGGCTAACACGGTGAAACCCCGTCTCTACTAAAAATACAAAAAACTAGCCGGGCGAGGTGGCGGGCGCCTGTAGTCCCAGCTACTCGGGAGGCTGAGGCAGGAGAATGGCGTAAACCCGGGAGGCGGAGCTTGCAGTGAGCTGAGATCCGGCCACCGCACTCCAGCCTGGGCGGCAGAGCGAGACTCCGTCTCAAAAAAAAAAAAAAAAAAAAAAAAAATAAATAAATAAATAAATAAATAAATAAATAAACAAATAAAACATACTTACCTCTCGGTTTATCAGAATTTCTATTCTTGTCTTTTTGCTTATTCCAGGGACAGGAAGGCATGTATAAGCCTATTTTTCTCATTTTTCAAATAAAAAATAGAATTCTATTAAAATGGGACTCTTCATATTACACCAAGTCTTTGTGACTGAGAACAAATCTCATAAAGGGACCTTTGCCTTTCTCGCTGTTTCTAAAATGTTTTTGCACGTATCCCAAGCTGAACCTCATACACAGATGGTAATTAGATTGCTAAGTTTTTTAGTCATCCCTTGGAGCATGGCACCATCGGCCTTTCGGCAGTTTTCCCTCAGCCTGTGGGCCGCTCACCAGCAGTGGTTTCCCCTCTGTCTCACTTTGGCTGCCTCCAAGTATTTCAGATGAGAAAAACTCATTTCCCAGTCTTCTGAAAATCTCCCAGAATTCCTTCATTTCTTCTACATAAACTGAAAGAGAAAAACAAACAAAAAAAAAGATATGCAGGACATTGCTATGTTGACAAAACAAAATTTGTATTCTAGTGACAGGCCTCTTCACTGATCTGTTTTGTTTTCTTCATAGAGGAAACAACTTCCCTCTTGAATTCAATATTTCTCATCCCCATCTCACTCCTTGTTCCTCCTTCTGTTTTCCTTCTTGTTCCTTGACCCCATCACTTCACCATGCACTTGTGATCCCAAACCATAAATATGAGCTGCATCCTGATCTCTTCTTTCAACCCCATGCCCAACTAGTTACCATGTATTATCATTTTTCCCTTCTAAATTTATCTTCTCAACTTTGCCCTCATTGCTATTCAATTCTCTCACTCCATCCTGTTGTTCATCCCCTTCAGGACAAAGTCTTAGCTTGTTGCCTTGCTCCTCGTTACCTCTTTGGCCCCCTCTGCACAGTATGAGACTCCTTTGAGTTCTCCCAAATCCACTGTAAGGTCTAGTGCCCTTGCATTGTGCATGTCCCTCACTCTAGACAGCTCTTCCTTGCTTAGAAGCATGCCAAACAACTTTCCATCCCTTGAAACCCACATGCCATTTTCTGCAAGCAGTGCCCTGTCCCGCTGCTGCCCTTCACTCTTTCCCCAGTGCCATTTCTGAATATGGATCTGCCTCCAGTGTAGAGACATTTATTGAAAAGTCAGCTTCCCTTATGTGACTGTATCTTCTTGACCACTGTTCTGTTTCACTCACCTTGGTTTCCTGGCACTGAAGGAAATAAAACTGTATTAATTGTTGTATAAATTAATAAATATATGAAGATATTCAAACATGTGAATGAATTAATAAATATATGATAGTATAGCTCTCTTTTTTTCTTGTATTAGTGGGGGAAAGTGAAGTCCTGAATAAATGAGATAAATGTCATTTGTAACAACATGGATGAATTTTGAGGACACTATGCTAAGTGAAATATAACCCAGGTACAGAAAGACAAATACCACATGATCTCACTTAAATGTGGAACCTGAAAGAGTTGAAGTCATAGAAGTTGAGAGTAGAGCAGTGGTTATCAGAGGCTGGGGGGGTGGGGGCTGGTGAAGAAAGGAATGGGAGTTGTTGATCAAAGAGTGCACCATTTCAGATAGACAGGAGGAATAAGTTTTGAGACCTATTGCACAGCAGAGTGACTATAATCCATAATAATGTGTATTTCAAAATAACTAAGACTAAATTTGAAATATCTCACCATAAAAATGATAGGTAAGTGAGGTGATGGATATGTTAATGAGTTTGATTTAATCATTCCACATTGTATACATATATCAAAACACTATGTTATACCCCATACATGCATACAATTATGATTGGTCCATCAAAAATAATATTAATAATTTTGAAAAACATAAAAGGAAGAAACACTAGTTTCTGGCTATGCTACACCTCCCTTATCCCCACCCCTACCATGGAAGGAAACTTCACTAGCAGACTAGTAGCATGGGTCTTCTCCTGGCATGCTTTGCGTAAACTATCCCATAAGGTCAGCTAAACTGTGTATAACAATAAATATCACTTTAAATTCCTTCGATTTAATGAGCACTCTGTGTTATGTGACAACCATAGGGAAAGAGACTGCTTGGCAAGTGTTAGACCTTAGTGGGTCAGGAGTTTGGAATGTATGTTTTAGTATCCATGTGGTAAAATCTATAAATGCTGAGGTGGCATTATCTGTAAAGTCCACTCACTGTTATGCTTGTAAAGAGGAAAGCTACCCTCCAGCTCTAGAATAACTAATATAAAATTGAACCAGTGATTTCTTACTACATTCGTTAGGATTCTGTATTGCTAATGAACCAGCCTGGCTAAACTAGCTTTAAGCACAAAAGGGAAGTTATTGTAAGACTATAAGATTGTGTCATGGAACCCAAGAATGAAACTATAACTGCCCTGGAACAGCTGGATCCAGCGGACTTGGGGTCATCTTTCATATTTTCTTGCTTCTCAACTGTTTTAATCTTCTCTATCTTCTATCTTTTACAAATCAGCCATCTCTGCTTTCTCTTTAGAGGTATGTTTTAAAATATAATTTTAAATCATTTTAAAAATTATTAATTAAACTAAAGAGCTTCTGCACAGCAAAAGAAACTACCATCAGAGTGAACAGGCAACCTACAGAGTGGGAGAAAATTTTTGCAATCTACTCATCTGACAAAGGGCTAATATCCAGAACCTACAAAGAACTCAAACAAATTTATGAGAAAAAAGCAAACAAACCCATCAAAAAGTGGGCAGGGATATGAACAGACATTTCTCAAAAGAAGACATTCATACAGCCAACAGACACATGAAAAAATGCTCATCACCACTCGCCATCAGAGAAATGCAAATCAAAACCACAATGAGATACCATCTCACACCAGTTAGAATGGCAATCATTAAAAAGTCAGGAAACAACAGGTGCTGGAGAGGATGTGGAGAAATAGGAACACTTTTACACTGTTTGTGGGATTGTAAACTAGTTCAACCATTATGGAAAACAGTATGGCGATTCCTCAAGGATCTAGAACTAGAAGTACCATATGACCCAGCCATCCCATTACTGGGTGTATACCCAAAGGATTATAAATCATGCTGCTATAAAGACACATGCACACATACGTTCATTGCGGCACTATTCACAATAGCAAAGACTTGGAATCAACCCAAATGTCCACCAGTGACAGACTAGATTAAGAAAATGTGGCACATATACACCATGGAATACTATGCAGCCATAAAAAAGGATGATTTTGTGTCCTTTGTAGGGACATGGATGCAGATGGAAACCATCATTCTCAGCAGACTATTGCAAGAACAGAAAACCAAACACCGCATGTTCTCACTCATAGGTGGGAACTGAACAATGAGATCACTTGGACTCGGGAAGGGGAACATCACACACCGGGGCCTATTATGGGGAGGAGGAAGGGGGGAGGGATTGCACTGGGAGTTATACCTGATGTAAAGGACGAGTTGATGGGTGCTGACGAGTTGATGGGTGCAGCACACCAACATGGCACAAGTATACATATGTAACAAACCTGCACGTTGTGCACATGTACCCTAGAACTTAAAGTATAATAATAAAAAAGAAAAAAATATTATTATACAATAAAATCGACTTTTTTCTTTGAAAAAAGTTTGTGAATTTTAATACATGTATAGATTTGTGTAACTACCACTATGATAAGGATACTGAGCAGTTTCAGAGCCACTAAAACTATCTCCTGCTGTCCCATGATAGTAACACTGTTCCCCCTCTAGCACCCACTAATATTCCATCACTAAAGTTTTTATTTTTGAGAATGTAAGCTATGCATTGTAACCTTTTGATAGTGGCTTCTCTCCATCAGCATAGTGTCTTTGAAATTAATATAATTTGATATATGTTTCAATAGTGTCTTCCTTTTTACAGCTGTGTGGTTTTCCATTGTGTGGACATACCAGGGTTTGTTAATCCATTCACCTACTGGAAGAGGGGGTAGAATCTTAATGCTTACCTTTCTCATTGCCAGAAAATGATAAAATGATATTCTTAGTTTCAAATCCAGAAACCTTGGTGAGGCACTCAGAGGCTCAACATGTATTATATCACCACCCCTGGAGAAATAATTCCCTGGATGTGGAGATGAGGTGTTAGAATTGGTCCACCATGAGTCTGTGCCCAACCCAGGTGCACCATCTGACCAGGAGTGCAGAGTCATATGAGAATAGGGAAACTGCTACTGAAACTCTAAGAATGAAGAGGGAAAAGAGTTTGAGATGGAACAATAATGTGTTTCTTACCTACTCTCCCATGAACCTGCTCCTCATCAGACCTCTTCCCAGACCGACCAGTCTAAAAGGTATGGTTTCCCCACTTGAATTCATAAACTCCTAAAGCTGTGCTGCAAACTGGATTTTGTAGGAGCAATTACACCCCTTCACTGTCTGAGTGGTAACAGGCAGGGGAAAGTGATTGTCTGTGGGAAGGGTGGACAGTCCATTTGCCTTTGCTGAACTGGCCCTGCTCCCTCAGACTTGCTTAGGTATCCTTAGCAATGACTTGGATTCAAACAGAAAATCAAAGAGGTAGTTCAAGCCTAACCTGGCGCAGGCATTTTGCTGGCAAGTCATGTTCTCATCTCTCATTTGTCTTTCCTTTCCTTGAAAGAGAAAAGGCTTCTTTTTCTTGCTTTCCACCTTTTTGTTTGTTTTCCCATCTAAGGTATCTTTGTAATCAGTGCTATATTGCCTTCACTGTGAATTCATTCTAGCTAGTGCATAATAATGGCTGTGATTGACTAAGGATAGAAGCCAAGCTTCCACTCAGCTTTATCTGTCACCTACATATTACATGCATCAAACAGAGCTGCCTCTGCTGAAATCCCAAAAGCTAACAGAAGAGAAAAGAAAAAGCAAAACAATTGTTGATCTCGCCCTTGGAGGTGCCTTGGCCTTTGTTCCTGGGGAAGGGGGAAGATGAGGGAAGAGCACAACCTCAGGCATGAGTGGAGCAGGTGGGACTCAGAGCCTCCTAGCTCTTTCCCAGGCAGTGCTCCAGTGATCTCTACCATATACAGGGCATCCACTTAGATTTTATTTGAGGAAAGAATTCCAATGCTGAAAACAAAATCCTACAACCACTGCCCTAGTTAAACATACAGAGACAGAAATTCCTACCCCCTAATACATGCCAGTGGCTAGTCTTACTCCCGTTTCATCTGTTTTGTTTATATTTTGAGAACTTTTCTTATTCAAAAGCTATTTATCCAGGATATGCCTTATACATAATCAAGTTATCTCCTTTTAGTGTGTTCAGGAAGATTTTTTTTTTAATTTTTAAGTTTTTAAAAATTTGAGTAATTGATGTTCCTTGTAGAAAAATTATAAAATGAGTAAAAAGTAGGTAACTAAAAATCGGACTACAATTTCACCACCAGAGACAAATGTTTTTAATTCAACACTACATCCTATTATTGTCCCTACTATATATATAGAACATTTATCCACTTTATTCTGTTCCCAATTCCCCTACCTTAGTACAAGTCTCTAAACTGGTCTCCCTTTTCCACTCTTGTTCCCTGCCAGGCCTATTTGCCTTCCAGTAACTAGATTAATCTGTGAAAAATAGAAGTTCACTTAATCACTCCCCTGGTTAGAACCTCTCAATGGCTCCAACAGACAAGTAAACCACCCTTTCTGTCAGCCACAGGGGCTGCGTGCTCTGGCCCTGGGAACTTCTTTTGCCATATCCTTACAGTCTAGGTTCTATCTGAGGCTGTTTCAGCCCCCAGCGGTTCTTTCTGCACAACACGTCTGAGAAATTCCTCCAGGCATCTGGCATGTGTTGGTTGGTACTCATCCCCAGGTTCCAGTGTTAATACAGATAATTGCCTCTTTGGTTATTTCAGTAAGAATGTGAGAAACTAGAGATTAGGTACAGAGAAACATGTTGCCCTTTTTCCTCTTTAAGAAAAAGGTCCTTCCCACTCAACAGTCAGCTGTGCTTTCGGTGCAGTGCCAGCTGCATCTCTAAGACATGGTGGTGAAGGTTTAGAATAAACAGATTTGGTCACATCAGGTGCCTGCTAGCCAGGAAGGACTGCCTTTAACAGTTGCAGAGCAATATTGTCACTTTCATTGGATGCCATTTACTTCAACCACACTGATCACCAACTGTGGTTCCTGTATGATTCCTCCATAGCAAGTTAAATGGCACTGTCAAAGCTGAGACTGGAAACCTGTGATCAGTGGGAGGTGCATCTCCATCTTACAGCATACAAGGTGGGTAATGCTGGAGCTGAATATGTTATAGAGTCCACTGGTGTCTTCACTACCTTATAAGAGGCTGGGACTCACTTGCAGGATAGACCCCAAGGTATCGTCATCCCTGCCACTTCTGTTGTTGCTGCCATGTTTGTGGTGGCAGTGAGTCATAAGATATATGACCAGTCCTTCAAGATTGGCAGCAGTGCTTCCTGCACCAGCAAACTCATGGCCACCCTGGCCGAGGTCACCATGACAACATTGATATTGTGGAGAGATTAGTGACCACAGTCCGTGCTATTACTGCCATACAAAAAGCTTTAGATAGCTCCTATGGAAAATTGGCGTGATGGCTGGGGTTCCGCCCAGAACATCATCCCTACATTCACTGGCACTGTCAAGGTTGTGGGAAGGTCATCCCTGAGCTGAACAGAAAGTTCACTGATATGGCCTTCCAAATACCCACCCAAAATGTGAGATCTGACTTGACCACTGGAGAAAGATGAAAAATATAACAACATCAAAAAATGATGAGAAGGCATCAGAGAGACCTTGCAGGGGTATCCCAGGCTGCACTGAAGTTTTATAGTGATATCTGTTCCTCCATCTTTGATGCAGGGTCTTTCATCATCCTTACATCTACTTGGTCAGACTTATTTTCTGGTCCAATAGTAAACTTGGCTATAGCATATGTAAGGTGAACTTCATAGGCCATGTGGCCTTAAAGAGTAAGCACCCTGGACCATCAGCCCCAGCATAGCATGTGAAGAGAAAGGTTCTTGGTGTCTGGGGATTAACTGGTGGCTATGGACTGAATTGTGTCTCCCTCCCACCCCAATTTAGATGAAGTCCTAGCTCCCAATGTAATGGTATTTGGATATGTGGCCTTTAGGAAGTAATTAGGGTTAGGATAAGGTGATAAGGATGGGGCCATCATTATGGGATCAGTGCCCTTCTATGAAGAGACGTCAGACATCTTGCTCTTTCTCCCCACCATGTAAGAACAAAGTGAAAAGGTGGCCTTCTACAAGCCAAAAAGTGGGCCCTCACCAGACACTGAATCTGCCAGCACCTTGATTTTGCACATCCCAGCCTCCAAAACTGTAAGAAATATATTTCTGGTGTTTAAGCCACCCAGTGTATGGTATTTTGTTATGGCAGGTTGAGATGACGAAGATAATGGCCCAGCTTTAATTCTTAAAACACTGAGATTCTCTTATCCTTGACACAATTTCCATGTCAGGTCACTTGAAGAAGCAGAGGAGCTTAGAGAGACCTACCTTGTCATGGATCATCAGTCACATCAGAAAAGCCTATAGTGTACCTCTCCACACACTCACACAAAAAAGTTGAAATGTACTAATACAACAATGAAAAACAAAACCAAAACAACAAAAAAGAAACTTCCTAAACAGAGTACCCTCAAATAGTTCAAACCAGAAGACAAAGCGCAACACCACCAATAAAAAAAGAAAGGAAAGGAGAGAGGGAAGCAAGGAAGGAGGGGAGGAAAGAGGATAAAGAGGTGAAGAGATGAAAAGGGAGGGAAAGGGAGGATAGGGGAGCAGGAGGAATTGTAGCATAAATTCCCCAGCTTAAATCTCTCATTTGGGGGCAAATGAGATTTTCTGAACAAAATGGGTGTCTTTAGGTTGGGGCCTGGTGGGAGACTTTATGATAGAGAATTGAGGAACCGAAAGTCAGACCTTAAGCTTCTTTCTTTTCTAACTGCTTCTACAAGTTCATGGTTCCAAACTACCTGATAGTACTAAACAAATTCTTTAATAAATAACCTGTCTTGGGGTCAGTCTCCCCTCATACTTCATATGCATAATTTTTGCATGATTATGTAGCAGCCAGAACATTTGTGTAGCAACATATAGCTATGACTAATTTTTACATACATTATCCCATCTAATTCCAGTGTTTCTACTCAAAGGCAAATTAGCCCCATCTCAGGAATCTTGTCTAGGGGTTCCAACAACAACATTTTCAACACTTTGCATTGAAATGCTGGAGCAAGTAATCTTTGGGTTTTACTTTCTCTTCTATGCTGCAAGACCCCATTCTCCTCGTCGTGTCCTGTGATCTTTATCTGACAAGCTGCTCACTCAATGTGGGCACAGTGGGTACTAAATAAGTATTTATTGAATGAATGAGTGGATGAAAACATCTACATTTGAATCAATAGCTTAATGCATTTTTCCTGTTTGTCTGTGGCCTCTTTGTGAATTCTCCCATAGTTTCATTCTCTTTGTCCATATGTTCACACATCCCACTTGTTTATGTTCAAACGGCAGCAGGCAATGAATTGCCCACCGAACATGCAAAACATTTTCCCTCTTTTGCATTTGCATTTACTCTCCTCTGTCTGCCTGGAATGCCTTTTTTCCTCACACCCTTGTGTAACAAATGAACTCCAATCATCTATCATTGCCCAGTCTAAATACTACGTCTACCCTATAAATTTCCTGGAACTTCAGATTCATTGAATCAGAATCTCTGGGATAGAGCCTGGGGATCTTTATTTTCATTTAACAAGGATCTCAGTTCAATCTTCTGCATTTCTTTGGGTGGCTTTGGGAAATTGTTGCTTAGACTACATTGGTTCTTAAATCAAGGAATGCATTTTACTCAGCATTGCATCCTAAGCCTAGCACAGTGTTTGTCTATAAGAGTCATTCAATACATGCTTATTGACCCAAAGTGGATTGATTGTAACTTCCTGCCTGCAGCTCTCAAATTCTTGAATTTAACAGAGGAAAAGGCAGTATAGAAAAGAGAAAAAATGCTAATAGTGGAATTTTTACCATCAGTTCAAGAGATATTTGAGGGCTAAGCAAATTTCTTAATGATTGTGTGTAAAACCCTAAATAAGGCTCTTACCTAAAGGAAGAAGTCTCTCTCTCCTAAACTTACTGGAAGCTTACACCCTGACTTTGATTGCAGGTTATATGAACTGGCTAGGAGACTCATCTCAATTAGGTCTGTGCACTTAAGTTCCTCCCATGCATTTGTGTTGGTTACCAGGATACTGAGTCCCACTAAATGTTAAATTGATCACTGGAGGGAGCAACTGGCTATTGCTGCTGATCGGGTTATAAAAAGCATCACAATCTGAAGGCAAGTTAGTTATCTCTTGCCACGCTTCAGAGAATTTAAACTAAGAAGTTTCAGTAGTTCTTTATCTTTTTTTCTGTTCAACTGCAACTAAGTTTCTTGATTAATAGAAATAATTTATTGCTCTAATAAAATGAAACAATACAAGAGAAATCTTGAGAGTATCGGCAGCTTCTAAGACCTCCTTATCAGAATAGCTCAAAAGCACTTTGAGAATATTAGCTAATAAGGCCATAAATATCTGTCAAATCTTTGTATCATGTTAAGTTACTATTCAATTGCTTACCTTGGGCAACACTGACTTGCTGTTGCATCACATGTTGTCAATATGATAAAGTTCTTTAAAGACAGAGTATATGTCTCACTTTCATTTATATCTGTCTTACTGCTTTGCCCAATGTAGGTGACTGACAAGCATTGTACTTGTTAATATAATATCATTTGCTTTTATTTTTATTTTGATGTTTTAATTGTAAATGTAATACAAACTTTTTTAAAAACCCTCAAATGTATATGAATATATCAAGTAAAAAGTTAAGGTACATAAAGAAAGAAGGCAGGCTAAAATGACCCTTGGGGTGGTGGTTTAAAATGGAAGGTATTGAATTCATGAGATAGGAACTCATGGCTTTTAAATACATATCCAGAGAGATGGACATAGAAACTAACAGAGATGTGTGTACATATGGGTGTATACATACATATATACATGTATGTTATATACATTTATGTTATGCATCTATGTAATATACATACATATATTTCCTAGTTCTGACCTCTGAGAGGGCCTAGAAACTCTGATATCCTAGTAGCAATGGACATACCAAACACACAGGTCTTGATTTCTAAACACTCTCTAATAAAAGGATCAAGGACTCCTTGGAGAAGCAGTTGATTGCTAGGCTGGAGAAGGAGAAAACACAAGATTCCTTTGGAGTACCTTGTGGGTCATAAAATAAAGAAGTGCTTAATAAAGAATGAAGGCCCATCAAAAGGGCAGAAATCAGCCTGAAAGAGCTCCCAATGACCATAGTTGAAAAAAAGAGCAATAAATAAATAAGAGTAATGCTGGCTTATTAAACTCACAGGATAAGAAACTATTCATGAATCCCCACTCATATAAATAGTTTAGTAAGTTAATAAGTGGGTGAAAAAGGGACAGCTCTTTCTTAATTCCAGTTAATAAATGTAGAAGAAGCAATGGGGGAAATAAAAAAACTACCACTAAAATACCTCAGTAATAATTGTTATAGGCAAGATACACAGATCAATGTCAAAATCATTGCATGAAAGTATGAGAAACAAGATAATTGCACAGTCTTAAAGTACATATTTATTATAAAACAAAAAAATAATAATTTTGTGAGATTGAAACCCTGCAGACACTACCTTACAAGCAAGCAGGCTAGCATCACCAGTAATAAGACTTATTAACATCCTATTTCCTCTGATATGATGCATTGAGAAGAGCATATCACCTCTGTGGTACTCTTGCCAAATGTTGCATTTCTGGGATTAGATCATGGGGGCAGATTTCCCCCATGCTGTTTTCATGATAGTGAGTGAGTTCTCATGAGATTTGATGGTTTAAAAGTGTGTGACACTTCCTCCTTCACTTGCTTTCTCTCTCCTTCCACCAAGTAACATGTACCTTGCTTCCCTTTCACCTTCTGCCATGATTGTAAGTTTCCTGAGGTCTCCCCAGCCATGATTAACTGGGAGCCAATTAAATCTCTTTTCTTTATAAATTACCCAGTCTCAGATAGTTCTTTATAGCAGTGTGAAAATGGACTAACACAGTCATGATGAATGATTCTTTTTTATGTATTTTTAAATTCAATTTGCCTAAAAGTCTGCTTAAAAATTTTCACCTAAATTCTTGAGGGAATATCCCTAAAGGCAAGCTACTTGCCTTTAGATATAAATATCATTTCCTACTATCGGTCTTTCAGAAATAAAGTATTTTGCCTACCCTTATGTATTTTTTTTGTTCTTAATTAGTTCAAAACTTTTATGGGAACTAAGAGTTGTTTCTTGAGGGGTCTCCCCAATATTTCAACCTCTATCAAATTCAGAATTATCAAGAATGGTACACTCTGGGTGTGGTCATCTGAAGGGAATTCTGATTCTCTTTGAGAATATCCCTCAAGAATATAGGTGGAAAATTAGCTTTTCTTCTAGTACATTTTTCTGGTTATGTGTCAGGTTAATGCTAGCCTCACAGAATAAGTAGCAAAATATTTCCTAATCTTCAACTTCCTAGGAAAAAATTTTATAGAATTGGTACCATCTCTTCCATAAATGTTTGGTAAGATACCCCAGTGAAGCTAGCTAGGTCATATTTTTTTTTTAGAGAAGAGTTTTTTCTTTTATTTTTAGTTGATACATAATAACCATACATATTTATGAGGCACAGAGTGATATCTTAGTACATGCATACAATGTATAATATACAATAAAGCTTTTAATTTAACAGAAAAATAGTTTCTTACATTTGTTCACATACTTGACATTTCTGGTGTATATTTACCAATTCTGAGGTTCTTGACTATTTCCAAATCATCTGAGTTTCTATTTTCTATAATTTTCTTTCAACCTGAAGAATTTTCTTGGGCACTTCTTGTAGTTCAGTAAAGGTGGTAATAAATTCTTTCAGTTTTTTTTTTCTTGACTCGTATTTATTTTGCCCTCATTGTTGAAGGATATTTTTCTGAATATAGATTTTTAGGTTGACAGTTGTTGTTATTGTTTTTAAAATTTATTTTAGCACTTTCAAGTTGTCCCGGTATCATCTGTCTACCATAGTTTCCGATGGAAAGTTAGTGGTTTCAAGTTATTACTCCCTTGGATGTAATGTGTCACTTTTCTTTGGCTGTTTTCATCTTTTTCTGGTTTTGAGTTTTATTAGTTTGACTGTAATGTAGCTAGCGAGGTGTGTTAGGTTTTTCAGCATTTATTCTGCTTGTATTTTATTGAGCTTTTTGAATCTTTAAATTTGTATCCTTCCCCAAATTGGGGAAATTTTTAACCACTCTTTATTCAAATATTTTTTTCTCTCCAAATTTCTCTTCTCTTGTGAGAATTCAACTACGTACGAGCTGAATCATTTTGTATTACTTGTTTTAAAAATACTTTTCTTCTTTGTTTTCCAAATTAGATCATTTGACTTATTTATTTTCAAGTTCACTGACTCCTTCCTTTGTCATTTCCTTTTGGTTATAAAGCCTACCAGGTGAATTTTTAAGTTTTAGATATGACATTTTTTAGTTCTAGAATTTTCCTTTGGTTCTTACTTTTATCATTTTTGTTTTGCCTTGTTTTTGAGACAGGGTCTTGCTCTGTCATCCAGACTGAAGCACAATGGTGTGATCTTGGCTCACTGCAACCTCTGCCTCCCAGGTTCAAGCAATTCTCGTGCCTCAGCCTCCCAAGTAGCTGGGATTACAGGTGCATGCCACCACACCTGGCTAACTTTTTTATTTTTGGTAAAGACAGGGTTTTGCCATGTTGTCCAGGCTGGTCTCAAACTCCTGACCTCAAGCGATCTGCCCTCCTCGGCCTCCCAAAGTGCTGGGATTACAGGTGTGAGCCATGACACCTGGCCTTGTTTTATCATTTTTATTGATGCAGTCTTCCGTGGACTGTCTTTTATCTTTAGAAGAAGTCACTTTTTTTTTTTTTACTCTTCATATGTTGAAGAAGTTTGGAATATATAATGAATATTATGACTATCATGTTGTTGATTCTACTTCATGTCTCCAAAAATGCTAATTTTCTCTTGTTTTATCAGGTAGTTAACTTGTTTGAATTCATACTGCAAACTCAGTCTCTTGGTAATAGCTCAAATACAAGTCCAGTTCTTTCATTTTTAGCTATTATTCCTGTACTCTGTCTCATGCTTATATGGTTCAGGGTTTATTCAGAGATTTGGGCAGATTTTAGACATAAATCATATCCTTCCTACTTTAGCTCTCTCTGAGATTTCTGCCTTCCTCTCATTTTCTACAGACTGTGCTTCTTCAGACTAGAAGGATTGCAGTTTTCTATCAAAATGTTAGCCTTTCCTTGTGGCCACCTTCAGACTAAAAAACCGTAAGGATAGAAAACACACAACTTATTTTGAAAATAAGTAAGTCAAACTATCTAATTTGTCCTTCTTCCAAATTTTGGTTCTCTTCAAGAATATTCCTACTTTTATTCACTCTTCAATGCCTTCAATAGTTGTTATTTATATTTAGTTGATATCTGAGGAAGTATTGGCCGGGTAGAGGCTTTGTTTTATATACCATAAGCAGAATCTTATATATCTTACTTTTAAACATCTGTTATTAGGAGTATATGACTTTTTAATTACACCTGGTATTTCTTACCATATGATAGATCCCTATTAGCATAAAATTCCTGGCTTCTCTTTGCTCATTTTTCATCTTATAGAAGGTGTGGTGATTTTACTGGTAAATGAGTTTGTATGGAAAACTAAGAAGGCATAACTTTGTCCATTTATTTCCTCTTTTTCCTCTTGCAAGTGAGCCTGTCTACTGAGAGCACACTATCTACTCTATTTATTTATTTCATATTATAGAGGCAGGCCATAAAGGAGGCTTATCATGGTCCAGGGCTACCTAGCACTCTGGAGATGGGTCTTTCAATGCTGAAATTCAGTATCAGGCAAGCTACTTGCCTTTAGATATAAATAGCATTTCCCAGTATCAGTCTTTCAGAAATAAAGTATTTTGCATACCCTTATTTGATTTTTTTTGGTCTTAATTAGTTCAGAACTTTCACGAGGACTAAGAACCCTATTTCTTGGAGGGGGCATCTAATCTCCCCAATATTTCAACATCTATCAAATTTGGAATTATCAAGAATGGTACACTCTGGATTTGGTCATCTGTAGATAATGCCATAAAAACAGCAAGAGTTTAGAATAGAAATTAGGAAAAATATAGAGATAGAAGATGGTAAATACTATAGTCTAAATTTGAATCTGAAATCAGTAAACCAGAAATACATCTTATATTCTTATTTGACTGTAGCATATGCCACAGCAGAGCAATGTTGAGCTGTGAGACTCACATTCATCCCCATATTTAGCTTACATGACAAAAAATGAACAATCCCACAGAAACTGATGCTAGCCAGCTTCCAGTGATCCCTACTTCCCAGTATTCATGCCCTTCTTTCCCACATCATATCGTAATTGCTGTATGTGAATAATGTAAATATAGAGGAAGTATATGATTTCCTTGTATATGGTTTCTGAGATTATTGAGGATTCTGCCTTGTTTTCTCTCTCCAGGATTAATTGCTTGCAGGAGAATCCACCTGCCATGTAATGAGAACACTCAAGCAACCCTATGAAGAGGTCAATGAGGAGAGGAACTGTGGCTTCCAGCTCACAGTTGACAAAGAACCATTGATGTGTGACCTTGAGAGCAAGTCCTCCAGCTCCAATCAGGTTTTCAGATGATTCCAACTTTATGAGAAATTGGGCATGGTAGCTCACGCCCATAATTCCAGTACTTTGGGAGGCTGAGGTGGGTGGATCATCTGAGGTCAGGAGTTCAATACCAACTTTATGAGAGACACTGAGTCAGGCCACCCAGCCAGGCTGCTCCCACAGTCCTCACCTACAGAAACTGTCTTAAGCTACTAAATTCTGGGGGCATTTTGTTACACAATAGAAAACTATTACAACTGATATGCATAAAGAGGCTGTGTATTATCCTATTTACCTCATTGCTATATATCATTTCATAGAGAAGGGAGAAGGTAGAAGGATAGAGGGTTTAAACTGAGAATTATTCACTCAACTCCGCTTTATCATGCACCAAATATGTGGAGCTAACATGGTGCTTGGATTCTGCTTGCCAGCATCATCAGGTTTGTGCATCAATAAGCATGCATGGGCCAAGGAACGTGCCAGATCTCCCACCCCCTTAACCCTCCACATCTCTCTAGCGTAAAGTCTCGCTTTGCACATGCACATTTTACAGATATGGCTGAGAAATGAAGCACTAAAAATTGTGCTCTCTATACTAACACACTAATCATAAAACTGGGATCACTCTCACTTTTTTTCTAGGTGTTGTGACCACATGTTTCTTACAGATTTTGTTTAGGTAAGTCAAAGACAGTGGATAAAGTACCAGTGGAAAGATACTTTGATTTTTTGGTTGTTGGCCAGTGACTTCCACAATCATCTCTGAGAAGGAGGAAAATGTCTTGAGTTATTAGTATATTTTAAAGAGCCAGTGAAAAAGTATTTCTGTAGTCATGAAACTTTTGCACTGATTAGCATGTCATTCATAAAAATTAGCTAACAGTACAAATACACACACATACACACACAAACACACGCCCCTTAAATTAGAACAAGCTATACAGACTTTTCCTGCCACAGTTTTCTGCCTTCTTCATGAAAATGAAATAGGCCTTTCATTTTCATGCTCTCTATTATCCAAAAATCTGAGGTTTGGGAAAAAGGTAGACATCATTTCCAATACATATTAGTGAATGTGGACATTATATGGTCAAAGGAGCAATAGGAATTTAAGAACTGGAATGGAACTGAAGTAAATGTGAGACTTGGAGGATAAAGGGAAAGGCTGGGCACAGCACATTGGAGCTGGAATGAGAATGGAGACACGGATGACAGGGTCCAGGAGTGAAACTTGAGATGCTAGGTTTCCATAGTTGCATCTCTTAAATAAGGCATTCTGGGTCTCTCTCTCCCTGCACATATACACACAAATCTTTTAATGCTTCTACCAAAGTTATTTACAAGAATGTTCTAAGTTTATACGTTTGCCTGTTTCTCTGCCTCTCTGTCTTATTCATCTTTGGTCTGTAAGGCCTGGAATAGTGCCTAGAATGTAGGGAAAAGAGTAAAAGGTTTTGGTTGAATGAGGCACTGAGTAATGGTTGAGATGGATAAAGAGTGTGGAAATGATTATAATGTGGATACTTAGATGAGATTAGATAACATGTATCCTCACACTCAAAATGTTATTTTATGGGGTAACTATCATCGTCAGGTGCTAAAGAGAGTCTAGTTCAGAGTCTAGAGGTAATAAAAACCCTCCTGACACCTGCGTTAGGCACC
Source organism: Rhinopithecus roxellana (assembly GCF_007565055.1). Taxonomy (NCBI): domain Eukaryota; kingdom Metazoa; phylum Chordata; class Mammalia; order Primates; family Cercopithecidae; genus Rhinopithecus; species Rhinopithecus roxellana. The sequence goes on along the minus strand of NC_044565.1, from coordinate 11,932,135 downwards.
AAAATAAACCTAAATCAAGGACTTAATAGAAATCTGAGGACAATAATTAGATTATGTGATATCTTGTTTGAATCCTCATTTCACTACTTCTTAGCTACATGAACTTGGGAAAGCTCCTGTCTCTGAGCCTCAATTTTCTCATATGTCAAATAGGGTTATATAGTAACCTACATCATAGAGGCTGTGGTGAAGGTTAAAGAAGGTAAGGCATGTAGTGCTTACAATAGGGCCTGGCACATATTTAGGACTCAAATTACAGTACTTCTCAACTTTCCTGGTGGATCATCCCTGTGGTCCACCATTCAAGGAACATCCAATTGCCACCAACTTTCTTAGGCTGCCATATCTACCTGCTTCACCTTGCTTCCTTGTATTGCATCTCTTTGGGGAAGACACTGCATAAATCCTTCCACTGAAAGGCCATACACTGTCTGCTAATAACCCATTTGAATCTGGTCCCTAAAGCCCACCACTCTTTTAGATGGGATTAGTTTCAACTCCCAGGTCTTACAGTCTTCCTAGTCCTGCTTAGGTAACAAGATAGATCAGCAACAAGACACCCTTTCTAACCTATGCCTACCCATACAAACTATTCTCTCACTTTGATGCTCTCTCTACTTCTGCAGAATTTGTGCTCTGCCCTTTTCAAAACTGACTCCCCACCTCCAATTTGTATCTTATATGTTTGATGCCTTCTCCAGCTGCATATTGAAATTTATCAGAAAGAGCCAGTCCACACATTTTTTGTCTGATTTTGTTCAAAGTCATCTCCTTAAAACAGAATAGGGGTTCTGGAGCCAGATGGAGCTGGACATAGACCTTGACCCTCTGTTTTCTAACTCTGTGATTTGGGGCATGTTAGTTAGCCTCTCTCTGTGCCTCAGCAACTGCATCTATGTAATAATAATAATACCCACCTTATAGGGTTGTCATGATGGTTAAATGGGATAATATGTTTGTAAAATACTGTGCTTAGCATTTAGTCAACACTCAATAAACATAGCAACAACTGCTAGTGATAGCAGCTCTGCCTATCATGGCCAATACCACCCAGCTGAGTTGGGTGAAGGGCCAGGTCATACTGGGCACTCCATGACATGGATTGAATGCAGGAGGGCAGTTCCAACTGATGGCCAGGTTGAGATGCATTCCCTGCCCCAGCAACTTCCATCTCAGGTTGAGTTTGGAACAATGGCTTTTTATTCTAACCAGCCCCTTTTTGAGAATCAGGCAGAACATTTCAATGTCTTTAGCTTTCTGGCTTGTGTTTTCCACATTAAACTGATTCCTTCAGAATATAAGGTAACTGTTGAGTGTGCTGTCATTTAATACAAAGTTGTTGATTATGCCACAGCTGATTTCTGACATGGGTGGGATCTTATCCCAATCAGAAGCTATTGTCCCCCACAATCCCCTATTGAAATTGCACCTGTGAGCTTCTCCCAGGCTGCGTTTCCAGAATGATAGACTTCAAAGCTGCGGGTCAATGCATGTTTGGGGCCCAGTGCCAGTCAGCTTGGAGGTGTTCATGCCACACATCATGATCTCTACATATGAAAGAAAAGTGATGCTCACAAAACTGGTCTTTGATGTGATCCAGAGCACCATGAATAGCTGAGTGATTGCATTCTCAAGGAGGTCTCAGAGTCAGACGGGGAGGGTGAGAAATATATGAGAAGAAGAAGACAGAAGAGTTCAGTTCAAATGAGAGTACGGTGATGCAGAACTTGTGCATGCCTGCTGGGAAGGGACATTAAGCCATTGACTTTTCACCTCTCATGGCTGTCTTACCAAGGAATTAAGTGGCTTTGACTCAGCCACGGTCATGTCATGATGAGGCTGGACCCTGCTTCCCTTGGGCTCCCCCAATACACACAACATTCTTTGCACTGAAAGTGTACCTGGCAAAATTTGGCTTCATTGCCTATGTTGTGGTACTTGAAAAAAATGTTTAGATAGATGAGCAGCAAGTGGCTGAGTGGTAAAAACAAAGTGTTCACCAAGGAGAGGCTGGACAGTGGTTCTCAGACTTGAGCATGCACAGGAATAACTAAGGGAACATGTTGCAAAGACAGATTCTTCCACCCCATCCCAGACCTGCTGGATCAAAACTTTTTGCATAGGGAGGATGGTGCCTAAAAGTCTGAATTTTAAATATAACCATAAAACTGATTATTGCATAAGCAGTCAACCTCACATAATCATTCCTATGTGGCAAGCACTGTCCTGAGTGTCCATAGTTATTAACTCACCTAATTGTCACACTGGTCTTGTGAGTAGGGTCTATTATTCTCATATTCCCCATTTACAGATGAGGAAACGGAGGTAAGTAACTGACTCAAAGTCACATGACCCAGCTAGGCAAGACTGGCTCTAGGGTGAGATTCCTGGGCCACAATATTTTTTTTTTATTACAATAGCTTAAGGGTTACAGGTGATTTTTGGTTTCATGGATGAATTGTATAGTGGTAAAGTCTGGGATTTTAGTGTACGCATCACCTGAATAGTGTACATTGTACACAATAGGTAGTTTTTCATCCCTCATCCTCTTCCCATCCTTCCTGCTTCTGAGTCTCCAGTGTCCGTTATACTATTCTGTATGCCTTTGAACACCCATAGCTTAGTTCCCACTTAAGAGTGAGAATACGTGGTATTTGATTTTCCACTTCTGAGTTACTTCACTTAGAATAGTGGCCTCCTGACTGGGTGCAGTGGCTCATGCCTGTAATTCCAGCACTTTGGGAGGCCAAGGCCGGCGGATCACCTGAGGACAGGAGTTCGAAACCAGCCTGACCAACATAGAGAAAAACCCATCTCTACTAAAAATAGAAAATTAGCTGGGCATGGTGGTGCATGCCTGTAATCCCAGCTACTTGGGAGGATGAGGCAGGAGAATCACGTTAACCCAAAAGGTGGAGGTTGCAGTGAGCCTAGATCGCACTGTTACACTCCAGCCTGGGCAACAAGAGTGAAACTCCATCTCAAAAAAAAAAAAAAAAAAAGAGAGCGAGAGAGAATAATGGTCTCCAGTTCCATCCAAGTTGCTGGAAAAGACATTATTTCATTCATTTTATGGTTGAGTAGTATTCCATGGTGTATACATACCACATTTTCTTTGTCTTCTCATTGGATGTTGGGCACTTAGGTCAATTCCACAACTTTGCACTTGTGAATTGTGCTTCAGTACACATATGTGTGCAGGTGTCTTTTTGATATAATAATTCCCTTTCCTTTGGGTAGATACCCAGTAGTGGGATTGGTGGATCTACTTTCAGTTCTTTGAGAAACCTCCATATTGTTTTTTATAGAGGCTGTACTAATTTGCATTCCCACCAGCAGCATATAAGCATTCCCTTTTCACCACATCTGTGCCAACATGTATTGCTTTTTCATGTTTTAATGATGCCTGGCTTGCAATATTGATGATGTCTCACTCCCAAAGTTATGCATGTGCTCCTCAGGGAGTAAGAGCCTCTTTAAATTGGCTGCCGTAGGGGCCTCCCTCGCCTCACTCAAGTCCTGGCTTTGGAGCTAGGATTTGAACCCAAGCAGTGTTTCTTCAGAATACATTATTTTAACTGTAGTACATGCAAATATCACAGGGAAAGATCTAAGATGTGGAGAAAATTTCTCCCTTTACCGTCATTTGGCAGCCAAAGATCTCCCTTCTGAAGAACATCCTGCAAGAAATGTAGGTGTGGAAAGTCTCCAAGGCTGCACTTCAGGGTCTTCGCTGGCTTTCATGTCCAGGCTACACCCTCCAAGGGCTGGGGGCTTAATTTTGCTGGACTATTTCTTCCCAACACCAGACTTCCTTAAATAACAAAGTTTGCTCTGGGATTCCCATCAGCTTAGCCAAGGCTATCTCAGAGCTGCACTACAGTCTAAGGCTCTTTTTATTCAGTCTGCCTTCCTATCCTCCCCTCTTTCAGGTGTTAGGCCCACATCACAGTCTGATGGCTCCTTCTGCCTTCTCCTCTCTCTTTGTCCTTCCTTCACAGTTATTTCTACAATAAAGCTTCTGCATGTTTAATTCCATCTTGGTGTCCACTTCTTGGAGAACCTGGACGGACATAACCATCTCTTGCCTTCTAGATCAATGACTTTGAAATATTTTTGGCTGAGACCCACAGTAAGAAAAAAAGTTTCATCTTATCACAGTACATATACATATTTGTGTGTGTATGCATGTGTATATATGTGAATACATATCTCACATAGTTGAGAAAAGGTTTCAAAAACAATACCTACCTTCACTATATGCGATGCACGATTCTATTCTATCTCATTTTAAGAAAGTGCATCTGGTTATAATTCACAAAATTGCTTTCAAGACCAAATACATACAAGAAATGTGATTTATTTTCATCCATTGGCAGCATTTGCTGATGATCACATGATGGTGGCATTTACATTTGATTGCTCCATCAGCCAGTGCAAGAGCTCCTTGCATTGTATTTTACTTTCCCCATGGTCTCTTTTTCATGTTGGTTTCTTTTCTGTGCAACATAGCCATGTTTAGATGAGTATATACCATTATATTAATAAAATAAATGTAAAATCAAAAGATTTGTATGGGTAATTTTTAAATTATTTCTATGTCAGGATCACCTAGAAGTCAGGATACTCTTTTCAGAATACTTTAGGTTTGATAAATTTAAGGTCATGATTGACAAAATGTGTATGTATTAATTTAATGAAAATAGATCCTATGCCCCCCAAAAATACTGGGTTTTAAATCGTTCATTTGGTATTTTCTAGGTCTCATTGGTAGCAAGAAGAGGCAGTTTCCTAAGATTAGGAGATATTTACTGGATGTAAAAATTAAAATTTAGAATTTCTATCCAGTTAAGTTTTGATTAATTAGAGAAAGGCTGATTTGTTTTTGTTGTTGTTTTAATTTTAGCTCAAGGAATGCAATTTGTGTCTTCAGGAGCATATTTTGAGAGGCAAATAATGGACACTGTGTTCCTAGCCTCTGTGTTCTACCTGCACATCCCACTCATGCAATTTAAAGACATCTCAGTGCTGTTTGGTTTGCTAATTCTATTATGAGATCTGTATTCTAGAGAAATCATAGGAATTACAGAAAACGATTCATGTGCACAGTGGTCACCATGACATTACTCATAATGGTGTAAAATTGGGAACAACCTTACTTTCTAATGCTGGGGGATGGTTCAGAAAGCCATGATGTGTCCATAAGAACATAGATGTCCCTGATGTGCTATTAGAGAATAAAGGCAGGAGGCTGAACTGAGCATAGAATTTACAATCTACATCATTACAACATAAAATCTGGCAGTAAATAACCAAAGTGCAAATGGCAATACCTTCTATATTCTAAAACATTGATTCTCAACTGAGATCATTTTTTTTTTTTTCTGTCAGGGGACATTTGACAATGACTGAAGACAGTTTTTGGATTTCATGAGTGGAGTGAAATGCTACCGGAATCTAGTGGGTAGAGGCCAGTGATTTTCCTTATCGTCTTGCAATGCACAGGATGGACCCCACAGGAAGGCAAAGAATTAACTATCCCAAAATGTCAATACTGCTGAGATTAAGAAACCCTACTCCAGAAGTGTGAGCTGTGTTAGTTTTCTTCACCATACTTTTATAAGCATTTTTCAAATGTTTGTTTTTCACAATAAGCGTATAGTATTCTTATTATTAGAAAAATACATGAGTAATATGTGATTTAAAAGTCTGTCTAACTAATAAGTTTAAAAGAGCTCATTTCATAAGTGTAAAGTAAAAATTCTAAGAGATAAATCACTGTGTTCTGATTCAATGGGAAGATTTTTGTTTTGTTTTCTGCCTTTGTGGTATAAAAATATCTTCCAATGGATGGCATCTTAGATGAATGAAATACAGTATTTTCCAGGTAGGGAGAGGTTTTCTTCTCTGGAGAGCTATTCCTACATTCCTAGCACTCCTTCCTTCAGGTTCTGAGTTGCTGTGGTGTTTTTTTCCTTTTCTAATTGGTTTTCTTTTTACCTCTCTAATGCTATTTTCCAGACCTTCCTTTCTGGGTTTTGGCAGGTGAAGCATCAGAGTTCCCAGGGTTTTGTGCTCAGACCTGTAGGTATCTGTTTCTGTGGAGGCTCCTTTGGGACTGTCACCCCTCTCTGGGCTCATTCCTTCATAAAGGCTGCAGAGCTCACAGGCAACTTCAAGTCTGTGGATTATTCCTTCTGAATATTTTTTGAGTCTATTCTTTCTCTATTGATACCGACCCCATCATGGTTGGGGCTTTTTTCATCATTCTCCCTTACTATACCAATCAGTTTTCTTAATTTAGTTTTTTTAAATTAAAGTTTCTATTTGAAAGTAAGAGTAGACCCACATGTAGTTGTATGAAACAATACTGAGAGATTCCATGTACCCTTTACCCAGTTTCCCTAGTGGTAAAATCTTGAAAACGAATGTACAGTATTACAACCAGGATATTGACTTTAGAGTCAAGATGTAAACCATTCTCCTTACCACGAGGAAACTTCAGGTTGTCCTTTAAGGGCCACATCTCCTCCTTAACGTTGGCCACCACTAATTTGTTACCCACTTCTATAATTTTGTCATTTAAAAAATATTTTATAAATGGAAATAGACTATATGACTGTTAGAGATTGGCTGTTTTTTTCCCACTCATCGTAATTCTCTGGTGATTCATCCAGGTTGTTGATTCATCTATAGTTCATTTGTTTGCAATTGCTGAGTAGTATTCAGTAGTGTCGATGTACCACAGTTTGTTTACCCATCTATCCATTGAAGAATATCTAAGTTGTTCCTAGTTTTTGGCTATTATGAATAAAGCAGCTATAAATATTTGTGTACAAATTTTTTGTGTGAATATATGTTTTCATTTTTCTGTAATAAATTTCTGCGAGTACAGTTACTGCACTATATACTAGTTGCATGCTTAGTTTTTAAAGAAATTGCAAACTATTTTCCAGAAGATTTGTACCAATGTATTGGTGATCCAGATTCTTCACATCCTTGCTAGCATTTGGTGGTGTGATTCTTTTCTTTTTTTTTTTAGAATAGATAAATATATTTTATTTCATGAAGACAACAGTTCACTTTACAGCAATGAAAATGAATAAATTATAGCTGGCATGTAACAAAATTGTTAAATTTCAGAAACAATGTTAAACAGAAGACAGAATCAGAATACATACTGTATGACTGCAGTTCAAAAGCAGGCAAATTTGATCTATAGGGAACATGTTAGTAAGTGATAAAATTGTGAAGCAAAGCACAGTGGTTACTTTAAAAGTCAAGAGTGGTTACCTTTATTTTTTTATTTTTATTTTTTTTGAGACGGAGTCTCCCTCTGTCGCCCAGGCTGGAGTGCAGTGGCCGGATCTCAGCTCACTGCAAGCTCCGCCTCCCGGGTTTACGCCATTCTCCTGCCTCAGCCTCCCGAGTAGCTGGGACTACAGGCACCCGCCACCATGCCCGGCTAGTTTTTTGTATTTTTTAGTAGAGACGGGGTTTCACTGTGTTAGCCAGGATGGTCTCGATCTCCTGACCTCGTGATCCGCCCGTCTCAGCCTCCCAAAGTGCTGGGATTACAGGCTTGAGCCACCGCGCCTGGCCTATTTTTTAATAGAATGTTTTTATTTGTATATTTCTTTAATTTGAAAATTTTCAAAGATGTCTACACTCAAAGAAAACATCAAAATAGTCTCCAGATTCTTTATCCAAAGCTTCTTGGAAGAGTTCAACAATAGGTTGTGTGTTACTTTTCATTTATATTGCAAACATGGAAGCAAAAAACAAATTATGAAAAGTTCAAAATTCAAAAGAATATTGAAATGTTGGAAAGAATTAGAAAACTTTTCAGAAATAATTTGAGTTTTGCCTGTCTGAGGCTACATCTTACTGGATTAACTCAATATTTTCTGTATGTTTGTGTGTATATGACTGAGTTCTTATAGACTTAGAATAACTTTGAAATTGCATTCACAAAAGTAAAAAATTTTAGTTTTGGAGACTTTAATTCAGTTTAACAAATATTTGCAGAATCTGCATAATGTGCCTGGAAATATATTCCAGTGTCGTATTTTCATTGTAATCTACTAAAATTTCTTTTTAATTTTTTTTAAAAAAATTTTTTACTGTTTAATTTTACTTTAAGCTCCAGGATACATGCACAGAACGTGCAGGTGTGTTACAGAGGTATACATGTGCCATGGTGGTTTGCTCCATCTAGCAACCCATCATCTGGGTTTTAGGCCCCACATGCATTAAGTATTTGTCCTGATGCTCTCCCTCCCCTTTCCCCCACCTCCTGACAGGTCCTAGTGTGTGTTGTTCCCCTCCCTGTGTCCATGTGTTCTCCTTGTTCAGCTTCCCCTTATGAGTGAGAACATGTGGTGTTTGGTTTTCTGTTCCTCTGTTAGTTTGCTGAGGATGGTAGCTTCCAGCTTCATCCATGTCCCTGCAAAGGACATCATCTCATTCCCTTTTATGGCTGCATAGTATTCCATGGTGTATACGTACCACATTTTCTTTATCCAGTCTATCAATGATGAGCATTTGGGTTGATTTCATGTCTTTGCTGTGGTAAATAATGTTGCAATAAACATACATGTACATGTGTCTTTATAATACAATGATTTATATTCATTTGGGTATATACTCAGTAATGGGATTGCTGGGTCAAATGGTGTTTCTGGGTCTAGATCCTTGAGGAATCACCACACTGTGTTCAACAATGGTTGACCTAATTTACATTCCCACCAACCATGTAAAAGCATTCCTATTTCTTCACAGTCTCATCAGCATCTATTGTTTCTTTACTTTTATTTATTGTTGATATTTTAATAATAGTCATTCTGACTGTTGTGAGATGGTGTCTCAATATGGTTTTGATTTGTATTTCTCTAGTGATTAGTGATGTTGAGTTTTTTTTCATGTTGGTTGGCTGCATAAATGTCTTCTTTTGAGAAGTGCCTGTTCATATCCTTTGCCCACTTTTTCATGGGGTTGTTTGTTTTTTTCCTTGCAAATTTGTTTAAGTCCCTTGTAGATTCTGGATATTAGACCTTTGTCAGATGGGTAGATCACAACCATTTTCTCCCATTCTGTAGGCTGCCTGTTCACTATGATGATAGATTATTTTGCTGTGTAGAAGCTCTTTAGCTTAATTAGATCCCATTTGTCAGTTTTAGCTTTTGTTGCAATTGCTTTTGGCATTTTCATCATGAAATCTTTTCCTGTGTCCATGTCCTAAATGGTATTGCCTAGGTTTTCTTCGAGGGTTTTTATGGTTTTGTGTTTTACATTTAAATCTTTAAACCATCTGGAGTTAATTTTTTTTTATTATATTTTAAGTTCTGGGTACATATGCAGAACGTGCAGGATTGTTACACAGGTATACGTGTGTCATGGTGGTTTGCTGCATCTAGCAACCTGTCATCTAGGTTTTAAGCCCTGTATGCATTAGATGTTTGTCCTAATGCTCTCCTTCCTCATGCCCCCTACTCCTGACAGGTCCTACTGTGTGATGTTCCCCTCCCTGTGTCCATGTGTTTTCATTCTTCAACTCCCACTTATGAGTGAGAACATGTGGTGTTTGGTTTTCTGTTCCTTTGTTAGTTTGCTGAGAATGATGGTTTCCAGCTTCATCCATGTCCCTGAAAAGGACATGAACTCATTCTTTTTTATGGCTGCATATTATTCCGTGGTATATATGTGACACCTTTTCTTTATCCAGTCTATCATTGATGGGCATTTGGGTTGGTTCCAAGTCTTTGCTATTGTGAATAGTGCTGCAATAAACATATGTGTGCATGTGTCTTTATGGTAGAATAATTTATATTCCTTTGGGTATATATGCAGTAATAGGATTGCTGGGTCAAATGGTATTTTGGTTCTAGATCCTTGAGGAATCACCACACTGTCTTCCACAATGGTTGAACTAATATACACTCCCACCAACAGTGTAAAAGATTCCTATTTCTCCACATAGTCTCCAGCATCTGCTGTTTTCTGACTTTTTAATGATCACCACTGTAACTGGCATGAGATTGTATCTCATTGTGGCTTTGATTTGCATTTCTCTAATGACCAGTGATGATGAGCTTTTCTCATGTTTGTTGGCATAAATGACATAAATGTCTTCTTTTGAGAAGTGTCTGTTCATATCCTTTGCCTACTTTTTGATGGGGTTCTTTGTTTTTCTTTCTTGTAAATTTGTTTAAATTCCTTGTAGTTTCTGTATATTAGAACTTTGTCAGATGGACAGACTGTGAAAATTTTCTCCCATTCTGTAGGTTGCCTGTTCACTCTGATGATAATTTCTTTTGCTGTGCATAAGATCTTTAGTTTAATTAGATCCCATTTGTTAATTTTGGCTTTTGTTGCAATTGCTTTTGGTGAAGTCTTTGCCCATGTCTATGTCCTGAATAGCATTGCCTAGGTTTTCTTCTACAGTTTTTATGATTTTAGGTCTCATGTTTAAGTTATTAATCCATCTTGAGTTATTGTTTGTATAAGGCATAAGGAAAGGGTTCAGTTTCAGTTTTCCGCATATAGCTAGCCTGTTTTCCCAGCACCATTTATTAAATAGGGATTCCTTTCCCCATTACTTGTTTTTGTTAAGTTTGTCAAAGATCAAATGGTTGTAGATGTGTGGTGTTATTTCTGAGGCCCCTGTTCTGTTCCATTGGTCTATACATCTGTTTTGGTACCAGTACCATGCTGTTTTGGTTACTATAGCCTTATAGTATAGTTTGAAGTCAGGTAGTGTGATGCTTCCAGATTTGTTCTTTTTGCTTAGCATTGTCTTGGCTATACAGGCTCTCTTTTGGTTCCTTATGAAATTTAAAGTAGTTTTTTTTCTAATTCTCTGAAGAAAGTCAATAGTAGCTTGATGGGAATAGCACTGAATCTATAAGTTACTTTGGGCAGTATGGCCATTTTCACAATATTGATTCTTCCTATCCATGAGCATGAAATGTTTTTTCATTTGTTTGTGTCCTCTCTTATTTCCTTTAGAAGTGGTTTGTAGTTCTCCTTGAAGAGGTCCTTCACATCCCTTGTAAGTTGTATTCCTAGGTATTTTATTTTCTTTGTAGCAATTGTGAATGGGAGTTCACTCATGATTTGTCTCTCTGTCTATTATTGATGTATAGGAATGCTTGTGATTTTTGCACATTGATTTTTTATCCTGAGACTGCTGAATTTGCTTATCATCTTAAGGTGTTTTGGGGCTGAGACAATGGGGTTTTCTAAATATACAATCATGTCATCTGCAAACAGAGACAAATTGACTTTCTCTCTTCCTATTTGAATACCTTTATTTTTTTTTCTTGCCTGATTGCCCTGGCCAGAATTTCCAATACTATGTTGAATAGGAGTGGTGAGAGAGGGCATCCTTTCCTTGGGCAGGTTTTCAAAGGGAGTGCTTCCAGCTTTTGCCCATTCAGTATGATATTGGCTATGGGTGTGTCATAAATAGCTCTTATTATTTTTAGATATGTTCCATCAACACCTAGTTTAAGTATTTTAGCATGAAGGGGTGTTGAATTTTATCAAAGGTCTTTTATGCATCTATTGAGATAATCATGTGGTTTTTGTCATAAGGTGTAAGGAAGGGGTCCAGTTTAAATTTTCTGCATATGATTAGCCAGTTTTCCCAGCACCATTTATTAAATAGGGATTCCTTTCTCCATTGCTTGTTTTTGCCAGGTTTGTTGAAGAGCAGATGGTTGTAGATGTGTGGTGTTAGTTCTGAGGTCTCTGTTCTTTTCCACTGGTCTATATGTCTATTTTGGTACCAGTACCATGCTGTTTTGGTTAGTGTAGCCTTGTAGCATACTTTGAAGTCAGGTAGCATGATGCCTCCAGCTTTGATTTTTTTGTTTGTTTGTTTTGTTTTGTTTTTCACTTAGGATTGTCTTGGTTATAAGGGCTCTTTTTTGGTTCCACATGAAATTTAAATTTATGGGCTCTTCTTTGTTCCATGTGAAGTAGTTTTTAAAAATTCTTCAAAGAATGTCAGGGGTAGTTTGATGGGAATAGCATTGTATCTGTAAATTACTTTGGGCAGTAAGGCCATTTTCACAATATTGATTCTTCTTATCCATGCGGATGGAATGTTTTCTATTTGTTTGTGTCCTCTCTTATTTCCTTGAGCAGTGGTTTGTAGTTCTACATGAAGAGGTGTTTATAGTATTCTCTGATGACAGTTTGTATTTCTGTGGGGTCAGTGGTGATATCCCCTTTATCATTTTTTATTGTGTCTATTTGATTATTTTCTCTTTTCTTCTTTATTAGTCTAGCTGACAGTCATCTATTGTGTTAATCTTTTCAAAACACCAGCTCCTGGACTTATTGATTTTTTGAAGGATTTTTCATGTCTCTATCTACTTCAGTTCTGCTCTGATCTTAGTTAATTCTTGTCTTCTGCTCGCTTTTGGATTTGTTTGCTCTTGCTTCTCTAGTTCCTTTAACTGTGATGTTAGGGTGTTGATTTGAGATCTTGCTAGCTTTCTGATGTGGGAATTTAGTGCTATAAATTTCCCTCTTAACACTGCTTTATCTGTGTCCCAGAAATTCTGGTACCTTGTTTCTTTGTTCTCATTGGTTTCAAAGAACTTCTTGATTTCTGCCTTAATTTCATTATTTATCCAAAAGTCATTCAGGAGTAGGTTGTTCAGTTTTCATGTAGTTTTGTGATTACGAGTGAGTTTCTTAACCCTTATCAGGAGAACCCGCTCCCGATGTTTAATGTGGGTTCTTTTCTATTTCCTAAGTGTCTCGGCTGGGTTGAGAAATAAAGGGAAAGAGCACAAGAGAGAGAAATTTAAAGCTGGGTGCCTGGGGGCAGGATCCCTGATGTTCCCAGAGCTGTAAAACCAGCAAGTTTTTATTAGCGATTTTCAAAAGGGAAGGAGTGCATGAATAGGGTGTGGGTCGCAGAGATCACATACTTCACAAGGTAATAAAATATCACAAAGCAAATGGAGGCAGGGCGAGATCACAGGACCACTGGATGAGGTGAAATTAAAATTGCTAATGAAGTTTCGGGAACGCATTGTTGTAGATAACATCTTATCAGGAAACAGGGTTTGAGAGCAGATAACCTGTCTGACCATAATTTATTAGGTGGAAATTTTCCTCCACTTAATAAGCCTGGGAGTGCTATAGGGGACCTGGGCTTATTTCATCCCTTCGGCTTCGACCATAAAAGACAGGACGCCTTAAAAAGGGGCCATCTATAATCCTATCTTCAGGGTGCATTCTCTTTCTCAGGGATGTTCCTTGCTGAGAAAAAGAATTCAGCGATATTTCTCCTATTTGCTTATGAAAGAGGAGAAATATAGCTCTGTTCCATCTGGCTCACTGGCGGCCAGTTCAAAGTTACCTCTCTTGTTCCCTGAACATCACTGTTATCTTGTTCTTTTTTTTAAGATGCCCAGATTTCATATTGTTCAAACATCCATGCTCTACAAACAATTTGTGCAGTTGATACAATCACAGGGTCCTGAGGCGACATTCATCCTCCTCAGCTTACAAAGAAGATGACGGGATTAAGAGATTAAAGACAGGCATAAGAAATCACAAGGATATTCACTGGGGAAGTGATAAGTGTACATGAAATCTTCACAATTTATGTTCAGAGATTACAGTAAAGACAGGTGTAAGAAATTATAAAAGTATTAATTTGGGGAACTAATAAATGTCCATGAAATCTTCACAATTTATGTTCTTGTGCTGCAGCTTCAGCCGGTCCCTCTGTTCGGGGTCCCTGACTTCCCACAACAAACTCTGAGTTTTAATTTGATTGCACTTTGGTCAGAGAGACTGTTTGTAATAATTTCAGTTTTTTGCATTTGCTGATGAGTGTTTTTGCTCCAATTATTAATTGATTTTAGAATAAGTACCACATGACACTGAGAAGAATGTATATTCTGTTGATTTGGGGTGGAGAGTTCTGTAGATGTCTATTAGGTCCACTTGATATGGGGCTGAGTTCATGTCCTGAATATCCTTGTTAATTTTTTGTCTCATTGATCTGTCTAATATTGGCAGTAGGTTGTTAAAATCTCCCACTATCATTGTCTGGGAGTCTAAGTCTCTTTGTAGGTCTTTAAGAACTTGTTTTCTAAATCTGGGTGCTCCTGTTTAGATGAATATATATTTAGGACACTTAGTTATTTTTGCTGAATTGATCCCTTTACTATTATGTAATGCCCTTCTTTGTCTTTTTTGATCTTTGTTGGTTTAAAGTCTGTTTTGTCAGAGACTCGGATTGTAACTCCTGCTTTTTCTTTTTCTTTTTTTTTTTTTTTTTTTTTTTTTGCTTTCCATTTGCTTGGTAAATTTTCTTCCATCCCTTTATTTTGAGCCTATGTGTGTCTTTGCACATGAGATGGGTCTCTTGAATACAGCATACCAGTGGGTCTTGACTCTATCCAATTTGCCAATCTGTATCTTTTTTATTGGGGCATTTAGTCCATTTACATTTAAGGTTAACGTTGTTATGTGTGAATTTGATCCTGTCATCATGATGTTAGCTGGCTATTTTGCACATTAGTTGATGCAGTTTCTTCATAGTCTCTGATCTTTATATTTTGGTGTGTTTTTGCAGTGGCTGGTACTGGTGTTTCTTTTCTGTATTTAGTGCTTCCTTCAGGAGCTCTTGCACGGTGGGCCTGGTGGTGATGAACTCCCTCAACATTTGCTTGTCTGAGAAGGATTTTATTTCTCCTTCACTTATGAAGCTTAGTTTGGCTGGATATGAAATTCTGGGTTGAAAATTCTTTTCTTTAAGAATGTTGAATATTGGCTCCTACTCTCTTCTGGCTTGTAGGGTTTCTGCTGAGAGATCTATTGTCAGTCTGATGGGCTTCCCTTTTTAGGTAACCTTGCCTTTCTTCTTGGCTACCCTTAACATTTCTTCCTTCATTTTGACCTTGGAGAATCTGATGATTCTGTGTCTTGGGGTTGATCTTCTCATGGAATATCTTAGTGGTGTTCTCTGTATTTCCTGAATTTGAATGTTGTCCTGTCTTGCTAGGCTGGGGAAGTTCTCCAGGGCAGTATCTTGAAGTGTGTTTTCCAACTAGGTTCCATTCTCCTCATCTCTTTCAGGTACTGCAGTCAATTGTAGCTTCAGTCTTTTCACGTAGTCCCGTATTTCTCAGAGGTTTTGTTTGTTCCTTTTCATTCTTTTCTATCTAATCTTGTCGGCTTGCCTTATTTCAGCAAGATGGTCTCCAAACTCTAATATTCTTTCTTCTGCTTAATCAATTTGGCTATTGATACTTGTGTATGCTTCACAAAGTTCTAGTGCTGTGTTTTTCAGCTCCATCAGGTTATTTATGTTCCTCTCTAAACTGGTTATTCTAGTTGGCAGCTCCTGTAACCTTTTATCAAAGTCCTTAGCTTCTTTGCATTGGGTTAGAAACACGCTTCTTTAGCTCAGTGGAGTTTGTTATTACCCATCTTCTGAAGCCTACTTCTGTCAATTCATCCATCGCATCCTCCATCCAGTTCTGTGTCCTTGCTGGAGAGGTGCTGCGATCGTTTGGAGGAGAAGAGACACTCTGACCTTTCAGGTTTTCAGTGTTTTGTTGTTGTTGTTGTTGTTGATTCTTTCTCATCTTCATGAGTTTGTCTAGTTTTAATCTTTAAGGCTGCTAACCCTTGGATGAGATTTTTGTGGGGACTTTCTGTGTTGATGGTGTTGTTGTTTTCTGTTTGCTTTTCTTTCAATGGTCACATCCCTATTCTGTAGGGATGCTGTGGAGGTTCATTTCAGGCCCTATTCATCTGGTTCTGCCTGGAGATGTCACTCAAGGAGGCTGGAGAACAGCAAAGATGGATGTCTGCTCCTTCCTCTGAGATGTCTGACCTCGAGGGCACTGACCTGACGCCAGTAGGAATGCTTCTGTATAGGGTGTCTCCCAACCCCCGTGGGAGGGTCTCACCCAGTTGAGTGGCACAGGGAGCAGGACCCATTTAACAAAGCACTTTGGCTGTCCCTATGTGTGGGAAGTGTGCCACACTGGGGGGAAACTCACTCATCTGAGCTGCCTGGATTCCTCAGAACTAGCAGGAGGAAAGACTAAGTCTGCTGGTCTGAGGAGAATATAGCCACTCCTCCCGCTAGGAGCTCAGGCCCAAGAATATCAGAGTTCTGTCCCTGAGCCCCTGGATGGAGTTGTTGGAGTTCCTGCAGGGAGGCACCCCAGTGAGGAGCGATGGATCAGGGCCAGGCCTAAAGAGGCACTCTGGTTGCAGTCTGCCACAGCCTGTATGTTGGGCTGTGGGGAATACCTTCTAAGACCAAGGCTTCCAGACTCCCTGGCTCCAGCCAGGGAAAAGCACAGTCTGGAGCTGTAGTGGTGGCTGCCATCCTTCCCCTACCCTGAGAGCTTAGGGTATTAGGCAGCTGGCAATCCCATTGTTGGCTGCTGCCCTTCCTCCGAGGAGCTCAGAAGGCTTACACAGTAGACAGCTGTCCTGCCCCCTCAGGAACTCAGCTGATTTAAGCAGTTTCTAGCTGCTTAAAGTTTTGATTCTAGTTCAGAATCTGCTCAGCTCCACGGTTTTCTAGGCCCTAGTGGCGTGAGCTCACTAGTGGGATTTTCTGATCTGTTGGTTACACAGTTCCATGGGAAAAGCACAGTTTCCCAAGCTGGATAGCACTCTCACTCACCACCTCCCTAGGCTGAGGGGTGGAAGCTCCCCTGTCCTGTGTGGCTCTCAGGTGGGCCACTGCACCACACTGCTCTTCTTTCCTTTCTATGGGTCACACCAGCTGCCTAGTCAGTCCTGATGACAGAACCTGCATACCTTGGTGTGGATTTGCATGCTGTTTTGGTTCTTTTCAATAGGAGTGTCTGATCACCACTGCTTCTAGTTGGCCATCTTGACTGGAGTCATTCTTTCTATCTTAGAGGTTCTGATAGATTTGTAGTAGTATCTCACTGTGGCTTTAATTTGCATTTTCCTAGAGGCTAAAAACATAGAACATCTTTTCATGTGCTTATTTATCTTCTGTATTTGTTTTTTGATGAAATGTCTTTTCATACCTTCTGCCCATTTTCTAATTGAATTGTTAGCTTTTTTACTATTAAATTTGGAGGACTTAAAAAATATATATTCTTGACATTAGTCCTTTGTTGGGCATATGGTTTAAAAAATTTTTTTCTCCTCTATAGTTTGCATTCTTATCCACTGTTACAGATTTTTTCTGATTCATTCTAATTTCTATCCTCTTTCCTTCAGTGCTGTCTTCAGAGGTGTTTTAGTACAAGGAACTCCTAACATGAAAATCCTTGTAGGATTCCAGTAGAGTCTGGTAAAATTGTTTATAAAACTGGTAAAATTTACATAAATATCTGGATCCTAGCTTCTCCAAAAGAATCAGGTAATCAGGCAACACTGGTTTGCATTTATTTTGGTAACAGTCAGAACTCACTTTAGACAGGCCATAAAATCTCTGAGTTTTCACTTTCTTCACTTTTTCTTGTTGGCTAATAACCAGACTGCTTTATCTACTTCTGTTAGAGTTTGTATATGGTTGGTTTGTCCCACCAAATCTTACATTGAAATTTGATCCCAGTGTTTGAGGTGGGACCTACTGGGAGATATTTGTGTCATTGGGGGTGGATCCCTAATGAATAGATTAATCCTCTCTCTGGGGAGGGATTGAAATTAATGAGTTCTCATACTATTAGTTCCCATGAGAGCTGGTTGTTAAAAAGAACCTAGAGGTTCCTTCTCTCTCTTACTTCCTCTCTTACCAGGTGATCTCTGTACACAGCCTGAGGCTTTTGCCAGATGCAGATGCCCAATCCTGAACTTTTCAGCCATCAAGAACTGTGAGCCAAATAAACCTTTTTTATTTAGAAATTACCCAGCCTTAAGCATTCCTTTTTAGTAACGTAAAATGGACTAAGATAGTTTCTTTAGCTACCTGGCTCTGGTAGGCATTAAGATTTTAACCCCTGGCTGACATAATACAGTTTAAGTTATCTTGCATGATATGGCAGGCTGAATTATGCCCCCCCCAAAATGCCTAAGTCCTTGTAAAACAAAAAGAAAATTCTAAGCCCTCCCTCCCCCACCGACCCCAACCATCTGAATGGACTTCCTCTTCAGCCAGGGCACTCTTAAAATTTAACCTGAAAGACTGGTTCAGGCCATTACAGGAAGTGGGGGTCAGACACGCCTCATTATACCTCTGGCATTAACATCAACACAGACCTTAAGTCTGATAAGTATTTACCATCTATTCTCTCTGAAGCCTGCTACCTGAAGGCTTCCTGTGCACACTAAGAACTTTAGTCTCTACAGTTCTTTGTCTTAACCCCAAAATTTTCTTTCTATTGATCCCAGGTCTTTATATAAACTCAACCAATTGCAACCAGAAAATTTAAAAATCTACCTATAACCTGGAAGCCCCCTCCCAGTCCCTCACTTCAAATTGTCCCGCCTTTCTGAACTGGACCCATGTATTTCTTAAATGTATTTGATTGAAGTCTCATGTCTCCCTAACATGTATAAAACGAAGCTGCACCCCAGCCACCTTGGGCACATGTTCTCGGAACTTCCTGAGGGCTTTGTCACAGGCCATGGTCACTCATATTTGGCACAGAATAAATCTCTTCAAATATTTTACAGAATTTGCCTCTTTTTGTTGATACCCTGATTCTCAGAACCTGCAAATACCTCACCTTATATCGCAAAAGGGACTTTGTTGTGGGTGATTAAGTTAAGGATCTTGAGACAGGGACTTATCCTGGATTATCTGGATGGGCTTGATGTAATCACAGGAGTTCTTACAAAACAAGAGCAGAAGGGACAGAGTCAGAGAGGAGATGTGGACAGAAGCAGAGGCTGAAATTATGCACTTTGTAGACAAAGGTAGAGGCTGCAAGTCAAGGAATGCAGATGGCCTCTAGAAACTGGAAAAGGCAAGAAAACAGATTTCCTATAGAATCTCCAGAAGCAGTGCAGCTCTGCTGATACCTTGGTTTTAGCCTGTAAGATCTATTTTGGGTTTCTGACCTTCAGAATTGCAAGCTAATACTTCTGTGCTGTTTAAGCCTATAAGTGTATGGTAATTTGTTACAACAACAACAGGAAACTAGCACTCATCATTTGATTTATTTACTACCTGACTTCAACAAATCCCTTAATGCTCGTTTCTTTCCCCTTTGCTCCATTCTCTGTATACCCTATAGTCCCCACATCAAATTACTCATCATTCCCCAGGATACCATGTTTTTCACATCTCCATGATTTTGTGTCATTCTTTTTGCCTAAAGTTCTATCTCTCTCCATAAAACTTCTAGAAGAGAAAGGGGAAGTCTACTTTAATATTAGTAACTACTAAAGATGTTTCTACCACTTATAGTGCAGACAAGCTGAAGTTGATGAAAGATGCCACAGATCATTCCACAAGTTTCCTACCTGAGAAATACGCCCTATTATAAGAGTCCCATTAAGATACCCTAATTTGGAAGGATTCAAGTTGGAAAAGAAGGCAGTTCTCTGTGGATCAGGTGGGGAGTTCCTGGCTTGATGTCCTTTTAGCATTGTAGAATAACACTGGGAAGCAATGTGATGGGAGGTACAAAGGCAGATATGGGCATGGCAAATGGAAAGGTGACAAATGGTAGGACCTCCTAAAGATGCAGCTTCTTTATGCCTTTCTGTGCATCCCAGTTTTAGTATTTAGCATGCTATGCATTTGTAGTAAAAATCTAAAGCTAACTTAAGAGTTGAGACTGTAGTCAGCCAGGTTCAGCTTTGCTTGCGGCACTAGTAGTCCCAGAAAACAGAGCAGCTGTCTCCCAGTGGCACAGAAAGAACTGCTCTAGCTGACAGCAGTCGCATTTGCACTGGCTCAACCAAGGCAGTGAACACCTCCCACCACATGCCTATGGAGACGGGCTGCTCCCAGGCTGCTGGGCACTACTCAGTCTGATTCCTGGCTGGACTCACTGCCAAGTCTGCTGAACCACTTTGTTTTCCAAGATCTACAATGCCACCAGTATGATCAATTAATATTGCCAAGGCACCTGCCACAGTTGGCCGTGGCTTCTGGGAATGGTAGTGACAACAGATACATAGGCAGGACACAAACCAAGCTTTGTGAGTAGTTCCCAGCATTTTACCAAAACTGCCTCTTTTGCTGCAGGGAGATATTTTCCATTTCAGATCTGGAACTTTCCATTCGAGATGCTCATCCTCTTTACTCCAGCCAGCCTCCTCTTCCACAGGCAGAAGCATCATCTTAGGCTTTCCCTTTACCCTCTTCTCATAATTCCTCTTTATGCAGCCCTTAAGTATGGCCTGTACAGCACAACATAGCTTTCCTCTTAAGCCTGAGATCTTTCATGGCACCTCTTCCTCTGGCACGACACTAGCAGGGCAGTGAGATTTCAGAATCCTGAAATCTGCTGCCACTGCTCATCTGCTTGATTTGCATGCAGGGGAGAACCCTCTCTAAAAGTGACAACTAGAGAGTATTTTAAGATGCCGGCTCCTAGCATTATTAATCCACCTAATATGTCTCTGAGGGACTAGGGGGCAATCTTGTAACTCCATGCTGGTTTTCCAACAGTGTTAGCATGGGCTTTTATCAGAGACTTTAGAATTTTCAATTGCTTCTATGTACCTACGTCCAGGATTTCTTCACCATAGTTAGTTCTTGTCACATGTTTAACCTGTTGTTTTCAGAGAATGATGAAGCCTAATGAATTCTTTTAGAATCATATTGTTTAAGGAAAGGTAGAGGTGTGGGATGAAGAGAAAGCATTACAGATGCTCAGAAATCAGCCCCAGCTCTAAAGAGATAAGGCAGCTTGCATTTTCTGACACTCTCCTTGAACTTTCCAATCAGGAAACAGGCACTGGGAGAGAGAAACCACATTTTCCTCGCTTTTTCAAAACAAAATGTTGCCCAACAGGTTTGTGCTATTTCTGATATAAAGCCTGTGTGGGCTGTGTCATCCAATTATATCCCTCTAAGATCTTTGTGATAGATGAATTTTCACTCCCAGATGATGAAATTGTTGTCTTTTTTTCCTCTTATGTCTTCACAGGCTTTTTAGCGGAAAGTTGAAAAATGCTGCATTTGGGCCTGCTAGCCAGATTGCTTGCTAAATCAAAACTTCTAGATGCAACTTTCAAAAGTCTGTTTTGTTCTTTTTTTGGTCTATTCAGAGAAGCCCATTTTATGGATTGTAGAACAGGGCTAAGTGGAGGTGATTATTATGGAGAATGAGGAGCTGCATTCAGTCTTTAAAAAGCCTTGATTTGAATGGAAAGCTCAGAAACCCTGAGCTTTTACACTTCCGTACTTGCTGGAGTCCTGGTGTCAATTTTTCTCTCCTTTGGATGACAGATAGGTAATTTCTAGTTTATTGTGCCTTTACAATGCAATGCCTGATGCTTCCTTAACAAACAAAACAACACATTGTATCCCGTGTCAGAAATTGTCTTAAAATTTGAGGAGTTTTCTTTTGAAATATTGCTGTCACTCTAATTCCCTATCGCCCTTTTAGTCTTCATCTTTGGAAGAAAAATTTGCACTTGTTGCCACATTCTCGCCTGCTCCCCACCCCCCAGGCCCCCAGCAATTTCCCCAACCTCTCCCCAGTCACTCCTTTGCTTACTGGATTCTGGGCCACCATCAGTCCACAGCAACTCATCTTGAAGGCCACCACTGAATTGCTAAAAGCCAAATTCAACCTCCAAACTTTTTCTTACCTGATTTCACCTCCTGCTTCATTTTTTTTTTTCATTTTTTTAAATAGGAAAAATGAATGTGAACAACTTCGAATTTTCTCAATCTGAAATCACCCATTCTTGCTCCCTTCCCTGTTGAGTGAGCCTATCTGTTGTTCAAGTTCCATTCTTGAGACCCTTTCATTTCCTCTAGAATCTTCCTCCATCAATAGCTTCTAAAGTATATTCGGATTTCCCCTTTCTACTGGCCACTTCCAAATTAGCCTATTAATGTGTTCGATTATGTCTCATCTAACACACACAAATACACACACACACACTTTGTCCCTTGATCCTGTATCCTCCTTCAACTCTTAGATTATCTTTCCTTGAATAGCCAAATTGGTTAGCAAAACAGTTTCCACTTGCTATCTCCAAATGCTCACCTATCATTTTCTCTCAAAAGCTTCAAACAACTTTTTGTGGCATCTAATGGGATGTTTGTATGGTTTTCTTTCCTTATCTGATCAATGAATGTCATGAATTATTTAAACAAAATGTTCATTAATCCTTGGAGTGTTTTTTTTGTTTGTTTGTTTGTTTTGTTTTAATTCAACCTGCTAATGTTTTATTTGGCAGTTCGCATGTCACAAAGACTTACCCCTGTTTTTTTCTAAGAGTTTTATAGGGTTAGCTCTTAACATTTAGGTTTTTGGTTTTCAATTTATTCTTAAGTTAAACTTAGGAATTTATATTTAGAATCTAGACAGTGGTTCTGAAAGTACTGCTCCCACACCAGCAGCATCAGTACCTCCATAAACTTGTTAGAAATGCAACTTCTCATAGGAATGTTTTCACATTGTTGGTGGGAATGTAAATTAGTTCAACTATTGTTGAAGACAGTGTGATGATTCCTCAAAGACCTAGAACTGGAAATAACATTTGACCCAACAATCCCATTACTGGGTGTATACCCAAAAGAATATAAATCATTCTGTTATAAAGATACATGCATACGTATGTTCATTGCAGCACTATTCACAATAGCAGACAGGGAATCAACCTAAATGTCCAACAAAGATAGAGACTGGATAAAGAAAATGTGGTACATATACTCTATGGAATACTATGCATTCATAAAAAGGAATGAGATCATGTCTTTTGCAGAAACATGGATGGAGCTGGAAGCCATTATCTTCAGCAAACTAATGCATGAATAGGAAACCAAACACTGCATTTCCTCTCTTACAAGTGAGAGCTGAACAATGAGAACACATGGACACATGGAGGGAACAACACACACTGGGGCCTTTGGGGTGAGGGAGGTGAGGGAAGGGAGAGCATTGGGATGAAGAGCTAAAGCATGCGGCGCTTAATACCTAGGTGATGGGTTGATAGGTGCAGCAAACCACCATGGCACACGCCTACCTATATAACAAACTTGCATGTCCTGTGCATGTATCCTGGAACTTAAAATTAAACTAAATTAAATTTTAAAAAAAGAAATGCAACTTCTCAGGTTGTAACCCCAGAGCACTGAGTCAGAAACTCTGGGAATGGAGCACAGTGATAGTGGCAGGAGGCAGCCAAATGCCTGAAGCCAAACCTGAAACTAAGCTACAAGTCAAATTCACAGACTGAATTGAGAACCTGTCTTCCCATTTGGTGCACTTTCCTCTGCTTGCTCCCTACCCTTCACCTGTTTTACATAGCTAACCTTCCCTAATTGGTTTTTTACACGGTCTTGCCCACCTTTGAGTGGTGCCTTTGTTTTAAAATTTTTCACTTACTCACAAACCAATCAGCACACACTCCCCATTCTGAGCCCATAAAAGCCCTGGACCAAGACACACTGAGAGAGAAACCACCTGATTTCGGGTAAGTGACCACCCTCATGTTCACCCTCTGCTGAGAACAGTTTCATTGCTCAATAAAATTCTTCTCCACCCTCCTCACTCTTCAATTGCCAGCGTGACCTCATTCTTCTTGGATGCAGTATAAGAACTTGGGACCCGGTGAATGTGGGCACCAGTGGAGGGCAGTGGAGGGCAACTGCCCCACATGACAGAAAGCAGTGGTGGGGATGAACCAACCCTGGAGCCATGAACCAGAGCAGGGTAAGGGGCTGACAGAGCTGTTAACATGCTGTTGTTCATCATGCTGCAGATGATGGGACTAAAAGAGCTAATTATCATGCTGTAACACCCCCTCTGAGGCTTCAGGGTCAAGGGCACCCCTGCCTAGGTGCCACTGTATTCCCCTTGTCTGGACACCAGAGTCCACTATGGGAGTGGCTTATGACATGCCTGGTCCAGCCACAAGCACCACACAGAGCCCACTTCTGTGCCAGCACTTGGAGAGGCTAGCTGGACCCTGCACTCTCCTGCTCACAGACCGCCTCTCACCATGGGCTGAGCGTGCAGTTGCAGCCACTGTGGAATCTGTGCCAGAGTGCAGGTTGGACTCTGCCAAGCATGCTGAGTGGATGGCGCATCTCCTGCAGTGAGCCAGGGCCTGAGTAAGGCCCAGACAGGGCCATTGCCAGCTGGAGGTCTCCAGCTGAGAAAGGGACTGAGAAAAATCCTACATCAACAGTAATTTGTGTTTTCACGAAACTTCCAGGAGGTTCTGATACACGGTCAAATTTGAGAAATATTTTACTAGAAATGCATGCTTTTCATTCAAAAACATCCATCACCTCCAAAGGTTTCTTCCTGCCCTCTTTATTTATTTATTATTGTGCTAAGAACACTTAATATAAAATTTACCATTTTAGCAAAATTTTGCAATATAGTATTGTATACAAAATTATGCAAAAGTATTTATTATCTTTTGTGATAAGAACACAACATAAAATTTACTTTCTTAGCAAAAGTATGCAATACAGTATTGTTAATTGCAGACATTACACTTTTTCAAGTAGATCTCTAGGACCTATTCACCTTATACAAGGGACACCTTGTACCCTTGGACTACTACCTCCTAATTTCCCCCTCACCCCAGCCCCTGGGGACCACCATTTTACTCTCTGCTTCTATGAGTTTGACCATTTTAGATTCATCATATCAGTGATATCATGTAGTATTTGTTCTTCTGTGTCTGGCTAATTTCACTTAGCATAATGTCCTCCAGGTTCATCTGTGTTGTCATAAATAACAGGATTTCCTTCTTTTTAAGGCTGAATTATATTCCACTGTCTCAGTCTGTTTGAACTGTTATAACAAAATACTGTGTGGCTTATAAACAATGGGAATTTATTTCATTCAGTTCTGGAGTCAGGAAAGTTCAAGATCAAGGTGCCAGCAAAGCTGATGCCTGGTAAGTGTCATTTTTTCACTGTAACCTCAGGAGAAGAAGGGCAATGAATTTCTCTGGGGTCTCTTTCATAGGGGCACTAATCCTACTAATCCTACTTATGAGGAGTCTGCCCTCATGATCTGATGACCTACCAAAGTTCCCACCTTCAAATATTTGGGGGTTAGGATTTCAACATATGAATTTTGAGGCACACAAACATTCCGACCATAGCACCATAGGGCACATATATTTATACACCACATTTTCTTTATCCATTCATCTGTTGATGGACGTTTAGACTGCTTCCGTATCTTGGCTATTGTGAATAATGTGGGAATAAACATGGGAATGCAGATGTCTTTTTAAAATCCTGACTTCAGTTCCTTTGGATGTATACCCAGAAGTGAGATTGCAGGATTATATGTTAGTTCTATTTTTAATTTTTTGAGGAACCTCCGTAGTGTTTTCCTTAGTGGCTACAACAATTTCCATTTCTACCAACAGTGTCCAAAGATTCCCTTTCCTCCATATCCTTACCAACACTTATTATCTTTTTTTGTATATACATCTGTGTGTGTGTGTGTGTGTGTGTGTGTGTGTGTGTGTGTGTATGTATACATTTATCTATAGTATCCATTCTAACAGGTGTAAGGTGAAATCTCATTGTGGTAAAATCATATTCAAATAGATGTTAAATAGACATTCATATGCAGTTTACCCTTGAACGCATCCATATACCATTTACTCAGTTTACATGTTTGAATGTGCAAGTCCACTTATACAGAGATTTTCTTCCACCCCTGCTACCCTTGAGCAAGACCAACACCTATTCTTTCTCCTCCTCAGCCTACCCAATGTAAAGATGATGAGAATGAAGATCTTTATGATGATCCATTTCCCCTTAATGAATAGTAAATATATGTTCTCTTTCTTATGATTTTCTTAATAGCATTTTCTTTTCTCTAGCTTACTTTATTGCAATAATACAATATATAGTACATATAATATACAAAATATGTGCTAATTGACTATGTTATTCATAAGGCTTACAGTCAACAGTAGGCTATCAGTAGCTTAGTTTTAGGGGAGTCAAAAGTTATGTGTGAATTTGAGACTGCATGGGGGTAAGGCATTGCTAATCCCAGCATTGTTCAAGAGGCAGCTGTAATTTAATATTAGTTCTGGAGAGAATTTTTTTTTCTTTTTTATTATACTTTAAGTTCTAGGGTACATGTGCATAACATGCAGGTTTGTTACATATGTATACTTGTGCCATGTTGGTGTGCTGCACCCATCAACTCGTCAGCACCCATCAATTCGTCATTTATATCAGGTATAACTCCCAATGCAATCCCTCCCCCCTCCCCCCTCCCCATGATAGGCCCCAATGTGTGATGTTCCCCTTCCCGAGTCCAAGTGATCTCATTGTTCAGTTCCCACCTATGAGTGAGAACATGCGGTGTTTGGTTTTCTGTTCTTGTGATAGTTTGCTAAGAATGATGGTTTCCAGCTGCATCCATGTCCCTACAAAGGACATAAACTCATCCTTTTTTATGGCTGCATAATATTCCATGGTGTATATGTGCCACATTTTCTTAATCCAGTCTGTCACAGATGAACATTTGGGTTGATTCCAAGCCTTTGCTATTGTGAATAGTGCCGCAATAAACATACGTGTGCATGTGTCTTTATAGCAGCATGATTTATAATCCTTTGGGTATATACCCAGTAGTGGGATGGCTGGGTCATATGGTACATCTAGTTCTAGATCCTTGAGGAATCGCCATACTGTTTTCCATAATGGTTGAACTAGTTTACAATCCCACCAACAGTGTAAAAGTGTTCCTATTTCTCCACATCCTCTCCAGCACCTGTTGTTTCCTGACTTTTTAATGACTGCCATTCTAACTGGTGTGAGATGGTATCTCATTGTGGTTTTGATTTGCATTTCTTTGACTGACAGAAATTTTTTAGAAATAGGATGATAATTTTGTTTGTTTAATGTGAGAAACATGCACACACTATCATAAAATCCTAGGGGATTCCCATTAAAGAGAAGTAGAGAAGAAGGATAACCACTGTGACAACAATGGTTTAACAGTGTTCTGAAAGTTTTAGAAAAAACAAGCCATGGAAATGAATTAAGTTGGATAACTATTGGAAATGACACAACAAAGGTATGATTTCCTTGTGATCTTTGCCTAGAAAACCAAAGGAAATGAACTAAGAAAAATTTACTAAGATAATGAGTTAAAAATAGCATATACAACATTAAAGATTTTGTATATATTCAACAATGCAGAACATATAATTGTAAAAAGAGCCTACTGACAAAAATAATTGAAATATGCAGGATTAAACTTAATTTGAAATATTCAGAACCAACTGAAATAAAGCTCCAGAAGTAACAAAAATAGACAATTTAATAAAAATAGATACCATGCTTCTGGATACAGAATACTCAATATCATAAAAGTTGTCTACAAATAAACGTGTACATTTGGTAGAATTAGTAATGGGAAGGTGTACAATACTGAGATGCTAAAGTTCATGTGGGTAAATATGCAATAATAGTTTATAAATTTTTTAAAACAAAACTGGAACAGGGATCTATAATACTAGATATTAATGTATATATATTTTCAATAATTAAGAGTGGAGGCTTTGACTTTCAATTCTGATGGGGTAGCTTGCTATAGAACAATGCTCCTGCCAAGAAAACAAGAAAAGCCAGATAAAACACAAAAACCATCTGTTTGAAGGCACTGGTGAGCTGCCAAGAAAAAAGAAGATAATGGAGTGATATCTTTAAGTGCTGAAAGAAAATAACTAGAATCCTATAGTGTTAAGCAAATAACGGTGTGGAGCAGAAGAACTGAATAAAGCAGATAATGTCCATACAGAGACCATTTCCCCCTTGCAAGCTTCCCTCACTAGAATTATGATCCCAAGGCCTTTGGATTCAACTTTTATTTAGGACTCATCCTTAGGGTGGAGTGAAAGGGAGACAGACAGCAGAAGGCTTTAGTGTTGCTTCTGTGCCTTACCCCTAGAAACCAAAATCCCTTTCCCCTGCTCCTAGTTTTTCTTCTTTTTCTTTTTAACCCTAATTGGGATACAGGGAAGACTACAGTTCCCAGGGTTGTGGCCATGCTCTATGCAGAAACATCTCTGGAGAATCAGGGCAATTCTGCTGTCTTGTAGAGCTACTTCCTTAATTCTTGTCTCTGTTTTTGCATATCCCCCTGGGATAAGTAACATGGGGACTTCAGTAGCTCAGTCTTTGGAATCACCTGCTAAGTATTTTTAAATGGATCAGAGGGTGTGACTTATCTTTACCCAACTTTTGACATAAGAATTCACTCAGTATTCCACTTTCCATTTTAAATGGGGTTCAGTGATTCTGATTAGCTAAGGTGACAGATTATGCATCAAAAGATGCTATCGCCCTAATTGTACAGTGCCAAGCGTACGCAATGCCTCACATGGCTGCTTCTTTCAAAAATGGCCTCTCCGTCTCTTCCCAGGCAAACCTCCTCACTCCTAACTAAAGATGAATCAAGAGCAATCTTCTCCCTCCTCTCTTCACTCCACCTGCATGGCAGGCTACTTCTTCTGGACAGTCAGAAGCTTTTTTATTATTATTAATATTATTATTATACTTTTTTTCCCAAAGAGATTCATTTGTCTTGCTATTTCAAAGCTCTCTCTTAATTACTCTCTTTTTAAGAAAACTATATTTAAAGAAGATATTTTTGGCTTGAAACAATAATGCCTCTTTAAGCTGCTTAGATATGTGTATTTACTCTTTGAATCAACAATCTCAATTCTAAGAATCTATCCCAAATAGACACTTGCAAAAGTATAAAAACATGCATGCACATGGCTATTCTTTAAAGCATTTTTTTAGATAGGAAAAGACTGGAAATGACACAAAGGTCTATCAATAGGTGATTGCTTGACTATTGAGAAGGAATTTAATGTAGGGAAATTGCCACAAAGGAGTTAGAAGAGATAAAGAGCAAATGAGTTGGTAGGGAAACCCAGAGATAACAACATCAGGCAGCCCTTCCATCTCTAGGGCCAGAAGGACAAAAGGAAAAGCTGGTATTAGCAGCTAGGGCTTTCCAGTGAGACTGGAACCTTATAGGAGATGTGGCCAGAGACACAGCCCAAAGCAGAGGAGAATAGAAACCTGCTTCTTTCCTCTGTGCCTCTGTGCCTCTGACTCCTACACTGTCTAACTCTACCTACCAAGGAAGGCTGGTTTGCAGAGGTCAGATCAAGAAAAGCTGGGGAAAGCAGAGGATACAAATGAGACACGCAGATTCAGTTTCTACTAACTGCTCTTTTTACCCCTCACTTGATTATGCGTCCTATTTCTTTGCATATCCCATAACATTGTTTATTGAAAATTAGAGCCGGGCACTGTGGCTCATGCCTGTAATCTCACCACTTTGGGAGGCCAAGGCTGGCGGATCACCTGAGGTCAGGAGTTCGAGATGAGCCATGACCAACATGGAGAAACCTCATCTCTACTAAAAATACAAAATTACCCAGGCATGGTGGCACATGCCTGTAATCCCAGCTACTCAGGAGGCTGAGGCAGGAGAATCTCATTGCAGCCTGGGCAACAAGAGCAAAACTCTGTCTCAAAAAGAAAAGAAAGAAAAAGAAAAAGAAAGAAAGAGAATTTAGACACTTTGATAATATAGCAACTCTGGGTCATGGTTTTCTTTCCTGACATTTGTTTTTGTTGTTTTGTTTGTTGAGTAGCTTGCCTGGACCAAATCTGTGAAACTGGTCTTCCCAATGGCTGCTTATGTCTCTGTTCCTTTTTTTTTTAAAGTTATTGTTGTTTTTATGTTGGACTTATGAGGGGTCATTCTTCTTTCTGTGTAGCATAGTGGTCAGCCAATGATTGGGCAGATGCTATACTCAACACACTTGAGCCAATAAGGTTTCTGTTCTCTGTTGATGGATTTCCATGCAGGAAGAGTACAAACTTCAGGCTGTTTTCAATTTTCCTCCAGATTTTTCTTCCCGCCAGGCTCTTTTGCAACCTCAGTGTTGGCCAGTAGTATGTAGAGGGGCTTGGACCATCTTGATCTCTGTCGTGGATATGTGTAGCCTTAGCTGATATTATGCTTGTCCCAACAAAAACCTCAGATTAGAAAAATCATTGGTCGATTCCACTGACTCTTTGCCAAGACTGTCACTTTTACTGACATTGCTGCATGGGCATGGCCCACCTCTCCAAATCAAGTGTTCCCAGTATGACCATGGTAGCAAAACTACTAGTTGTCACAGCCTGTTCCACTCTCACAAAACATCCATGTCAACTAGGCTGGCAGGAGCTTTCGAGTTGTCCCAGTACAAAATGCCCTAAGCTCCCACTGATATTCACAGTTCCACAGGTTTTCAAGCATAAAAGGTTCTCCAATTGGCTCTGCCTTTGGCAGATTCCAAGAGCATAGACATAGTTGTTTTTGTCATTTTTGTTTAGCTTGGCAGTTGCTTTTGGGGAGACGATTTGCTAACCTTCTTACTAAGCCATACCCTGAAGTTCTGCTTCATTCATCTAATAAATATCTATTTCATATATTCTTGTAAAAGGTATTTTTCTGGGCATTGAGATTCCTTAATAAATAATACAGACCTAGTTCCTGTTCTTATGGAGCTTATGCTTTTACAAGGGAGATGACAAGTGACCATATAATCATTTTTTAATTACAAACATAGTGAGTGCTACAATGGCAAAGTGCTTAGACTTCTGTTTTTGTTTCATGTCTTATTGAATCAGCCATAATTTCTAGAAAATCATTACCATAACTTTGTAATAGCAGTGATGCATGTAATTTTCATGTTTCTGATTTTGATAGACATGCTTCTAATGTGTAACCACTAAGATAAATGTTTTTTGAGATCATGTTGAAGAATTACATATTTATTCCTAGTTTTCTAGTATGTTTTCCCCTCAAAAAAATTATGTTGAGATCCTTTTGTGATTTGTAAACTTGATGATTAGGTTTTTATGCTTAGGCATGAGATGTGCCTCCCTCATATCTTGTTATGACATTTGTACATTACCCATCTGATGTGAGAAAAACAAAGAAAAAAAAAATGTTGAAAGTTATCAGATGCTTTTTCAGCATCTTTTAAGATTTTTATATAAGTTTTCTTATTAGGCTCATTTGTTTCACATTTCATGTATTGAAATATTCTAATAACAAAGTACTTTGCAGGATTACAGTAAAATAAACTAGATGGAGATGGTCATCATTTAAATTTACCTGAATTTCATTGGCTTGTACTTTGTTTAGTATTTTATTAAAAGTGAGCTGGGTCACTATTTTGGTCCTATTATTTTCCAGTTTTTAATCATTTTTAATATTTTTCTGTGATCTGCAATTATTCATGTAAATGTGTGACAATTTAAACAAAAAGAAGGGAAAGAAATTTGGTAATTTATAATATTATATTAGTTACAGGGCAGGAATACTACCTAGGCCCCAGACTCACAAAACCAAAATGTTTTACTAATGTATCTTGAAGAACTTTTAAAAAGTTTATCCGGTTTATAATCTTAAGTTCTCTAGCCTTAAAAAAATATAAACCTATATCATAAGAAGTTAATCTGACTGCCTTTTATTTAGTACTTTGAATTTAGTTCTAAATCATAATAATGACAACTCCTCAGGATGAGAAAGATGGAGAAGTCCCACTAGGAAGAGAACTGTGATTTCCATGGCACCAGTAAGTATCTGTTTATTGTATACCTGTCCGATTGAATTAAAATTATTTACTTACATGTAGATAATCCCCACTGGCCAGTACCATCTGCCCCTACATCCTGGTGCAGCTCCCAGCACATGCAGTTACTTCAAATCTTTATTGTAGGAAGGAATGTATGGGGCTATAGAGGACACCCCAAAATCTAAATGCCAATTCTTACTCTTCCAATGTCCCAATAAAATACCTAAAGAAGAGACATTATACAGGCGTAGAAATGATTTAAAGATTAGGTTGAAGGAGGAAAACATGCAAATGTCAGGGACTTTCACTGATGGATGGACAGTTGTTACAATGTACACAGTGCTTCTGCAATGATCTCTTACCAAGAAGAAAGGCAGCCTGCTTTCCTAGAGATGCCATCAGATTCACAGAGACCTGTACAAAATGTGTTTTCTTGAGGGTCCACATCCAGTTACATGAGCTCAGGAAAGTCACATAATTTTCTTGATCTCTGTTTTTCCAGCTGTAAGATACAGGGGTAATAAGTCTGTTTGAGAGTCTCTTCTGTACCTCATATCTTTTGATTCCAAGATGAATGAAAAACAAGCACTGGTTTTCTGAAAGATTTATTATAAAACATAAAATCAAATTCTACCTTTTTATAATAATAAAAGTGAGTTGGAGTTTGTCAATCCACCTGCCATCCCTATGAGCAGAAATTTCTCCTAAAGGAAACAGAAACACAATACAGTCCCAAAATATCAAGACTTTGTATCTGTCAGAAGGAGAAATGATTATTTGCTCTTGGTAATATGGGACAGTTATTCTAACCAAATAAGTTAAACAGGTTTGTCTTCCCAATATTTGAGACCTGGAGCTTGCTTTCTTATTTCTGCTCTGAGAGTGTTTGATTTGGTTAACGTTTAGCAGAAGGAAAACGAAGAGAGAGAGAGTGTGTGTGCATGTTTGAAAATTGCAGTCACTTTTCTTCTAAAGCCACAGGCTATGATGTCAAGAAGTAAATGATAGAAGATGTGAGCTCTCCTATCTATCACCTCAGCTTTGCAGTTTCTCTGGGGGCCTCATGTGCTCTTACAGCTTCTTAAACAGGAAGTAGACCTGGCAAAAAATTTAAGTGCATTTTACACTTGATATACCACAGACTCAGCCAGAACAGTTCTAAACAGAAGACTTCACAGAAATCCTGACACTTTGTTTTTTGTCAAAGAACAGACCTTTTCAGATAATGCTGATTTGAGGATCATGGACATTTTCCTTAATTTCTCCTTACCAAGTCTGTTGGGAAGGAGGAAATTGGTGCCTTTGAACAGATTATCCCCCCACACAATAGCACTTGATAAGTGACAGTAAGCAGCACAGGTGAGTGCTGTTAGAAGGTGGGGTGGGAAAGAGGAAGAAGGCAGAGGAGGAGTCAATTAGAGTTAAATAGAAAGACCAGAACCACCCCAGAGAGCCTGAGAGCACTGGGTGTTGAGAAGACCTGCAGGAAGGCAATGGTGAGTTAAGAATGTTATAATGAGAACTCCTTTTGTCTACTCCATATCTTTGTTTACTATAGACAGCTGGGGTTTTGTACAAACTGTGTGTTCTCATGAGAATCTAGAGCTGACTGCTCTGAGCATTTCTTAGTACATACTGTGGGATTTTGACTAATGCTGGAAAAGATCTTTAATTTCTTCCAAGGATTGGAGTATACAGGAATTTGTTTTTTATTACATAGATCAATCATTAGAAACAGCTTAGATGATATTATTCATGCAGTTAACCTGAAAAGAGTATGATAAGAGTTGCAGGAAACAACCATTACCCTCATAAACTTGGAGATTAAATTAAATCATTTTTTGTTAAACTCATTTATTGTAAAAAAAGTATCGATTCTCCCAGTAATAATGTGATTCTGTGAATTGAATTTTATGTTATTTAGGAACTTCAGAGTAAAATTTTTCCAAGGTTTGTATCTCTTGGATGAAGGGCTGTAAAATCTCATTTTTGATGTAGAATATTATGATTGCATAAATTACTCAGGGTTTATGATGTGAAGTTTTTAAGAAAAGCAAATAGTTTTTGTTTGTTTGTTGTTTGTTTTTTGCTTTTAAAAATGCCGTGAATATGTGGCTCCCTGAAGAGATGCTTCTTTTCAACCTCAAATCAACTTTATTTCTTGGCTCTTTCATAAACTTTCCTTCCTGTGCTACAAGTATTTCCAAGGGAGATTGTGTCATATGTTTTTAGATTCTGCCAAGAAAAAATATTCCTTTGCTCACAGTTGCATTTATATCATTTGGTTATTGTCTATGATAGAACATAGCTAAGGAAAGAGGTCAATACTGACTTCTTATTAATACTGTATCCATAAATGTTGACTATGTAGTTGAATTGGCCTTATAAACAGATAAGTTAAGCAACTAAATTTGCAATGAAAATTTCTACATCTGTTCACTAATTTCTGAATTTCTTAAATGGGTAATATCTCTCATAAGTATAAATTGTTTTAATCTAAGTTGCCTCAATATGTCAAATCTAACACAACAACTTGCATATAGATAGTTTATTCTGGAAAGTGATCACAAAGAATGAAAGTAAAGAACAGGGAAGAGAGAAAAAATAATCCAAGGGTATGTTATTAAAAGTTTTTACTGAAACTCAAGCCACATGGGAACATCTGAGGACCCAATGATAATTCACCTGAGAGTTATTCACTCAAGGGATGCAAGGGGAGAATATTTATCAAGCAAATTTTGTTCCCCATTGGTGAATGCTTCACGGGATATTAACTCCATCTTACTTCCAGGTTTGCCCGGAGACCAGAATAGCTGAACAAGTTTTGGCAGGTATTAGGGAGGCAGTGGTGGAGAGGTGCTAAGACACAGAAATCAAGAGATGCGTGGTGGAGCTGAACAGAGGTGCTCTCCGGCTACATTCTCAGGCATTGGTAGCCACACCAAGGGCTAGAGTGAAAAAGGAGCCTGGAGAATATGAGGCAGAGCCCAAGAAGTCCAGAGATAAAGCTTAAAAGATAAACATTTATATTCCATTTAGTATAAGAAGGTCTCATTAGAGCATATCTGTGGAGGGTCAGTGATACAGAGGATGGTGAGTATCTGAGGGAGGAGACATGCTAAGCCATGCACATAAGGAAGATCATACTGAGGGTTGGTAGAGGGTTTAAAATGACCAGCTTGGCCTAGTTTGGATTTTCAACTAAGGCTAAGACTGCCTGAAATTCACTGAAGAGTCTGTAGAATTATAGTGAATTCAGGGTCATCTACTTAACTTCCCATCTGTAGCTTATACCCTCTGTCAGCAAGCATTGACCTTTGTCTAAAGTTCTCTCATGTCAAAGCACTCACGGTCTTTTGAGTTAATAGCTTGAGACATTCCTAACTACTAGATATTGTGACAAAAACTTATCTTTCTGAGATTCCTGCTTATGAGTTTTGGATCACTGGGGCCATGCAGAACTATTAAGATCTGAAGAGTTATCATGGCTTCCTGAATCTTTAATCATTAGGCTAAACATCTCTAATTTCTGTAGACACTTATTCCTCAGTTAATGGTATTTATAGGTCTTGCTCCTCTGAAATCTTCCATATTGAGGTGTCCCAAATAAAGTGCTAGACAATGCATTGTAAACTGATGAAGACTGGAGGGATATCATTTCCTCCCTCAGGCTAGGTGACACAGTTCTAGTAATACAGGCTGAAACTGACAGAGCTGTCTCAGAAGCTGCTACGCACTGCTATGTGTAACTGAATTCACTGCTGACAAAAGCCCCTGACTCTTTTTCATATGAGCTACAGCTAAACCATATTTTAATCTATCTTTGTACTTTTATTAGTTGGTTTGATTTTTTGGAGGGGTGGGGCAAGGGAAGAATCTTACATAAATCTTTATTGAAATTAATCTTGTTAGATCAGTCAATTGTTTTGACCTGATAAGACCTTTCATAGCCATAATTTGACATTCAACACGTTTGTTGTTTTTAGCTTCTTATCACTGGCAAGGAAAAGGAAAAAAAGATTTATTAAGACAGGAGTTGCATTACCGCAAGTAGAAATGTCTGTCTTGTAATGGCCATTCAGCCAGTTACTACACCTACCAAATGTACTAGCATACAAGCCAGGGAGAACTGGAAAAGTTGTAGGTCTTTATCTTTGAACAGGAGAAGCCAGTTGATATGGTTAGGCTTTGTGTCCTCACCCAAATCTCATCTTGAATTATAATCGTCATAACCCCCATAATCCCCATGTGTCAAGGAAGAGACCAGGTGGAGTTAATTGGATCATGCGGATGGTTTATCCCGTGCTGTTCTTGCGATAGTGAGTGAGTTCTCCCGAGGTCTGATGGTTTTATAAGCATTGAGTGTTCCTCCTGCATTCATTCTCCTTCCTGCTGCCTTGTGAAGAAGGTGCCTTGATTCCCCTTTGCCTTCTGCCATGATTGTAAGTTTCCTGTGGCCTTCCCAGTCGTGCTGAACTGTGAGTCAATTAAACCTTTTTCCTTTATAAATTACCCAGTCTCATGCAGTTCTTTAACGCAGTGGGAAAACAGACTAATACACCAGTAATCCTCAGAAAATGCATCCCAGCAAGTAAGATAAGACTCTAGCCCAATTCCAGCATTCATCAGTGTCTAAGGAAGAGTCCAATTGGTGGTGGCAAAGTGAAGACAGCACTTTTGTATTTCTGAGAAGAAGCGTTGTATAGTGGCGGGTATAGTTGAGGTCATTAACTAGAAGTTATTTTGGTGGGAATCATCAGGAAAATCTAACAGAGTTCACTGCTTGGAGAAAAGACTGTTAGGAATAAAGCAAGAAAATTGCCCTCCTTTTCCCTCCCCCACCATAAAGGATGGGATGGAAAGTTCAATTTTCAAATTGTCACAGGTTTCTAAGGAATATTTTTGTATGACCCATGAGTTTTGCCTTTAAAGAGTGGACAACGACAACAAAATGTTTCCAAATTCCGTTTGTCTTTTAGCGTCCTTCTGCCGGGCTACTCCACTTTGCTTACGTTGGGGCAGGGCCAATGGAGTCAGGACCGAGCAGGAACTAGCACCTAAGTGCACAGAAAATACGTCAATATGGACATGAACTTTTGTTGTTATCCTCACCCAACAAAAACAGCTCCCCAATTCCCTCTTTAAGTTCCCCAAACATGTAATAAGTATCACTTTTAGTTCTAAATCTACATTCTATTTCCTCACTAGAACCAGAGCTCTGCCATGCACCCCGGTTCATTTTCCTGGGGCCATGATACCTTGCCTGTCTCTTTTTCAATAATCTACCCTTGGGACACAATATAGACAGAATAATGGCCTCCTAATGATGTTCATATCCTAAGCTCTAGAATCTATTACATTATACAGTAAAGGGGAATTAATATTGCAAATGGAATTAAGGTTAGTATTCAGCTGCCTTCAAGATAAAGAGATTATCCTGGATTATCAAGAGAAGCCTTGTGTAATTGTAAGGGTCCTTGAAAGCGAAGGAGATAGGCAGAAGAAATCACAGAAAGAGATGTGATGATGAATGGAAAGTAAGGTGTTACGAGAAGGACTCAATAGACCATTGCTGGCTTTGAAGATGAAGGAAAGGGCTAGGGGCTGCGGAATTCAGGTAGCCTCTAGACACAGGAAAAAGCAAGGAAACAGATTCTTCCATTGAGATTACAGAAGAGAATGCATTTTTGCCTGACACCTTGATTCTAGCCCAGTGAAACCAATGTCAGAGATCTAACTTTCAGATAATAAGAGAATAAATTTGTGTGGTGTAAGCAGGTAAATTTGTGGCAATTTGATTCAGCAACAACAAGGAACTAATACAAAACTATATAATGTTTCTTTATCTTTCAAATAATTATTGGGATCTTGATTAAACCTGAAAGCATGGCTCTTCAAATGATGACCACTCTTAGTTAAAATAAAAAAATTAAATTAACAAAATTATATATATTTATCTTAGCATGATGTTTTAAAATATATACATTGTAGAATAGCTAAGTCATCCTAATTAATATATCCATTACATTGCATAACTTATTTTTTGTGGTGAGAACACAAAATGAATTCTTAGCAATTTTCAAGAATAAAATACATTGTCATTAACTATAGTCACCATGTGGGACAATAGATCCTTCGAGCTTATTTCTATCTAACTGAAATTTTCGATCCTTTCACCAACATCTCCCTAAATCGCTTCCCACCTACCTCTTAGTAACCACCATTCTACTTTCTGTTTCTATGAGTTTAACTTTTTTAGATTCTACATATAAGTGAGATCATACAGTATTTATCTTTCCGTGCCTGGCTTATTTCACTTAGCATAAGAACCTCTGGGTTCATCTGTGTTGTTGCAAATGACAGAATCTCCTTCTTGTTTAAGGCTGAAGAGCATTCCATTATATACATATACAACGTTTTCTTTATCCATTCATCAGTTCATGGACACTTAAGTTGATTGTATATCTTGGACACTGAATAGTGCTGCAATGAACATGAGAGTGCAGACATCTCTTCAATATACTGATTTCATGTACTTTGGACATATATCCAGTAGTAGGATTTAAAGTAATTATTTATAGGTAAGGAATTTACTACTGTCATTTTGCTGCTTTCTGATTGTTTTATAGATCCTTCTTCCTTTCTTCCTCTCTTGTTGTTTTTCTTTTTTATTAGATTATTTTCTCTAGTTTTATGCTTTGATTCCATACTTTTTATCTGTTGTGAATCTACTATAGGTTTTTGCTTTGTGGTTACCGTGAAGCTTGTAGTTATAACAGGCTATTTTTAACTGATAACAACTTTTGATTTTATTTAAAAAACTCAACCTTTTTATTTCACTTCCCCCCATCTTATGTTTTCAAAGTCATAATTTATAGTTTTTTATATTGTGCATCCCTTAACAAATTATTGTTGTTATTAATAGTTTTGTTTTTAACCTTTATACTAAAGAAATAAGTGACTTACACACCATAGTTTCAGTATTAGAGTTTTCTAAATTTGATTATGTACTTACTTTTGACAGGGAGTTTTATACTTTCATATGTTTTCGTATTATTAATTGGTGCCTCTTTCTTTCAGCTTAGAGGAGTCCTTTAAGATTTCTTATAAGACTTCTGGTGATGATGACTCTCTCAGTTCTTCTTAGTCATTTCTCCTTCATTCCTGAAGGACAGATTTGTTGGGTACAATATTCTCAGTCTGCAGTGTTTTTCCTTTAGCACTTTGACTATATGAAGCTACTCTTTCCTCGCCTGTCAAATTTCTGCTGTGAAGTCTGCTATCAGCCTTATTAAAGCTCTACTTATATGTGATATGCTTATATTCTCTTGTTGCTCTCAGGAGTCTATCTTTGTCTTTGAATTTTCAGTTTGGTTATATGTCTTAGGATTGTCCTGTTTGGATTGAATTTCATTTGAGGCTTTTGACTTTCCTGTTCTTGGATATTTATATTTGCCCCAATTTGGAAAGTTTTCTGCTATTACTTCTTTAAGTAAACTTTCTATCTTTTTGTCCCTTTCTTCTCCTTCTTAAACTCCTACATCTCAAACATTTGCCCTTTTGATGCTATCCCACAAATCCCATAAGATTTCTTCATTCCCTTTCATTCTTTTTTTCCTGATTGTATATTTTCAAATAACTTCACAGATTTTTTTTCTTCTGCTTTATGAATTCTGTTGTTAATGCTTTCTCTTACATTTAAACATTTTTTTATTTATTGTGTTTTTCAGCTCCATAATTTGTTTGTTGTTTTTTGAAAATAATTTCAATCTCTCTGTTACGTTTATAATTTTGGTCATTTATTGTCTTCCTGATTTAATTAAATTGTTTCTCTCTATTTTCTTGAGGCTCACTGAACCTCCTTAACACAATTATTTTAAATTCCTTATCAGGCACTTTATGTGTCTTCATTTTCTTGTGGTCAGGTGCTGGAAATTATAGTGTTCTTTTGGTGATGTTATATCTCATTGATTTTTCATATTTCTTGTTGCCTTACACTGATATCTGCACATTTGAAAAAGTAGAGACTTATTCTAATATTTGCAGACTGGTTTTGTCTGGGGAAACTCTTCATCAGTCAGCCCATGCAGAGATTTTGGGCAGGGGCAGGCTATCTGGGGTAGTCTGTGGGGAGGCTTGCTGCTGGAGTCTTTGGGGAAGTTTGGTCAGCAGGTGGATGCCTGGCACCTAAGTTCACAGGGGCTTACCAGGTGCTGCGGTGGGCCTTGAGCCTAAGTCTGCAGTGGCCAGTCTGGTACTAGGATGGGCCTGATAGCTGTGTTCACTGGGATGGGCCTAGAGCCTGAGTCCACGGGCACTAGCCTGGGACTGGGGAAGATCTGGGGCCTGAGCAAATGAAGATGGGTCTGCGTTCTGGGTCTTCAGGTGTGGACCTGGACCCTGGGTCTGCTGGAACATGAGGCAATAAGGACCAATATGGAGGATGCAGCTGCAGGGACCATCCTCAACAGGCCTGGAGTCTGTGTCTATATGTGGCAACCTGGTGCCTGAGGCCATAGATGTGCCTCTGTTGCTAGAAAAATAAATAAAAATAAATTTACAACTGAACATAGTGCAGTTAAAGAAAACCCAAAGGTAAAGCAAACACCTCAAAAGTAGTCAGAGAAAAAAGGGCAGAGTTTCCCAAAAGAGCAAGGTTTAGACTAACAATTGACTTTTCAACAACAGCAACAGAGGACATAAAACAGTTATGTGATATTTTCAACTTGCTGGAAGAAAAGAACTGCCAATCCAGGCAGTAAAAATATTCTTATGATATTCTTATTCTCAAAAAATTCTTAAAAAATCAAGACAATTAGGAACATTTCCAGGCAAATAAAAATAAGTTTCACTATTAGCAGACCCATGCTAAAGAAAATTCTAAAATATAGTCTTAAGACAAGAGGAAAATGATCAGATAGAAAGATTCAGGAGAAAAATAAAAAGCAATAACATTGACTATAAGTTCCATAATGGAAGGGCTGGGCTCCATCCTGTCCACTGCTGACCTTAGCCATTTAAAGGATGAATGAGATAATAAAGTAAGTTTGAAATAAAGATGAGATTTCCAGTCATGAGAGCTACTTACAGATGGAATAAGCTGTCTCAAAAAATAAGATATAGAAGCAGAAACAAACCAACTGATGTATTCCAGGCCTTGACTTTAATCCAGGAACTTCTGGATATTTAACTTAACTATCATTGACTGAGCTCCAGTGAGCCAAATATTTTTGCATGCATTATTTCACTATATGCTAATATCTACACCATGAAGTAAGCAAAATTATCTGTATTTTACAAATAATGAACTAAAGCTCAAAGAGGCCACAATCAGGGAAAGAGATGTACAATTGGGAAAAGAGGTGCAATTAGGGCTCTATAAAGCTCAAACTAAAGCTCAGAGAGGGTATAGTTGGGGAAAGAGGTGAAATTAGGGTTCTATAAAGTTTATATACAAGGAGCATTAAGTCTATGGCAAGGTCAATACCTGTCGTACCCCTTGTATGTCTTGGCATCAAGTGACAACCCCACAAACTTACTCATACTATAGGTTGTTATAGACTTTCATCTGTGAGTTCTTATAAATTACCATAGCTCTGCTGAACCATCCTATGAATAAAATTCACTATTAC
This sequence comes from Rhinopithecus roxellana, assembly GCF_007565055.1. NCBI lineage: Eukaryota > Metazoa > Chordata > Mammalia > Primates > Cercopithecidae > Rhinopithecus > Rhinopithecus roxellana. Next base: position 11,890,748 of record NC_044565.1, on the reverse strand, counting down.
TGTTGTGAGACCTGTCACCTACTTCCTAAGATGTGAACCTCATTTATCATGAGAACCCCCTTTGCAAATGTCTTCATAAAACATATATCTGAGTCTTATTAAACTATTAGGAACTTCTTGTTAAATATGTTTACTTCTACTCCCTTCCCAGCTCCTATAAAACTGACAACAAAGGAATGAAAAAGTACAACTCAATATTTTTAAAAAAAGAAGAAAAGAAGTCAATCACAGTAGATTGTAAAGATCAATAATATTTAGAAGATGAATTGCGAATAGATGAGTCTTAACTTACTAAAGAGATTAAAGAAAACCAAAACTCAGATGCCTGGTATTGGTGGCAGTGCAAAGGGAAGAAGTATTGGCATTTAGGGATGACACAGGGAAGCAAAAAAAAAAAAAAAAAAAAAAAAAAAAAAAAAAAAAAAAAAAAAAAAAATTCAAGGGGAGTTTATTGAAGAAGACTAAAGTTATGGGTATGAGTCAGCACTGAAAATAGAAGAATTTGCCAAAAATCAGTAAAACAAACAGCCATCCCTCATCCTCACAGTACACCCATAAGACCATTCCTCCCACATTGGGATAAAAAAACTAGAGAAGTTATAACTCTTTGCAGAAATGGAAGTCTCAGATTTAGCTAAGAGTTGGATTGCCATGCCAGAAACATAAGAGCTAAATGAAGTCCGAATACTAAGTGATGAGGTCCCTTTCAGCCCCCAGAAGTCTGAAATCCAAGCTTCTACCTCCACTGCCATCCCCTCTCTCCATGACAAACAAGATATTGGAAGGTCCCTCTCTATGAAACTGACTAGTGTAATAAGACTTAAGCATATTAATATTTAGGGTGTCTTCCAAAGAAACAGCCCAATCCCTACCACTCTTTGCTGAATCTCACACATCAACAAGCCTCTCTCACACACAGTAAACACCCAAACAGCTTTGTAATACTTTACTCTCAAAATTGAATGGAGAGCCAATGATTGCCAAACTATTGAGAAAATCCTTAACTTATTTTTTCTTTTTCTCTCTTTTTATTAAAAAATGCCATCAGGAGAGCAACATTTTTGCTATGAGTCATACCTTATCTTGTAAAAACCCATCTATGCCATTGGAGTAAATTTATTGTTCCTCTGGTGTAAGGTCTTAGTCCTTAGTTCTTTAGAAAGTGTTTCTATTTCTTTCTATGAGACCAGTCTTCCTCTTCCTGCTCTCGTCTAATTTCCTCAATGACAGATTTTTCACTTTGACATTTATTGAGCCCTAGAACTACTTTATGGGGTATGACAGCCCCAGTTCCCATAGTGCGTTGTTTATTTTTAGTTTAGTTATTTCATTGGGTTGATATTTTTCTCATTTTATTCTATTATGTCTCTTTATGATGCTATAGATGTGTATATTGAGAATAACAAATATTTTAAAGCTTAAAAAAATCAAACCTCTGACCTATTTTTATAGTTGGCTGTATTTTGTTGAACTTATTTTATTGGTGCTGTAGTCATCACAATATGTCTTGTCAACTGGCACCTTCCATTAGGGTCGGGAAAACTTAAAAATTTCAAGTCATTAGTTTATTTTGGGATGCAGTACAGTAGCTGAGATAGTGTGTTTTTGATAAATAAGAAGTTTAATTTTAGAAAGTTCAGTAAGACCTATAAATTTTTTACCTGGTCTATGCTTCATGGGAAAATAAACTTCAGAAACATTCTCATTTACTTTCTATTTCTTTTTTGTTACACATATGTAGAATGTTCATCTACAGAGAGCTCTTTCTTATGTGCATTTAAATGTGGTTATAAATTTTTGTTTATTAATTTAATAAAAGAAAGAAAAATAGCTATATACAGAAGGAGACGGAGCATGGCACAGAGCACTACAAATAGGAAAGATTTTTCTGTGCCCAGAGATAAGCAGCAAAGAGCCATCATACACTGAGAGCATGTTTCCCTGAGAATAATGAACCATATAACTATAACTATTCTCATGTGATTTTCAAAACATAAATCTTCAGGATGAAAGGGCAGGTGGTGATGAATTATTGAAACAGAAAGTAGTTGAAGGGAAAGGGCAGAAACATCAGTGTTGTGCACATTTATGCAAATTCAACTTCTAAAATATGAAAGGGTTTTCTCTGTACTATGAAAGTGACTGAAATTAATGGGTGAGAAGCAGGGAGATTTTGTATGTCTGCTTAACTCTGCCTATAGAGTCCTTTTGAAAGGATGCCTACAACACAGAAGACTGAGCCATCTTTCACAGGCTCCACACTATTATGAGTTTAGGCTGACAGCCCAGATAGCAAGAGTCAAAAGGCAGATGTGTTTTGTGAAGACTTGAGTGGAATAAAAGAAAATAATGCCAGGCTCAGAAGAGAAACTGCATATGGATGGAAATGGGTAAAAAATACTCAGAAAATATGATTCTAATGAGCAGTGGGAAACCTTAGTAACCTTGAAAACGCTCAGAACTCTCCTGTAGTATGTAGAATGCCTTTAGAACCCTAGATGAGTCAGAAAAGATCCCAAAATGCTAGATTATATTAACATAGAAAATGTATTATGGTAAAGATAAGAGCCTCCACAGAAAGGTCAATGAAAGATTTTAAGTTCATCTCAAAGTATTTCATTTTGGCCTGGATTTACATTGATGTAAAATCTCAGAGACTCATTCCAGCTTTTTGGGGGCCAAGACGATTATCTCCTCCTGCAGATCTCCCAATATAGTCAACTTTTCCATGAGGTGAAGTGTGATATAAGCCTTTATAAGAGCCAGAAGCACACAGTAAGAGATATGGCAATTGACAAGGATATCCTAAAACACTTACTTAAAAATTTTGAAAATACAAAAGGGAAATCTACATGCAGATAAGCATTCTAGTTTTTATTCTGCCTTCAGATGATGCCAAAACCCTTGGAATTACATGGAAATGGGTGAGTGAAGATCTAATATTTTTCTGCTTGCTTACAGTTTATTACTTCTCATTTTAGTATTAATCACCTATAATTACACCACATGTTAACAATAACATGTGGAAAACGAAGGAAAGGGCAGATAGCCAAAGAAAAGCTATTTGAACCCAGAGGGAGATTTTCAGGAAGGAAAAGATAGTTCAGCAGTTAGAGCTTATAAGATATGTGTGCTCAAGTGAAAGAGCCATGACCCAGGTAAGAAAAATAAAGAGTATGCCTTAGACTGGGGAAAAAAAGAGAAAGAGCTTACATCTCAAATGAGAGAGAGAAAAAAAAGAGACAGAGAAGGAGGAGATTTATGATGGATGGAAGCTCTTTAGCTGTCTAGTACAGTAAAATTTTGCCATCAAATGTGACAACAGGAAGCTCCTAACAAATTGATATTTGATGGCTTAATGATATTTCTACCCAACTTAAATGGGTCACATAGCCTCTCTCTGGCTCGAAATTATTTAATCTATCCTGGAATATTTTGCAATTTCTTCTTCCTCCAGTGGCACTGCTTAGTCAGTGATAGGCAGTCATTTTGCATAGATCTTAATAATAGAACATCATAATAGAGAGTCACCTACTCGTGCATACCATTCTTTCTTAGGCCCTATAAAGCATTTGGTTGTTGCTTTGTAAGAAAATATGGAAATGCAGTTGTCCTTACAACAATGAGTATGTGCATTACTAATGTAAAATCTATGCCCTGAGATACTATTTTCATACCTTTCTGTGTACTTAATAACATTTTGTTTCAGTGATTAATCAGTGTATTCAATTTGGGTACATTGCACATGTCAATTAAATTTAATGCACAGAGCATCAACAATAAGCATAATTCTTTTGAAGTGGTAACAACATGAACAGCTATAAGGATGCTCTCACATGCACAGGCAATAACAACTATATCACAATACTGATAACAATTGCATGATTCCATTGATTATAAGATGTAGTCTTATTTTAAAGATGTTAGTATGTGAATAAAAGTTTCAGAACCGCTGCAGTATGGTAATGTGATATATAAGAGAGAGTGACAAACCCCATTTTGTTATATCTTCATGTGTTCACACAGTCATGAGGAATTTGGGAAATTTACTCCACTGGGTTAAAGGAATTTTTGCCTGGGACCCTGATAGGCATGATTCAGAGAAATTTGTTGCAATTCTCAGGATAAACCAGTAGAGAGAGGAATTCTCCACAGTCAGGAGCACACTCAAGCAAGAAGCAACATAACCTAATTTAGACCAAGGGGTAGATGTTATAGGATCTAGCTATGGGAGTGTAAAGTATGTCTATGGAGGCGGAGGTCGCAGTGAGCCAAGATCGTACCACTGCACTCCAGCCTGGGCAACAAGAGCGAAACTCTGTCTCAAAAAATAAACAAAATTTTTAAAAAGATGGGGTCACACTGGAGTAGAGTGGTTCGCTAACTCAATATAACAAGTATCCTTAAAACGAGAATGCCATATGAAGAGAACAGACATGCATACAAAGAGAATACCATGCAAACATGAAGGCAGAGGTTGGGGTGATGCATCTACAACCAAAGTACGCCAAAGATCATCAGCAAATCACCAAAAGCTAGAATAGAGGCACAGAACAGATTCTCCCTCACAACGTTCAGAATGAACCAACCTTACTTACATGTTAAAATTATACTTCTAGCCTCCAGAATGGTAAGACAATACATTTCTGTTGTTTTAAGTCACCCAGTTTGTGGTGGCAGTCCTAGGAAACTAATACACTCAGTAAGAGACAAAAAAGCAGGTTCAGAAACAAAAGAAAGCAAAATCAAATATAAATGAACAAAGTTTAAAAGATAGGCCGGGCGCGGTGGCTCAAGCCTGTAATCCCAGCACTTTGGGAGGCCGAGACGGGCGGATCACGAGGTCAGGAGATCAAGACCATCCTGGCTAACCCGGTGAAACCCCGTCTCTACTAAAACTACAAAAAACTAGCCGGGGGAGGTGGCGGGCGCCTGTAGTCCCAGCTACTCGGGAGGCTGAGGCAGGAGAATGGCGTGAACCCGGGAGGCGGAGTTGCAGTGAGCTGAGATCCGGCCACTGCACTCCAGCCCGGGTGACAGAGCAAGACTCCGTCTCAAAAAAAAAATAAAAATAAAAATAAAAGATTACAGAAGAAATTTTCCTTTCTCCAATGTCAAAAATCAGTTAGTTCTAAATATGTGGAATTATTTCTGGGTTCTCTATTCTGTCTCATTGGTCTATGTATCTATTTTTGTGCCAGTACAATGCTGCTTTGGTTACTACAGGTTTGTAGATATTTTGAGGACAGGTAGTGTAATTCCTCCGGGTTTGTTCTTCCCTCCCACCTCAGGATTGCTTTTGTTATTCGAGATCTTTGGTGGTTTCATACAAATTTTAGAATTGTTCTTTCTATTTTGTGAAGAATGTCACTAATATTTTGACAGAGATTTTATTGAATCTGTAGTTAACTTTGAGCACTATGGTAATTTTCACGATATTAATTCTTTCAATCCATAAAAATAATGTTGTTCCACTTTTTTGTGTCCACTTTTTTTATTAGATTTGTAATTTTCATTGTACAGATCTTTGATATCCATGTTTATATTTACTCCTAAGTTTATATTTTTGTGTGACTACTGTAAATGATATGAGTTTCTTAATTTATTTTTTCTTTGTTTTTGCTTTTATGATTATTTTTAATTGACACAATAATTTTACATATTTATGGGATATAGTGTGATATTTTGGTACATGTATACAATGTGTAATTATTGAATCAGAGTAATTAGCATACCTATCACTTCAACCATTTATGGATGAGAACATTCAAAATCTGCTGGAGAGGATATGGAAGAAAGGGAACCTGTGTGCTGTTTGTGGGAATGAAAGAGTATAGCCATTATGGAACCAGTATGGAGGTGCCTCAAAAAACTAAAAGTAGTACTACCATAGGATCCAGGAATCCCATGACAGGTTGTATGTTCAAAGCAAAGGAAATCAGTATGTCAAAGGGATATCTGCATCCCCATGTTTATTTCAACACTTTTCAAAATAGCCAAGGTATGAAATAAACCTAAGTGTTTATCAACAGATTAACAAATAAAGAAAATGTGGCATATATATGCAATGTATTACTATTCAGCCTTAAAAAGAATGAAATCCTATGGCAATATGGGTGAGCCTGGAGGACATTATATTAAATAAAATAAGTCTGGCAAAGAAAGATAAATACCACATGTTCCCACTCATTTGTGGAAGTGAAATAAGTTGATCTCATGGAAGTAGAGAATATAATAGTGTTAACTAGAGACTAAGAAGGGTGGTGGGGAGGAAGAGATAGCCAAAGACTTGTTAACAGATATAAAATTACAGCTAGGTAGGAGGAATTCTTTCTGGTGTTCTTTAGCACTGTAGGGTGGCTATGGTTAATAATAATTTATTTTATATTTTCAAATAGCTAGAAGAGCAGATTTTGAATGTTCCCAATACAAATAAATGATAAATTTTAAGGTGACTTATATACTAATTACCCTGATTTGGTCTTTATCCATTGTATGTATGTATTGAAATATCACACTGTACCTCCATAGCATGTAAAACTATTATGTGTTAATTTTAAAATGATTACAGAGAGAAGTAAAGGAATTAGGAAAAAATAATAACAATAGATTGGAAATAAGAATGAAGCTCTTATGAGATTAAACCTATGCATAGTTAGTGTTCTTAAAAAGAGAACAAAACAAATGTAACAAAAAAGAATTTGAAAAGTATAATTCAAGAAAATTTCCCAAAGATACAAGAGAACCTGACAGGGTAAGTCTTAGATTGAGAAGACAAAACAGTGTATACAGAGATTTTCAGAACAATTAATATTAGGACACATCCTACAAAGTTTTGGGATCTCATAGATAATGAAAAAAAAAAAGCTATTGTACGTCCATTCAAACCTATCAACTTAAATGAGAAAAAATAATCTGTGTGGTTTCAGATTTCTCTAAGAACTATTTGATGTTAAAAGACACCACTGTCTATGAAATCTTCAGGTTTAGGTGAAAAAAATATTTCCCAAGAATTTTGTATCCAGTTAAACTGCAGTTCAAATATAAAGGAAAATATAGTTCCCATAAAAGCTTCTTGAAGAAATGACCAAATGAATTTTAGCCAACAGATAGATGAATGAAGAAACCAGCAAACAGATTGACAGTGAGCATAAAGTCAATTTAATTGTAAGGCTGAGATTAAAACAACTCTACAAGTTATGGTTGTAACTGTAAATATGAAATACAATAATTTAGAAATTATAAAACTAAAAACCTGGAAGGTTGTATTAGTCCATTTTCAAGTTGTTGATGAACACATATCGGAGACTGTGTAATTTATTAAAAGAGGTTTAGTGGACTCCCAGTTCCACGTGACTGGGGAAGCCTCACAATCATAGCAGAAGGTTTTACATGACTACAGACAAGAGAGAATGAGAGAGCCAAGTAAAAGGGGAAACCTCTTATAAAACCATCCAATCTCTTGAGGCTTATTCACTACCATGAGAAAGGTATGGGGGAAACTGCCCCCATTATTCAATATCTCCCATTGGGTTCTTCCTACAACACATGACCAATACCTGTTATTTACATGGACCCCCCCAATCCTCAGCAAAATTCTAGCAAATCTAATGCAGCAAATATAAAAGAATTATTTAACATAATGAGGTAAAATTTATCCAGGTGTGCAAGCTTAGTTTAATATCTGAAAATCAATTAATGTCATGCACCATTAAGTGCCCAATAGAGCACAAACAAAGACTACAATTTCAATAGATGCAGAAAAAAACATTTGATAAAATTCAGCATTCTCTCATGGTAACTGACACTCAAAAATAAGAGGAAACTTCCTCATCTTGATAAAGAGTATCTCCAAAAAATCCACAGGTAAATCATGTTTAAGGGTAGAAGACTGAATTCTTTCTTCCTTAAAATCAGAAAATCTATAGAGGCAGACAGTAGATTTGTTAGCAATAGATTTCTTAGGGCTGGGGGACATGGAAGGATAGGGAGGTGTCCTAAAGGGTACATGTTTTCTTTTTGAGGTAATAACAAATGTTCTAAAATTGACTGTGGCAATGGTTGTACATATCTGGAATATTCTAAAAACTATTGAATTGTTTACTTAAAATGGGCAAATTATATCATATGAGAATTACAGCTCAATAAAACTGTTACCAAAAAAGAAAGACAAGACCAGACCTACCTTTTATAGCAATGCATGTAAATAGAAATGCTCCATTACAGAAAAAGAGCTCTGAAAGTCACAATGCAAAATCTTGCTCTGTATAGAGAACTGTTTTATATAATGAACCTATCTAAACAAAGCTGAAAGTTAAGGGATATTGAGGGTCTACTGGATAATTGCAAACTAAAAGAAAACATGTTCACAGTATTAATATTAGACAGTCTTAAATTTAGTGGAAAAGCAATAAATGAAACAATGAGACTCACCATATAATGATAAAAGATAAAATCCACGATAAAGATCCAGTAGCTATGAATACCTATGTAAAAATAGTTGTATCAAAATTCATAAATAAAAAAATATTGTGCATCTGGAGCAAGATGGGCGAATAGGAACAGCTCCAGCCTCCAGCTCCCAGCGCGAGCGACACAGAAGATGGGTGATTTCTGCATTTTCAACTGAGGTACCGGGTTCATCTCACTGGGGAATGCCAGACAATCAGTGCTGGTCAGCTGGTGCAGCCCGACTAGTGAGAGCTGAAGCAGGGCGAGGCATCACCTCACCTGGGAAGCGCAAGGGGGAAGGGAATCCCTTTTCCTAGCCAACAGAAACTGAGACACACGACACCTGGAAAATCACGTAACTCCCACCATAATACTGCACTTTACCAAGGGTCCTAGCAAACGGCACACCAGGAGATTATATCCCACACCTGGCCGGGAGGGTCCCACACCCATGGAGCCTCCCTCATTGCTAGCACAGCAGTCTGAGATCTAACTGCAAGGCAGCAGCGAGGCTGGGGGAGGGGCGCTCGCCATTGCTGAGGTTTAAGTAGGTAAACAAAGCCTCTGGGAAGCTCAAACTGCGTGGAGCCCACCGCAGCTCAAGGAGGCCTACCTGTCTCTGTAGACTCCACCTCTGGGGACAGGGCACAGCTAAACAAAAAGCAGCAGAAACCTCTGCAGGTGTTAATGACCCTGTCTGACAGCTTTGAAGAGAGCAGTGGATCTCCCAGCATGGAGGTTGAGATCTGAGAACGGACAGACTGTCTGCTCAAGTGGGTCCCTGATCCCTGAGTAGCCTAACTGGGAGACATCCCCTACAAGGTACAGACTGACACCTCACATGGCAGGGTATACCTCTGAGATAAAGCTTCCAGAGCAAGAATCAGACAGCAGCACTCGCTGTTCAGCAATATTCTACCTTCTGCAACCTCTGCTGCTGATACCCAGGCAAACAGGGTCTGGAGCGGACCTCAAGCAATCTCCAACAGATGTACAGCTGAGGGTCCTGACTATTAGAAGGAAAACTAACAAACAGAAAGGACACCCACACCAAAACCCCATCAGTACATCACCATCATCAAAGACTAAAGGCAGATAAAACCAAAGATGGGGAAAAAGCAGGGCAGAAAAGCTGGAAATGCAAAAAATCAGAGCGCATCTCCCCCTCCAAAAGAACGCAGCTCATCACCAGCAACGGAACAAAGCTGGACAGAGAAGGACTTTGACAAGTTGAGAGAAGAAGGCTTCAGTCGATCAAACTTTTCAGAGCTAAAGGAGGAACTATGTACCCAGTGCAAATAAACTAAAAACCTTGAAAAAAGAATGGATGCATGGATAACTAGAATAATCAATACAGAGAAGACCTTAAAAGAACTGATAGAGATGAAAACTATAACACAAGAACTACGTGACAAATGCACAACCTTCAGTAACCACCTCCATCAACTGGAAGAAAGAGTATCAGCGATTGAAGATCAAATGAATGAAATGAAGTGAGAAGAGAAGTCTAGGGGAAAAAAAGGAAAAAGAAATGAACAAAGCCTCCAAGAAATATGGGATTATGTGAAAAGACCAGATCTACATCTGATTGGTGTGCCTGAAAGCAAGGGGGAAAATGGAACCAAGTTGGAAAACACTCTTCAGGATATCATCCAGGAGAACTTCCCCAACCTAGTAAGGCAGGCCAACATTCAAATTCAGGAAATACAAAGAACGCCACAAAGATACTCCTCCAGAAGAGCAACTCCAAGACACATAGTTGTCAGATTCACCAAAGTTGAAATGAAGGAAAAAATGTTAAGGGCAGCCAGAGAGAAAGGTCGGGTTACCCACAAAGGGAAGCCCATCAGACTAACAGCAGATCTCTCAGCAGAAACTCTGCAAGCCAGAAGAGAGTGGGGGCCAATATTCAACATTCTTAAAGAAAAGAATTTTCAACCCAGAATTTCATATCCAGTCAAACTAAGTTTCATAAGTGAAGGAGAAATAAAATCCTTTACACACAAGTAAATGCATAGAGATTTTGTCACCACCAGGCCTGCCCTACAAGAGACCCTGAAGGAAGCACTAAACATGGAAGGGAACAAACGGTACCAGCCATTGCAAAAACATGCCAAAATGTAAAGATCATCGATGCTAGGAAGAAACTGTATCAACTAATGAGCAAAATAACCAGCTAATATCACAATGATGGCATCAAGTTCACACATAACAATATTGACCTTAAATGTAAATGGACTAAATGGTCCAATTAAAAGACACAGACTGGCAAATTGGATAAAGAGTCAAGACCCATCAGTCTGCTGTATTCAGGAGACCCATCTCACATGCAGAGACATACATAGGCTCAAAATAAAGGGATGGAGGAAGATCTACCAAGCAAATGGAGAACAAAAAAAAGCAGGGGTTGCAATCCTAGTCTCTGATAAAACAGACTTTAAACCATCAAAGTTCAAAAGAGACAAAGAAGGCCATTACATAACGGTAAAGGGATCAATTCAACAGGAAGAACTAACTATCCTAAATACATATGCACCCGATACAGGAGCACCCAGACTCATAAAGCAAGTCCTTAGAGACTTACAAAGAGACTTAGACTCCCATACAATAATAATGGGAGACTTTAACACCCCACTGTCAACATTAGACAGATCAATGAGACAGAAAGTTAACAAGGATATCCAGGAATTGAACTCATCTCTGCACCAAGCGGACCTAATAGACATCTACAGAACTCTCCACCCCAAATCAACAGAATATACATACATTCTTCTTGGCACCACATCGCACTTATTCTAAAATTGATCACATAGTTGGACTAAGAAAATCAATCAAAACTGCTCAACTACATGGAAACTGAACAACCTGCTTCTGAATGGCTACTGGGTACATAACAAAATGAAGACAGAAATAAAGATGTTCTTTGAAACCAATGAGAACAAAGATACAACATACCAGAATCTCTGGGACACATTTAAAGCAGTGTGTAGAGGGAAATTTATAGCACTAAATGCCCACAAGAGAAAGCTGGAAAGATCTAAAATTGACACCCTAACATCACAATTAAAAGAACTAGAGACGCAAGAGCAAACACATTCAAAAGCTAGCAGAAGGCAAGAAATAACTAAGATCAGAGCAGAACTGAAGGAGATAGAGACACAAAAAACCCTCCAAAAAATCAATGCATCCAGGAGCTGTTTTTTTGAAAAGATCAACAAAATTGATAGACTGCTAGCAAGACTAATAAAGAATAAAAGAGAGAAAATCAAATAGATGAAATAAAAAATGATAAAGGGGATATCACCACTGACCCCACAGAAATACAAACTACCATCAGAGAGTACTATAAACACCTCTATGCAAATAAACTAGAAAACCTAGAAGAAATTGATAATTTCCTGGACACTTACACTCTCCCAAGACTAAACCAGGAAGAAGTTGAATCCCTGAATAGATCAAGAGCAGGGTCTGAAATTGAGGCAATAATTAATAGCCTACCAACCAAAAAAAGTCCAGGACCAGATGGATTCACAGCCGAATTCTACCGGAGGTACAAGGAGGAGCTGCTACCATTCCTTCTGAAACTATTCCAATCAATAGAAAAATAGGGAATCTTCCCTAACTCATTTCATGAGGCCAACATCATCCTGATACCAAAGTCTGACAAAGACACAACAAAAAAGAGAATTTTAGACCAATATCCCTGATGAACATCGATGCAAAAATCCTCAATAAAATACTGGCAAATCAAATCCAGCAACACATCAAAAAGCTTATCCACCATGATCAAGTGGGCTTCATCCCTGGGATGCAAGGCTGGTTCAACATACCCAAATCAATAAACATAATCCAGCATATAAACAGAACCAAAGACAAAAACCACATGATTATCCCAATAGATGCAGAAAAGGCCTTTGACAAAATTCAATAGCCCTTCATGCTAAAAGCTGTCAATAAACTAGGTATTGATGGAACGTATCTCAAAATAATAAGAGCTATTGATGACAAACCCACAGCCAATATCATACTGAATGGGCAAAAACTGGGAGCATTCCCTTTGAAAACTGGCACAAGACAGGGATGCCCTCTCTCACCACTCCTATTCAACGTAGTGTTGGAAGTTCTGGCTAGGGCAATCAGGCAAGAGAAAGAAATAAAGGGTATTCAGTTAGGAAAAGAAGAAATCAAGTTGTCCCTGTTTGCAGATGACATGATTGTATATTTAGAAAACCCCATCATCTCAGCCAAAATCTCCTTAAGCTGATAAGCAACTTCAGCAAAGTCTCAGGATACAAAATTAATGTGCAAAAATCACAAACATTCTTATACACCAGTAACAGAGAAACAGAGAGCCAAATCATGAATGAACTTCCATTCACGATTGCTTCAAAGAGAATAAAATACCTAAGAATCCAAGTTACAAGGGATGTAAAGGACCTCTTCAAGGAGAACTACAAACCACTGCTCAGTGAAATAAAAGAGGACACAAACAAATGGAAGAACATACCATGATAGATAGGAAGAATCAATATTGTGAAAATGGCCATACTGCCCAAGGTAATTTATAGATTCAATGCCATTCCCATCAAGCTACCAATGACTTTCTTCACAGCATTGGAAAAAACCACTTTAAAGTTCATATGGAACCAAAAAAGAGCCCGCATTGCCAAGACAATCCTAAGCCAAAAGAACAAAGCTGGAGGTATCACGCTACCTGACTTCAAACCATACTACAAGGCTTCAGTAACCAAAACAGCATGGTACTGGTACCAAAACAGAGATATAGACCAATGGAACAGAACAGAGTCCTCAAAAATAATACCACACATCTACAGCCATCTGATCTTTGACAAACCTGAGAGAAACAAGAAATGGGGAAAAGATTCCCTATTTAATAAATGGTGCTGGGAAAATTGGCTAGCCATAAGTAGAAAGCTGAAACTGGATCCTTTCCTTACTCCTTATACGAAAATTAATTCAAGATGGATTAGAGACTTAAATGTTAGACCTAAAACCATAAAAACCCTAGAAGAAAACCTAGGTAATACCATTCAGGACATAGGCATGGGCAAGGACTTCATGTCTAAAACACCAAAAGCAATGGCAACAAAAGCCAAAATTGACAAATGGGATCTAATTAAACTAAAGAGCTTCTGCACAGCAAAAGAAACTACCATGAGAGTGAACAGGCAACCTACAGAATGGGAGAAAATTTTTGCAATCTACTCATCTGACAAAGGGCTAATATCCAGAATCTACAAAGAACTCAAACAAATATACAAGAAAAAAACAACCCCATCAAAAAGTGGGGAAAGGATATGAACAGACATTTCTCAAAAGAAGACATGCATACAGCCAACAGACACATGAAAAAATGCTCATCATCACTGGTCATCAGAGAAATGCAAATCAAATCCACAATGAGATACCATCTCACACCAGTTAGAATGGCAATCATTAAAAAGTCAGGAAACAACAGGTGCTGGAGAGGATGTGGAGAAATAGGAACACTTTTACACTGTTGGTGGGATTGTAAACTGGTTCAACCATTGTGGAAAACAGTATGGCGATTCTTCAAGGATCTAGAACTAGAAATACCATATGACCCAGCCATCCCATTACTGAGTATATACCCAAAGGATTATAAATCATGCTACTTTGAAGACACATGCACACGTATGTTTATTGCGGCACTATTCACAATAGCAAAGACTTGGAATCAACCCAAATGTCCATCAGTGACAGACTGGATTAAGAAAATGTGGCACATATACACCATGGAATACTATGCAGCCATAAAAATGGATGAGTTCATGTCCTTTGTAGGGACATGGATATAGCTGGAAACCATCATTCTCAGCAAACTATCGCAAGAACAGAAAACCAAACACCGCATGTTCTCACTCATAGGTGGGAATTGAACATTGAGATCACTTGGACTCTGGAAGGGGAACATCACACACCAGGGACTACTATGGGGAGGGGGGAGTCGGGAGGGATTGCATTGGGAGTTATTCCTCATGTAAATGATGAGTTGATGGGTGCTGACGAGTTGATGGGTGCAGCACACCAACATGGCACAAGTATACATATGTAACAAACCTGCACATTGTGCACATGTACCCTAGAACTTAATGTATAATAAAAAAAAATACATCTCTCAAAAAAAATAAAAATATTAAATATGCATTAGAGGTAAGAGACTTTAATTTGCCATCTTCGGCCCCCCCAAAAAGAAACATACATACAGATATAGATAATCTGATTAAATTTTATGCTTGGACACAGAATATTGCTATCTTCAATGTCAATAGAATACCCACAAATAGACCCAAAAAAAGACGTCTATAACTTCCAAAGAAGTCAAAATTTATTTCCTTTTGATGCAATATATTTCAATACTAGATAATAATAGCAAAAAAGAAACAGAAGAGAAGAACGTTATGCTACTTGAAAACTTGAAAAAAGCCTCACAAGGAATTCTTGGGTCAAAGAGCAAATCAAAATTAAAATGGAGAAATAAATATGAATTAACAATAAAATACTACATATCAAAACCTATGGGATATAACTAAAGCTGTTCTCAGTAAATTTCATGACTTAAACATTCATATTACTAATCAAGAGAGTATAAAAATAAACAGCAAGGCATCCAAATCAAGAAGTTAGAAAAATAAAGCTAAAATAATTAATAACTATAATGCAGAGTTACAGATTTAATAAGTTTGATGAGGAGCAATAAGCAGGTATATTCATAAGAAATAAAATGGAACTAAGAGAAGTAGAGAAAAGAATTATGAGATTATTTAATGTAACATTAATCAGATGAACCTGAAATTCCTATAAAGTAGGTAATTTTTGAAAACAAGTGTAAAAATTGACCCTGAAAAAATTACAAAATTAAATAGACAAATTAATGCAGAGAACTCAGAGCTGTAATTGGATTCTTTTCTAGTATATTATTAGATAATAAAATCAAACCAAAAAAGAGCACAAAAAATACAAATTATTGAAGGATTTTCATGTAAAAATACAAAGGAAAATCTTGGCAAATGGAATCCTGTAGCACATTTAAAGCACAATATGCTGTGGCTCAGTGGGCCTCATGAAGAATTCAGGGATAGTTTACTTTGTGGCAATAAAGGAACATATTAAATTAATAGATTACAGGATAAAGGTAAAATAATTAGCTTTATAGATATTTGTCTTAGTTTAGGCTGCTGTAAAATTACTATAAACTGGGTGGCTTTTAAGCAATAGAAATTTACTTTCTCACAGTTCTGGAGGCTAGAAGTCCTAGATAAAAATGCTACCATAGTCAGTTTCTGGGCTTTTATCCTGGCTTGAAGATGGCTACCTTCTCACTGTGTCCTCATATGGGGGAAAGGAAGCGAGTTCTCTGGTGTTTCTTTTTATAAAGCCATAGTCCCATCATGAGGACCCCACCCGCATGTCCTCATCTAAACCTTATTACCACCAAAAGGCCAGTGAATTTCCAAATACTATCCAAATTTCCAAATACCATCACATTGTAGGTTAGTGCTTCAACAAATGAATTTTAGGGAGAAATAATTCACCCATAGCAATGTTCAAAATATATTTCATAAATTTAGTATACACTTTTTATTAAATAGGACTAGATAAATATCTCCTTAAGATAATTAAATGAATTTATCTCAAAACAAAAGTCAGCATCACATTTAATGAGGAAACTAAGATAATTCCAACTGTAGATCAGAATAGAAATCGAATTTTCAATATCAATCACCACTATTCTTTTTTTAAACCAACTAAGAAGAAAGAAAATTTACATACCTTATATGTAATGCTTATATTTTAAGTTCATAATCTGATAAAGTTTGACAAATGAATACACCTGTGTAACCACAATGTCCCCAAAGTTTTGATTACCTCAGAAAGATTCTTTCTGCTTTTTTTAATTGATCATAAATTCTACTTAATTTTATGATTCTTCCCTAGTATTTCACATAGTTTTAGAGATTTACCCTAAACAATTAGAAAATAAATAAGTATAAAATTTAGGTGGTTGGGCGCGGTGGCTCAAGCCTGTAATCCCAGCACTTTGAGAGGCCGAGATGGGCGGATCACGAGGTCAGGAGATCGAGACCATCCTGGCTAACATGGTGAAACCCCGTCTCTACTAAAAAATACAAAAAACTAGCCGGGCGAGGTGGCGGGCGCCTGTAGTCCCAGCTACTGGGGAGGCTGAGGCAGGAGAATGGCGTAAACCCGGGAGGCGGAGCTTGCAGTGAGCTGAGATCCGGCCACTGCACTCCAGCCTGGGTGACAGAGCGAGACTCCGTCTCAAAATAAAATAAAATAAAATAAAATAAAATAAAATAAAATAAAATAAAATAAAATAAAATAAAATAAAATTTAGAAAGGAAGAGATAAAATAATCATTATTTACAGCTAATATAATTGTAAATCTAGAAATCAACTGAAAACCAATGAAGAATATTAAGATGGTTGGGTAAAAAAAATATTCCAAAGTCAGTAGTGACGCAGGAATTTTCTTGGTCACTTTGTTAGCTGGGACCTCCAGCCGGTGACACACCCTCGCCCCCCACCCCCTTGCTCAGCCCCAGGCCTGCCACTGGAGGCACCCCACCCACTCAGCCCGTAGGAGCTGAGTTTGGCTTTCACACCAGCTCAGCCCGCGGCTGGACCGGATGCACGGCAGCCCACTGCATTATAGCTTGTAAACGCATTCAGTGGTTCCCAAGCTCTTGAACTGCATCCAAGAAAAGTGAGGATATGCTGACAGTTGAAGGGTGAGGATGGGCGGAGAAGAATTTTATTGAGCAATGGAACAGCTCTCAGTGGGGAAGGATGAGGAGGGGCTATGCAGGGCGGGAGGTGGTCCCCCACCCCCCCCATTTGGGTAGTTTTTTCCTTTTTCAGTGTTGCTGGGTCTGGGGCTTTTTATGGACTCAGAATTGGGAGTGCATGCTGATTGGTTTGTGAGTATGCAAAAATGGTTAAAGACACCATTCAAAGGTGGGCATTACAGTGTAGAAAACCAATTAGGAAAGGGTAGGCATATGTCAAATAGGTGAAGGGTGGGGATCAGTCAGAGGAAAGTGCACCCAACAGGAAAACAGGTTCTCAATCTGGTGCAAGGATTTACCTTGTAGCTTGCCTTTCAGGCCAATTTTCCTTGCCACCAATCTCCAGTCTTTTTCCTTTAATATCTCTGAAAAAATCTAGCTTTCAGGCTTTCAGGCTTTAAGCTGTCTTCGGCTTGGAGGTGGAACTTCACCAGGGACCCGCCCCTTTCTGCCTAAGCATTTGACCACCTTCCGTCACCGTCAATAGCCTGCCTATATTCAAATAACAACTAACTGAGAAACCTTGCAACATATATTTCCTAACCTTTTAGAGGACCTATAAAATGAGTGATTCTTAAGTTTCCCTAGTTCTACTTTGGATTTTAATTTTCTGTTCTGTACTATTTGCTTTCCGGCTTCCAAAATGTTGCATCTTGTCCATTCTTCCTATCTTTGTGGATTTATGCCCTTCTAAAATTGTTTACTCTAATTTCATTTGTGATATAGGAGGAAATGTAAGTAGGTGTTTGTGTTCAATTTATCATCTTTACTTGGAAGTTTCCTAGGAAAGATTTCTAAGGGGATATGACTCTACTTATTTGTTAATTATCTGAAAAAAATAAACTACCTCCCTAACTTAGGGGCTTGCAACAATAACCATTTATTTAGCTCATGAGTCTGTAGGTCAGCAGTTTAGGCTAGGCTCAGGTGAGTGGTTTTTATGGTTTTGATTGTGCTCCCTTATGTGGTTATCCTAGGATCACCTATATAGATCAGATTCTGGGATTTGGCTGGTTGTTGACCGAGGCATACTTATACATGTAGCAGTGGCAGAGTTCCAGAAAAGTTCATGGAAGCACATAGACCTTCTAAGGCTTAGATTGGCAATGGACACAACACCACTTGCACTGCATTCTGTTGGCCAAAGCAAGTCATAGGCCCAGTTCGATTCAAAAGGTGGGGAAATAGACTCCACCTCTTAATCAGAGGATCTGCAACATTATAGTCTCATTATAAGGGGTGTGGATTCAGGGAAGGATAAGTAATTGGAAAGAATTTTGCAATTAGTCTATCATAGCAGGCATGCAATATCAGCCTTTCAATTTCCCTCTTTTACCTGGTTAGAATGAGGATGTGCCTGAAAAGGTAGCAATTATATTATGACCATAAAGACAAAGCCCCATGATAAGGAGGATAGAGGAACACTGTGTTAGGCTGGGACTCTCTTTCTTTAGACTTTTTGTTGCATGAGATCAATAAATCCCTATCTATTTAAGGCATTGTAGTAGATTTTACTGTTGTTTGCCATTAATTGCAAGCAACAAATATTTCTTCAGTCCATGGGGCAAAATATATTTCTTATTGTCCTCATACTTCTCTGACCATTTCTTCCCTGACTTCTCTATGTCTACCTTTTATATGTGTTTTTCACAAGATTTTCTCCTCAGCCCATAGATATGTATATATTCACAAGAGTTTTGTCCTCAGCCCACAGGTGTGTATATATATGTATATAATCACCAGGACCACCTGGAATGGTTGCAATGCACAACCTGCATGGCCACATGTGGCAGCCATACTCCTTACATGCTTCCTTTTGTTATTTAATCTACTATGATGAGTTGAATTACCACCAAATAATTCACTACTCTTACATCAACAGGCAAGTCTAGTTATCTATCCTGCATTCAGGTGCATGTCTCAAGATAACTGTTGGACGTTTACACCTGGATGCACCATATATATGCAGTCTCAACATATTTCAAAAGATCTTATCATCTTTTCTTCTAAATGGAGGCCGCCTCTCTTTCCCTAGTGGGCTATTCGTATTAATAATATCAACTGAATTAGAATACACCATTATTACCAATAGCCTACTGAGGAAACAGAATTTCTCTGACTCTGTCGCCTTCAAATACCTAGTCTTGGTAATTTTATCCCTAAAAGTTCTCCTAAATTTGTCTCCTCAGTTCTGTCTAGATGAACATTACTCTGTTTAGACCCTTATCATTTCCCATGTGAACTACCAAAAGAACTTGCTAATAACACTTGCTGCTTCCATTTATATCTCAGTCAAACCCATTCTCCGCACAGCTGCCAGTGTGATCTATTTAAAATGCAAATGAGACCATGTCATCCCCCTGCTGAAAACCATTTAGTGGCATTCCATCATCTATGTGATAAAGTTCAAGCTCCTTAATATAACACATAAGATCCTACATTATCTGTCTCCTGCAGACTCTTCCAGCTTAAACTTTAGTGACTCTCTACTTTGAAATTCGTATTCTATCCACACCCAAATATTTGCCATTATTCTCTTCCAGCATCCTTTTCTGCCCTATGTCTCCTGTTTTCTTTGTAATGACTTTTTTAGACACAGCTCAGGCATTACCTTCTCCAGGACATTTCCCTAAGCCCTTCTTTATCAGGCAGCATTTTAGCTGCAATCAATAAAAATCAAATGTGGCTTATGTAAGAAGAAAATTTATTTAATGAATGTTTGGTTTCTTATGGAGTTTCCAGGATTCTGAGAAAATCAGATTCAGGTCTATGCAGTCAGGACCAATAGGTGAAAAGCACAGAACTGGTCCATTAGGACATTGCTGCATAGTAAGGGACCAGAGGTTGGAGATGCCAAACTTTCTCACTACATTTTGTATCACTTACCACTTCCCCCAATGGTATTAACCCAGTTACTGGATTTGCCTTCGAGTCTAGGACCTCTAGCTGTGTTTATAACTTCTCTAGGTTTGTAAC
This sequence comes from Rhinopithecus roxellana, assembly GCF_007565055.1. Lineage (NCBI taxonomy): Eukaryota > Metazoa > Chordata > Mammalia > Primates > Cercopithecidae > Rhinopithecus > Rhinopithecus roxellana. The sequence continues at coordinate 11,870,469 of NC_044565.1, read as the reverse complement.
AATCCCTATCTTAATATGTCATAAGCTATGGATCGGAGTGTTAAGATAACCATTACTAACATACTCATAAAAATGTGAAATTATGAGGTAAAGGAAAAGGAAAAATTATTTTATTTTTGAGTTTTAAAATCAGCTGATGAGTAACTTACATGTAATCAAATGAACACATTTTAAGGTAATACTTTAATGAGGTTTGACTAATAAGTACCTCAATCGGGAAACCATAGAACATGTCCATTATCCCAGGAAGTTCCCCAAGACTCCTTTATTTATGGTCAACTCCCATGCCCTCCCTCAGGCAGTCATTGATCTGATATTTATCTGATTAATCTTGCCTGTTCTAGAACTTCCCATAAATGGTATCAGTTATTGTATACTCTTTTTGTGCTTGACTTCTTTGAATCAGCAGGTTTTTTAGATTCATTCTTGCTTTTGTCTGTTTCACTACTTCATACATATTGCTGATTAGCATTCCTTTATATGAATATGCCTAATTTGTTAATCTGCCCACTTGCCAATGAGTATTTAGATTTTTTTTTACTATTATGAATAAATCTTCTTTTTAATTACCTAGGAGTGGAACACTAGGTTATATGGTAAATGTATATGCAACTTTATAAGAAACTGTCAGATTATTTTTCAAGGCTGTTGGACTATATGGCACTCCTACCAACAATGTATGAGAGTTCCAGTTGCCCCAAATCCTCATCAACACTTGATATTGGTAACTTGTTTTTAACTCTAACCATTTTAGCCAGTATACAGTAGTATCTCCTTGTATTTTAAGTTTATATTGCATAACTAAATATATAGAACATCTTTTCATCCATTTGTTGGTCATTTTAAAAATGTCTCTTTTTGTAAAACATCTTTACATGTCTTTTGACCATTTTAAAAATTTAATTTTATAGAACTTCTAAGAGTAAATACATATTCTTCCTAACCTCTGCGGTATAGGATTACTCACCCCCCTTTTTTTAACCTTTTTGCCTAATGTCATGAAAAACTCAGAACAGTCTGAAGGAATATTGGTTTACCAGGTTAGGTTTCCTTCCTTGGGTAGTAAGACCTCTAGAGCCCAAAGTCATAGGGAGAGAAAAGAGAAAAGCTTTGTAAGCAGCTCATTGGGTATAATAATGACACATGCAGCTTCACTGCATTTCCTCTTCTTAGCTCCTGGAACCACATTTCCTGACTTTAGGAGAACAAATACCATATAGGACAGCATATCATTCTCACTAAATGTGGTCTTCCAATGACATTCCAAGTCTTCAATAGACTGTTCCATCATTTGCTAAAGCCAACTAATTTTAGGACATGAAATACATGCTGTAACAGTGAATACATGGGCATCAGTTTCTTTCTTACTGTAAAATAAATTTTCTTGTTAGAAGTCATGTTGTGTTGAGTCTCACAATGGTGAATAAGATGATTAGTTAATTCACACATGGTGTCGCTAGCAGAATGTTGGCAGGCGTTAAAAAGAAAAGCTTTGTAAGTGGCTCAACAATAAACGTTTATTCCAGAGGGAGATATCATTTTCCACCCCATGATGAAAAGAGTCCAATGTAATCAACTTACTGCCAGCTAGCAGGCTGATCCCCCCAGCCATGGCAGCCTATTTAAGACAAAGCGTTGGTCATTGCTGCTGACACAATAAGGACCCAGCTATGGCGATGGCTGCCTGGGTCAGTCTTGGTAAAGTATGCTGAGCCCAGGCTTAACCCTCATGCCTGTCACCATGGGTGCTTTGTTATTGAACATACTGAACAAGGACTTGGGAAAACTGGAGAAGGAGGCTGACTGGCATCTTCAAGTCAGTGATTTCATCCACCTGACTACTGACAATTTCCACCAAAGTTGGGACCTTTTGTTGTGTATTCAATGTTGAACCCAATATGGGCCAATTTTGAAAGTTTTATTCCTATAACTCATACCCAAATTTCATTGCCACCAATCTCCAATCTTTTTCTTTTAATATCTCTGAAAAATCTAGCCAAGCCATTAGTCACTTCCCGTGAATCACTATAGATAGATACTTCAGGCCATCTTTCTCTTCATGAATTAAATTCTACCTCCTGGGAGGTAGAATCCTGGGAGGACTATCCTGAGTGAATCTATATTACAACAACATATCACTCAGAGCGTTTGCAAATGAGGCTTAAAGTTTCTTCTCTCTTAAGGAATCATAAGACATTCTCTGGAAGACTCGATTTGGGTGAAGAAGAGATTGCAGTGTGGTAGCAGCAGACACACTAGGGATGCAGTTCATCTACTTTTGGAAACTAATTGGGCCTCCAGGATTTTCTTGATCCCCTTTCTGTCTATAACACTTCAACTTGTTTGTGGGGTATTGTTGGACATGAACAATCTTATAACTTGATGAATCACATAAAATCCTGTACATTATGGGCAGCTCAGATTGTTTGATCACCAAGTGTTTCATAGTTATGCATTCCATCTCTACCAGGGCTCAGTAGCAATCATGGTGTTTATTTTTGGAAAGGAATATAGTTATATAGAGAGAAGGCATACCCTAATTCAAGAGGAAACTCTGCTTTGATTTTTCAATTCTGGCTTGCCACAGACTTTATTTAACACACGAATCTTCTACAGAATATCTGCTAGGTCTTAAGCACCAAATATCCACCTGGATCAGTTGGAGACCCACTTCTTCCTCTGACCCTGAGTCAAAGTTTTCAGGCTTTTGATTCCCTTGATAAGTAGATTGGGACAGCACATACAACTATGTTGTTACCGTCAAAACCCAGAGACTTGGTCACTTCCAAGATGGCCAAATAGGAACAGCTCTAGTCTGCAGCTCCCAGTGAGATTGATGCAGAAGATGGCGATTTCTGCATTTCCAACTGAGGTACCTGGTTCATCTCATTGGGACTGGTTGGACAGTGGGTGGAGCCCATAGAGAGTGGGCTGAAGCAGGGCAAGGCGTCACCTCACCTGGGAAGCACAAGGGGTCGGAGGATTTCCCTTTCCTAGCCAAGGGAAGGTGTGACAGACTGTATCTGGAGAAACAGTACACTCCTGACCAAATACTGTGCTATTCCCACAGTCTTAGCATCTGGCAGTCCAGGAGGTACCCTCCGTTGCCTGGCTTGGTGAGTCCCACGCCCATGGAGCTTTGCTCACTGCTAGTGCAGCAGTCTGAGATCAACCTGTGATGCTGCAGCTGGATGTGGGGGAGGGGTGTCCACCATTGATGAGGCTTGAGTAGCTCACAGTGTAAATAAACAGGACTGGAAGCACAAACTGGGTAGAGCCAACCACAGCTCAGCAAGGCCTACTGCCTCTATAGATTCTACCTCTGGGGTCAGGGCATAATAGAAAAAAAGGCAGCAGACAACTTCTACAGACTTAAACGTCCCTGTCTGACAGCTCTGAAGAGAGAAGTGGTTCTCTCAGCACAGCGTTCAAGCTCTGAGAACAGATAGACTGCCTCCTCAAGTGGGTCCCTGACCCCTGTGTAGCCCGACTGGGAAAAACTTCCCAGTAGGGGCTGACAGACACCTCAAACAGGCAGGTGCCCCTTTGGGATGACGCTTCCAGAGGAAGGATCAGGCAGCAATATTTGCTGTTCTGCACCCTCTGTTGGTGATACCCAGGCAAACAGGGTCTGGAGTGGATGTCCAGCAAATTCCAACAGACATGCAGTTGAGGGATGTGACCGTTAGAAATAAAACTAACAAATAGAAAGGAATAGCATCAATATCAACAAAAAGGACATCCACACCAAAACCCCATCTGTAGGTCACCAACATCAAAGACAAAAGGTAGATAAAACCACAAAGATGGGGAGAAACCAAAGTAGAAAAGCTGAAAATTCCAAAACAAAATAGAGTGCCTTTTCTCCTCCAAAGGATTTCAGCTCCTTGCCAGCAAGGGAACAAAACTGGATGGAGAATGAGTTTGATGAGTTGACGAGGCTTCAGAAGGTCAGTAACAACAAACTTCTCCAAGCTAAAGGAACATGTTCTAACCCATTGCAAGGAAGCTAAAAACCTTGAAAGAAAGGTTAGACAAATGGCTAACTAGAAGAAACAGTGCAGAGGAGACCTAAATGACCTGATGGAGCTGAAAACCATGGCAGGAGAACTTTGTGGTGCATGCACAAGCTTCAATAGCCAATTGGATCAAGTGGAAGAAAGGATATCAATGATTGAAGATCAAATTAATGAAATAAAGTGAGAAAACAAGATTAGAGAAAAAAGAGTGAAAAGAAACAAATAAAGCCTCCAAGAAATACGTGACTATGTGAAATGACCAAATATACGTTTGATTAGTGTACCAGAAAGTGATGGAGAAAATTGAACCAAGTTAGAAAACACTCTTCAGGATATTATCCAGGAGAATTTCCCTAACCTAGAAAGACAGGTCAACATTCAAATTCAGGAAATACAGAGAACACCACAAAGATACTCCTTGAGAAGAGCAACCCCAAGGCACATATTTGTCAGATTCACCAAGGTTGAAATGAAGGAAAAAAATGTTAAAGGAAGCCAGAGAGAAAGGTCGGGTTACCCACAAAGGGAAGTCCATCAGACTAACAGCGGATCTCTCTGCAGAAACCCTACAAGCCAGAAGAGAATGCAGGCCAATATTCAACATTCTTAAAGAAAAGAATTTTCAACCCAGAATTTTATATCCAGAAAAACTAAGGTTTGTAAGTGAAGGAGAAATAAAATCCTTTATAAACAAGGAAATGATGAGAGATTTTGTCACCACCAGGCCTGCCTTACTAGAGGTCCTGAAGGAAGCATTAAACATGAAAAGGAACAACTGGTAGCAGCGACTGCAAAAACATGCCAAATGGTAAAGACCATCAGTGCTATGAAGAAACTGCATCAATTAATGCTCAAAATAACCAGCTCACATCATAATGACAGGATCAAATTAACACATAACAATATTAACCTTAAATGTAAATGGGCTAAATGCTCCAATTAAAAGATACAGACTGGCAAATTGGATAAAGAGTCAAGACCCATCAGTGTGCTGTATTCAGGAGACCCATCTCATGTACAAAGACACACATAGGCTCAAAATAAAGGGATGGAGGAAGATCTATCAAGCAAATGGAAAGCAAAAAAAAAAAAAAAAAAAAAAAAATCAGATGTTGCAGTCCTAGTCTCTGATAAAACAGACTTTAAACTAACAAAGATCACAAAAGACAAAGAAGGCCACTACATAATGGTAAAGGGATCAATTTGACAAGAAGAGCTGACTATCCTAAATATATATGCACCCAATACAGGAGCACCCAGATTTATAAAGCAAGTCCTTAGAGACCTACAATGAGACTTAGACTCCCACACAATAATAATGGGAGACTTTAACACCCCACTGTCATTATTAGACAGTTCGATGAAACAGAAGGTTAACAAGGATATCCAGGGCTTGAACTCAGTTCTGGACTAAGTGGACCTGATAGTCATCTACAGAACTCTCCACCCCAAATTAACAGAATATACATGCTTCTCAGCACCACATCACACTTATTCTAAAATTGATCACATAATTGGTAGCAAAACACTCCTCAGCAAATGTGAAAGAACAGAAATCACAACAATCTGTCTCTCAGACCACAGTGCAATCAAATTAGAACTCAGGAATAATAAACTCACTCAAAACTATACAACTACCTGGAAACTGAGCAACCTGCTCTTGAATGACTACTGGGTAAATAACAAAATGAAGGCAGAAATAAAGAAGTTCTTTGAAACCAATGAGAACAAAGACACAACATACAGAATCTCTGGGACACATTTAAAGTAGTGTGTAGAGGGAAAATTACAGCACTAAATCCCCACAAGAGAAAGCAGGAAAGATCTAAAATTGACACCTTGACATCACAATTAAAAGAACCAGAGAAGCAGGAGCAAACAAATTCAAAAGCTAGCAGAAGACAGGAAATAACTAAGATCAGAGCAGAACTGAAGGAGATAGAGATACAAAAAACTCTTCAAAAAATCAATGAATCCAGAAGCTGGTTTTTTGAAAAGATCAACAAAACAGATAGACTGCTAGCAAGACTAATAAAGAAGAAAAGAGGAAACAATCAAATAGATGCAATAAAAAATGATAAAGGGGATATCACCACCTATTCCACAGAAATACAAACTACCATCAGAGAATACTATAAACATCTCTATGCAAATAAACTAGAAAATCTAGAAGAAATGGATAAATTCCTGGACCCTCCCAAGACTAAACCAGGAAGAAGTAGAATCTCTGAATAGGCCAATAATGGGCTCTGAAATTGACACAATAATTAACAGTCTACCAACCAGAAAAAGTCCAGGACCAGACGGATTCACAACTGAATTCTACCAGAGGTACAAAGAGGAGCTGATACCATTCCTTCTGAAACTATTTCGATCAACAGAAAAAGTGAATCCTCCCTAACTCATTTTATGAGGCTATCATCATCCTGATACCAAAGCCTGGTAGAGACACAAAAAAAAAGAGAGAATTTTAGGCCAATATTCCTGATGAACATCAATGCAAAAATCCTCAATATAATACTGGCAAACCAAATCCAGTAGCACATCAAAAAGCTTATCCACCATGATCAAGTGGGCTTCATCCCTGGGATGCAAGGCTGGTTCAACATACCCAAATCAATAAACATAATCCAGCATATAAATAGAACCAAAGACAAAAACCACATGATTATCCCAATAGATGCAGAAAAGGCTTTTGACAAAATTCAACAGCCCTTCATGCTAAAAGCTGTCAATAAACTAGGTATTGATGGAACGTATCTCAAAATAATAAGAGCTATTGATGACAAACCCACAGCCAATATCATACTGAATGGGCAAAAACTGGGAGCATTCCCTTTGAAAACTGGCACAAGACAGGGATGCCCTCTCTCACCACTCCTGTTCAACATAGTGTTGGAAGTTCTGGCTAGGGCAATCAGGCAAGAGAAAGAAATAAAGGGTATTCAGTTAGGAAAAGAAGAAGTCAAATTGTCCCTGTTTGCAGATGACATGATTGTATATTTAGAAAACCCCATTGTCTCAGCCAAAATCTCCTTAAGCTGATAAGCGACTCCAGCAAAGTCTCAGGATACAAAATCAATGGGCAAAAAGCACAATCATTCCTACACACCAATAATAGACAAACAGAGAGACAAATCATGAGTGAACTCCCATTTATAATTACTACAAAGAGAATAAAATACCTAGGAATCCAACCTACAAAAGATGTGAAGGACCTCTTCAAGGAGAACTAGAAACCACTTCTTAACAAAATAAAAGAGGACACAAACAAATGGAAGAACACTCCAAGCTCACGGAAAGGAAGAATCAGTATTGTAAAAATGGCATACTGCCCAAAGTAATTTATAGATTCAATGCTATCCCCATCAAGCTACCACTGACTCTCTTCACGGAATTGGAAAAAACTAAAGTTCATATGGAACCAGAAAAGAGTCTGCATAGCCAAGACAATCCTAAGCAAAAAGCAATAAGAAAAAGCTGGAGGTATCATGCTACCTGACTTCAAACTATACTACAAGACTACAGTAACCAAAACAGCATGGTACTGGTACCAAAACAGAAATATAGACCATGGAACAGAACAAAGGCCTCAGAAATAACACCACACATCTACAACCATCTGATCTTTGACAAACCTGACAAAAACATGCAATGGGGAAAGGATTCCATTTTTAATAAATGGTGTTGGGAAAACTGGCTAGCCATAAGTAGAAAACTGAAACTGGATTCCTTTTTTACACCTTATACAAAAGTCAGTCAAGATGGATTAAAGACTTAACACCATAAAAACCCTGGAAGAAAACCTAGGCAGTACCATTCAGGACATAGGCATGGGCAAAGACTTCATGACTAAAACACCAAAAGCAATGGCAACAAAAGCCAAAATAGACAAGTGGGATCTAATTAAACTAAAGAGCTTCTGCATAGCAAAAGAAATTATCATCAGAGTGAACAGGCAACCCACAGAATGGGAGAAAATTTTTGCAATCTGTCCATCTGACAAAGGGCTAGTATCCAGGATCTACAAAGAAAACTCAAACAAATTTACAAGAGAAAAACAACCCCATCAAAACGTGGGCAAAGGTTATAACAGACACTTCTCAAAAGAAGACATTTATGCAGCCAACTGACATATGCAAAAATGCTCATCATCACTGGTGATCAGAGAAATGCAAATCAAAACTTCAGTGAGATAACATCTCACACCAGTTAGAATGGCAATCATTAAAAAGTCAGGAAACAACAGATGCTGGAGAGGATATGGAGAAATAGGAACGCATTTACACTGTTGGTGAGAGTGTAAATTAGTTCAACCATTGTGGAAGACAGTGTGGTGATTCCTCAAGGATCTAGAACTAGAAATACCATTTGACCCAGTGATCCCATTACTGGGCTTATACCCAAAGGAATATAAATCATTCTATGATAAAGACACACGCACACATATGTTTATTGTGGCACTATTCACAATAGCAAAGACTTGGAACCAACCCAAATGTTCATCAGTGATAGACTGGATTAAGAAAACATGGCACATATGCACCATGGAATACTATGCAGCCATAAAAAGAATGAGTTCATGTGCTTTGCAGGGACATGGATGAAGCTGGAAACCATCATTCTAAGCAAACTATCACAAGGACAGAAAACCAAACACCACATGTTCTCATTCATAGTTGGGAGCTGAACAATGAAAACACATGGATACAGGGCAGGGAACATCACACACCTGGGCTGGTTGGGAGGTGTCGGACTGGGAGAGGGATAGCGTTAGGAGAAATGCTTAATGTAAATGATGAGTTGATGGGTGCAGCACACCAACATGGCACATGTATGCCTATGTAACAAACCTTCACGTTGTGCACATGTACCCTAGTACTTAAAGTATAACAGTAATAATAATAAACCCAGAGACTTGCCAACAACATGCCTTTAAATCTGGGATTTGATGGGGACTGGGAGAAAAGGCATAGGAAGCTGTATTTCAATTTGGAGACAATGTTTCACAATGTCCTAGACCACTGAGTCCTGCAAACTTTCCTCTGGTGACTTAAGTCTGTATTTTTATGGAAAATACCTTCTATCTTCGAATACAAATTTATCCCATATGCTTACCTAGAGCACTATTATATCTTGCTGTACGTCCTACAAATATGATATAATTATGGTGGGATCCAGCTGACTTTCTGTGGTAATGTTGAGATGAAGAAGATGTACCATACAAAATAACATCACTGAGGCATATAATTATCAGGTTTTCCAAGGTCAATGTTAAAGAAAAAACCATAAAGGCAGCTAGAGAAAAAGGTCAGATCAGGTACAAAGGGAACCCTATCAGACTAAACAGCAGGCTTCTCAGCAGAAATCTTATAAACCAGGAGAGATTAGGGCCCTATTTTCAGGATTTTTTGTTTATTTGTTTGTTTTTCCCCTTATCACAGTTTATTCTAAATGTGATGGTAGGACTATCATAGGTGAAAATTGCAATATTTTTCATTGAATTTTGGTATTTGATGCATTAAATAAACACAGCTTTTTAAATTTTGCTATCTTTTGAGAATTTAAAGGAATTACTTATTGAGGTCTACAAAAGAAGAGGAAAAATAGTTGGATATGATCTTTTTTTAGTTTGTAGGAATGCTGAATTGTAAAAATCTTCCTTGTCTTCAATGTTCACTAAATAACACCCTTAGTCCAATTAAGAAATTTCATCTGTAGAAATTTCTTACTTTGTCTACTCTGATATTCCCTTTCTGTCAACTTGTTGGGTGGAATTTTGAAGCTGTCTGTCCTATGAGGAGATACTTGTTATCACAGTCTAACACTGTTTAAGGTTTTGCAACAGGTCCACGTACCTCCAAGGCCTCACATAGCTAAGCTTAGTTTATACCTCATAGTACTCTGACACTCATAATACCCTGGCTAAAAACTCCTCTCCATCTCTACGTCTAACACACCTAGCTAGCTGGAGAGATGGTTAACAGGCAAAATTTTCACCTGTCGTCCTGGCAAAAGAGACTTCTAAGCCTTCAGTGTTATTGTCTTCTTAGAGCAGAGAGGAGGAAAAAAAATCCATGTTCCCTCTCATAAATCCAGGGAAGAAAGTAACATCATTCAGAAAATAGAATTTGCCTGAGGGTTGCCTTTGTTTGCACAGCTGATGAAATCAACCACCCAGCCTCTTTAATTGATCTGAGCTCACACTGTTACTACTTCTGCCCAGGAATTAATTGCTGGTTTTTCATTATTATTGAAATGTTCTGAAGTCATTGTGCTGCCATGTCCTGCAAACTGTAAACACCAATAATGCCCTGTAATGGCAGAAGCTTTGTTCAGAGCCATGACTTCCTTCCTCTCTAAGCAGTCATCCTGGAGTGTCAGATCCTGGTGTTCCAGTATAGGACATACCCCCATTTTCAGCAGTCTTAAAGAAAAGAAATTCCAAACAAGAATTTCATATACCACCAAACTAAGCTTCAGAAATGAGGGAGAAACAAAATCTTCCAGATAAGTTTACCACTAGACCAACCTTACTAGCTATCCTTAAGGGAGTTCTAAACATAGAAATGAAAGAACAACACCTGCTACCAAAAAAACACACTTAAGTACATAGCCCACAGATCCTATAAAGCAACCATGCAACAGAATCTATAAAGCTAACAACAAAGAGCTTCATGACAGAATCAAAACCTCATGTATCAATAGTAACCTGAAATGTGAATTGTCTAAATGTTCCACATGAAAGGCACAGAGTGGCAAGGTGGCTTTAAAAAAACAGGTCCAGGGCCGGGCGCGGTGGCTCAAGCCTGTAATCCCAGCACTTTGGGAGGCCGAGACGGGCGGATCACGAGGTCAGGAGATCGAGACCATCCTGGCTAACACGGTGAAACCCCGTCTCTACTAAAAATACAAAAAAAAACTAGCCGGGCGAGGTGGCGGGTGCCTGTAGTCCCAGCTACTCGGGAGGCTGAGGCAGGAGAATGGCGTAAACCCGGGAGGCGGAGCTTGCAGTGAGCTGAGATCCGGCCACTGCACTCCAGTCCGGGCGACAGAGCGAGACTCTGCCTCAAAAAAAAAAAAAAAAAAAAAAAAAAAAAAAAAAAAAAAAAAAAAAAAAAACAGGTCCATTCATCTACCATCTTCAAGAGACTCATCTCACATGTAACACCCATAGGCTGAAAGTAAACGGTTAGTAAAAATCCTATCATACAAATGTAACAAACAAAAAAGCAGGGATCACTGTTCTTATATCAGATAAAATAGACTTTAAACCAATAACAGTAACAAACAACAAAGAAGGGCATTACATAATGATAAAGGGTTCAATTCAACAACAGCACTTAACTATCTTAAATATATACACACTCCACACTGGACCCTAGATTCATAAACAAGTACTTCTGGATCTATGAAAAGACTTAGCCACACAATAATAGCAGAGGACTTCAATACCTCACTGACAGCATTAGGCAGATCATCAAGGCAGAAAACAAATAAATTTTGGGCTTAAATTTGATATTTGACTAATTGGACCTAATAGACATCTCTACAGAATATTCCACCCATCAATCATAGGGTGTACATTCTTCTCATATGCACATGGAACATAGGCCACAATTGACCACATGCTTAGCCATAAAGCAAGTCTCAATAAATTTTAAACAAATCAAATTCACACCAAGTGGAATAAATATGGAAATCAATACCAAAAACATCTCTGAAAACATTGAAATTAAATAGTTGATCCTGAATGACATTTTGGTAAGCAGTAAAATTAAGGCAGAAAAAAAATCTTTGAAATAAATGAAAACAGAGACACAACATACCAAAATTTCTGGGATGCAGCAGAAGTGGTATTAAGAGGATACTTTATAGTAGCGAACAGCTATCTCAAAAAGTTACAAAGAGTTCAAATTAATGATGTAACATTACACTTACGGAATCTAGAAAAACAAGAACAAACTAACCCTAAAGCTAGTAGAAGTAAACAAATAACTAAAATCAGAGCGAAACTCAATGAAATAGAGACCCAAAAGGATAAACAAGATTGATAGACTACTAGCTAGATTAAAAAAGGAAAAAAGAGAGAAGAACCAAATAAGCACAATCAGAAATGATGAAGGTGACATTACAACCAATCTCACAGAAATACAAAAGTTTCTAAGACAATATTATGAATACCTCTATGCACACAAATTAGAAAATGTAGAGAAAATAGATAAATTCCTGGAAACACACTATTTCCAAATATTGAATTAGGAAGAAATTGAAACTCTGAACAGATCAAAATAAAGGTGTGAAATTGAATCAGTTATCAAAAAAAACCAAAAAAAAAAAAAAAAAAAAAAAAAAAAACAACTACTCACCAAAAATAAAACCTCGGACCAGATGGATTTCACAGCCAGATTCTACCAGATATACAAAGAAGAGTTGATACCACTCCTACTGGAACTATGTCAAAAAAAAAAAAAAAAAAAAAAAAAAAAAAACAGGGAGAAAGGACTGCCCCAATATTCATTCTATGAAGCCAGCAAATACTCCAATACAAAAACCTGGTGAAAATACAGTAAGAAAAGAAAACTACAGTCCAATATCTCTGATGAGCATAAATGTAAAAATCCTCAACAAAATACTGGCAAACTGAACCTAGCAGCACATCAAAAAGTTAATAAATTATAATCAAGTAAGCTTCATTCCTGGGATGAAAGTTTGGTTCAACAAATGAAAATTGATAAATTCATCACATAAACAGAATTAAAAACAAAAGCCATATCGTCATCTCAATAGATGTGGAAAAAACTTTTGACAAAATCCAACATCACTTCATGACAAAAACCCTCAAGAAACTAGGCATTGAAGGAAAACACTTCAAAATAATCAGAGGCTTCTATGACATACCCATAGCCAATATCATACTGAAGGGCAAAAAACTGGAAGCATTCCTCTTGAGAGCTGGAACAAAACAAGGATGTCCACTCTCACCACTCCTTCAACACAGTACTGGAAGTCCTAGGTAGAGCAATCAGGCAAAAGAAATAAAAGGCATTCAAACAGGAAAAGAAGAAGTCAAACTGTATCTCTTTGTGGATGGCATGATTTTATACCTACAAAACCCTAAAAACTCCACCAAAAGGCTCCTGCAACTCATAAACAACTTCAGTACAATTTCAGGATACAAAATCAATGTACAAAATCAGTAGCATTTGTATGCACCAATGATGTTCAAACTGAGAGCTAAATCAAGAATGCAATCCCATTCACAATAACTACAAAAAAATTCTAGGAATGCATCTCACCAAGGAGGTGAAGCATTTCTAAAAGAAAAACTATCAAACACTGCTGAAAGAAATTATAGATGACACAAACCAATGGAAAAACATTCTGTGTTCATGGATTGGATGAACCAGTATCTTTGAAATGGCCATAATGCTTAAAGCAATCTTCAGATTTAATGCTACTCCTATCCAATTACCAACGTCATGCTTCCACAGAATTAGAAAAAATTATTTTTAAATTCATATAGAACTGAAAAAGAGCCCAAATATCTCAACTGATTCTAAGCAAAATGAATAAAGCTGGAGGCTTTACATAACCCAATTTCAAGCAACACTATAAGGCTACAGTAACCAAAACAGCAAGGTACTAGTACAAAAACAGACACATAGACCAATGGAACAGAGTAGATAGGACAGGAGGAAAGGGCTCCATAATCATTAAATGGTGCTGAGATAACTGACTAACCGTATGTAGAAGAATGAAACTGAATCCCTACCTTTCACCAGAGACAAAAATTAACTCGAAATTAACTTAAAGATTTAAGTGTAAGACCTCAAACTAAAAGAATCCTAGAAGAAAACCTAAGAAACACCATTCTGGATATCAGCCTTGGGAAAGAATTTATGACTAAGTTCTCAAAAGCAACTGCAACAAAACAAAAATTGACAATTGGGACCTGATTCATCTAAAGAGCTTCTGTACAGCAAAAGAAACTATCAACAGAGTAAACAGACAACCTAAGGAATGGGAGGAAGTACTCATAAAGTGTACATCTGACAAAGGTCTAACATCCAGAATCTATAAGAAACTTAAACAATTAAACAAGCAAGAAACAAATAACAGCATCAAAAATGGGCAACAGGCACTTCTTAAAAGAAAACCTGCAAGCGACCAACAAACAAAAAATGATCAGCATCACTAATCATAGGAGAAATGCAAATAAAAACCACAATGAGATACCATCTCACATTAGTTTGAATGACCATGTTTTAAAAGTCAAAATATGACAGAGCCTGGTGATGCTGCAGTGAAAAGGAAATGCCTATACACTGCTTGTATGAATGTAAATTAGTTCAGCCACTGCGGAAAGTAGATTGGAGATTTCGCAAAGAAATTAAAACAGAATTACCGTTTGACCCAAAAATGTCATTACTGAGTATATTTTCAAAAGAAAATTGTTCTAACAAAAACACATGCACTTATATGATTATTGCAGAACTATTCACAATAGCAAGGATATGGAATCAACCTAGGTTCCCCTCAACAGTGGATTGGAAAAAGAAAATGTGGTACATATACACCATGGAATACTACACAGCCATAAAAAAAACAAAATCATGTCCTTTGCAGCAACATGGAGGCAACTAGAGCCCTTATCCTAAGCAAATTAACACAGGAACAGAAAACCAAATACTACATGTTCTTACTTAAAAGTGGGAGCTAAACGGTGGGTACTCATGGACATAAAGATGGCAACAATAGACACTGGGGACTACTAGAAGGTGGAGAGAAGGGGCCAAGGGTTGAAAAACTATTGGGTACTATGCTCAGTACCTGGGTGATAGAATCCATTGTACCCCAGAAACATCAGCATCACACAGTATATCCAGTTAACAAACCTTCACATTGTACCCCTTGAATCTGAAATAAAATTTCAAATTATAATAACCAGACAAACAAAAAACAAACAAATAAATAAAGCATACCCAAAATGACAAAAAAGGTATCTGTGGACTAAATAGAGGTATAGATCTGAAGAATTAATGTAGCTCTCAAACTAGATAGAGAATATACTCCTGTCCCTTCCAGATTAAAGCAATGTGCTTCTGGGTGTGCTCTCATTTTTGAGAAACATCAGTAAGTGCTCTATATCTGTGATTCTTAAATTTTAAACATATATTAGACTCATCCAGAGAGCTCATTAAAGCACAGGCTACTAGACAACAGCCCCAGAGTGTCTGACTCAGTATGTTCGGGTTAAATGGAGATGTGATGGGCATCACTACCCTTAAATATTTCAGACCATTGACGGTAGCATGAATTCCTTTGTTCTCCCAGGGATGTAGTATTACTTTTTGTTTATAATTTTGCCATGCATCAAGGAGCTGATATGGTACTTTTGCCAATTAGTGAGTAAACTTCTTCCTGAGTAAATACTTAAGAACTAGACAAATAGATTCACACTATAGTATAAATCCTGGACGAACCTTAAACATTTATCACTTACATAACTATTGAAGCAGAGTGGCATCTGAGTTCCCAGGAATCAAGCAATTAGTTCAAAATCAGAGTTCAGAAAGTCTTAAAATATCTGTGTATTTTTTTTCCAACATACAGATACCCTGGTACACTGCACAGGGTATTTTTTTCTAAAGTACATATACCCTGGTACCTTTAGGAAAGGACAGAGAAGAAATGATGCAAATTTGGGCCATAGGTCCTTTAAGGAAAGAGAGAGGAAGTGTCACAAAACAAACTTGTATTATTACCTCAAGTATACTAGACTTCCATTTAGACAAAGAACTCTGGATGTGTGAATTAACACAGGTCTGAGATTTTAATGAATTTATTTCATTTTTACCTTGGCTTAAGTCAGACTTCTGTCAGTCAGCTCTAGAGGGGTTTTTTTTGTAAAATATATATATATATATATATATATATATGTGTGTGTGTATATATATATATATATAAAATTATTATTATGCAGGTACCTTAGACTGGCCATCTAGTTTAGTCCTAATGGCTTTGTAATTAATTAAGCACTACCAGAGATCTGTGTTGATTGGATTATTTGGTTATCAACCCCAGCCCTGGGGTCTATTATAATAACCATTTCAGTCTTGTCTTGATTGGGTAAGTGCTACTACTTGGCCTCTCTCTACTCAGGATCCCACCATCTGCATTGAAATTATACAGCCTATTTCAATGATGGCATCCTACTCACATCCTTATCAACAGAAAACAGCTATTAAAGTTCTTTTTGAAAATGCTGGTGCTCCCTTCACCAATGCATTTCTTTAGGCAACTGTGAAGTGAGCATTTTCTGAGACTCTTGTTTGGAAGTTTGAGGGGGTGGTTCTAGTTAAGGGATAAATCTCACTTATCCTACACACCTGTCTTTATAAGTTATTGGATTTCTTTCTTTACATTTCAACCTTATCAGCTTATTAGTGTCAGGTGGGGAGTTAAAAATCCTGTTGTACAAGTTGTACCTCTATCTAAGACTAGAATTGGGATCCAAGCATAAGTGTTTTTCAAAATTCCCCAGATAATTCCACATTGCAATTACAAAACTGATGTATAGAATCTCAACTTCATTTTATGTAGGATGTAGGTCATATTGAGTTTGGATTTCAGCATTCAAATGAGCAAACAATTTATACCTATTCCAACTGCTCAAGCAAGTACATTAAATTCAGACTATATGGTAAGTGCACCCTTACTGATAAAATCCACCTGATCTGAAATTAAATGTCTTCCTTTCTGTTCTAATACCCTTATAATTATTGTCACCTATGCATATTTCCCAGGTTCTTTTCATTGAAGTATAATAGACATAGAGAGTAAAATGCAAAAATTTTAAGGGTGCAGCACCATGAATTTTGCAAAGTGAACACATTATTATAAGCATTACATTAACCAGAACATTAATACCACATAGAAACTTCTCTGTGGCCCCTCATAATTGTTACACCTTCTACAAAATTAACCACTATTTTTTTTTTTTTTTATACTTTAAGTTCTAGGATACATGTGCATAACGTGCAGGTTTGTTACATATGTATATTTATGCCCTGTTGGTGTGCTGCACCCATCAACTCGTCAGCACCCATCAATTCATCATTTATATCATGTATAACTCCCCAATGCAATCCCTCCCTCCTCCCCCCTCCCCCCTCCCCATGATAGGCCCCAGTGCGTGATGTTCCCCTTCCCGAGTCCAAGTGATCTCATTGTTCAGTTCCCACCTATGAGTGAGAACATGCGGTGTTTGGTTTTCTGTTCTTGTGATAGTTTGCTAAGAATGATGGTTTCCAGCTGCATCCATGTCCCTACAAAGGACGCAAACTCATCCTTTTTTATGGCTGCATAGTATTCCATGGTGTATATGTGCCACATTTTCTTAATCCAGTCTGTCACAGATGGACATTTGGGTTGATTCCAAGTCTTTGCTATTGTGAATAGTGCCGCAATAAACATACGTGTGCATGTGTCTTTGTAGTAGAAGAATTTATAATCCTTTGGGTATATACCCAGTAGTGGGATGGCTGGGTCATATGGTACATCTAGTTCTAGATCCTTGAGGAATTGCCATACTGTTTTCCATAATGGTTGAACTAGTTTACAATCCCACCAACAGTGTAAAAGTGTTCCTATTTCTCCACATCCTCTCCAACACCTGTTGTTTCCTGACTTCTTAATGATTGCCATTCTAACTGGTGTGAGATGGTATCTCATTGTGGTTTTGATTTGCATTTCTCTGATGGCGAGTGACGATGAGCATTTTTTCATGTGTCTGTTGGCTGTATGAATATCTTCTTTTGAGAAATGTCTGTTCATATCCTTTCCCCACTTTTTGATGGGGTTGTTTTTTTCTCGTATATTTGTTTGAGTTCTTTGTAGATTCTGGATATTAGCCCTTTGTCAGATGAGTAGGTTGCAAAAATTTTCTCCCATTCTGTAGGTTGCCTGTTCACTCTGATGGTAGTTTCTTTTGCTGTGCAAAAGCTCTTTAGTTTAATTAGATCCCATTTGTCAGTTTTTGCTTTTGCTGCCGTTGCTTTTGGTGTTTTAGACATGAAGTCCTTGCCCATGCCTATGTCCTGAATGGTACTACCTAGATTTTCTTCTAGGGTTTTTATGGTATTAGGTCTAACATTTAAGTCTCTAATCCATCTTGAATTAATCTTCATATAAGGGGTAAGGAAAGGATCCAGTTTCAGCTTTCTACTTATGGCTAGCCAATTTTCCCAGCACCATTTATTAAATAGGGAATCCTTTCCCCATTTCTTGTTTCTCTCAGGTTTGTCAAAGATCAGATGGCTGTAGATGTGCGGTATTATTTCTGAGGACTCTGTTCTGTTCCATTGGTCTATATCTCTGTTTTGGTACCAGTACCATGCTGTTTTGGTTACTGTAGCCTTGTAGTATAGTTTGAAGTCAGATAGCGTGACGCCTCCAGCTTTGTCCTTTTGACTTAGGATTGTCTTGGCAATGCGGGCTCTTT
Source organism: Rhinopithecus roxellana (assembly GCF_007565055.1). NCBI lineage: Eukaryota > Metazoa > Chordata > Mammalia > Primates > Cercopithecidae > Rhinopithecus > Rhinopithecus roxellana. The sequence goes on along the minus strand of NC_044565.1, from coordinate 11,851,944 downwards.
TTTGGTTCCATATGAACTTTAAAGCAGTTTTTTCCAATTCTGTGAAGAAACTCATTGGTAGCTTGATGGGGATGGCATTGAATCTATAAGTAACCTTGGGCAGTATGGCCATTTTCATGATATTGATTCTTCCTATCCATGAGCATGGTATGTTCTTCCATTTGTTTGTGTCCTCTTTGATTTCACTGAGCAGTGGTTTGTAGTTCTCCTTGAAGAGGTCCTTTACATCCCTTGTAAGCTGGATTCCTAGGTATTTTATTCTCTTTGAAGCTATTGTGAATGGAAGTTCATTCCTGATTTGGCTCTCTGCTTGTCTGTTACTGGTGTATAAGAATGCTTGTGATTTTTGCACATTAATTTTGTATCCTGAGACTTTGCTGAAGTTGCTTATCAGCTTAAGGAGATTTTGGGCTGAGACGATGGGGTTTTCTAAATATACGATCATGTCATCTGCAAACAGGGACAATTTGACTTCTTCTTTTCCTAACTGGATACCCTTGATTTCTTTCTCTTGCCTGATTGCCCTAGCCAGAACTTCCAACACTATGTTGAATAGGAGTGGTGAGAGAGGGCATCCCTGTCTTGTGCCAGTTTTCAAAGGGAATTTTTCCAGTTTTTGCCCATTCAGTATGATATTAGCTGTGGGTTTGTCATAAATGGCTCTTATTATTTTGAGATACGTTCCATCAATACCGAATTTATTGAGCGTTTTTAGCATGAAGGGCTGTTGAATTTTGTCAAAAGCCTTTTCTGCATCTATTGAGACAATCATGTGGTTCCTGTCTTTGGTTCTGTTTATATGCTGGATTACGTTTATTGATTTGCGAATGTTGAACCAGCCTTGCATCCCAGGGATGAAGCCCACTTGATCATGGTGGATAAGCTTTTTGATGTGCTGCTGAATCCGGTTTGCCAGTATTTTATTGAGAATTTTTGCATCAATGTTCATCAGGGATATTGGTCTAAAATTCTCTTTTTTTGTTGTGTCTCTGCCAGGCTTTGGTATCAGGATGATGTTGGCCTCATAAAATGAGTTAGGGAGGATTCCCTCTTTTTCTATTGATTGGAATAGTTTCAGAAGGAATGGTACCAGCTCCTCCTTGTACCTCTGGTAGAATTCAGCTGTGAATCCATCTGGTCCTGGACTTTTTTTGGTGGGTAGGCTATTAATTGTTGCCTCAATTTCAGAGCCTGCTATTGGTCTATTCAGGGATTCAACTTCTTCCTGGTTTAGCCTTGGGAGAGTGTAAGTGTCCAGGAAATGATCCATTTCTTCTAGATTTTCTAGTTGATTTGCGTAGAGGCGTTTATAGTATTCTCTGATGGTAGTTTGTATTTCTGTGGGGTCAGTGGTGATATCCCCTTTATCATTTTTTATTGCATCTATTTGATTCCTCTCTCTTTTCTTCTTTATTAGCCTTGCTAGCGGTCTGTCAATTTTGTTGATCTTTTCAAAAAACCAACTCCTGGATTCATTGATTTTTTGGAGGGTTTTTTGTGTCTCTATCTCCTTCAGTTCGGCTCTGATCTTAGTTATTTCTTGCCTTCTGCTAGCTTTTGAATGTGTTTGCTCTTGCCTCTCTAGTTCTTTTAATTGTGATGTTAGAGTGTCAATTTTAGATCTTTCCTGCTTTCTCTTGTGGGCATTTAGTGCTATAAATTTCCCTCTACACACTGCTTTAAATGTGTCCCAGAGATTCTGGTATGTTGTATCTTTGTTCTCATTGGTTTCAAAGAACATCTTTATTTCCGCTTTCATTTCGTTATGTACCCAGTAGTCATTCAGGAGCAGGTTGTTCAGTTTCCATGTAGTTGAGCGGTTTTGATTGAGTTTCTGAGTCCTGAGTTCTAGTTTGATTGCACTGTGGTCTGAGAGACAGTTTGTTATAATTTCTGTTCTTTTACATTTGCTGAGGAGTGCTTTACTTCCAATTATGTGGTCAATTTTGGAATAAGTGCGATGTGGTGCTGAGAAGAATGTATATTCTGTTGATTTGGGGTGGAGAGTTCTATAGATGTCTATTAGGTCCGCTTGGTGCAGAGATGAGTTCAATTCCTGGATATCCTTGTTAACTTTCTGTCTCGTTGATCTGTCTAATGTTGACAGCGGAGTGTTGAAGTCTCCCATTATTATTGTATGGGAGTCTAAGTCTCTTTGTAAGTCCCTAAGGACTTGCTTTATGAATCTGGGTGCTCCTGTATTGGGTGCATATATATTTAGGATAGTTAGCTCTTCCTGTTGAATTGATCCCTTTACCATTATGTAGTGGCCTTCTTTGTCTCTTTTGATCTTTGATGGTTTAAAGTCTGTTTTATCAGAGACAAGGATTGCAACCCCTGCTTTTTTGTGTTCTCCATTTGCTTGGTAGATCTTCCTCCATCCCTTTATTTTGAGCCTATGTATGTCTCTGCATGTGAGATGGGTCTCCTGAATATAGCAGACTGATGGGTCTTGACTCTTTATCCAGTTTGCCAGTCTGTGTCTTTTAATTGGAGCATTTAGTCCATTAACATTTAAGGTTAATATTGTTATGTGTGAACTTGATCCTGCCATTAGATATTAACTGGTTATTTTGCTCGTTAGTTGATGCAGTTTCTTCCTAGCCTCGGTGGTCTTTACATTTTGGCGTGTTTTTGCGATGGCTGGTACCGGTTGTTCCTTTCCATGTTTAGGGCTTCCTTCAGGGTCTCTTGTAAGGCAGGCCTGGTGGTGACAAAATCTCTAAGCATTTGCTTATCTGTAAAGGATTTTATTTCTCCTTCACTTATGAAACTTAGTTTGGCTGGATATGAAATTCTGGGTTTAAAATTCTTTTCTTTAAGAATGTTGAATATTGGCCCCCACTCTCTTCTGGCTTGTAGAGTTTCTGCCGAGAGATCTGCTGTTAGTCTGATGGGCTTCCCTTTGTGGGTAACCCGACCTTTCTCTCTGGCTGCCCTTAAGATTTTTTCCTTCATTTCAACTTTGGTGAATCTGGCAATTATGTGTCTTGGAGTTGCTCTTCTGGAGGAGTATCTTTGTGGCGTTCTCTGTATTTCCTGAATTTGAATGTTGGCCTGCCCTACTAGGTTGGGGAAGTTCTCCTGGATGATTTCCTGAAGAGTGTTTTCCAACTTGGTTCCATTTTCCCCCTCACTTTCAGGCACCCCAATCAGGCGTAGATTTGGTCTTTTTACGTAATCCCATACTTCTTGCAGGCTTTGCTCATTTCTTTTTCTTCTTTTTTCTTTTGGTTTCTCTTCTCGCTTCATTTCATTCATTTGATCTTCAATCGCTGATACTCTTTCTTCCAGTTGATCGAGTCGGTTACTGAAGCTTGTGCATTTGTCACGTATTTCTCGTGTCATGGTTTTCATCTCTGTCATTTCGTTTATGATCTTCTCTGCATTAATTAGTCTAGCTGTCAATTCTTCCACTCTTTTTTCAAGATTTTTAGTTTCTTTGCGCTGCGTACGTAATTCCTCCTTTAGCTCTGATAAGTTCGATGGACTGAGGCCTTCTTCTCTCCTCTCGTCCAAGTCATTCTCTGACCAGCTTTGATCCGTTGCTGGCGATGGGCTGCGCTCCTTTGCAGGGGGAGATGCGCTCTTATTTTTTGAATTTCCAGCTTTTCTGCCCTGCTTCTTCCCCATCTTTGTGGTTTTATCTGTCTCTGGTCTTTGATGGTGGTGACGTACTGATGCGGTTTTGGTATAGGTGTCCTTCCTGTTTGATAGTTTTCCTTCTGACAGTCAGAAGGACTGTCTGTTGGTCTGTTGGAGATTGCTTGAGGTCCACTCCAGACCCTGTTTGCCTGGGTATCAGCAGCAGAGGTTGCAGAAGATAGAATATTGCTGAACAGCGAGTGTACCTGTCTGATTCTTCCTTTGGAAGTTTCCTCTCAGGGGTGTACTCCACCCTGTGAGGTGTGGGGTGTCAGACTGCCCCTAGTGGGGGATTTCTCCCAGCTAGGCTACTCAGGGGTCAGGGACACACCTGAGCAGGCAGTCTGTCCGTTCTCAGATCTCAACCTCCGCGTTGGGAGATCCACGGCTCTCCCCAAAGCTGTCAGACAGAGTCGTTCGCGTCTGCACCGGCTCCTGCTACTTCCCCTGTTGGTCTTCAGCTGTGCGCTGTCCCCAGAGGTGGAGACTACAGAGACAGGCAGGCTTCCTTGAGCTGCTGTGAGCTCCACCCAGTTCGAGCTTCCCAGCGGCTTTGTTTACCTACTTAAGCCTCAGCAATGGCGGGCGCCCCTCCCCCAGCCTCGCTGCTGCCTTGCGGATAGATCGCGGCAGACTGCTGTGTTAGCAGTGAGGGAGGCTTCGTGGGCGTGGGACCCTCCCGGCCAGGTGTGGGATATATTCTGGTGTGCCTGTATGCTTACAGCGCAGTATTGGGGTGGGAGTTACCTGATTTTCCAGGTGTTCTGTGTCTCAGTTCCCCTGGCTAGGAAAACGGATCCCCTTCCCCCTTGTGCTTCCAGGTGAGGCGATGCCTCGCCCCGCTTCAGCTCTCGCTGGTCAGGTTGCAGCAGCTGACCAGCACCGATTGTCCGGCACTCCCTAGTGAGATGACCCCAGTACCTCAGTTGAAAATGCAGAAATCACCGGTCTTCTGTGTCGCTCGCGCTGGGAGTTGGAGACTGGAGCTGTTCCTATTCGGCCATCTTCTAACCACTATTTTTTAACTGTCATTGCTATAGTATAGGTTTTCCTGTTTTTGAACTTTAAATGATAGAAATCATACAGTATACATTCTTTCATATCTGGCTTCTTTTGATTAACAGTATGTCTGTGAGATTTATCCACATTGTTGCATAAAGTAGTAATTGGTTTTTTCATGCTGAATAGAACTTCATTTTTTAAAAATTCACATTTTATTTACTAATTTTATTTGTATGCCATTTGAGTTGTTTCCAGTTTTTGAATGTTAGAATGTTGCTATTGTGAATATTCAACAGAAATGCATACATATAATGGCATTACATTTAATGGCAAAAACCACAATTATTTTTGCACCAACCTAACATATATCTTTTGGTACACACATATGTATGTGCACTATACATATGCATTTCTGTTGTATTATCAGCCTTTAATTTTACTCATTCCGGTGGATACATTGCAACATCTCATTGTGGCTTTACTTTTTATTTATCTGATGATAATTGTACTTTTCATTTGTTTAAATAATATTTAGATGTACACTTTTATAAAGTTTCTGTTTAAGTATTTTGCTTGATTATTGAATTGCCAGGGTTTTTTCTTATTTATGATTATGAGTTTGTATTTTTTGAAATATATGTTGTCCAATATGTGTACAGGAAATACCTTTTCCCACTCTATTACTTGCTTTATTCACTCTTTTAATTGTTTCTTTCACTGAATAGAGATTCTTAATGTTAGCAAAGTTCAAAATATCAATATTTTAAATCTTTAAGTTAATGCCGTTTTATTTTTCTTCTTTAAGAAATTTTTTTTTTTTTATTATACTTTAAGTTCTAGGGTACATGTGCATAACGTGCAGGTTTCTTACATATGTATATTTGTGCCATGTTGGTGTGCTGCACCCATCAACTCGTCAGCACCCATCAATTCATCATTTATATCATGTATAACTCCCGAATGCAATCCCTCCCCCTCCCCCCTCCCCCTCCCCATGATAGGCCCCGATGTGTGATGTTCCCCTTCCCGAGTCCAAGTGATCTCATTGTTCAGTTCCCACCTATGAGTGAGAACATGTGGTGTTTGGTTTTCTCTTCTTGTGATAGTTCGCTAAGAATGATGGTTTCCAGCTGCATCCATGTCCCTACAAAGGACGCAAACTCATCCTTTTTTATGGCTGCATAGTATTCCATGGTGTATATGTGCCACATTTTCTAATCCAGTCTGTCACAGATGGACATTTGGGTTGATTCCAAGTCTTTGCTATTGTGAATAGTGCCGCAATAAACATACGTGTGCATGTGTCTTTGTAGTAGAATAATTTATAATCCCTTGGGTATATACCCAGTAGTGGGATGGCTGGGTCATATGGTACATCCAGTCCTAGATCCTTGAGGAATTGCCATACTGTTTTCCATAATGGTTGAACTAGTTTACAATCCCACCAACAGTGTAAAAGTGTTCCTATTTCTCCACATCCTCTCCAACACCTGTTGTTTCCCGATTTTTTAATGATTGCCATTCTAACTGGTGTGAGATGGTATCTCATTGTGGTTTTGATTTGCATTTCTCTGATGGCCAGTGATGATGAGCATTTTTTCATGTGTCTGTTGGCTGTATGAATGTCTTCTTTTGAGAAAATCTGTTCATATCCTTTGCCCACTTTTTGATGGGGTTGTTTGTTTTTTTCTTGTATATTTGTTTGAGTTCTTTGTAGATTCTGGATATTAGCCCTTTGTCAGATGAGTAGGTTGCAAAAATTTTCTCCCATTCTGTAGATTGCCTGTTCACTCTGATGGTAGTTTCTTTTGCTGTGCAGAAGCTCTTTAGTTTAATTAGATCCCATTTGTCAATTTTGGCTTTTGCTGCCATTGCTTTTGGTGTTTTAGACATGAAGTCCTTGCCCATGCCTATGTCCTGAATGGTACTACCTAGATTTTCTTCTAGGATTTTTATGGTATTAGGTCTAACATTTAACTCTCTAATCCATCTTGAATTAATCTTCGTATAAGGAGTAAGGAAAGGATCCAGTTTCAGCTTTCTACTTATGGCTAGCCAATTTTCCCAGCACCGTTTATTAAATAGGGAATCCTTTCCTCATTTCTTGTTTCTCTCAGGTTTGTCAAAGATCAGATGGCTGTAGATGTGTGGTATTATTTCTGAGGACTCTGTTCTGTTCCATTGGTCTATATCTCTGTTTTGGTACCAGTACCATGCTGTTTTGGTTACTGTAGCCTTGTAGTATAGTTTGAAGTCAGGTAGCGTGATGCCTCCAGCTTTGTCCTTTTGGCTTAGGATTGTCTTGGCAATGCGGGCTCTTTTTAGGTTCCATATGAACTTTAAAGCAGTTTTTTCCAATTCTGTGAAGAAACTCATTGGTAGCTTGATGGGGATGGCATTGAATCTATAAATAACCTTGAGCAGTATGGCCATTTTCACGATATTGATTCTTCCTATCCATGAGCATGGTATGTTCTTCCATTTGTTTGTGTCCTCTTTGATTTCACTGAGCAGTGGTTTGTAGTTCTCCTTGAAGAGGTCCTTGACATCCCTTGTAAGTTGGATTCCTAGGTATTTTATTCTCTTTGAAGCAATTGTGAATGGAGGTTCATTCATGATTTGGCTCTCTGTTTGTCTGTTACTGGTATATAAGAATGCTTGTGATTTTTGCACATTAATTTTGTATCCTGAGACTTTGCTGAAGTTGCTTATCAGCTTAAGGAGATTTTGGGCTGAGACGATGGGGTTTTCTAAATATACAATCATGTCATCTGCAAACAGGGACAATTTGACTTCTTCTTTTCCTAACTGGATACCCTTGATTTCTTTCTCTTGCCTGATTGCCCTAGCCAGAACTTCCAACACTATGTTGAATAGGAGTGGTGAGAGAGGGCATCCCTGTCTTGTACCAGTTTTCAAAGGGAATTTTTCCAGTTTTTGCCCATTCAGTATGATATTAGCTGTGGGTTTGTCATAAATAGCTCTTATTATTTTGAGGTACGTTCCATCAATACCAAATTTATTGAGCGTTTTTAGCATGAAGGGCTGTTGAATTTTGTCAAAAGCCTTTTCTGCATCTATTGAGATAATCATGTGGTTCTTGACTTTGGTTCTGTTTATATGCTGGATTATGTTTATTGATTTGCGAATGTTGAACCAGCCTTGCATCCCAGGGATGAAGCCCACTTGATCATGGTGGATAAGCTTTTGGATGTGCTGCTGAATCCGGTTTGCCAGTATTTTATTGAGAATTTTTGCATCGATGTTCATCAGGGATATTGGTCTAAAATTCTCTTTTTTTGTTGTGTCTCTGCCAGGCTTTGATATCAGGATGATGTTGACCTCCTAAAATGAGTTAGGGAGGATTCCCTCTTTTTCTATTGATTGGAATAGTTTCAGAAGGAATGGTACCAGCTCCTCCTTGTACCTCTGGTAGAATTCAGCTGTGAATCCATCTGGTCCTGGACTTTTTTTGGTGGGTAGGCTATTAATTGTTGCCTCAATTTCAGAGCCTGCTATTGGTCTATTCAGGGATCCAACTTCTTCCTGGTTTAGTCTTGGGAGAGTGTAAGTGTCTAGGAAATTATCCATTTCTTCTAGATTTTCTAGTTGATTTGCGTAGAGATGTTTATAGTATTCTCTGATGGTAGTTTGTATTTCTGTGGGGTCGGTGGTGATATTCCCTTTATCATTTTTTATTTCATCTATTTGATTTCTCTCTCTTTTCTTCTTTATTAGTCTTGCTAGCGGTCTGTCAATTTTGTTGATCTTTTCAAAAAACCAACTCCTGGATTCATTGATTTTTTGGAGGGTTTTTTGTGTCTCTATCTCCTTCAGTTCGGCTCTGATCTTAGTTATTTCTTGCCTTCTGCTAGCTTTTGAATGTGTTTGCTCTTGCCTCTCTAGTTCTTTTAATTGTGATGTTAGAGTGTCAATTTTAGATCTTTCCAGCTTTCTCTTGTGGGCATTTAGTGCTATAAATTTCCCTCTACACACTGCTTTAAATGTGTCCCAGAGATTCTGGTATGTTGTATCTTTGTTCTCATTGGTTTCAAAGAACATCTTTATTTCTGCCTTCATTTCATTATGTACCCAGTAGTCATTCAGGAGCAGGTTGTTCAGTTTCCATGTAGTTGAGCGGTTTTGATTGAGTTTCTTAGTCCTGAGTTCTAGTTTGATTGCACTGTGGTCTGAGAGACAGTTTGTTATAATTTCTATTCTTTTACATTTGCTGAGGAGTGCTTTACTTCCAATTATGTGGTCAATTTTGGAATAAGTGCGATGTGGTGCTGAGAAGAATGTATATTCTGTTGATTTGGGGTGGAGAGTTCTATAGATGTCTATTAGGTCCGCTTGGTGCAGAGATGAGTTCAATTCCTGGATATCCTTGTTAACTTTCTGTCTCGTTGATCTGTCTAATGCTGACAGTGGAGTGTTGAAGTCTCCCATTATTATTGTATGGGAGGCTAAGTCTCTTTGTAAGTCTCTAAGGACTTGCTTTATGAATCTGGGTGCTCCTGTATTGGGTGCATATATATTTAGGATAGTTAGCTCTTCCTGTTGAATTGATCCCTTTACCATTATGTAATGGCCTTCTTTGTCTCTTTTGATCTTTGATGGGTTAAAGTCTGTTTTATCAGAGACTAGGATTGCAACCCCTGCTTGTTTTTGTTCTCCATTTGCTTGGTAGATCTTCCTCCATCCCTTTATTTTGAGCCTATGTATGTCTCTGCATGTGAGATGGGTCTCCTGAATATAGCAGACTGATGGATCTTGACTCTTTATCCAGTTTGCCAGTCTGTGTCTTTTAATTGGACCATTTAGTCCATTTACATTTAAGGTTAATATTGTTATGTGTGACCTTGATCCTGCCATTATGATATTAACTGGTTATTTTGCTCGTTAGTTGATGCAGTTTCTTCCTGGCCTCGATGGTCTTTACATTTTGGCATGTTTTTGCAATGGCTGGTACCGGTTGTTCCTTTCCATGTTTAGGGCTTCCTTCAGGGTCTCTTGTAAGGCAGGCCTGGTGTTGACAAAATCTCTAAGCATTTGCTTATCTGTAAAGGATTTTATTTCTGCTTCACTGATGAAACTTAGTTTGGCTGGATATGAAATTCTGGGTTTAAAATTCTTTTCTTTAAGAACGTTGAATGTTGGCCCCCACTCTCTTCTGGCTTGTAGAGTTTCTGCCGAGAGGTCTGCTGTTAGTCTGATGGGCTTCCCTTTGTGGGTAACCCGACCTTTCTCTCTGGCTGCCCTTAAGATTTTTTCCTTCATTTCAACTTAGGTGAATCTGGCAATTATGTGTCTTGGAGTTGCTCTTCTCGCGGAGTATCTTTGTGGCATTCTCTGTATTTCCTGAATTTGAATGTTGGCCTGCCCTACTAGGTTGGGGAAGTTCTCCTGGATGATATCCTGAAGAGTGTTTTCCAACTTGGTTCCATTTTCCCCCTCACTTTCAGGCACCCCAATCAGACGTAGATTTGGTCTTTTTACATAATCCCATACTTCTTGCAGGCTTTGTTCATTTCTTTTTCTTCTTTTTTCTTTTGGTTTCTCTTCTCGCTTCATTTCATTCATTTGATCCTCAATCGCTGATACTCTTTCTTCCAGTTGATCGAGTCGGTTACTGAAGCTTGTGCATTTGTCACGTATTTCTCGTGTCATGGTTTTCATCTCTGTCATTTTGTTTATTACCTTCTCTGCATTAATTAGTCTAGCTGTCAATTCTTCCACTCTTTTTTCAAGATCTTTAGTTTCTTTGCGCTGGGTACGTAATTCCTCCTTTAGCTCTGAGAAGTTTGATGGACTGAAGCCTTCTTCTCTCATCTCGTCAAAGTCATTCTCTGACCAGCTTCGATCCGTTGCTGGCGATGGGCTGCGCTCCTTTGCAGGGGGAGATGCGCTCTTATTTTTTGAATTTCCAGCTTTTCTGCCCTACTTTTTCCCCATCTTTGTGGTTTTATCTGTCTCTGGTCTTTGATGATGGTGACGTACTGATGGGATTTTGGTATAGGTGTTCTTCCTGTTTGATAGTTTTCCTTCTAATAGTCAGGACCCTCAGCTATAGGTCTGTTGGAGATTGCTTGAGGTCCACTCCAGACCCTGTTTGCCTGGGTATCAGCAGCAGAGGTTGCAGAAGATAGAATATTGCTGAACAGCGTGTGTACCTGTCTGATTCTTACTTTGGAAGCTTCCTCTCAGGGGTGTACTCCACCCTGTGAGGTGTGGGGTGTCAGACTGCCCCTAGTGGGGGATGTCTCCCAGTGAGGCTACTCAGGGGTCAGTGACCCACTTGAGCAGGCAGTCTGTCCTTTCTCAGATCTCAACCTCCGTGTTGGGAGATCTACTGCTCTCTTCAAAGCTGTCAGACAGAGTTTTTCGCGTCTGCTCAGGCCTCTGCTCCTTCCCCTGTTGTTTTCTTAGCTGAGCCCTGCCCCCAGAGGTGGAGTCTATAGAGACAGGCAGGTTTCCTTGAGCTGCTGTGAGCTCCACCCAGTTTGAGCTTCCCAGCAGCTTTGTTTACCTACTTAAGCCTCAGCAATGGCGGGCGCCCCTCCCCCAGCCTTGCTGCTGCCTTGAGGTTAGATCCCCGCAGACTGCTGTGTTAACAATGAGGGAGGCTCCGTGGGCGTGGGACCCTCCCGGCCAGGTGAGGGATGTATTCTTCTGGTGTGCCCGTTAGCTTAGAGCGTGGTATTGGGGTGGGAGTTACCCGATTTTCCAGGTGTTGTGTGTCTCAGTTCCCCTGGCTAGGAAAAGGGATACCCTTCCCCCTTGCGCTTCCCAGGTGAGGCGATGCCTCACCCTGCTTCAGCTCTCGCTGGTCAGGCTGCAGCAACTGACCAGCACTGATTGTCCGGCACTCCCTCGTGAGATGACCCCAGTACCTCAGTTGAAGATGCAGAAATCACCGGTCTTCTGTGTCGCTCGCGCTGGGAGTTGGAGACTGGAGCTGTTCCTATTCGGCCATCTTGCCTTTTATCGAAATTTTTGTTAATCCCAATTTTATAAAGATCTCTGCCAATGTTATCTTTTAGCAGTTTTATTTTTCGGCTTCCTAATTTAGGCATGAAATTTATTTTTGTGCAGAGCAACATTTAAATCATTTTTACATAAATAGGCAATTGACCCAGCAGAATTTATTGAAATGACCATTATTTTCCCACTCTGCTACAGTGGCTTTTTTTTGTCACAGAGTGAGTTAATATGTATATGTGGATCTCTTTCTGTTCTCTCTGTTCCATTCTGTTGGTCTCTTTGTTTTATTTTTGCACCAATATTACATGGTCTCAATTACTACATGTTTATACAGTAGTAAGTTTTGATATCAGGTAATACGTCATCCAACTTTGTTGTTGGATATTCTTAGCTGTTCTTGATAGTCTGGTTCCCATTTAAATTTTCAAAACAGTTTATCAATTTCAGCAATGACAGAAGAGCTGCTGGGACTTTCATTGGAATTTCATTAACTGCTTGGATCAATATAGAGACAATAGTTATTTTTAAAATATTGAGTGTTACTATCCAAGTATATGCTGTATATTTTTACTTACTGAAGTCACTTAAAATTTGAGAATGTTCTCTATTTTTCTGTGGAGAAGCTATGCATACTTTTATCAAAACTTTTCTTACTTACTGAAGTCACTTAAAATTTGAGAATGTTTTCTATTTTTCTGTGGAAAAGCTATGCATATTTCTATTAAAAATTTTCTTAGACAGTTATATTTATACAAAATTTTTTATTTTCTGACTTTTTGTTGCAAGTGTTTAGAAATGCAATTGATTTTATACATTGACCTTTTTCTCAATGGTGTCACTAAATTTACTTATTAAGATATAATAAATTATTTATATTTTATTGTTATTTATATGTTATTATTTACATGTTATGTGTACATTAATATATAATAAATTATTTATATTTATAAATTATTTTATGTTATGTGTACATAATCTTGTTATATATAAAACCTATCATTCTTTATTTCTTTATTTTTAAACTCCATGACTTTTATTCCTTGCCTTATTGCACCATGCAATGCAATAAATTATCGAATATGAGTAGTAATAGTACACATCTTTGCCTCATTTATGATCTAGGGAAGAATGCTTTTAATATTTTGTCTTTAACTTAAGTATGAAGCATAAAACTATAAAAACCCTGGAAAACAACCTAGGCAATGCCATTTAGGACACAGGCACAGGCAAAGATTTTATAACAAAGATGCCAAAGGTAATTGCAACAGAAGCAAAAATTGACAGATCTAATTAAACTAAAGAGCTTCTTCACAGCAAAAGAAACGATCAAGGGAGGAAATAGACAACCTACAGAATGGGAGAAAAATTTTGCAAACTATGCATCCAACAAAGGTCTAATATCCAGCATCTGTAAACAAATTTACAAGAAAAAACAAGTAACCTCATAAAAAAAATGGGCAAAGGACGTGAACAGGCACTTTTCAAGAGAAGACATACATGAGGCCAACAATCATATGAAAAAAAGCTCAACATTACTGATCATTAGAGAAATGCAAATCAAAATGACAATGAGATATCATCTAACACCAGTCAGAATGACTATTATTAATAAGTCAAAAAATAACAGAGGCCAGGCATGATGGCTCACGCCTGTAATCCCTGCACTTTGGGAGGCCGAGGTGAGTGGATTGCAAGTTTAAGAGATTGAGACCATCCTGGCCAACATGGTGAAACTCTGTCACTACTAAAAATACAAAAATTAGCTGGGTGTGGTGGCACACACCTGTAGTCCCACCTATTCGGGAGGCTAAGGCAGGAGAATTGCTTGAACCCAGGAGGTGGAGGTTGCAGTGAGCTGAGATTGCACCACTGCACTCCAGCCTGGTGACAGAAGGAGACTCTCTCAAATAAAATGAAATACAATAACAGATGATGGCAACGTTGTGGAGAAAAAGGAATGCTTATACACTGTTGGTAGGAGTGTAAATTACCAGCCATTGTGGAAGACAGTGTGGTGATTCCTCAAAGACCTAAATACAGAAATACCATTAGACCCAGCAATCCCATTACTGGATATATACCAAAAAGAATGTAAATTATTCTGTTGTAAAGACACATGCATGCATATGTGCATTCAGCACTATTCACAATAGCAAAGCCATAGGATCAAGCTAAATGCCCTTCAATAATAGACTGGATAAAGAAAATGTGGTACATATACACCAGGGAATACTATGCAGTCATAAAAAACAGAATGAGATCATGTCCTTTACAGGAACATGGATGGAGCTGGTGGCCATTATCTTTGGTAAACTAATACAGGAACAGAAAACCAAGTATCTCATGTTCTCACAAGTGGGAGCTAAATGATGAGAACACAGGGACACAGAAGGGAACACACACTGGGGCCTTTTGGAGGGTGGAGGGTGGAAAGAGGGAGAGTATCAAGAAAATCAACTAATGAGTATGAGGCTTCATACCTGGGTGATGAAATAATCTATACAACAAACCTCCATGACACAGTTTACCTATGTAACAAACCTACACATGCACCCTTGAACTGAAAATGAAAGTGAAAAAAAAATGTATTTCATCTTTAGGTATTATTTGGAGTTAAATTGCATCCACCCAAAAGATATATTGAAGTCCTAAACTCCAGTAACTGAATATCACCTTCTTTGGAAATAGAGTCTTTGTAGATGTAATCAAGTTAAGATCAGGTCATGCTAGACTAGGAAAAGCCCTAATCTAGTGACTGGTATTCTTATAAGAAGAGGGAAATTTGGGCACAAAGACACAGATATACTCAGGAAGAATGTCATGTGACAACTAAGGCACAGATTGTCGTTATGTATTTTCAGCTTGTTTTATCAGTTACTAAGATAGATGTGTTAAAAATCATTGACATGTTTGTGAATTTGCCTATTTCTCATTCCATTTCTGTCAAATTTGCTTTATGTATTTTGAAGCTATAATATATTAGGTACATACACATTTTATATTGCTACATGTTCTTCTTACTTTTGGAATTGCTTTTTGCCTTAAAGGTTATCTGATTTTAGTAGAGCTCCACTACTTTTTGTTCTGGTGTATGTTTTCATGTTATATCCTTATTTCACCATTTTACTTCACCCTCTTTGTGACCTTTTATTGTCTCTTGTAAGCAGTATAAAGTTGGATAGAAGATGCACAGCAAATCCTGGAACCTCTTGCCATGCCAGATAGCAAGGTAGCTGTAAAAAAAAACTCTTGAAACAATGCCAAAAAAAATGTTGGGAGCCACCTTGAAGGGGATCCCATTAGCCACAGCTGGTACACCTTATGCATCAATAAGGATAATAACTCCAATGGACTGAAAAATATCAAATAGGTTTAAATGCATGAATTCATAATAATACTAACAACCACAAGCCCTTACTGGCCTATGTTAGAGAAAACAAAGAAGCCAATCAATTACTTGAAAACAAAAAAAAAAAATGAAGGAGAATAAGGTCAAACATTTATTCTGACTTTTCTCTATAAATCATACCTTAGGTAACTAAAGCATTAATAAGGAGATTTTCTTTATAGAAGTCTTTCAAATAATAAATGAAGATGGAATGATACAGCTAGATGATATCAACCTTTCTCAACCCTTAATGAATTAATAGGTCTAGAAAATTATTATCGCTGGTCACTAACACTAGTACTATTAACATTGACTACTAAAAGATAAACAAAATATTAATTTTCTTCTGATGGAGGCATACAGTGCCACTTACTAAGTATTCTTGAGGGAAAATATCAGTCCGAATCTGATCAAATCTCCATTGTTAACTACCAATTTATAGGAAATACAGAGGAAAATGAACATATTAAACAATTCCTAAGTCTTCTGTGAGGGGTAGCACAAGAAGCTGCTATTATTGATATAAACGTGGTTAAAACAGGAAGAATCACTTTGAACTGGGTTTCGCTTGTGAATGGATAGTCTATCCCAAAAAGAAAAAGAGCTAGAAAGTCAACCAGTTACTAAAAAAAAAAAAAAAAAGTGGCCAGTTATAAAAAAAAAACAACAACAAAAAGGAAACAAACAAAATCCAAAACCCTGCAGTAGAGAATAGACAAATGCTGGCTCATCGTCAAGAATGTCCATTATTCAACTGTGAGGGTTAATTTTAGGTGTCACCTTGACTACATTAAGGAATACCTAGAGAAATGGTAAAGCTTTACTTCTGGGTGAGTCTGTGAGGGTGTTTCCAGAGGAGACTGGCATGTGAGTCAATGGATTGAGTAGCCTCTATGTGGGCAAGGACCATCTAATCAGCTAGGAGCCCAGATTGAACGAAAAAGGAGAGAAAGGATTTCTCTCTCTCTCTCTCTCTCTTTCTCTCTCTCTCTCTCTCTCCTGGAGCTGGCAAGCTCTCCTCCTCCTGCCCTTGGACATCAGAACTTCAGGTTCTCCAGTTTTGTTGCTCCAGGACTTATCCCAGTGGACTCCTGGGTTCTAAGGCCTTTGGCCTCAGATTGACAATTATACCATCAATTTACGTGGTTCTCAGACTTTCTAACTTGGACTGAAACACACTATGGCCATCCCAGGATCTCCAGCTTATGAATGGCATATTATGAGACTGACCATTCATAATCATATGAGCCAATTTCCTTAATAAATTCCATATCTATCTATCTATCTATCTATCAATTATCTATCTATCCATCATCCTATTGGTTTTGTCTCTCTGGAGAACCCTGACTAACGAATCAACTTAAGGGTCATGAGCTCAATAAATATTTGTCTTATTGGATTAGAATCCCACAGCTAAAAACAAGACTGGGGCTCCAGGTGGGAGTTACTAATAGACAGTGAAGGAATTTAAAGAGTTCCCGGCCTCTTCATGATGAATATCTCTTTGAGGCCTCAATGTCATTGATTGGGGCATAGAGGTAAGGAAATATGAGTTAAGTGCAGGGACACAGTACTGACACCAGCAAGAGGAGTGTACACAGAAGCTGAACAAGTTGGTTTCTCCCCCACCAGGAGTCCCAGTTAACTAAGAGATGAGCCTTAGAAACTGCTTGGTCAAGCTTGGAAAAATTGCTGGCAATAGTGATTCAAATGTTTCATTATCCCTGGACAAAGACACTTGTGGCTCCTTAACAGCAGTACTAGCAAGGGTGACTATGGTTTATTGAGAATTTAGTGTGTCAGGCTCAGCATCCGCCCTTCATTCACTTTATTGGTTTTATATTCCCATAAATACTTTGAGGTAGATACAGTAGGTGTATTTCCAATATTTTATGGATGAATAAGAAGAAGCCCACAGAGGTGGAGGAACTTACCTCTGTTCTATAGTTAGTAAGTGTGGGGCAGGACTAAACACAGACATGTCCAAATTCAAACCTCAAGTTCCCCACCATCATGCTAAATTGCCTTCCTAAACTCAGAGACAAATGTGATTCAGGACAAGAAAGTTTGTGTAGGGGAGAGAGTTGAAGAGAAAATCATGGAATCAGAGACTCATGGGCATTCTATGAAAACAAATATTAGAATATTATACACTTGTACATTTCGCAAAGTACCACCCAAACAATGAAATGGGCCCATGAGAGAGAACAGCACCACAAGCATAAACTTTACCTGTCAAGCTGTAGTTAGGTTTGCCTCCATCTCATGTAAAAATTCCAGTATGTAAAATCCTGCCTCATTACCATCCTGCCTGATCCTTGTTTTAACAGAAGTCAGTCTGATTCCCTTTGTTCTGCTTGTCTTTGCTGTAGCTGTTACATTAGAAGGATCCCCTGTGGCCTTCCCTATGGTGTTCATTTAATCAGCCCCAGCCAGCTCTGTCTTCTACCTCAGTGGAACTGCATCTCATTCTGTGCACATTCAATCCATGAGCCTGGAGCAACTCCAAGGGAGGCTTTGGTAGTTGGTTTTGAGATAGGATACTTTTAATTTGTCTTAATTAGGTATCAGAGAAAAATCTACAAAATTATCAAAATGCTTCCTAAAACAATACTTTGTGGGCTTTGGGGTTGTAAGGTTTTTTTTCTTACAGGTATTTCAATGATATCTTTATAGTCACAACTGTGAGAAATGTTGACTCCAGGATTCATTCTGGAAAGATCTGTAAGATGAAAAGCCTACATCTGTCTGCTCTACTTTTGATATGATGCATTTAAAATAAAATATCACTCTCTAGAACAATGTATGATCATGAAAATGACCTAGTACTAAGGGACTTGTATTATAAATCTTTTCTTGAGAAGGAATTATGGCAAGCTGCTCCATTTTTCGCATAAAGGAAGAAAACTGTAATAATTTGGCATCCTTACAGCAAGGTATGTTTGTACCTGAGTTGGATTAATTAGGAACAAGGGACAAAGGGCAACACCCCTTATAGAAAGAACAACTCAGAGATGTAGCCCATGGTCCAGAATATTTCCAAGCATTGTCTAGATGCTCTAGGACTGCCCTCAATGTGGCAGGAGGATCCCAGCCCATAAATTAAAAAAAAAAAAAAAAAAAAAAAACTGTTCTGCAACTAGCTGTGGTATGCTCCATATTGTCTCCCCTTTTAATTTTCTAATCTAGTTATCCAGTTTTCCAGTTTGAAGATCTTATTCATTGGCCATCTAGTTGTTGAACCTGGCTCATATAGTGAGACATGGGTTGGCCCCACATGCAGCAATGGTACCACTTACCAAAGTTCAGCCTACAATCAAGCAACTACAAGAATATTTACTGGCTTCCACAAGGATGAAATCCTGTGCACTTCTGAGTCAGTGTGTGGCTAAATTCTTTATTTTTATTTTTATTTTTGAGATGGAGTCTCGCTCCATTGCCCAGGCTGGAGTGCAGTGGCACGATCTCGGCTCACTGCAAGCTCCATCTCCCGCCTCCCGGGTTCACGCCATTCTCCTGCCTCAGACTCCTGAGTAGCTGGGACTACAGGCGCCTGCCACCATGCCCAGCTAATTTTTTGTATTTTTAGTAGAGACAGGGTTTCACCATGTTAGCCAGGATGGTCTCGATCTCCTGACCTCGTGATCCACCCGTCTCGGCCTCCCAAAGTGCTGGGATTACAGGCATGAGCCACTGTGCCTGGCCAGTGTGTGGCCAAATTCTACCTCCTTGCCCAAGATTCATCCTTATTTAATACTTCCCTCTGCATGAAGTTTAATGGGGACTGGCAGGTCTTATCTAGAAAGTCCAACTCTCCAGCTGAGTGCACACCACGATGTGTACATTGAGACACTGAGCAAACTTGTCAACTGAGCATGGTACAACTGTCAACATGCCACAGACTCACCTGATCCAAAGAGACATCACTGATAACAACTCATGTCTGGGCCATTTTGCACAAGCTCATGCATGCTTTCTCTTGTTTGAGTAGCTTCTCCACATAGAGTCCTTCCAAAAAACTGAGTTTTGTGGATACAAATTCACAGTAGTGAACTGCTCTAACTATTCCATTGGTAGACTTATTCAAGAAGGAGTAACACTTTAATGAGACTTCAGTAATGGACAAAGCTTTCAGAAAGCTGAAGCAGCTTTTTACATCTGTACTGATATTGACCTGTCATAATGTTTAAAGGCTGTTTATGGTAGAGAAAAATATCTCTAGTGTTGTATGGAGATTTTTTTTCCCCCTGAATTGTTGGGCCTTCCTACCCTGCATCTTTTTCTATCATGTTGGGATTGGGCCCTCCTTCCTTGAATCTTTTTCTAGCATAAACTAATTCAGAGGCTTCCAACCTAAATGTTGTTATACTTGATTTGATTCCTTGTGAAGATTTAAGCCTCTGGGATGCTGTCAGTGGTAGATACAGGAGCAGTTTTGTTTAAATAATGGGTCTCCAAGAGTGCCTCCCATGAGAAGACAGGGCTATTACACTATGTCCTGTCAAGAAAGCTGGAGTTCCATGGGGTCCTGGAGCCTACTCCACTTACGAAGTCTTCAACCTTAAGAGGAGTCTGTGTTTGTGAGAGTTGATTTAATTGTCCCTGAGCCCACCCACCTTTCCTCACTCACCTCAGGCATTCTTAACTGGGAAGCTTAAAAAAATACCAGTGCCTCTCAAGATTCTGATTTAATTGGTCTACCATAGGCCCTGGCACAGCTATTTATAAAAATCTCACAGGTGATTGTTTTCTATCAAGATATAATTTATGTACAACAAAATTTACACTTTTTAGTGTACAATTTTGTGACTTTTAATGAAGATATATTCATGTAACTACCACCACAATCAAGATGAAAATTACTTGCATCACTCCAAAAAATTCCCCCATGCTATTTTGTAGTCAGTGCTTCCCACCATTCTCAGCTTCTATTAACCAGTAAACTGTTGTCTGTCCCTTGAGTTTTACCTTTTCTGGAATGTCTTATAAATGAACTATGTGACCTTTGGCTTTTTTTTTTTCACTAGCATAACGCATTTGAGATTCATTTGTGTTACTGTATATATCAGTAGTTTGTTCCCGATATAAGTTTGAATGTTTGTCTTCTCCAAATCCATGTTGAAATGTGATCCCCAATATTGGAGGCAGAGCCTACTAGGAGGTGTTTGGGTCATAGAAACAGATCCTTCATGAATGTCTTGCTGCCCTCCCTACAATAATGAGTGAGTTCTTGCTCTACTAGTTACCACAACATCTGATTGTTAAAAAGTCTGACACCTCCCTCTCTCTTCTCTCTCTTGTTCCCTCTCTCACCAGGTGACATGCCTCTTTCTATTATGAGTACACATTTCCTAAGGCCTCACTAGAAGCCAAGCAGATGTTGGTGCCATACATCTTGTAGAGTTTGCAGAATTGTGAGCCAAATAAACCTCTTTTCTCCATAAGTTACCCAGTCTCAGGTATTCTATTATAGCAATGCAAAGCAGACTAATACAATTTCTTTTTATTGTTGAGTTTTATTGTCTATTGTATGGATGTACCATGGTTTGTTTATTTGTTCCACAACTGAGGGATTTTTTTTCTCCCAGTTTCCAGCAATTACAAATAAAGCCTCTATAAACATTCATATATAGATTTTCGTGTGAACATTCCCAGATATTTTTATGTTCACCAAGACTGAGAATGAATACTCTTATCAAATGCTCACTTCAGCTTTGAAATCTTCTTTAATTACAGTCCTTTCAAGTTTCACATCCTAGTTGGTCAACTTTTTTCTTTGCTTCTCTTTTCTCTATGTCCTCCTTCTTTCTATTTTGATGCTTATTTTGATGGTACTTAAGTAAAACAACCAATTAGCTTGATTCCAGGATCACTAGTAAGCAGTCTCGTTAGTTTGAATTTGGAATTCTATTCCACTGTAGAAGGAAGGAGTCCCTTTCTCTTTCTCCATTTACCTTACAGTTCTTCAGAAAATAGAATTATGAATCTAATTGTGTGAGTTTCTAAGATGCTATCTGGGTTGCACCTCTCTCTTCTCCTTTATCAAACTGTATGTTAGAAGTAATGTCAAAATGACTTAGGAATCTAGGGCTCATCAGATCAAACTATGCAATGTCAGATCCCAGTCATGTTTTCTTGGCTAGGGAGCTCCTGGAAAGCTCATGGTAATTTCAGAACATCCCAGATAAATCTCCCAAGACTGGGAATTATCTTAAAGTTCAGGTTATTGCTGGACTCTGAGATGTCTAGGGATGGGATTCTCAGATGGCAGATGGAAGACAGAAATAGAGACAGGGAGATAATTCATATGAATGGGAATGTATATATATTTGCAGGCTTCTCCCTGGCTCTCTTTCCTCCCAAACTGACTACTAAACATATCCCACAAACATACAAAGGTTGATTATCTCTGTAAATCTGAATCTTTTTCCAACTGATCTTACCTATCCTTCCATGTGACTAATCACTATCCAATCAGCATCTGGTAGACCATCATTAAACAGACATCTGGTTGACCTTGTTCATTATAGTGACTGTGTCTAAAATCCTGAATTCAGAGGTAATTATTATACCAACTGGGCTGCTAGGCCTGGCAAAGACCATTCTTCAAGACTGCCCACCATTAGAAGGGCAATGACATGAAATAATAGTCCTACATCCATGTGCCACTTCATCTCATTATAATTATCATTATTATTATTATTTAATGAATGAAAGCAAAAGAACAATAACATAAATGACTTTAGTCCTTGTTGGAAAACAAACAAAAGGATAGAAAGTGAGAAATTTAATGAGCCAGCCACTTACCCATGTTATAGAAACAGTATAAACCACCTGTTTGACAGGAAATCTGATGTGCTAAGTCCTGTGTGCTACCATCCTGCTCACTGATTTTAACTTAAGTATCGTTGGTCAACCTCATGAGCCAGAAACTGAAGCTGGGACTTTTGTCTGGCTTGCTGGCCAACCTATATTGGAGTAACCAAGTCAGTGCACAGGATATGAAGTCAAACACCTTGGATTTGAATCCCAGATCCAACTTAGTAGGCATATACTCCTCTCCATATTAGTTAACTTTTCAACCTCAATTTATAAAATAAGTGAAAAAGTCACTTGTCATTATACAGTTGAGATACATAAGTCATATCTCAACTCTTTGAATATATATCCCAATTGTGGAATGGATAAGTACTTATTTTATTGTGGGAAATACTTGAAAAAGAGAAGCAGGAACAACTGTTATGGCTGCAGCAAATCAGTGGACAGAGTCTTTGGTGTTGGTCCCATTATGGAACAGAAAATTCATGATCAGACTTAGGTAGTGAGCAGCTCAGTTCAGATGGAGAAAGTAGAGGTAACAAAAGCACCACAGACAGATTCTGTGACTTCAAGTGGCAACATCACTTATAGCTATGTATCAAACTTGTATATGGCACCACTTCAAGAGCTCTTGATTTTGATGGTCTTAAGGTTACTGCTGATTTGATTTGAGCCAGTGCCTCCTGCCAACAAATATAGGTCCCTGTTGACCCCAGACTTAGGAATTATTGCATCAGTGTGTTTCAAGTACTCATGAATTTCCATTAACAAAAGCAGCATCCTCTTTCAAAACCCAAGAGTCAAGACCTGGAGCCTATCAATATTCCCAGTGAAAATAATCTTTCCATTTATCAACCTAAACTCCAGGATAGGGAATGTAGCTTTGACAGTTCTTTCAACAAAGCAGAAAGGAAGGATAAAAGATGACTGAGAAAAGGATTAGAAAGACACAATGTAGTTGGTGCCCTCATAACATGCCTCTGAATATTAAAGCTGACAAGTAGATTTTGAGTTTTTTATTAAAGACGTTAGTGAGGAAACATTCCCCATCTTACAATCTGTTCTGTTTTCAAGTTCCAGAAAAAAATAGCACAATATTTTCTCTAATGTTTCTAGCTTCCTATATCTCTAAAGATAAATTCAAAGTATTTTTGAGTAGAATGAAAAGTTCTGTTGGAGAGCATCTCCAAACATACATATTTCTCTCATTTTTCTTTTTTGTTGTTGTTGTTTAAATGTCACTTCCTCCATCTGACTCTCAGTTTGGAAGAAATGCCCCTCCTATTATCATAATTTACCCCATTAAACTATTTTAGGCATTTACACTTGTCGCACTGTATTAGGGTTGCCTATTTACTTGTCTGTATCTCCCTCAAAGGCAGGTCATGACTCTTGCAGTGATACACTTGGTGCCTGCTCAAGGCTTCACACATAGTAGGTATTCAAAAAATATATGTTGAATAAAAGATTACTAATATTTTAAATTCTTCATGCATTAACTTTTCAGGTTAGGAACTGAAGCTGTGTTTGTTTTGCCAATGGGCTGAGAAAACAATTCTTGGCAGAAAACCATGAAATGGCCTTATACTTGAGCTAGTGCCACATGCAAGACAGGAAGGCCTGGTATGAGATTGCTACAGCAATGGGTGAGAGATGATGAGGTCTGTGAACCACATGTCAGTGAGGGTAGAATAGAAGAAATAGATTGAGATATTTAAAAGGTAGAATTGAAAGGATGTGGTGATGCTGTAGTATCATTCATGGATTTAGTTTAATGCTCATTCTGGAACCAGCATTCATTGAATGCAGTGTTCTATTCACATTCATTTTCCCTGGGCCAACTAAACACAGCATCTTGACACATAATAAAACTCAATGAATATTGAAATGAATAAATTAATGAATAAAGAAACATTGTATTAAGTTCACCAATCCAATTTCTATCCCGCAGATAGGTCTTAAATCTGTCTCTTCTCACACCATCTCCCATTCAGTAATTCAGTTGAGACCCTCATCATCTTCCTCTTGGAATTTGACAATGGTCTCCCAAGTAGTGGAAGCTTTATGGTGCTTTTAAGACATCTCCCCTCACCTCTGGAAACAGCATGATACAGTGGTAAGAGACAGACTTAGATTTAAATCCTGCATCAAAAATTCACTGACCGTGTGACCTCAGACAAATGGTTTAATCTCTCTGGACCTCAGTGTCATCCTGGGTAAAATGGACATATCAGTAATTGCCTCCACAGAGTTGTTCTAAGGATTTAATGAGATTATGCATATAAATAATTGGCATATTGCCTGTGAAATAGATATTTAGTAGGTGTGGATATGCCCTTCTCCTCCAGGATGAAGACCATCACATGTACAGATGGGCTGCTATAACAAAACACCTAGTACCAGAAAGTAGGTTGTTTACAAACAACAGAAATTTATTTCTCTTTCTTTTTTTTTTTTAATTTATTATACTTTAAGTTCTAGGGTACATGTGCATAACGTGCAGGTTTCTTTCATATGTATACTTGTGCCATGTTGGTGTGCTGCACCCATCAACTCGTCAGCACCCATCAATTCATCATTTATATCATGTATAACTCCCAATGCAATCCCTCCCCCCTCCCCCCTCCCCATGATAGGCCCCGGTGTGTGATGTTCCCCTTCCCACGTCCAAGTGATCTCATTGTTCAGTTCCCACCTATGAGTGAGAACATGCGGTGTTTGGTTTTCTGTTCTTGTGATAATTTGCTGAGAATGATGGTTTCCAGCTGCATCCATGTCCCTACAAAGGACGCAAACTCATCCTTTTTTATGGCTGCATAGTATTCCATGGTGTATATGTGCCACATTTTCTTAATCCAGTCTGTCACAGATGGACATTTGGGTTGATTCCAAGTCTTTGCTATTGTGAATAGTGCCGCAATAAACATATGTGTGCATGTGTCTTTATAGCAGCATGATAGATGATCCTTTGGGTATATACCCAGTAGTGGGATGGCTGGGTCATATGGTACATCTAGTTCTAGATCCTTAAGGAATTGCCATACTGTTTTCCATAATGGTTGAACTAGTTTACAATCCCACCAACAGTGTAAAAGTGTTCCTATTTCTCCACATTCTCTCCAACACCTTTTGTTTCCTGACTTTTTAATGATTGCCATTCTAACTGGTGTGAGATGGTATCTTATTGTGGTTTTGATTTGCATTTCTCTGATGGCCAGTGATGATGAGCATTTTTTCAGGTGTCTGTTGGCTGTATGAATGTCTTCTTTTGAGAAATGTCTGTTCATACCCTTTGCCCACTTTTTGATGGGGTTGTTTGTTTTTTTCTCGTATATTTGTTTGAGTTCTTTGTAGATTCTGGATATTAGCCCTTTGTCAGATGAGTAGATTGCAAAAATTTTCTCCCATTCTGTAGGTTGCCTGTTCACTCTCATGGTAGTTTCTTTTGCTGTGCAGAAGCTCTTTAGTTTAATTAGATCCCATTTGTCAATTTCTGCTTTTGCTGCCGTTGCTTTTGGTGTTTTAGACATGAAATCCTTGCCCATGCCTATGTCCTGAATGGTACTACCTAGGTTTTCTTCTAGGGTTTTTATCGTATTAGGGCTAACATTTAAGTCTCTAATCCATCTTGAATTAATTTTCGTATAAGGAGTAAGGAAAGGATCTAGTTTCAGCTTTCTACTTATGGCTAGCCAATTTTCCCAGCACCATTTATTAAATAGGGAGTCCTTTCCCCATTTCTTGTTTCTCTCAGGTTTGTCAAAGATCAGATGGCTGTAGATGTGTGGTATTATTTCTGAGGACTCTGTTCTGTTCCATTGGACTATATCTCTGTTTTGGTACCAGTACCATGCTGTTTTGGTTACTGTAGCCTTGTAGTATAGTTTGAAGTCAGGTAGTGTGATGCCTCCAGCTTTGTTCTTATGACTTAGGATTGTCTTGGCAATGCGGGCTCTTTTTTGGTTCCATATGAACTTTAAAGCAGTTTTTTCCAATTCTGTGAAGAAACTCATTGGTAGCTTGATGGGGATGGCATTGAATCTATAAATAACCTTGGGCAGTATGGCCATTTTCACAATATTGATTCTTCCTATCCATGAGCATGGTATGTTTTTCCATTTGTTTGTGTCCTCTTTGATTTCACTGAGCAGTGGTTTGTAGTTCTCCTTGAAGAGGTCCTTTACATCCCTTGCAAGTTGGATTCCTAGGTATTTTATACTCTTTGAAGCAATTGTGAATGGAAGTTCATTCATGATTTGGCTCTCTGTTTGTCTGTTACTGGTGTATAAGAATGCTTGTGATTTTTGCACATTGATTTTGTATCCTGAGACTTTGCTGAAGTTGCTTATTAGCTTAAGGAGATTTTGGGCTGAGACAATGGGGTTCTCTAAATATACAATCATGTCATCTGCAAACAGGGACAATTTGACTTCTTCTTTTCCTAACTGGATACCCTTGATTTCTTTCTCTTGCCTGATTGCCCTAGCCAGAACTTCCAAGACTATGTTGAATAGGAGTAGTGAGAGAGGGCATCCCTGTCTTCTGCCAGTTTTCAAAGGGAATTTTTCCAGTTTTTGCCCATTCAGTATGATATTGGCTGTGGGTTTGTCATAAATAGCTCTTATTATTTTGAGGTACGTTCCATCAATACCGAATTTATTGAGCATTTTTAGCATGAAGCGCTGTTGAATTTTGTCAAAAGCCTTTTCTGCATCTATTGAGATAATCATGTGGTTCTTGTCTTTGGTTCTGTTTATGTGCTGGATTACGTTTATTGATTTGCAAATGTTGAACCAGCCTTGCATCCCAGGGATGAAGCCCACTTGATCATGGTGGATAAGCTTTTTGATGTGCTGCTGAATCCGGTTTGCCAGTATTTTATTGAGGATTTTTGCATCGATGTTCATCAGGGATATTGGTCTAAAATTCTCTTTTTTGTTGTGTCTCTGCCAGGCTTTGGTATCAGGATGATGTTGGCCTCCTAAAATGAGTTAGGGAGGATTCCCTCTTTTTCTATTGATTGGAATAGTTTCAGAAGGAATGGTACCAGCTCCTCCTTGTACCTCTGGTAGAATTCAGCTGTGAATCCATCTGGTCCTGGACTTTTTTGGTGGGTAGGCTATTGATTGTTGCCTCAATTTCAGAGCCTGCTATTGGTCTATTCAGGGATTCAACTTCTTCCTTGTTTAGTCTTGGGAGAGTGTAAGTGTCCAGGAAATTATCCATTTCTTCTAGATTTTCTAGTTGATTTGCATAGAGGTGTTTATAGTATTCTCTGATGGTAGTTTGTATTTCTGTGGGGTCAGTGGTGATATCCCCTTTATCATTTTTTATTGCATCTATTTGATTCTTCTCTCTTTTCTTCTTTATTAGTCTTGCTAGTGGTCTGTCAATTTTGTTGATTTCTTCAAAAAACCAACTCCTGGATTCATTGATTTTTTGGAGAGTTTTTTGTGTCTCTATCTCCTTCAGTTCGGCTCTGACCTTAGTTATTTCTTGCCTTCTGCTAGCTTTTGAATGTGTTTGCTCTTGCTTCTCCAGTTCTTTTAATTGTGATGTTAGAGTGTCAATTTTAGATCTTTCCTGCTTTCTCTTGTGGGCATTTATTGCTATAAATTTCCCTCTACACACTGCTTTAAATGTGTCCCAGAGATTCTGGTATGTTGTATCTTTGTTCTCATTAGTTTCAAAGAACATCTTTATTTCTGCCTTCATTTCGTTATACACCCAGTAGTCATTCAGGAGCAGGTTGTTCAGTTTCCATGTCGTTGAGCGGTTTTGATTGAGTTTCTTAATCCTGAGTTCTAGTTTGATTGCACTGTGGTCTGAGAGACAGTTTGTTATAATTTCTGTTCTTTTACATTTGCTAAGGAGTGCTTTACTTCCAATTATGTGGTCAATTTTGGAATAAGTGCAATGTGGTGCTAAGAAGAATGTATATTCTGTTGATTTGGGGTGGAGAGTTCTATAGATGTCTATTAGGTCTGCTTGGTGCAGAGATGAGTTCAATTCCTGGATATCCTTGTTAACTTTCTGTCTCGTTGATCTGTCTAATGTTGACAGCGGAGTGTTGAAGTCTCCCATTATTATTGTATGGGAGTCTAAGTCTCTTTGTAAGTCTCTAAGGACTTGCTTTATGAACTTGGGTGCTCCTGTATTGGGTGCATATATATTTAAGATAGTTAGCTCTTCCTGTTGAAATGATCCCTTTACCATTATGTAATGGCCTTCTTTGTCTCTTTTGATCTTTGATGGTTTAAAGTCTATTTTATCAGAGACTAGGATTGCAACCCCTGCTTTTTTTTGTTCTCCATTTGCTTGGTAGATCTTCCTCCATCCCTTTATTTTGAGCCTATGTATATCTCTGCATGTGAGATGGGTCTCCTGAATACAGCAGACTGATGGGTCTTGACTCTTTATCCAGTTTGCCAGTCTATGTCTTTTAATTGGAGCATTTAGTCCATTAACATTTAAGGTTAATATTGTTATTTTTGTGAATTTGATCCTGTCATTATGATGTTAGCTGGTTATTTTGCGCTCTTATTTTTTGAATTTCCAGCTTTTCTGCCCTGCTTCTTCCAGGTCTTTGTGGTTTTATCTGCCTCTGGTCTTTGATGATGGTGACGTACTGATGGGGTTTTGGTATAGGTGTTCTTCCTGTTTGATAGTTTTCCTTCTAATAGTCAGGACCCTCAGCTGTAGGTCTGTTGGAGATAGCTTGAGGTCCACTCCAGACCCTGTTTGCCTGGGTATCAGCAGCAGAGGTTGCAGAAGATAGAATATTGCTGAACAGCAAGTGTACCTGTCTGATTCTTACTTTGGAAGCTTCCTCTCAGGGGTGTACTCCACCCTGTGAGGTGTGGGGTGTCAGACTGCCCCTAGTGAGGGATGTCTCCCAGTTAGGCTACTCAGGGGTCAGGGACCCACTTGAGCAGGCAGTCTTGTCCGTTCTCAGATCTCAACCTCCGTGTTGGGAGATCCACTGCTCTCTTCAAAGCTGTCAGACAGAGTCGTTCGCATCTGCACAGGCCTCTGCTGCTTCCCCTTTTGTTGTTTAGTTGTGCCCAGTCCCCAGAGGTGGAGTCTAAAGAGACAGGCAGGCTTCCTTGAGCTGCTGTGAGCTCCACCCAGTTCGAGCTTCCCAGCGGCTTTGTTTACCTACTTAAGCCTCAGCAATGGCGGACGCCCCTCCCCCAGCCTCGCTGCTGCCTTGCAGTTAGATCGCAGACTGCTGTGTTAGCAATGAGGGAGGCTCCGTGGCCGTGGGACCCTCCCAGCCAGGTGTGGGTATAATCTCCTGGTGTGCCCGTTTGCTTAAAGCGCAGTATTGGGGTGGGAATTACCCGATTTTCCAGGTGTTGTGTGTCTCAGTTCCCCTGGCTAGGAAAAGGGATTCCCTTCCCCCTTGCGCTTCCCAGGTGAGGCAATGCCTAGCCCTGCTTCAGCTCTCGCTGGTCGGGCTCCAGCAGCTGACCAGCACTGATTGTCCGGCACTCCCCAGTGAGATGACCCCAGTACCTCAGTTGAAAATGCAGAAATCACCGGTCTTCTGTGTCGCTCGTGCTGGGAGTTGGAGACTGGAGCTGTTCCTATTCGGCCATCTTGCTCCGCCCTAGAAATTTATTTCTAACTGTTCCAGAGGCTAGGAAGTCCAAGATCAAGAAACTAACAGATTTGGTGTCTGGTGAGGGCCCATTGTCTGGTTCATAGATGGTACCTTCTCACTGTGTCTGCATGGCAGAAAGGCAAACAACTCTCTTGGCTCCTTTTATAAGGACACTAATACCATTCATGAAGCTCAATTCTCATGACCTAATGACCTCCCTAAAGATCTCACTTTCTAATACTATCACCTTGGCAGGTAGGATTTTAACATATGCATTTTATGGGGACACAAACATTCAAACCACAGCATCCCACCATAAGCTTACCTGCCAACCTGGTCTTTAGTCATTCATTCCTTCATTTAACCATTTCTTCAACAAATGAATGGACAAATATCTGTGGAGAACATGAGCAAGGCTGTGAGGGCACAGTTCCTTAGTTTGCAATATCATGTACTAACACTATTATGGGGGAAATATAGGAAACTATGGAAGCAGGCAAAAGGGCAACTACCCAGGGTCGAAAGACCAAGGGAGCATCCCTGAGCATTGTGATCAGATGGGAGGGGTAAGTAAGATGTCACCATTTGAAGAGGCAGGTGGGAGAAAGAGAGGAGAAAAGGGAACTCCATGTGCCAAAGTGCAGAGCTGAGAGAAATGATATGTGCAAGGAGATGGAAGGACTTCATAGTAGGTGGAGACTACAGAGCACTCCTTCAATGGAACATTGAAAGAAATGGATTCTTGTCAGTTGCTTTAAGCATGGAGCTGAAAGTCCATCTATGAGGATCTTTATGCTATGCCTATATTCTCCTGTGACGATGGGTAAAGTTTTGTGTGGAGTTATGGGCAGACTGCAGAGATCACTGGCTCATCCTTCTTGGCTGCCTCATGTCTGTGAAAGAAAAAAAGACCATTCAAAATCTTAGAAATCTTACATATATAATTCATTCTAAACTGTGTTGGCAAGACTCTGCATCAACAGTGAACATGGCTTGGCCTTGTGAACAGGTCAGAGGGTCAGAGGGTGCCAAGCTCTCATTGGCGATCTATCCGCTAGGAGGCCTGCCCCTCTGAGTACTCAGTGCATGGTCACGTTCCTGCCTATAGCGGCTTGGGTTAGTACAATAGACCTCCATTTTTTAAAAAAATTAAACTGAGACACAACACTTGCATATCAGCCACATTTTTGTTTTTCTTATTTTACTTATTACCTGTTATCTGTAACTAAACCAAAACAGCATAACCACTCCACATATAACATGTATCAGTTGATATAAATTAAGGTTGTATTATTCATTTAACTACAGCTGTCTTAATGATAAGTAAATGGTGGAAAGTGTAAGTGTATTTGTGGTTTCCCTCTCTAAGTAATGTATATCACCTCATTAGTTCAACATGAATTCATCTACCATAAATTGAGTGCTTACTCTGTATAAAATGCTCTGCCAAACACAGGAGTGAATGTTCCATGGCATTTGACCTCAAAGAATATACAGTCTGGAGGGAGAGATGAACACATGCATAACGAGCCGATTTCCAAGTTATTCTATGGTCACACCAACCTGCTTGTGGTTGGATTCCCAAATTACACCTCTGGGCCATTCTGTCTCTCTTCTGTCATCTCAGAACCATCTCTGTGCCCTGCTTCCAGTCCTGCCCTAACATTTCGGCAACCCAAGGCAAGAGCATAAATGGAAGCACACCTATCAAACATGCATACATTTAAAAGTTGTAAATCAAGCCAACAAACTGTAATGTAAAATGCATTCTATTTTCCTGTGTGACAAATATATCTTCATAATGACCTGAAGGCCAAGCTCAGATTTAGAATTTTCAGGCTTCTTGGATTTTTCCATGCTGGACCTTACTGGTGTAGAATGTGCCAGTCCATCCCACTTCTCTCTGCTCCCTGGCTTTCTCCAATTCAACAAAGGCTTTTGGGTATAGATGTATGGACCACTTAATCTAAGCTCCACCCACACCCCCCAAAATCACCCCACAGCTTGGGCCTAGAGGACACACACTATCAGCACATTCTGGTCTTTAAGAGTATGCACTTGGGGAAAAGGCCAGTGCAGGCCTGGAAGGGAGTCTGGGGATGTTTGGGTAGGGAACTCTGGGGCACTGGGTGGTTGGAACTGGGTCTAGAAAGTGGAAATACAGGGTGCTGCAGAGCTAGAGAAAGGCCACAGCAGGATCCTGAAAGCATGGGGTACCCTTCTTGGTCCATCTAAGGACAGTACTGCCAACCCCATTCTTTACTTGTGTGGTGAACTTGGGCTTATTCCTCAAGATCTAATGCAAGTATTTCCTCCTGGCTAAATTCATATCTTTGTGACATCACAGTCACTGTACCTTACACATCCCTTTTGACTGAGGGTTCTGGAAGGCAGGGACTATTTCTTTTTTTCATCACATTTTTTGCCTCCAGCACCTACACAGGGGTTAACATTGGAAGAGCTCAATAAACTTCTGTTGAATGAATGCATGAATGTAATCCCAAATAGTGATGTGGAATTGTAATGAAAGATGTCAAATGACCAGGAGGCTCCAGGAGGTCTTCCAAAGGAGGTGTTACTGGAGCTGAGCTTAGAATGAATGAATAAGATTCTGGGAAAAAAATTCAAGGAAGGGAGTTAAAAACAGAAGGAAAGACATTTTCCATATACACATACACAACTCAAAATAAAGTGTGTAGACCAAGCATTTAATTCAGATATCTACCTAATATACATGGAGGATATAATCATTTATAGCTTGGCTTAAGGTTTTTATTCTGTTTTGCTTAAGTATGTTTTCAAAATCTATGCATTGCAAAAGTAGTTCTGGCTCTTTTAAGATCAAGGATGTTCTGCCAGACTGATGAGGCGGGGAAAACGGCTGGAAGCCTGCTAAATTGTTAGAAAGGAGATTAATGTTATGTAAATGTAAGTAATTAATCAGCAAGCACCTAGAAGCCAAATACCTGATGTGAAGAGACATTCTTTGAGAGGGGAAAATTGCTCTCCTCTGATTAAAAATGGACTATCAGACAGCATTCAGATTCATCTTTTGCTTCTAACTTTTCCCAAGCTGTCTGAAGTTGAATGTAATCTTCCCCCGCTCCTCAACATAAAGAAACAAAAGAGGAGCTGCAAGACTTGAGCTGAGAACTAGACGAAGCTATGGCTAAAGAAAGAGTATAGAGAACAGCAATACCAACTGAGCGCTCCAGGGAGCTCAGGGTTTTGAACTGATGTCAGGCAATCATGTTATAACTGAAAGTATAGGACATTCAAAATTATAAAAACAATGATTTTGCAAACATCTCTTACCTGTTGCCTGCCCCAGTATTCAGCCTCTGGTCTTCCAAAACAAACCTTCCTACATGATGGGCACCAGTCCAGGTGGTGGAGGAGAGCTGCCCCCATCTTCACCCTCATTACAGAGGTGTGCACATGCCCAGGCCTGGAATCTTAAAGCAGCTCATCCTCCCAGCCTCAGGAATTGAGTCAGAAATGGGCTGAATTGAGTCTTCCTAGTGGCTTTCCTTGGGAAATATACTATTTCTTGGAATTGTTAGCTGGTTAAGTCCCATATGCTTGTGGCTACTATTGACATCTTTCCTGACATGAACAGAGGGCCTTAATAACTGTAACACAGAAGAAAGCAGATTCAAAAGATGGAGCAAGAACAACAGATCCTGAAAACATTGTTTGTGATCCTGTTGTGTTTGCCTGGGACCTGTTAACCCACATATTCCACCCTAAGTCCCCTCTATTTACTCAAACAAATTTGCATTTCTGTTGCCTGTAATAGCAACTGTTCAAATTAATAGAACACAGAGATTTCCAGTGGTTACTCAGATTCCTAAAGTAGGTGATTATTTCTTGTCCTGAAAACGGTATTTTCTATAGACTGCCTTTATGTGTTTAATAAAATTTATCCAAACCTATTATGTTCCTGTAACCATACAGGTCTTAGATAATAAAAAGATGAATAAAACTTAATTTATGTCTTAATAGAGAACACAATTAGTCAAAAAAAAAATCAGTCTAGGAGGATAAAGACTCTTAAAAATAAAATTTAGGTTGGATGTATTCCATTAATAAATATATAGGCCTTAATTTTAATCACATAAATTTTAAAGTATTTCAAGTGACCGTGGTTATTATTCAAAGCCAGAAGACACACAGGCTTTGTATGAAAAGTTTTTTGCTAGCTTAAATGTGTCTGTTTCTTTTGTGACACATAAAATGACTGAATATATTTTAAGCTTATGATAAAAATACAAACTATTTATAAAATAAAAACATAGAACATTACATATAAAAATATATGAAAATGCAGCCAGAGCAGTTACCAAAGATAAATTTTTTTGCTGTAAATACTGTCATTATTAAAGAAAACAATTACTATGGATTAATTAAGAAATTAGAAAATAAGTATAAAGATACAAGAAAAATGTAAATAATAAGATCAGAAGCTAATATACTTAAAAATAGAGGGAAAGGCCAGGTACCGTGGCTCACGCCTGTAATCCCAGCACTTTGGGAGGCCGAGGCGGGCGGATCACGAGGTCAGGAGATCGAGACCATCCTGGCTAACACGATGAAACATCAGCTCTACTAAAAATACAAAAAATTAGCTGGGCGTGGTGGCAGGCGCCTGTGGTCCCAGCTACTCGGTAGGCTGGGGCAGGAGAATAGCGTGAACCCGGGAGGTGGAGCTTGCAGTGAGCCAAGATGGCGCCACTGCACTCCAGCCTGGGTGAGAGCGAGATTTCGTCTCAAAAAAAAAAAAAAAAAAAAAAAAAAAAAAAAAAAAAAAAAGAGGGAAAAAGCAGAACTGAGATATTCAGGACAAATTCTCTGCATATAAGCAATAGAATATACAAACATGACAAGTCTAATCTAAAAGAAAAGTGAAAACACGAAAATCAAAATTAGAAGAGATTCAAAAATTATAAAAGAAGATTATGCATAACTTCACTCAATTTGAATATCTCAACGAAACTCACGAATCTCTGGGACAAAATAATTACTTCAAACTGAATCAAGGATAAGTAGAAACTGAAACACACCTAATATGGTTTCTGGCAGAGGGCAGGCATTCAACAACTGGAATGCATGAACAGAGAGGAATTATAACAGGTGTCAAAGTACAACTTGTAAATGATTTTTCATGAGAAGTCAATTCAAACTTTCAAGGGCTTAACATCTACCACACTATTCGAATTGTTTCAGAGTTCAGAAAATGACAGTAAGGTGTACAATCTATTTTATGAAACCAGCATTATCTAGAACAAAACCATAGACAGCAAAAAAGAAAATTACAAACTAATCTTACCTATGAATATATATTAAAGCGTATGAATATATTTTCATCTGTTTGTGATGATATCTCACAAAAGTGGATAATTGGATTTCCACAAATCTAGAGACTCTGTTTGAATTGTTTGATTTTAAACTAAGACTTTTGGGTATAAAGAGCATTTGTTCTGGGTGTTCCAAGAATGCATCTCAAAGACATAAGCAGTGATTTTCTACATAAGCCAAGATGGGTGGGGGTGTGTATGCGAATGTCAGGAGAAAAATCCTGTGGAGAGTACAATGACAGGCAGAGCGGAGCAAGATGCACACACACACAGGAAAACAGACAACACAATGGTGATGTCAAGAAATACTCCAAGTCAGAAATCATAGGGGAATCTTTCCAAACTGCAGACCCTAATTATGTTCAAACTGCTTCTCACATGGTCATTTCTATGTGAAAGTATTTATTCATATAGAAGAATTTATATACCATGGTTAACATTTCTCCTTAGCAATGATGGCAGTACAATACAAGTAGACTGATTACTAAGAGAACTATTCAAATATAAAAATTATAATACTTAGAAATAAGCATAGTTAGAATGGTGTAGAACCTTTGTGAGTAAAATTTAAAACAAAAACAAAGAAACAAGAAGACTTTGAATTAGAAGTCCAACATTTAACTGAATGAAAAAGATTTCATTTTCTAAAATTTACAATGTCCACCAAATTCTATCTATTATACTTTTTAGTCAAAATTCTAAAGGGAGATTTTAGGAATTTGACATATATACTCAGACTTTCCTAAATGAGTAAAAGGGCAAGAATGTCCAGTAACATTTTGGAAAAGAAGACTAATAAAAGTATTTGTCTTACAAGATAATAAAAATTATTTTGAAAATAATTATTTTTATTTTATGTATTTAAAAAACATTTAATTTACCAATAATCTGTGTGCACCCACTATATAAAAGATCACCCAAACTTATTTTGGTAGAAACGAGTAACAAATTATGCATTTTTATATTTATGTCAGTATGATTGCTCTAAGTGGTATGTTCCTTGCTTTATTAAAAAAAGAAGAAGAAAAGGCCAATCAATAAGTCTTGAAGATGTGTTTAAATGTTCACATATTATATTGTATAACAGCTACACAGTCATTGTTTATTTATGTATTTATTTTTATTTTTATTATTTTTGAGACGGAGTCTCGCTCTGTCGCCCAGGCTGGAGTGCAGTGGCGCAATCTCAGCTCACTGCAAGCTCCGCCTCCTGGGTTCACGCTGTTCTCCTGCCTCAGCCTCCTGAGTAGCTGGGACCACAGGCACCCGCCACCACGCCCGGCTAATTTTTTTTGTATTTTTTTAGTGGAGACGGGGTTTCACCGTGTTAGCCAGGATGGTCTGGATCTCCCGACCTCGTGATCCACCCGCCTCAGCCTCCCAAAGTGCTGGAATTACAGGCGTGAGCCCCCGCGCCCGGCTCACAGTCATTATTCTAAGATTTTTTCTTCCGATCTATTTTTTAAACCATAGAACAACACACCCCATGTATTAAAAATGTATTTTTTTCCCAGAAACAAAGTGCAAACCGAAACCATAGCCATGATTTTGTTTATTTTCTTTCTTAGTCACCAAATTACCCAATTTGCCCTAGTAATTTAAGGAAGTATTGGCAGCTCCCTCATGGCTGGTAAGAACTTGAAGAGGGGACAGATTTATCAGATAAATGTAAATTGTCAGATACTCTTTCCACATGACCTCAAGATTAGTTTTGCCTGCTGGTAAGGGTTGCGCTTTTTGTTCAACTGCATTGGAGAGTCCATTTAGAAAACTTCAAAACTCTTTATTTCTGCCCGAGGATGCTGTCCTACTGACTGCCCCTCTGGAGATTATGCAAAAAATCTCCACTTCTTTTTAAGTATTGGGAATGATTTACCCAAGCAAAGCAATAAAGCGTGTTCAGAAGTAACTAAACTCAGCATGCCCTGTAGTTACTGCTTGGTTCTGCTATTTCAAACCTATAATTAGATACATTGTTAGGTTTTGCTAAGCTTTAATGACCTCCATTCTGTTTATGACAAATGCTGGAGAGCCACCCCCTGGGGGAATCCTATGGGGCAAATGCTGATGACTTGATGAGGGCTCACTTCATTTATTTAGTCTTGAGACACAATTTCCTCATTTTCAGATTGTTAAACATTCCAGCACGTCAGCATAACGTATGTGCATCATGCATGGTATGTGTGTGGTGGATAGTGTGGGTGGAGTATGTATTGGCAGCATGGGGAGTCATCAAAATTAATCACTAAATGTACAAGGACTGGATTGGAAGTCACAGCCCTTTGGGTAATGCTCTCCGTGTCTGTACTTTTGATTCTCAAGAGGTGGTTAATGAAAAGTTGGGCAAAGTTGTATTTAGTTAGGTTATTCAGTAAGTAGATAAGCATTTATCGTGTAAGTAATACAAAATGACAGTTCATAGCCTATTTGGGAAGATAACATGACATGAACAAAACAGATAAGGATGAAGCAGGCAATGGAGAGCTCTTCAGGAAAGACTTCCCTGATCTTTCCAGGCAGAATCAAGCCCTTATCCAAGCACCATTACTATACTCAGTGCATTGCAATAATTATTTGTTTACACACTTGCCTCATTCACATATAAGGTAAGTTCTCTGGGAACAGAAACTATTTTTATTATTATTATTCCATTCTTAGTGCCTTACATGGTCCTGACATGAGACAGAGGCTCAGAAAATGGGACTGACCATGTGAATTAATGAACATGGTACAAAGTCACCTCTATACTGGAGGAAAGATCCTAATGGTTGTTGGTAGAGAGAGTCAGTAAAGGAAGCCTTCAAGGGTGGCCTGAGATGCATAAGGAAGACTTTATACCCACTCTAGATGCAACCACACTGACTAAAGGATTGGTATAAACACGGGACACTTTCAGTTGCATGGGGTTATTAGAGGGTATCAGAAAAGGTCTCCTTGTCTTCCCCGAAAGAGTATTTCATTAATTGGCCTTAAACTCTTCTGGAGTAAGATAACTCTGTTGAAACTGAAACACCTTTGAGAGACTAAAGGCATCAACATCTTATAAATCATCACTATATCAGATGATATAGTTTCTGGAACATTTTTTCCACTTAAATGGAGGACGGAGGACTAGGAATGACACATGGTATTCTGTATGAGGAAGTAGGTCTGGGCAGGATCCTCAGCACAACCAGAAGTGGCCTAAGAACATCACCTGCAAGTAGATTAGAATTCTAGAAGTAGTAGAAGGCAGCAAGTGAGCAGAACCGCCAGCACAAGCTCAACACTTTGCCGTTTTGTTTTGAGCTAATCCTTTTTACTGAATATACAGATGTAGGAAAGTAGGTTGCCTTTTGCATTATCCCTACTTTCTGTGTTTCCCTGTGTGAATGGAAAAGTGAACTGGAAGTTACAGCAGAGGAGGGCAGAACCTGGAATTTTTTTTTTTTTTTTTGAGGCGGAGTCTCGCTCTGTCGCCCAGGCTGGAGTGCAGTGGCGTGATCTCGGCTCACCGCAAGCTCCGCCTCCCGGGTTCACGCCATTCTCCTGCCTCAGCCTCCCGAGTAGCTGGGACTACAGGCGCCCGCCACCGCGCCCGGCTAATTTTTTGTATTTTTAGTAGAGACGGGGTTTCACCAGGGTCTCGATCTCCTGACCTTGTGATCCGCCCGCCTCGGCCTCCCAAAGTGCTGGGATTACAGGCGTGAGCCACCGCGCCCGGCCTGAGCCACTGCGCCCGGCCAAGAACCTGGAATTTTTGATCTAACTTGAGTAAGTGTTCAGAGAGTAAAGGATGATTTGCAGCTCCCGATAGCTACAGGGAATAATGGGTCTTAACTGTATAACAAAGAGAAAGAATCAAAGCACAAATTTGGAATTTTATTTCTGAAAAAAATTTCTGAAAAAAATTTATTTAAATATGAAATTTTATTACCATTAATGGTTCTACTTAAGGCAGAAAAATTAGTCTATGGACAAGGTTGCAAGCCTCCATAGGTTATGAGTGTAAGTGGCTGCTAGAGGAGAGGAGAACTCAGGGAAAATCATGACACAAAAGTAGAAGGCACAGAGAATGGGGTCCAAAGCTTTCAAGCCCAGTAGAATCTGGGTGGAAGGCAGTGAATAAAAGGAGGGAAGAATCATGAGAAAAGTTAATGCAGACGGCAGTGAGACTCTTCACGAGGTGCCACAGGAGGGCTAATAATTTGGCACCCTTCAAACTGATATGTTTACATTAGCTTTCCCTGATGTAAAATAACCCACTCTGACTGAACTGAGTAGCCATTGATAATATATTAGCAAATTATATTTAAGTTTATATATATATGTCTAATTTCATTGTGCAGTCAAATAACCATTTTTTCTCAGTTACGACTGTTAGGGAAACTAATGACAGTGCTTGTCAAAACATCATAGAGTGGAGAGCAAATTACAAGTTTCAGCACCTTGCTTCAAGTCTGTCTTTGTGATGTGATAACCATTGAAAAAGCAAAGCAGATAGGAAACTCTTCTTTTGGATAAGAAAAGCATATTTCTATGAGATTTTGAAATGCAAAATACATGTGATGGAATATTCTCCAGCTTCCCTCAAGGCTTGCTTTCCCAGCCCGTCTTTTCTTGCTTGCTTCTCCTGTGTTGATTACAGCTCCTTGTTGATTATTCATTTCTGGTTCTCTTTCTGATTAGGCGCTCCACGTTTGGTGAGTCTTCTCATTCCAATTGTTCCTTAGCGTCTTCAGCCCATCTCAATTTTTTTTATTCTGATGAATTTGGTCTCGCCTTTACAGCTTATTACCATTCTTCTCTTACAGTTTCTAAAGGTTCTTACACACCGTCTTTCCATTTTCAGGGCCATTAAATTTTAAGCCTTTATTTGGTAAATCAATGCTCATACTCATAAACGATTCTAAAGATTGCCTTATCGTATTCTTCATTGGCTCATCATTTTCAGTGCTTAATAACGAACAGTCAAGGGTTTGCCCGTGAGTGCTGAGGCCTTGAAATGATTATTGGCTGGAGTGATCACATGAAACCACGCTCAAACTTTGTGGAAGCATACCAAAGCACTTTTTACATATAAACATTTATTCAATTCTTAGTGAAGAAGAAAACAACCTAATTTACTACTAATAAAAATGTTATACTCCGTGTTTTATTTTACAATTAAGGAATGTATTACATGTCATTTTTCAGAGCAGACAGTTTCTGGGTAAAGCATATTAAACCAGTTAAAATTATGGCTAATTCAGCTTATTGCCTTTTTCAGGCAATCAGCTTTTTGTTATGCATCACTTAGTTTCAGAATTGTAGCTCACCTGACCTCTGGCTTCACTGGTCTTGGAGGTAGAGTTTGTCCTTGGGATACACCATGAAACTTACACAACTGCATTACAGAAATGACCAACAAATAGAGATGGTGCTGGTGAGGAGCATGCTCCCAAAAATTTCCATGAAGGTTGGTAGAGAGAGGTTCCAATTTAT
Organism: Rhinopithecus roxellana; assembly: GCF_007565055.1. Taxonomy (NCBI): domain Eukaryota; kingdom Metazoa; phylum Chordata; class Mammalia; order Primates; family Cercopithecidae; genus Rhinopithecus; species Rhinopithecus roxellana. The sequence goes on along the minus strand of NC_044565.1, from coordinate 11,811,680 downwards.
ATTTTACTACTGAGAAGACTGAATTGACACCATTATTCAGATCTGCATCAGTAATATTTTTTAAAAAGGTATTACCTGCCAAAGTATTGCTTAAGTGAATCAACCCATTCACCTAAAATATAAATTTTAATCAAGTACCCCACTAAAAACATTAATCTCAAGCCACCTACCTCTACCTTTCCAAGCCCACCTTTGCTTGACTCTGATTCTGAAAAGACTAAAAATTTCAGTAATTCCAACATCTTTTGTAAAAAGATTTTATTAAAGTATTTTAAAATTTATCTGCTTTTCCTTTCTGACTCCCAGATCAGCAACTCTTCGATCCTAACCCAAATGTGAGTCAGTTGATTCCAAATAAGGCTGAAAACTCTTGAAAAAGTAAAAATGCAAACACTTTTTTTTGTTAGCCCAGACAGGAATTAGATGGCTTTGTGGTTCTTACAGTTTCCTGTGGGCGTGAAAATGCTTGGAAGTCCACTAAATAAGCGTTGCAGTGGTTGTTTCATAGGATTCCTGTTGAACTGCTTTGCCTTCAGCCGTGGGGAGATTTTGCTGAGAGGTAATCTCATTTACCCCTCATTGAGGCCCAATAAATATTGTCTTATGCCTAAATTAGACAGAAGTTGGCTTATGTTACTAAATAAATTCAGGTGGCCCTGAATGAAATAGTTAGCTGAGCAAGATTCATCTTCAATGACGAAGGGGATTTCCACAAGGTAAACTGTTCTAACCTCAGACATGAGTGTGATTGGATGCTCCCAACTTAAAAAAGAAAAACAAAAAAAAGGTGCACAAAAAAAAACCTGGCGGTCAGATTGGTTTATGTTTAATCTTTTGTCCCTAGGCTTTCACGACCAATTACAGGGGCGAGGTAGACGACAGTGATGTTGCTGATGAGAAGGCAAATCTGGATGGGTTATAATCAAAATCCACCCTTCACCAGATGGCTTCCTCTGTTGCCAGGCATTTGATGAGCCATTTCATGAAGGCTGTTGTGGGGATGGGTTAATGCCTGAAAGCCTGTGGATTTGAATAGACCAGTGTGAAAGTGCTTAATAGATCCTTGGATGCTTGGCTCATTTTTACTTAGATGATAACTAAGCTGGTACATAATACAATCTAAGAGAGCTTTGCCAGAATAAAACTACCTCACACCTGAGGATTATGTAGCTTTCAAATGACCATGCATGACACCAGAAAGGAGCGAATTTGTGATAATAGGCCTGGAACCATTTTACTGTGAGTCCAGGGACACATATTTTTAAAAATCATCTTTCCAAAATGTGTTACATCATAATAGATCAACTGCAAAGGTCTCATAGCTGATAAACACCACAGTCTGCCTGGGCTCTGTAATTATCTAGAGCAAAACATTCTGTTTAGTGAATGGCCTTTGTTTTCTTTTCTATTTTCTTTTTATTTTCTTTTATGTTTTTGGAGACAGAGCCTTACTCTGTCATCCAGGCTGGAGCACAGGAGCACAATCTCAGCTCACTACAATCTCCCTCTCCCAGGTTCAAGAGCTTCTCATACCTCAGCCTCCCGAGTAACTGGCACACACCACCATGCCTGGCTAATTTTTTTTTCTTTTATGCATTTTAGTAGAAACGGAGTTTCACCATGTTGCCTACGCTGGTCTCAAATTCCTGAGCTCAGGTAATCTGCCTCCCTGAGTCTCACAAAGTGTTAGGATTACAGGCATGAGGCACCGTGCCTGGTGGCCTTTGTTTTCAACCACATTGAAATAAAGTATAAATAAAAGGTATCTCTAAGAAATATTCAGATATCTGAAGCCTGGATCATGTTAGAAGAGGCCAGGATAAGCTGGAGGCTGTTTGTAATTATCATGATGTGCTACCTGATTCTCAGGCAGAGGTTGGGAGTTTAGCAGGGAGAAGGCAGCAGAATGTACACGTGGAAAAAAAATCTTTATCATCCACAAACCAGTGCATGTCTGGTTTCTGAGAAACAAGATCTCTTTCAAATATTGATATCTAGAGGCTGATCTAGTGGTCATGAATCACTGACCATGAGTCATTTCTATATACATATATATATATTCATAAAAAATATACCAGGTACCGTTAACAACAAACTTGATGTGTGTTCAATGCTTTTCTGAACAGAGAGTTCCCAAAATAAACTAAGTAGCAGATTACCTTATATTGATGTTTAGCAGATGGTGAGTGATACAGAAACTCCAGACCAACCAAAAGAAAGCAAATTTATAATAAAGTATTGCACTAGAAGATGGTAGTAGACTAATATTGCTTTCTTTGTCTTATCTCATCAATGTATTTTAATACCCAAGAATATATAGAACAAGAAAGAAAAACTAGCAAAAGTACTGAATTCAGAGATACAAGAAACGTGCACGACACAGTCTGGAGAATTTTTAATGATTGCCTCGTCATTAGATTGAGAAACACATTGAACTGCAGATACCCTGCCTTACCTCATCCCCACCACCTGCTCCAGCAGACACACCCCGAGAGTGTGTCACTTGCCACACAAAGGGGACTTTCTTCTGAGCAGTCAGGGCCCTGTCACTCCCCCCGCCTACCACACAGCAGCATCTCTATTTCCATTCAGGCCCAACTTTAAAAAAAAAAGACCCAGATGAGAGATCTGGCTGTGGCACACTGCGTTCTGGAATATGTTCCATGAAGGTTCATGTGCCACATCCATACAACAAATAGCTGATACACCTCCATCATCAGAGAACTTGTGAGGCAGAAAGCGGGGAAGGCCCATCTGAGTCCAGCAGAGCTCCTCTGGGGGACATCAGGTCAAGCCCCAGTATCTGGGCCAGGTGCAGTACTCATCAAAATTGCCTCTCAGTCCAGGTTGGAAGAGGGAAGCTGCAGCACCCCGTGGCTAGAAACAAGGAAAGATATCACCTACAATTCTCTAGATGATAAATCTCAGGATAGCTCTTCCGTAAAGCATTAGTTAACTAAAATAATATATAAAATAAGCAAACATGGGCTCTAAGAAAAAAATTCAGGTAAGAGAATGATTTGAAGGCTCAGAAAGAGCACATCTTTGAAAGTTACTTGCTATATAGGAAATAGAATTTTAAAATAAAATGCATCTGGTTGACTCTTCATTGACAAAGCGGAAGCTCCCAGGGATGAGAGGTCGAACACTAAATTACACCTCTTTATACCATGTCAACTTGAACGCTGTGGGAACCCAGAGGTCCCTGCTGGGTTCCTGTGAGTCAGATCTGCCTACCTGGGAGGCTGATGTAGCGACACGAAGATCTGGCAACTGGAGTGGACAGAGCCTTCAGGGAAATCAGCAGTGACAGTAGTGGGAAGCCAGGGTGAGGAAAAGCAAAATAAAAGAGGTGGGGGTGGTCACAATGGAAGCAATTTCTCTTTTTTTCTCTCTTTCTTTCTTTTTTTTTTTTTTTTTTTTTTTTTTTGAGACAGAATCTTGCTCTGCAGCCCAGGCTGGAGTGCAGTGGCACGATTTCAGTTCACTGCAAGCTCTGCCTCCCAGCTTCATGCCATTCTCCTGCCTCAGTCTCCCGAGTAGTTAGGACTACAAGCGCCCGCCACCATGCCCAGCTAATGTTTTGTATTTTTAGTAGAGACGGGGTTTCACTGTATTAACCAGGATGGTCTCGATCTCCTGCCCTCGTGATCCACCCACCTCGGCCTCCCAAAGTGCTGGGATTATAGGCGTGAGCCACTACGCCCGGCTGCAATTTCCTTTCTTGTCACCTCATACTTGTCATGCTTTTGACACATTTTTATTGACCTTGGACTGCATAGAATATTAAACTTCCTGAATTTATTTGTGTATGGTTTCCTATGCATGGATTCTTTATGCTACTACTTTGGAATATAGTGTGGCATTTCCTCAGACCTTCTCATGTTTTGCTCAAGCATGGGTTTAAGAGCAAATAAACACATATACTCATTTCTGCTGTTGTGGGTGAGACAATAGTGTCACCATGTATTTATTATGTGTTAAGCATTGTCCTAGGCTTTTAAAATTAAGATACACATGTAATTCTTATAACAACCCACAAGATAGGTGTGATAATCCTTCCTTTGTGGATTAGGCAACTGGCTCCCAGGAGAGTAATGTAACTTGCTCAAGGCCACACGGGGAAGGCAGGATTTGAACTCAGGTCCACTTGCCCTGTCTGCCATAGCCATACTCTCAAAACAGCATACTTACAGAAGTCACTACTTGTGACTTCCAAGTCACAAGTGGGGAAGGGTGGAGGGTAGTTCAGAGACTGGAAAGAGGCTTAAGGCTGTAGCTCTTTTAATATTTATAAAGTTTTGGGTCTACAGGTGTACTGGTTAAATATCACTTCTGGCCTGCAGAAAGACCTTGCAAGAAAGAAACAAGTCCTTGTCCAACTTCCCTATCTTATGGTTAAATTAGTCTCTTAGGTAGAAAGGCAGTCTTTAGTTATTTCCCTTAATAGCTCCCTTCCCTTATTCCCTTGGGTCAGTTTGCAGCATCTAGTTGACTCTGGACTCTGAAAGTCACTCTTTTGGTCACACATTCCGTTGACTGAAGATTGTCAGTCAATTACTAACCAATTATCATCATTAACCTGTTAGTGAAATGAGGAAGAACCTGTTTTCAACCAGGCAAAGAGAGGAAGAACATTAGATAATATTGAAGAAAAAAACATTTCACCCCTACTTTTCAGTCTCTGCTACAAAAAAAGACTTTAAAAAAATTATTACCCAAACCACTGATAAGTCACCTCAGCCACGAAATGTGCTGTCAAATGATTTTCTAAGCAAATCAAATCCACCTTCAAACGGCAAAAATCTGGCATAATTTAAATATTCGATAGAATGCAATGTAGGTTTTGGGAAGCAATTCAAAGTCAGACAGTCCAAAACCAAGTCTGAGCAATGATGGTGAGGTTGGAATAAACGCAAAATCATTCAAAGTGACCACTTTCAAATACAACATTCTTCTGAATACAAAAATTCCGGTATGTTTGTTAAAAACTTAGTGTAATTTTCTTATTGTTCCATTGCCTGAAAACTATCAGTATGTTTCCAATAAATATTGTCTTATGCCTAAATTAGACAGAAGTTGGCTTATGTTACTAAAAGTCAGAAACTACTAATTAATTTAAAAAATTGGAGCCTGAAGTGTTCAAATAACAGATTTCTTTTTTTTTTTTTTTATTATACTTTAAGTTCTAGGGTACATGTGCATAACGTGCAGGTTTGTTACATATGTATACTTATGCCATGTTGGTGTGCTGCACCCATCAACTCGTCAGCACCCATCAATTCATCATTTATATCATGTATAACTCCCCAATGCAATCCCTCCCTCCTCCCCCCTCCCCCCTCCCCATGATAGGCCCCAGTGTGTGATGTTCCCCTTCCCGAGTCCAAGTGATCTCATTGTTCAGTTCCCACCTATGAGTGAGAACATGCGGTGTTTGGTTTTCTGTTCTTGTGATAGTTTGCTAAGAATGATGGTTTCCAGCTGCATCCATGTCCCTACAAAGGACGCAAACTCATCCTTTTTTATGGCTGCATAGTATTCCATGGTGTATATGTGCCACATTTTCTTAATCCAGTCTGTCACAGATGGACATTTGGGTTGATTCCAAGTCTTTGCTATTGTCAATAGTGCCGCAATAAACATACGTGTACATGTGTCTTTGTAGTAGAATAATTTATAATCCTTTGGGTATATACCCAGTAGTGGGATGGCTGGGTCATATGGTACATCTAGTTCTAGATCCTTGAGGAATTGCCATACTGTTTTCCATAATGGTTGAACTAGTTTACAATCCCACCAACAGTGTAAAAGTGTTCCTATTTCTCCACATCCTCTCCAACACCTGTTGTTTCCTGACTACTTAATGATTGCCATTCTAACTGGTGTGAGATGGTATCTCATTGTGGTTTTGATTTGCATTTCTCTGATGGCGAGTGACGATGAGCATTTTTTCATGTGTCTGTTGGCTGTATGAATATCTTCTTTTGAGAAATGTCTGTTCATATCCTTTCCCCACTTTTTGATGGGGTTGTTTGTTTTTTTCTCGTATATTTGTTTGAGTTCTTTGTAGATTCTGGATATTAGCCCTTTGTCAGATGAGTAGGTTGCAAAAATTTTCTCCCATTCTGTAGGTTGCCTGTTCACTCTGATGGTAGTTTCTTTTGCTGTGCAAAAGCTCTTTAGTTTAATTAGATCCCATTTGTCAATTTTTGCTTTTGCTGCCGTTGCTTTTGGTGTTTTAGACATGAAGTCCTTGCCCATGCCTATGTCCTGAATGGTACTACCTAGATTTTCTTCTAGGGTTTTTATGGTATTAGGTCTAACATTTAAGTCTCTAATCCATCTTGAATTAATCTTCGTATAAGGGGTAAGGAAAGGATCTAGTTTCAGCTTTCTACTTATGGCTAGCCAATTTTCCCAGCACCATTTATTAAATAGGGAATCCTTTCCCCATTTCTTGTTTCTCTCAGGTTTGTCAGAGATCAGATGGCTGTAGATGTGCGGTATTATTTCTGAGGACTCTGTTCTGTTCCATTGGACTATATCTCTGTTTTGGTACCAGTACCATGCTGTTTTGGTTACTGTAGCCTTGTAGTATAGTTTGAAGTCAGGTAGCGTGATGCCTCCAACTTTGTCCTTTTGACTTAGGATTGTCTTGGCAATGCGGGCTCTTTTTTGGTTCCATATGAACTTTAAAGCAGTTTTTTCCAATTCTGTGAAGAAACTCATTGGTAGCTTGATGGGGATGGCATTGAATCTATAAATAACCTTGGGGAGTATGGCCATTTTCACGATATTGATTCTTCCTATCCATGAGCATGGTATGTTCTTCCATTTGTTTGTGTCCTCTTTTATTTCACTGAGCAGTGGTTTGTAGTTCTCCTCGAAGAGGTCCTTTACATCCCTTGTAAGCTGGATTCCTAGGTATTTTATTCTCTTTGAAGCAATTGTGAATGGAAGTTCATTCCTGATTTGGCTCTCTGCTTGTCTGTTACTGGTGTATAAGAATGCTTGTGATTTTTGCACATTAATTTTGTATCCTGAGACTTTGCTGAAGTTGCTTATCCGCTTAAGAAGATTTTGGGCTGAGACGATGGGGTTTTCTAAATATACAATCATGTCATCTGCAAACAGGGACAATTTGACTTCTTCTTTTCCTAACTGGATACCCTTGATTTCTTTCTCTTGCCTGATTGCCCTAGCCAGAACTTCCAACACTATGTTGAATAGGAGTGGTGAGAGAGGGCATCCCTGTCTTGTGCCAGTTTTCAAAGGGAATTTTTCCAGTTTTTGCCCATTCAGTATGATATTAGCTGTGGGTTTGTCATAAATAGCTCTTATTATTTTGAGGTACGTTCCATCAATACCGAATTTATTGAGCGTTTTTAGCATGAAGGGCTGTTGAATTTTGTCAAAAGCCTTTTCTGCATCTATTGAGATAATCATGTGGTTCTTGTCTTTGGTTCTGTTTATATGCTGGATTATGTTTATTGATTTGCGAATGTTGAACCAGCCTTGCATCCCAGGGATGAAGCCCACTTGATCATGGTGGATAAGCTTTTTGATGTGCTGCTGAATCCGGTTTGCCAGTATTTTATTGAGAATTTTTGCATCAATGTTCATCAGGGATATTGGTCTAAAATTCTCTTTTTTTGTTGTGTCTCTGCCAGGCTTTGGTATCAGGATGATTTTGGCCTCATAAAATGAGTTAGGGAGGATTCCCTCTTTTTCTATTGATTGGAATAGTTTCAGAAGGAATGGTACCAGCTCCTCCTTGTACCTCTGGTAGAATTCAGCTGTGAATCCATCTGGTCCTGGACTTTTTTTGGTGGGTAGGCTATTAATTGTTGCCTCAATTTCAGAGCCTGCTATTGGTCTATTCAGGGATTCAACTTCTTCCTGGTTTAGCCTTGGGAGAGTGTAAGTGTCCAGGAAATGATCCATTTCTTCTAGATTTTCTAGTTGATTTGCGTAGAGGCGTTTATAGTATTCTCTGATGGTAGTTTGTATTTCTGTGGGGTCAGTGGTGATATCCCCTTTATCATTTTTTATTGCATCTATTTGATTCCTCTCTCTTTTCTTCTTTATTAGCCTTGCTAGCGGTCTGTCAATTTTGTTGATCTTTTCAAAAAACCAACTCCTGGATTCATTGATTTTTTGGAGGGTTTTTTGTGTCTCTATCTCCTTCAGTTCGGCTCTGATCTTAGTTATTTCTTGCCTTCTGCTAGCTTTTGAATGTGTTTGCTCTTGCCTCTCTAGTTCTTTTAATTGTGATGTTAGAGTGTCAATTTTAGATCTTTCCAGCTTTCTCTTGTGGGCATTTAGTGCTATAAATTTCCCTCTACACACTGCTTTAAATGTGTCCCAGAGATTCTGGTATGTTGTATCTTTGTTCTCATTGGTTTCAAAGAACATCTTTATTTCCGCTTTCATTTCGTTATGTACCCAGTAGTCATTCAGGAGCAGGTTGTTCAGTTTCCATGTAGTTGAGCGGTTTTGATTGAGTTTCTTAGTCCTGAGTTCTAGTTTGATTGCACTGTGGTCTGAGAGACAGTTTGTTATAATTTCTGTTCTTTTACATTTGCTGAGGAGTGCTTTACTTCCAATTATGTGGTCAATTTTGGAATAAGTGCGATGTGGTGCTGAGAAGAATGTATATTCTGTTGATTTGGGGTGGAGAGTTCTATAGATGTCTATTAGGTCCGCTTGGTGCAGAGATGAGTTCAATTCCTGGATATCCTTGTTAACTTTCTGTCTCGTTGATCTGTCTAATGTTGACAGCGGAGTGTTGAAGTCTCCCATTATTATTGTATGGGAGTCTAAGTCTCTTTGTAAGTCTCTAAGGACTTGCTTTATGAATCTGGGTGCTCCTGTATTGGGTGCATATATATTTAGGAGAGTTAGCTCTTCCTGTTGAATTGATCCCTTTACCATTATGTAATGGCCTTCTTTGTCTCTTTTGATCTTTGATGGTTTAAAGTCTGTTTTATCAGAGACAAGGATTGCAACCCCTGCTTTTTTTTTTTGTTCTCCATTTGCTTGGTAGATCTTCCTCCATCCCTTTATTTGGAGCCTATGTATGTCTCTGCATGTGAGATGGGTCTCCTGAATACAGCAGACTGATGGGTCTTGACTCTTTATCCAGTTTGCCAGTCTGTGTCTTTTAATTGGAGCATTTAGTCCATTAACATTTAAGGTTAATATTGTTATGTGTGAACTTGATCCTGCCATTATGATATTAACTGGTTATTTTGCTCGTTAGTTGATGCAGTTTCTTCCTAGCCTCGATGGTCTTTACATTTTGGCATGTTTTTGCAATGGCTGGTACCGGTTGTTCCTTTCCATGTTTAGGGCTTCCTTCAGGGTCTCTTGTAAGGCAGGCCTGGTGGTGACAAAATCTCTAAGCATTTGCTTATCTGTAAAGGATTTTATTTCTCCTTCACTTATGAAACTTAGTTTGGCTGGATATGAAATTCTGGGTTTAAAATTCTTTTCTTTAAGAACGTTGAATATTGGCCCCCACTCTCTTCTGGCTTGTAGAGTTTCTGCCGAGAGATCTGCTGTTAGTCTGATGGGCTTCCCTTTGTGGGTAACCCGACCTTTCTCTCTGGCTGCCCTTAAGATTTTTTCCTTCATTTCAACTTTGGTGAATCTGGCAATTATGTGTCTTGGAGTTGCTCTTCTGGAGGAGTATCTTTGTGGTGTTCTCTGTATTTCCTGAATTTGAATGTTGTTCTGCCCTACTAGGTTGGGGAAGTTCTCCTGGATGATTTCCTGAAGAGTGTTTTCCAACTTGGTTCCATTTTCCCCCTCACTTTCAGGCACCCCAATCAGGCGTAGATTTGGTCTTTTTATGTAATCCCATACTTCTTGCAGGCTTTGCTCATTTCTTTTTCTTCTTTTTTCTTTTGGTTTCTCTTCTCGCTTCATTTCATTCATTTGATCTTCAATCGCTGATACTCTTTCTTCCAGTTGATCGAGTCGGTTACTGAAGCTTGTGCATTTGTCACGTATTTCTCGTGTCATGGTTTTCATCTCTGTCATTTCGTTTATGATCTTCTCTGCATTAATTAGTCTAGCTGTCAATTCTTCCACTCTTTTTTCAAGATTTTTAGTTTCTTTGCGCTGGGTACATAATTCCTCCTTTAGCTCTGATAAGTTTGATGGACTGAAGCCTTCTTCTCTCCTCTCGTCCAAGTCATTCTCTGACCAGCTTTGATCCGTTGCTGGCGATGGGCTGCGCTCCTTTGCAGGGGGAGATGCGCTCTTATTTTTTGAATTTCCAGCTTTTCTGCCCTGCTTCTTCCCCATCTTTGTGGTTTTATCTGTCTCTGGTCTTTGATGGTGGTGACGTACTGATGGGGTTTTGGTATAGGTGTCCTTCCTGTTTGATAGTTTTCCTTCTGACAGTCAGAAGGACTGTCTGTTGGTCTGTTGGAGATTGCTTGAGGTCCACTCCAGACCCTGTTTGCCTGGGTATCAGCAGCAGAGGTTGCCGAAGATAGAATATTGCTGAACAGCGAGTGTACCTGTCTGATTCTTCCTTTGGAAGTTTCCTCTCAGGGGTGTACTCCACCCTGTGAGGTGTGGGGTGTCAGACTGCCCCTAGTGGGGGATTTCTCCCAGCTAGGCTACTCAGGGGTCAGGGACACACCTGAGCAGGCAGTCTGTCCGTTCTCAGATCTCAACCTCCACGTTGGGAGATCCACGGCTCTCCCCAAAGCTGTCAGACAGAGTCGTTCGCGTCTGCACTGGCTCCCGCTACTTCCCCTGTTGGTCTTCAGCTGTGCACTGTCCCCAGAGGTGGAGACTACAGAGACAGGCAGGCTTCCTTGAGCTGCTGTGAGCTCCACCCAGTTGGAGCTTCCCAGCAGCTCTGTTTACCTACTTAAGCCTCAGCAATGGCGGGCGCCCCTCCCCCAGCCTCGCTGCTGCCTTGCGGATAGATCGCGGCAGACTGCTGTGTTAGCAGTGAGGGAGGCTTCGTGGGCGTGGGACCCTCCCGGCCAGGTGTGGGATATATTCTCCTGGTGTGCCTATATGCTTACAGCACAGTATTGGGGTGCGAGTTACCCGATTTTCCAGGTGTTGTGTGTCTCAGTTCCCCTGGCTAGGAAAACGGATCCCCTTCCCCCTTGCCTTCCAGGTGAGGCGATGCCTCGCCCTGCTTCAGCTCTCGCTGGTCAGGCTGCAGCAGCTGACCAGCACCGATTGTCCGGCACTCCCTAGTGAGATGACCCCAGTACCTCAGTTGAAAATGCAGAAATCACCGATCTTCTGTGTCGCTCGCACTGGGAGTTGGAGACTGGAGCTGTTCCTATTCGGCCATCTTCCTCCGCCCCCCAGGTGTTTGTTTATCCAAATAACAGATTTTAAAGGATGACCTTAAATACAAAACTTGGCTGGCTCAAGATACGGAGGCGTAGGCTGTGGTCTATTCTGGCTCAGATACATTTATGCACTACAGAAAAAACAAAACAAAACAAACAAACAAAAAAAACAGCTAAACTGTTAACTGTTTATTGGCATTCAGATGATATGCCTACATGGAACTGCAGGGGATTTGGCAGAAAATTTCTGATTCTTAATGGATACTGACTACTTGTGGCTTTCAGCAGGAGTGATATTCAAAATACCTTCAACAACTCATACAGCTCTCAATCCACCAATCAGAATGGATGTGGGATGAGCAGCTGGGCCCTGAGGCCCTGACTGGCTCACACCAGCCCCTTAATTGCTAATTGTGATGTCCTCAGGAGGACCTGGGGAAGGGCCAGGGCAGTGGGGAAGGGTAGAGGGTAGTTTAGATACTGGAAAGAAGCTTAAGGCTATAGGTTTTTTAATATTTATAAACAGTTTTGGGCCTACAGGCGTACTAGTTAAATATCACTTCTGGCCTGCAGGAAGACCTTGCAAGAAAGAAACAAGCCCTTGTCCAACTTAACCCATGTAATAGAAGCAGAAAGAGAGCAGAATGCAGCTGATCTTTCTCCTGTGACCAGCAATCCAGGACCTGTGAGGGTAGGAGTTAAATTCTGTTTGTGAATAAAAGCAAGGCGATAGTGGGAACAGAGCATCTGTAAGACAGGAGGATGGGAGTGTCCTCAGAAGTGGGCAAAGCCTGACCAGTCCCCTGTCCCCCTTCCCACACATGAAGCTGTTGCTGTGCCTTTATTTTCTGATGCTTTATGTAAGAGTGGGAGCTTGGTTCTACCTCCCACCAGGGCTCACTGCTTCATCCTGCACCATGGCAGTGCCGGGCTGAGGTCTGGTCCAGTGGACAGAGCCCCCAGACCTGTTGCTAAGAGATGAAAACTGCAAAGGAATGAGTAAGATCTGAAGTTAAGGACCATGATTTTAAAAATTTATTGCTTTGGTTACTAGCTGTAAGTTTTCCTAGGAATTGAATAGACTGGCAGCTTAGTAGGATTTTAAGGAAGTTAAAGTGACAAAGAAAACCCAGCTTAGAAAGAAGCAGCCCATAATACTCCACTCCTAAAACAATTCCCAGGCTCCAAAATCATGTCAACAGGAAGGGCATTGCTAAAGCGGCTCCCTGATGAGGAAATATCCTTACATGTTTCCCAGTCCTGGTCTTGGAGGTCAACAAGTAGGGAAAATTCTCCCAGCAGGAGAATCAGAGCATCTAGACCAGCCAACCAAGTGCAGATGCAGAGGATCTGCAATAGACCGGGAGAGAACATCTCATATGTTCCCCCTTTACAGATGAGAGTTCCTGTTGCGGTTTTCCTGTTTTCCCTTCACTATTGGTTATTCACTGTGCTGGGGATGGTTACATTGACCAATTAGCCATAAATTGACTATAAGAAGCCGTATCTGTATATGCCCATCAGCCAGCGTCCAGGTCTCAGGCTAGATGAGGCTACCCCTTTTAGGGGTGGTGGGGCATGCATCTATGATTTCACATGGGATAGCTGTGTTACACTAGGAATTCTGGAATTGTAAGTATGGAAATAAAGACAGTGAGTGTAAGCCCCGGCAGCCATGAAGTGGAATGTAAGAGATTATGGTAGCTGCACTTATCTGCCTAAGAAACATTCCTTCTGCCTTCTAGTAAGAGCTTCACCTCTCACCAGGCCTGGCCAATCATGAACCCCTATTGCCCAAGGAAGTGATTTCTTCTGGCATGGGCATGTGACTCATGCAGACTCTGGGAGAAATACACTTTCCCGGCTGACTGTGGCTTGGTAACCACACCAGTGACCGTGGTTTTCACCCTGTGGAGAAGAGACGAGAACTGGACAAGGACAATACTAGTGGTACCGAATCCCCAATTTCAAATCCCAAGGTCCGAATTCCTAGTTTCCGCAAATTTTTCAACATTTGTGTAAGCTACCTCTGCATCGTTCTTTACACACACACACACACACACACACATTCTATACATACTTATATAGAATTCTATGTATAATTCTATGTATAGTTCATATATATGAATATGTAAGTACTGTTGACCTTTGAACAATACAGGGGTTGGGGCACCAACTTTCTGCACAGTCAAGAATTTATATATAACTTTTGACTCCCCCAAAAGTTAATAGCCTACTGTTGATTAAAAGCCTTATCAATAACATAGTCAATTAACACATATATCATATATTTTATGTATTACATGTTGTATTCTTACAGTAAAGTAAGCTAGAAAAAATAAAATGTTAATAATAAAAACCATAAGGAAGAGAAAATATATTTCCTATTTATTAACTGAAAGTGGTTCATCAGCATAAAGGTCTTCATCCTTGCTGTCTTTACCTTGAGTAGGCTGAGGAAGAGGAGGGAGAAGGTTTGGTCCTACTGTCTGAGGGTTGGCAGAGGTAGAAGAACATTCATGAATAAGTGGACCTGCACAGTCCAAACCCATGTTGTTCAAGGGTCACTAGACACATATTTTATACATATGATTCTCTGTGTGTGTGTGTGTGTGTGTGTGTAAAATACAGTGGTTCTTCCTTATTTGTGGTTTTGCTTTTCATGGTTTTAGTTACCCATGGTCAGATAAAGTTTGAAAATATTAAATGGAAAATTCCAGAAATAAACAATGCATGAGGTTTAAATTGTGCACCATTCTGAATAGCACCATAAAACCTCTCGCCACGGTGCTTTGTCTGGCCCCAGACATGAATCACCCCTGTGTCCACTGTATCTACCCTGTATACGCCACCTGCCTATTAGTCACCTGATATCTATTTTGGTTATCACATGGAAAAAACAGTGTATGTAGAGTTTGGTACTAAACATGATTTCAGGCAATCAATAGGAGTCCTAGGTGTTTCCCCACAGATAAGGGGGGACCACTATATAGGAAATTAGTTTCCTTCACTTGAAACCAAAAACGTACCATGTAATATAGCCTGGAAGCTATAACTAGTTATAGAATGATCAAAATGATTCATAAAAATATATAGCTCCCCTATAACATGTGTTATTTAAATCAATATAGCACTGCATTTAAAAAGGTTTACATAGGATGTCATGAGAGACTAAAAGTTGTTATAATGCATGTAACATTACTATATGTAAAAACTAGACAATTTTTTTGGGACAAAGTCTCACTCCATCACCCAGGCTGGAGTGCAATGGCATGATCTTGGCTCACTGTAACCTTCAATTCCTGGGCTCAAGTGATTCTCCTGCCTCAGCCTCCCAAGTACCTGAGATTACAGGTGCGCAGCACCACACCCAACTAACTTTTGTATTTTTTGTAGAGATAGGGGTTTCGTCATGTTGGCCAGGTTGGTCTCGAACTCCTGACCTCAAGTCATCTACCCGCCTTAGCCTCCCAAAGTGCTGGGATTACAGGCATGAGCCACCACATCTAGCCAAAAGTAGGCAAATATTTTAAAACTTATTTATCAATGTATTCAATGTACTTTCACATCTCATTTAGTTTTCACCAGAAAAAGGAATATAACACAAATCAGCTGGTGATGGTAATAGCAATGATGTTAAGCACCATGCATACATTGTCACTGAAAGATGACTCGGCATTGTAATGACTTGTTTCCCAGTTTACAAATAAGGGAACAGAGGTTCAGAGAGGTTCAATGACTTTACCAAGTCTTCAGTTACGGAACGGCAAGGCCAGGCCTGAAGACTGCATTTGATGTTTCCTAAATGTGTGTGCATTACCCTCGACCACACTATTTCCTCTTTAAATATTGGAATCCCTTTTTACAAGTAAGAAGCAAAGGCAATTAGCTGATGATGTATTTTGCCCAGAGTTTTAGAGAAACAGGGAGATGTGGAAAGAGGTGGAAAAGGGGCTAAGATGGAATGAAGAGCAGTAGGAAAGATTACACGTTGTCCAGGATAACATCAGCTGTATAGTGGTCCAGCTTTTCAGTTTACCACGTCCTTCTGTGTTGTCTCAACACCAAGGCATCTGAGAAAAGACGGCAAACAGCAAAGAGGATTCACTCTAGAGTTAAGGGAAAGTAAACCTAAAGAATAAACACAGCAAGCACTATATTATACTATCTTTGAAGTAATAGTTTCTCGGGACCCAAATGGCAGGACAAGGTGGCACAACCATTGTGACCTAGGTCAATCAAGGGCAGCTGTCTCTCGTCATTAGTGGAAACACTGCATTGATTAGTGCCACTAAATGCTCAAGGGACTGGAGGACCACCCGTGTGGCCTGCGGGCAGCTACTGATTATATGCTGGTGACTTCCTGGGCTGCAGAGCAAGGAAAGGCTGCAAGGAGGCTGAGGGAGGAGGGCAACGTCCCCTTTCATTGACAGCAGGCACAGCAGCCTGATAACCAGAGATGCATGCTGCAAGCTGCAAATTTTTCTTTGCTGTTTTCTTTACTCACACTGGCTCTGCTCCCTGTTCCTGCTCAAAGCGAATCTGGGAAGTAATATATTCATGTATTTACCACCTGATCCCACCCCAAGGCCTGCGAAATCAGGGTCCTCAACATAAGGAGACCTCCCCCTTTCTTCTGGATTACATCCAGAGTGTTATTAAGGCTTTTGGCATGTCTCCTAAATCTTGCTTTTCCAAACAAGAACAAGATGCACTTGGGCTAATTATTTTTACCTAATGAAAAGTGTCTGCTTGAACTAGGCTGGTTTCCCCCAGGGGTTCAGGTCTTTCTAGGAAATAAAGGAAAATCTTGACATTTTTCTCTTTTCAGCAGCTGGAGCCATATTTATTTTGTGGTTGACACAAAGGGATTCTTGCTTGAGGACACATTTCTAGCTCCAACCTTGTTATTAGCCATACCCTTTGGAGAATGTGTAACACAAAACTGGGAAGGGAGTGGAAATACTAATTCAATAAGCTGAGCTCATAAAACATGGCCAAGTCAGAAATAAGAAGGAACATGAAGTGTCAGGCTCCTGACAGGGTTAGGGAGAGCAACTAGTGAGCCAGAGGGAAATCACATTTCAGGCTGGACTGGCCACCTTATGTCTCTTGGCATCCTCTGGGTATCAAGGCTGCATCCTAAAAAAGTAGTAGTGGCTTTAATAAGAATGGGTGAACCCATTCGGTTAAAAAAAAATCCAGTGGCCTCAACTTCCAGTTCAAAATGGCATTTGGGCAGCAGTTCCTCTATGGCTCCTTCAAACTTTGCCATAAATAATGCAATAAGGAAATATAAAGAAATACACAACACCAGCTGGGCGCGGTGGCTCACGCCTGTAATCCCAGTACTTTGGGAGTCTGAGGCAGGCAGATCACGAGGTCAGCAGATTGAGACCATTCTGGCTAACATGATGAAACCCCATTTCTACTAAAAGTACCAAAAATTATCTGGGCATGATGGCAGGCGCCTGTAGTCCCAGCTACTCAGGAGGCTGAGGCAGGAGAATGACGTGAACCCAGGAGGGGGAGCTTGCAGTGACCCGAGATCGCAGCACTGCACTCCAGCCTGGGTGACAGAGCGAGATTCTGTCTCAAAAAAAAAAAAAAAAGAAATACACAACACCAAAGTAACAGGCAGACTAATGCCAGAATGTTAGTGGAAGTTTTACAGATTACAAGGGAAATGCCACTGAATTAATGTTTAAAACAAAGCAAAAACAAAAAAGACTTCACTTAATTATACAGACACACCCTGAAAATAGAAAAGCAGACTCTTTGTCCTATGTTCACTCTCTGTCCCCAGTCTCTGTAACCCGTAGGTGTGGATTTTGAGGTAGCCTGAGCACTTTTGCCCTCTTGTCCCTCCCACCCTTTATTCTTCCACCATCATGATAAACTTTCATAGTCTGCAATTTCTAGAATATAAACAGAAATAGGAGGTAAGGCTGGGCTGGCTCAGATAAATCTGAGACGTACGGCCCATTTTTCAAGAACCTGTGACACTCTGGCTCATCTGTGTTCTTGATGTAGCCCCATAGGTCTAGGGCCAGGAACCCAGGGAGTATGACTTGAAGAAGAGACCACTTTGGTCCAGAAAGGACTACTATAATGATATCAGATCACTCTTTCATTGAAATTTTTAAATGTGTTAATGTAGGTGATGTGGCTTGTGTATTTTCTTCTGTGCGTGTGTTATAGTTTTCAGGTTTCAGTAGCAGAAATTATCCTATCTTAATATAATGAAGTAAGTAGCTTTTATCTTAGTATATTTTCAGGACATTTTGTATATGGTATGGGAACTGCCTGTTCCTTAAAGGACTGAATGGATTTTAAAAATTACAATTATTTGGTTCAGAGCATTTTTGGGGTATAATTCTCAAACTTAAAAAATTTTTTCTGTCATTACTACTCAATACAATTCAAGTTCTACTATTTCTTAGCCAGTTATCATCATTTATATTTTAAATAACCTGACTCATCAAGATTTTAAAGTTTATGACTATAGAATTGGTACACAATATGTCCTGCCTGCCTGAATTGTTTGGGAATGGTTCTTGGATTAACATGTTCTTGGACACACACCTCCAATAAATATCCACTTGGTTTAAGTTGTCATATAGAATCCTCTGTATCAAGACTTTATCCTTAAAAATATCTGATGTCTTGAAATCCATTGGGCATAAATCCAGAAGCAAGTTCCTGTCACTTTCAGTTCAGCAGGCAGGCAGAAAATTCTTTTCTTTTTATTGAAAGTTAATTTTCTATGGTTTCCATTTCCTCATCATTCCTGGGTATTGGTTTTTCTGACACTGCTTTGCCTGGACATTAACGTGTAAAGTGACCTCTCATTTTACAATTCAAAGCCCCTGTGAAGATCGAGTAAAAGGTCTGAGGGAACCAGTAAGGAAGTGGTGGAGGCCATGCCCTCTGATGATGCAAACTCTCACCTGGTTATCTGCCTGCTTGCCTCCTCTTCCTGCTGTATAAGAGGGTCCTCTGTTTTGTGGGAGCTAAGAACTCAATATGGAATGTTATTGGCCATTGGAGGTAGCAAAAACTGCTGTGCCTCTTGTAAAGGAGTTAGTCAACCTATAAAGGCTGTGGGTCTGCACAGGGATTACAAATAGGAAACAACTAAAACTATAGTGTCCAACCTAGATAGGAAGATAAAGCAGTAGGTTGGGCAAAACAGGAGTTGTTTCTATGGAGACCGCTCTGAACAATGCACTCTCTGTGGTGGGTGCGTGCTTTGAAAATATGTCAGGCTGAAGTCAGAATAGAAATCACTCAGCACCAGCTCCACTACAGTTCCCAAACAGCACTTTGAGGAATGATGAGTCCCCTAAAAAAATGATAGGAAATCTTCCAATGCAAAGAATCCCAACAGCTTCCTTCAGCCCCCAGCTGGTGATGGGAAGTTGTCACGTAAATGGAGGAACTATCTCCATTTATAGAAGAACTCTCTCCATTTATGTGGTGCCACTCCTCAACTTCAGCCACTCCTCAACTCCTTTGTTGCTTCTTCCCCATCTCCTGGCTTCCAAATATCCCAGTATCCCACGCCTGCTTCTTCCCCATCTCCCCAGCTTCCAAATATCCCAGTATCCCTAGCCTCGTGTCTCATATCTCTTTTTTCTATATATTCTCACTCACTAGGTGATCTCATCCAGGCCCAGAGCTTCAAAGACATTTATACATCAATGATTCCCCAATTTTTCTCTCTCTCCCCATCCTCCCCTCTGAACTCAGCTCTTTTATACCCAACTACTTACTTGAAATCTTTACTTTGATATCTAATATCTATCTCAAAATTAATACGTGCAAAATTGAATATGTGCAAAAATGAATTCTTCATTTCCTTGCCCAAAATGTGTTCTTCCTCCAATCTTCCCTATGTCAGGAAATGACAGCTCTTTTAAGAATTGCTTAACATAAAAAGCTGTCTTAGTTCACTTGGTGATTCTTTTGTCTGGTATTATTTGCATATTTTTCAATTGCCTCTTACATGACAACTTTTAGGATATATATTTTTAATAGACAGGAAAGATAATGAGTCTTTCCTCTGTCTCAGTTGATAAACCATATGTCTTCACACAGAGATATACTCTCTGTTGGTAGTATCAGTACAGATATTGTTTCTCCTTCTCTACCCGTGTATTTCCAATACTTCTGAGCACCATGGTACATATTTATATTACCGTATGACCTTTGACTCTTTGTCCTCCTCTTATTACTCCAGACAATTTAGCATAGTTTAAAGGAGTAGTATTATTCCTGGAGGCTCTTCCTACACAGGATTGGTGATACAAGAAGCATCTGCGAGCTACATGAATGTATCGCAACATATTCAACTGGGATGTATCCTCAACACGGGTTTTTTTTAATACAGATCCCAAGCACTTTATGCCACTCCAGTGCCACCCAACATGAAGGGAAGATGGATGGAGGGGCAGGTGGAGAAGAAAGAAACAGTTATCTTCACTGATTGCACCTGAGATTTGCTCTTTGTGAGCACACAGCTGGGCCCATCCCCAGGCTTTGTGAGAGGCCCTGAACATAAGCCTCATTAGCTTCTCAGTCAATTCCCTCTGCTGAGCAGTGCTGATTGTGTGAAGCTGTTCCCAAGCACATCTACCCCAACATCCAGTGACATTGCCACTCTACCATTCAGGAGCAATATTGGGCGAGGCTTGCATCTCCTGGGTTACGCTCTGAAAAATGGACCACAAAGACACATCCTCTGTTCTCATGATGGTTCTAAAAACATGTCTTAGGTTCCCATCACATATGCAGCCCCTGAAACTTGAGGCAGGAGCACTGAGAACGTTCTTGGGGATCTAGGAGGTATCCAGGTTCTCATTAATTCCCCTCTAGCTTTCCCTTCCTGCTGACAGTTTTTGGACTCTTACTTCAATGAAATAAGAAAAACTTTATGACATCATACTTTTTTTTCAAACTCTTTATTTTATGGTATAAACTCTATACCATTGGTTCTCCAGTCTTTATCCTTGTTCCTTCTGAGCTAAGCCATTTTTTTAGAATTCAAAATCAAAATTATTTATCTCCCACGCACCCAGCTCTTGTAAATCAGTAGTATACTGGCCTTCAAGACTGTGCTCTCAAACAAAGATTTGCAAGTCTGTTTAATAACCCCAAAGTCAAGAAAATGACTGTTAGTTGTCTTTGTGTTGGCTTCCTCTGGGTATCATTTGAAAATAATGTTATCCTTGATGCTTGAAAAGGGAGGTAAGGTAGAGTATGGAGCAGAGAAAAACGAACTATTAATATTTCAACATATATTTCTGGTTTAGGAAGTATTGATTTTTGCTTCCAGGCACCAGAAAGATTAACCGGAATACCTGGTCAAATGAGAGGGCTCTGGTAGCAGTCAGGGTCCCCTTAACTATAAATAGAAAGGGATTTAGTATAGGAAATTAGGCACTTCCAAGTTTCTGGAAGAGTTAGAGAAGCAGGGTCTAGGGTTGTCTCCAGAAATGACTTTTGGAAGAAAACTGACTAAAAGCATAGGGACTTTTTCTATAATTAGAATGTTGGTGGATGAGGAATCTAGCCAACCCCTGTTGGCTCCAGGATCACACATCACTCCATGTCTAACTGGGGGTCAAGAAGCCACCATGGGGGGAGCTGGTTCCAGAGCCATCACATGCTAACTAGAACCACATCCACAAAAAAGATACCTCGCATTTTGCCACTTCCCTCCTTGCAGAACTTGATTCTACATTCAGGTCTCACACAAGTGCCTCTGGTTATCTTGGTGCAAGGAAGTCTGGGATATATAGTTTTCAGCTTTCCATACTCTGTAATAGAGAAAGGCACACCAGGAGGAGGTTGTAAGAGATGTTCATTCCTTGATCTGCCATTTAGCTGCCGGAACTGTGGACATTAGTCAACCTCCTGGGAGCAAAGTTTCTACTCAATCCAGCTCCTGTTCCAGCAAGATACCCCAGGCCATATGTAAGAGGAACAGCCACCATGGGCTTAGTGTCTGTGAATTTATATCCTGAGCTGCCTACCTTAACCACCAAATCCCACTGCTTCTGCCATCCATACCCTTGCCTCATCCCTTCTGTTTGGTATGTAGTTCATCCAACCCTGGCCCTTCTCCCAGGTAAGCATATGTCTTCTGTGACTTGATGGAATTTCCGCAGTAGGCCTACACAGCCCTAGGACTGTCCCTTCCCATAAGGGGTCCTGAAAGTAGGTGTCTTCTTCCACTTCCATCCAATTTTTCTCACTTTCTAGGGTATGACTTATTTACAGTCAAACCTGAATGCTGGGAACAATTTAGTTTTTCAATTCTTCAACAGCAAGCTTGAAAAAAAGTCTCATTTTGGTGCACCTTCACAAAATGCTGCTATCCTACTAGGATCCTAATATCAATATGTATCGTGAAGATACAACAGGACAGATGTGGGTCACATTGGTGGTTCACACTGAAAGAATCATTTTTCTCAACAAAAAGTGCATCTTGGCTACAAAATATTGTGTGGGGTCATGACCCCATTAATTTCTTTAAATGAAATTTCAATTCAGGTAATTATATTATGCTAAATGATGTCAGACCAGTATTAAATAAGCCTGTGGAAATAATCATCCTTCGATCATGGAGAAATTGAAAGCTGCATTTTATTCACGACTGAGCACAAATAACATGTTTAGACTTCATTGTTTAGTAAAAAATGATGCATAAATTAACTCTTCCCCTTAGTTCTATTCAGACATGCCATTTTAATTCCTCTTAATGTACTCATTCATAGATTTAGTGCCAACCTATATAAAAGACACTAGTCTTCGTCTAGTAATAATTTTAGCAAAGATCCCTTTGAATCTACATGTATAGGTCATATTTTCCTTCCGTTCGATGCAACACTAAATTAAACTCAGTATGTTGCTCAGACATGTATTGGGAGAAATAGACAAAGGTTATATTGATACATGTGATTACCTGGTCTTTTCTAGGGCATGATCCTATATTATCACCCTCCACCACCCGGCCTCAGCAATCAGTGAGAGGGCTGTGTTCCTATGAGCAGTTTCACATCCTCTTCCTGCCTTTCACACTGGCCATATGGGGAACCCCTGTGGCTGTCCCCAGATACTGCAGGCTGCTGCCTCCTGGACACCTACCATTGGCCAGATCGCTCTGCCCCCTGGTCCCTGATGCCTGACTGTGTCCTTGGGTGAGATGCACCTGGGAAACTGTAGCAGTGCCACTTGGAACGAGGACATCCCAGTTAGCTATGGATCAGGACTCTTGCTCATTTTCACCACCTTTGGCCAGAGCACAGTCAAATATCCAATTCTCTACTGTGTTTCTCTCCCTTGGCTGGAACAAGGACATAGCCTCTGCGGGCCCTGGGATGCCCCACCTTGACTCACTGAAAATGGGAACCTCTCTTGGGAATGTGCAGAGCTCTGAGAGGTCGCTATCCCATTTCAACCAGAATTTCATGAATTGTGCTTTCCAATTTCATTTAGAGAAACAGTTGCTATGATTAAAATACAGGTATACTTCCTCAGAGATACTGTAGATTTAGTTCCAGACCACTGATGTAATAGTCACAGTAAAGTGAGTCACACAAATGTTTTTGTTTTCTGGTACATATAAAAGTTATGCTTACACTAAACTCTAGTCTGTTAAATGTGCAATAGCACTATATCTAAGAAAAATGTATTCAGCATACATTTATTGCTAAAGATAGAGCAAAAAGGATACTAAAAGAATCTGTCTTCCACCTCAGGGGTGAAGGGGGCAACTAGACATTCATCTGCTTATTTGTTTTGGAGCCTCTGAGCCCCCTCTGAATTTCCTCCGGCCCACTCCCCCACCACACACAACAGCAACAACAACAACACACACACAGCCTGTGGAATGGCACAGAACACACAGAAGGACACACACACACCCAAGCTTATGGGAACAGATAATTTTGAGACTTCATGTACCACCAACCCGAGAGCAGAGTTCTTGGGCAGTGGGAGCTGCTGCCTCTGCAACCTGAGGACAGAAAACTTCTATCCTGCTATTTGAAAGCAGTCCGTTCCCTGCTTCCAGCAACCTCTGCTGATGTTTACAGATGGCTTCACCATTACTCATCTACCTCTTGGGACACGAGTTTAGTTTCATTTTTTGTGAAAAATTGAGTTTAGTTTCCTTTTGTGAAGAAATCACTCCACCCTTCTTAAATCTGTCTGGAGTCTTATGTGTCATAGTCCTTCACAGCTTATCTCTTCAGCCCAGAAGAGTAACACATGTCTTCTAAAAACTGTATTATGGAATCTTCTAGACACTCAAGGAGGTACCTACCATCTATCTGACTTAATATGTATAATGCTATGCATGCATTTGAAGACCCATGTGTTCCTCCTGATTATTCATTCTTCCAGAGGGAAGCCACTATTCTGATTTTGTTGACACATATTTCTTAATTTTTCTTATTCACCTTCTTCTACTTACTTTCAAATAATCTCAGTTACATTTTGGATGTTTTTCCTGGTCCTCCTTTACCCCAGTGGTATCTTGGTCCCTCCATTACATAATGCCAGATAATGGAGGAATGTGTATGGTCTTGATTTACAACTGAATACCTGGCTTCTAAGCCTCTTATCTGATCCTGAGACCTGGCCAGCCTTCATGATGGAGGACTTTCAGATGTCTAGCCAGCCCACACCAATTCACGGCACGTCTACTGGTGGTCATGAGCCTGTGTGGGCCTCGGGGCTCCTCACCTTGTTTCACTGAAAATGGGAACCTCTCTTGGGAATGTACGAAACTCTAGGAGTTTACTATTCCAATTCATCCAGAATTTCATAAATCATGCTTTCTAGTTTCATCTGGAGAAACAGTTGCTTTGATAAAAATACGATATACTTCCTCAGAAATACTGTAGATTTGGTTCCAGACCACTGCCATAATGCAAGTATCACAGTAACTTGAGTCGCATAAATGTTTTTGTTTTCTGGTACATGTAAAAGTTATGTTTACACTAAATTCTAGTCTCTTAAATGTGCAATAGCATTATATCTAAGAAAAATGTATGTATCATAATTAAATTAAATTTTTTATTGCTAAAAAATGCTAACAATCATCTGAATCTTCAGTGAGTCACACTCTTTTTGCTAATGAAGGGTCTTGCTTGATATTGATGGCCGCTGACTAATCAGGGTGGTGGTTGCTAAAGTTTGGGGTGGCTGTAGCCATTTTCTAAAAGAAGACAACAATGAAATTTGTTGTATCAATGGACTCTTCCTTTTGCAAAAGATTTATCTGTAACATGTGATGCTCTTTGATAGCATTTTACCCACACTAGAACTCCTTTCAAAATTGGAGTAAATTATCTCAGACTGTGCCAGTGCTTTATCAACATAGGGTTTATGTACTATTCTAAATCCTTTGTTGTCATTTCACCAATGTGCACAGCATCTTCCCCAGTAATAGATTCCATCTCAAGAAACCACTTTCTTTGGTCATCCATAAGGAGCAACTCCTTATCCATTCAAGTTTTATCATGAGATTGCAGCAATTCAGTCGCATCTTCAGGCCCCACTTCTAATTCTAGTTCTCTATTTATTCCATATCTGCAGTGACTTCCTCCACTGAAGTCTTGAACTTCTCCAAGTCATCCATGAGGGTTGAAATTAACTTCTTCCAAACTCCTATTAATGTTAACATTTTGACCTCCTCTTATGAATCACAGATATTTTAAATGGCATCAAGAATTATAAATTCCTGGCTGAGTGCGTGGCTCATGCCTGTAATCCCAGCACTTTTGGAGGCTGAGGAGGAGGAATCACTTGAGGTCAGGAGTTCAAGACCAGCCTGGCCAATATGTGAAACCCTATCTCTACTAAAAATACAAAAATTTGCTAGGTGAGGTTGTTCATGCCTGTAGTCCCAGCTACTTGGGAGGCTGAGGCAGGAGAATCACTTGAACCCAGGAGAGGGAGGTTGCAGTGAACCAAGATTGCACCACTGCACTCCAGCCTGGGTGACAGAGCAAGAGACTGTGTCTCAAAAAAAAAAAAAAAAATTATAATTTCTTTCCAGAAGGGTTTCCATTTCCTTTGCCCAGATCCATCGGAGGGATCGTTATCTATGGCATCTACAGCCTTACAAAATGTATTTCTTAAATAATAGATTTGAAAGTCTAAATCATTCCTTGATCCATGGGCCATGAAATGGATATTGTGTTAGGCATGAAAACATTAATTCCCTTGTATATCTCAGGGTACTTAAGTTACCAGATGCACTGTCAGTGAGCACTAATATTTCAAAAGGATTTTTTTTCTGAGCAATAGATCTCAATAGTGGGCTCAATATATTTAGTAAACCCTGCCATAAACAAATATGCTGTCATCCAGGCTTTGTTTCTTCATTTATAGCATACAGGAGGAGTAGCTTTGGCATAATTCTTAAACACCCCAGAATTTTCCAAATGTCAAATGAGCATTGACTTCAACTTAAAGTCTCCAACTGCATTAGCCCCTAACGAAAGAGTCAGCCTGTTCTTTGAAGCTTTGAAACTAGGCATTGACTTTTCCTCTCTAGCTATGAAAGCCTTAGATGGCATCTTCTAATAAAAGGTTGTTTTGTCTACATTGAAAATCTGTTGTTAATGTGACCATCTTCATCAGTGTCTTAGCTAGGTCTTCTGGATAACTTGCTGCAGCTTTTCTACATCAGCACTTGCTGCTTCACTGTGCACTTTCATGTTCTGGAGGTAGCTTCTTTCGCTAAACCTCAGAAACCAACCTCAGCTAGCCACCGACTTTTCTTTTGCAGCTTTGTCATCTCTCTCAGTCTTCACAGAACTGGAGAGAGTCAGAACCTTGCTCTGTATTAGGCTTTGGATGAAGAGAATTTTGTTGCTGGTTTGACCTTCTATTCAGACCACTAAAACCTTCTTCATATCAGCAACAAGGCTGTTTTGCATTCTTATCACTTGTGTATTCATTGGAAAAACTCTTTTAATTTCCTTCAAGAACTTTTCCTTTGCATTTATAACTTGGCTGACTGGTCCAAGAGGCGTAGCTATTGGCCTGTCTTGACTCTTGACCAGCCTTTCTTGTTGGGCTTAGTCATTTCCAGCTCTTGATTTAAAGTGGGAGATGTGTAACTCTTGCTTTCACTTGAACACTTAGAGGCCATTGCAGAATTATTAATTGGCCTTTATTGTCTTATATGGGTGCAGTCCATGACACTCCAAAACAAATACAATGGTTATATCAAAGATCACTGGTCACAGGTCATCATCACAGATATAATAATAATGAAAACATTTGAAATATTGTGGGAATTACTAAAATGTGACGCACGTGAGCACATGCTATTGGAAAAATGGTGCTGATAGACTTGTTCAACACAGGGTTGCCACAAACCTTCAATTTGTAGAAAATGCAATACCTACAAAGCTCAAAAAAATTAAAGCACAATAAAATGAGGTATGCCTGCATGCCAAAGGCACTGATTTATTTGAGGAGTCCCCCATTTTGGGACTTGTATATGTTTCAGCTGCCATCTTTGTGCATACAGCTTTCTCCATAGTAAAAATTCTCAGGTATAAAATTTCAAGATTAAAGATACTCACATTTCAAAGATTTTGGATACATACTACCAAATTTCCCTCTGGAAAAACTGTGCCTATTTACACTATGAATGTTTGAGGACACACATAGATCATCTGTTTTAGGTTATATACTTTGCCATGCATCTAGTAACTCCAACCTATTGGTCACATTATTAAAGTTCTCTAACATTATGTTTTATCTACTTGGTTTACCAGATTGATGGTATGTCAAAATATCTTACTATTGTCTTTCTGCTTACATGTATATTACTAACAGTGTAGGATATTTGCACAGAAAGTATAATGGCTGTTATATCTTCGGGTTATCAATATTAAATTGTCCTATATATTCTATGTAATGTATTTTGGCTTGATTTTTTTTATATATAGGTGTTCAGTAAATGTTGCTGAAGTAATGAATGCCACTGCCTAGCGGAGTTCTTGACATGAGGTACATTTGAAATAAATCTTGCCTTCCTTTCAGAATCCCTTGCAGTTATGAGACTGGGCTGTCTCCTTTCATAATTGGCTCTTTGAAAACTGCCCTCATTTCAAACATGATTTTCTAATTCTCATATGAGTGGTTCCTCTTCCCTTGTATTCTTTTATCCTATTTATTATTAGTCTCTTTTATCCGACCAAAAGGTGAGACAAGACTAACTTCCATCCTGCTTTGCTAGCCTGGAATCTGAGGCTTTGGTGGCTGCTTAGAAACCAGAAATAAAGGCCCTGTAGCGGCGGGTCTTCTAATGCGTTGTGCATGAGAACGATGTGGGGAGCTTGTTAAAGTTGAGTCCTGGGCCTTCCGATTACATAATGTGATTCAATAGGTTGAGAGTTAGGCCCTTGAATCTGTATTTTTATTTTTATTTATTTATTTTTTTGAGACAGCGTTTCGCACTTGTTGCCCAGGCTGGAGTGCAATGGCGTGATCTCGGCTCACCACAACCTCTGCCTCCCGGATTCAAGTGGTTCTCCTGCCTCAGCCTCCCGAGTAGCTGGGATTACAGTCATGCACCACCTCGCTCAGCTAATTTTTGTATTTTTGGTAGAGACAAGGTTTCTCCATGTTGGTCAGATTGGTCTTGAACTCCCAACCTCAGGTGATCCTTCTGCCTCGGCCTCCCAAAGTACCGGGATTATAGGCATGAGCCACCATGCCCAGCCTTGAAGCTGTATTTTTTAAATACCTCCTGAAATGCTTCATTTGATGCAAGTGAGCTTCAGATGAGACTTTCAGAAGCACTGTCCTTGGGACCTTTCTAACTTCTCACACTGGGCATTTCGGAGCTGCTAGAATTCAGTAGTTCAGTGCTGGGTGGATTTCCCCCTTCATTGATATGCCAGAAGACTTATATGTGTTAATTTACAAAAGTTACTTTAATCTACAAAACGAAAATTAATTTCTGAGTCACTAATAAGGAGTCGTAGAATGTGTCCTTAGACACCAACAGCTCTAGGGACTCGCTCTTCCCCATTAGTAAGCACCAGCAAGGATGTTCCCCTTCGTTGTGTCTAGATAGAGTATTGGTTTTAAAGGCCAAATAGGAGCCCAGGGAATTTGATTCTGCAGCAGGAATTTCTAAAATGGAAGATACTAATAATGAACCCATAAGTTTGAACTTTTCTAATTGCTCTAATGCCATGTGCCACCTTAGAGAGAAATGGCCAGTTCAATATTCAAAGCTGGTTGGGGGAGGGAGAGATGAGGAAGAAGCAAAGAAACAAATCAAAGAAGATCTCTCCCATTTAGCATGCCCAGTACTTGGATGTGGGGAGTCGGGGGGAGGTGGAGTGACTTGCACGCCTGGAGAGAAAAGGAGAGAGAGAACCAGAATGCAAAGCAGCGGACGCCAAATGGCAAGTCTTGTGGATATTCTCTGATCCTCACTCCAGGCCTCTTCTATACCACATGGTGAATGCTTAATTAGTGTAACTGAGACACACATCTTACTTTTGCAGAGAGCATGCATCACAGTTACTCACAGACATGAGTTGAGAAACACTGCACAGTGCTTACACGTTTTCGAATTGGTCTTCCACATTGAAAAGTTGAAATATCACATACAAATTCAGGTTGCTGGCTTCCCCTAAAAAATGGGAAGATCTACCAAGCTAGATCCTGTTTCCAACTTGAGATCTCAGTGGGAGCTGAGGATCACCTGTCCTAAGAGAGGCTTCTTAGGTTGCTATGATCTCTACCACTCCACCTGTCCATTTGAGTTCCCAACCACTACTTCAGGCCCCTGAAGCTTTTGGTCTTACATGTAATATTTAAAAGCTGACCCCTGTGTCAGCTGACCTTTCCTTCACTTCTCATTTAAGGAAAGGTAATTTCTCACTCGCATGGAGAGGGCTCTGTCTTCCACCCACTGTCACTCTGGAAAAAGTTAAGGGGACAGAGAGTGTTCACAGGGAGGCCTTGGTCACCTAGCAGAGATGTCCATTGATCCCCTCCTCTACAGCCCCAGTGGATGGCAGTTACATCTTGTCCAATAATAATCTACTAGGGTGACCTCCAGCTAGAGTGACCAACTCATCCTAGTTTGCCCTAGATGGATTTGGGCACTGAAAATCTCATATCCTGGAAACTCTCTTTCCATCCAGGCCCAAGCAAGAGCAAGATGGGACCGTTGGTCAGCCTATCTTCATCCGGATAAAGGGGCTCCGGCATTGGACACTGTGGGCATCTGGCTCTGGAGCAGACTTTTGGGCTCGGAAAGTTCAAAGGGTCATGAAGAGAAGTTATAGGCAGTCTGCAGTAAGAACTCATATATGCTGGCAGACAGGGGAGCAATTTAAGATGTAACTTGTCTTTCTGTTGGGCTGGGAAAATTAAACAAATTAGACCACTTCTCGCCCTGCTCTGTATATCTAATACAGCTGAACAAGGATTTAATGATTGAGAGTGGCCAACCATCTAACCTGGCCTAGGACTGTTGGCTCCTGCCTCCTATCTGACCGGGCACTCATGAAAGCTGTCATCTGTCTACCTGGCCTCCTGGGTCCAAAGGAGGTTGTCTTTTCCTATAATCATAAGGGTAATAAATAGAGATTTTTAATTAGTTTAAATTATCTAGGCTGAAGATCCCTTTCATAACACTTATGTCCATACTTTGATGCAAACATTTGCCTTTCAAATGATTTCAGGGGCTATTTATGAAAGTGAGGATTGGCCTGTACCAGCTTCTGTAATGCGGAGACATAGTTAGGCATATTATGGATCAATGACTTTACCAATCTATGAGTTTCATTTTCTACTTTTTGTTACATTTGTTGTCAGTCTTAAAATTAATCTGTGCTTTTTATGTGAAACACTTTTAAAATCCAGACAAGTATAAAGAGTAAAACAATATATTATTTCCCACATAAACCCATTTTTATTGACTTTATAGACATAATTTGTATCTTCTTTTTTTCATTTAATGTAATTTCATAAGCAAGGATAATGTTAAGAAATATTTAACAACTAGGAGGACATAAGCACAGACCCAATGGGGATGAGGTCCATGCCAGGCTGGCTATGGGGTAGAGGGGGTCCTGGAGTCCCAGGCTCTAAGAGACCTGCACCCTTTAGATTGTGGGGTTGTAGGTAGATTTGAGAGGCAGGGGAGGTTCCAGACAGCGAGAAGAGCAGAGGTGCACTCAGGTCCACGGGCTATTAACCATGACCAAGACCTTTAAAAATCTTTGTCAGCATGAAATACACATAGATATAGATACATTTTAGGTATAGATGTGTATGTGTGTGTAATACATGCACATAGTTTTAAATTAAAAATCAAATGCTGCTAAGTAGCTACTAGAAGCTATTACTCTCAAATTTTTCTTCCAATATTTTCCTCCATATTATTCACATACACACACACATATACATATATATATACACATATATCACCTGCAATAACAGGAAGTTGATAAATATGTAAATACACACATGAACACATATGTACATACATATGCACACATATGTGTGTGTTTAGGTGTTATTTATTGACTTTTATTGCAGGCAGAGGTTTTTGTTAGTTTTTCCCACTCCCTCGTCCTCCTGATATGATTACATGACAGTTTTGGTTCAATCTGTACTCAGTGGTTTTATCATTCTGACTATGCAAATATTGCTCACTGCCAAATGAAACTGAAAGCTGTGATTACATTTTCTTTCTTAGAGAGGAAGTTCAGAGCATAACAGGCTGCTTGAATCCCATTCTGGCACCTCAGGCCAGTCTTTCTATTTTTTCCCTCCTGAATAATGGAGATATCAATAGTACCAACTTGCTAATGTGATAGTTACAATTAAATGAGATAATATGTGTAAAAGGCCTTAGAACATTAAGTCATATGATGGAAGTAGTCAATAAAATATAAAAAAAAGCAATGATTATTACTACCTTTTATCTTTATCTTGGAGTTAATGTTGCCTCATTGAAATTTTTTCTTCATTTCTTTTAATCTCTTAGTCTTCTGACACCCTTCAACAATTACATAAAACACCTCTTACCACAATGTTCTTCACGTTCAAATCTCTTAGGTAGCCGATCACAGTTGGGAAATTTATAAGGAGTAGTGGTGATTATGATAAATGGAAAGAGATATCCATCGAGAGTTTCTCTGTCTGCCCAATGTTATTAAGACAGGCTTCCCTTTTGCCTACTGCACAGCTGACCTGTGGGAGCTACCTTGCCATCATTCTTGGATTTTGCTTGCCTCCCTCCTGTTAGAGACCTTTGCTTCCTGAACTCTATGCTTTTCTCTTACTATAAATCCTAGCTTTGGTACAAAACAGCCTCTTGTAGTTTCTTGAGAGGATTTCAATGAAGATAAATGTAGGTATATTTTTTGAAATTTTGCTGGCCAAAAAATGCCATTACTCTACTCTTCTGTATGATTGGTAGTTTGGCTGGATACAGAACTCTAGATCGAAGATTCTTTTCTCTCAGATTTTCCAAGGCATTTTTGTCTTCTAGAATCCAGTGTTGTTATTGTTGAGAAAAATCTGCTGCCTTCTTGTTTCAGCCAAAGGGGCTCTCTGGAAATATTGAGGATCTTTATCTCCAGAGTGTTCTGAAATGTCATGATTATGTTGGTGTGGGTCTCTTCCCCACATATCCCTCCCATACATTATGATGGCCATGAGGGCCTAGAAATCTGGAAACAAATATCTTTTAGTTCTGGAAAATGTCCTTGCATTTTTTACTCCTTGGTGATTTCCTTTCCCACTAATTTACTTATTCTTCCTTTTGGAAATCTGTTAATTGAATGTTAGCCTTCCCAAACAGATTCCAGGATTTCCATGTATTTCTCACCTTTTTCTTCCACTTTCGGGGGATATCCACAGTTTTATCTTTCAACATTTTATTGAATGTTTTCTCAGCTGTCCTATTTTAATTTCCAAAATGATAGTCTCACTCATTAGCAGCATGAAATTTCACTTTATAAACAGATTTACTTCATATTTCACTTTATAAACATAATTTACTTAAATCATCTCTTTATATTACACATGTAGACTGCTTACAGATCATGATGCAATAAACATGCCTATGTCATGTCTCTGATTCAATATAATTTTCCAGAACTACGCTTACTGAAACAAAAATGAGAATATTTTGAAGTTCTTAATCTTACCAAAATGCTTTCCCAAAATTTGCATACATCTGTATCACCCTGCAGACAGTAGTGTTATCATTTAATATTTGATAATATGATAGATGAAATTTCATCGTTGATGTTGATGTTTTGTTTTCACTTATTTCATTGCTATAGAGATTAAACTGTTTCTTGGATTCATTATGTGTTTTTGTTCTTTCAGGACCTATTTACTGCATTTTGGTATTTTAATAGATTTGCTTGAAGTGTTAAATATTAGGCATGTTAATATTTTGTTGGAAACATTTGATCCAAATGTCTCAAAAGCTTATGCATTTTGTTTTGATATTATTTTATAATATTCACTAAATCTTATTTTTTCATCATCAAATTTATCAATATTTTTCTCTTCTATGTAAACATAATAATCAAAACCAAAGAAGGAAAGCAAGGAAGAAAAATTGCCACAAAGACATAATAAAGATTTAAAAAGTAATATTCTTACTGTATAGAGTATATTCAAATCAATGGGAAAATTCTACACCCCCATTGGAAAACTTGTGCATAAGAAAACTTACAGAAAAGACAAGTAGTTAATAAGCATCTGAAGTACATGTTCAACCTCATTAGTCATCTAAGGAGAGTAAATTAAAATGTAACACTAATTTTTGCCCATGAAATTAGAAAAGATTAAAAATAATAATGTTGGCTAAGAGTGAGGTGAGGTTGGAATTCTCAAGCTAATAGGCGTGTAAATGGGTTTAACCTTTCTGAAATTAATTTTATAACTTACATCTAAAATCTTTAAAAATCCCATAGCTTTTTGCATAGTAATTACACTTTCCTAACTCTGTTCCAAGTAAATAATAAGATGAGAGCACAGTGAACACAAAGATACCACAGAATCATTTAGGACCAAATAAATTAAAACATCATAAATTTCCAACGCCAGAGGAATGGTTTAAAAATCCATGGCACATATGATATAATATTGTTCCATCATTAATATGATATTCACAGAGAACTTTAAGTGTTATGGAAATACTTATAATGTTTAGTAAAAAGGAACATAAAGCTATATCAGAGTAAGATCTCAACCATCTAATATGTAAATAGAGTTATAGGATTAGTCGTGTGTGTGTGTGTGTGTGTGTGTGAGGAGACACATATTTAGAGAAAGGGGGAGAAATAGTGACTACCACAAAGTTATTGAATTAAGGGTGATTTTTATTTCTTTTTGTACTTCTACTTTTCTAAAATGTGTATATAAAATGCCTTTAGAAAAGATTAAATGTATGGCTTCCTATTTTTCCTAACAAGTCTAGTAAAAGAGAACTTACTGTGTCAAAATAATTCATTTTTCTTAGAAAGCTGTTAAGAATTTTGTTAGTTTTTAAATATTAAAATTAGATTTTCCTAAAGTTCCTAATCATTATAATGTCTTCTCCTTTGATCCATCCAGAATACATCTTATATCTCTTCTACATAGCAGTTATTAGCTATTACTCCTTTTTAGAATCTCATCCTTTTATGAGCAATTTTTTCCTACTGTAGCTCCTGGGCCTATAAAGACAACTGACACAAACTAATCATACAGCAAATATTTGTTGAATGAATTAAACATAACCTAGGTCTTCCATATCTTAGATGTGTTTTTCAGTCTCTCTCTCGGTTAAACTTTATTTCCATTTGTCGATGTTCTTAAGTTGTGACTTCAAAGAGATTAAATATGGTCTAATCTCTCTCTCTCTCTCTCTCTCTCTCTCTCTCTCTCTCTCTCTCTCTCTCTCTGGATAATATATCATGTATACCACCTGGGATTGCATTAATTTATTTGGCAGCCATATCACACTACAGGCTAATATTGGCCTCTCTGAATGCTAAAACTGCTATGTCTTTTATGGATGTGTCTGTCCACTCATGACTCTCCACACTTGCATTTGTTCAGTTGTTTGTGGGGCTTTTTTGGACCATGTACAAGACCTTACATAAATCCTCATTAAATTAAACTTTTTAGATATAAATGCAAATGGTTTGGGGTCATGATTTTGTCTTTTATGTATTCATGTCTCTTTGCAGCTTCCTATCATACACAAATTTAATGAACAAGCCCTCTATCTCCTCATCTAAGCTACGGGCAGGTTTCTATAGTTATAAGAAAGGTACTTTTGAGTTATTCGTCATTTGGAGCAAATTTTCTCAATAAATTACAAATCTCTATATTGTCTATGCTATACTTTTCCATTTTATCGACTACAATATCACAGGAGATCATGGCATAACTCTTGCTGTGGCTGACATGTACAATTACTGCATCGCTATGAAGAATGCAACCCAGTTTATCCCTATAGTCAGTCTCTCCCTCTTCAGGAATTAAATATACTTGGAAAATCACATTCTAATTCCATTTTAAGGAAGATAACTATTTTCCTATTTTCTCCACAATCTGCCCAGTAGCCCCCGTCTTCAGTCCTGATCTTCAGTGGATGGGGCACTCTGTGTTATTATCTCCTTTGGGCATCTCATGCCAAATCAGCTCTCAAAATAGGTTCTCTAGGGCTTTTTCTACAAGCTTCAGTTTTTTCTTTTTCTTCATACCCCAATTTTAATTTAGTAGTAAGCCCCTTCAGATCACCTTCAAAATACATTACAAATATGACCATTGAATACCACTACACTGTTATGACTCTGGTGTAAACCATCTCTTCCCCCCATCTGAAGAAACACAGTAGCCTCATAGACAGTCTCCTAGATGCTCTCTTACCACTCCACCCCAAGTTCATCAGCCACACAGTGGGAGATAAAATTTTATTTTCTGCATAAAATAAAAACCTAAAGTCCTTACCATGTCCTGCAAAGCCCCATATGATTTTTCCCTATTAATAAAAAATTACCTTCCTACCCTCCTCCCTCTTGTCCCATGCTCTAGTTAGAGAGATCTTCTCTCTGCTCCTCAATTCTACTAAGCATCTTCTCCTTCTCAGGACCTTTGCACTTGTGTTTCTTTCTGCTTAGAGCACTCCGACTATGGAGGCAGGCATTGCTGGATGGTTTGTAGTTAGGCCTTCACTTTATTTGTTCCATTTTAGTAATTGTCTCTTTCAAACTGTACTTACTACAGTGTTATCTAATACGTACTCTCAGTACCAAACATAGTATCTGGAAGATTGTCTTATCCAGCACATGCTGATTCCTGATGTTACAGAATGATTGTGTTCCTCTCAAATGTATAGGTTAAGCCTAACTCCCAAAGTAGCTGTGTTTGGAGAAAGGACCCTTGAGATAATTCATGTTAAATGAGATCATGTAGGTGGGGCTTTAATCCAATGGGAATGGTGTCCCTTTAAAAAAAAAAAAAAAAAAAAGCAGGAGACATCAAAGAAAAGACCATATGACGACATAGCAAGAAGGCAGCTATTTGCAAGCCCAGGGGAGAGACCTCAGGAGAAACCAAAACTGACACCTTAATCTTGAACTTCCAGCCTCTAGAACTGTGAGAAATAAATTTCTCTCACTTAAGTTACCCAGTCTGTGCTATTTTGTTATGACAGCCCTAGAAGACTAATACACCTGGCTAATATTTTTATTTTTATTTTAGGGTTCTTAGGGTCTAAATGTTTGCATACACTCAGAATAAACAAATATTATAAAAATTATTCATGGTTAAAAGGCACATTCATAAATATTAAGAATATATGTATCCACAAGAAAAAAACCCACCAAAACAGTCTTTATTCCTACATTTCTCTGTGATTTTTTCACTTTTCTAAAGCTTTCAGCAGGTTGTAGATAGAAGGGTCCATCCACTAATTTGTCAGCTGTTGAAGAGTACCTTCTGTCTTAGTCTATTTTCTGTTGCTATAATAGAATACCACAGATGGGATAGCGTATAAAGAAAAGAAATGTATTTAGTGTACAGTTATGGAGGCTGGGGAGTCCAAGAGCATAGCACTGGCATCTGATGAGGGCCTTCTTGCTGTGTCATAACATGGCACAGGGCATCATATGACAAGAGGGCAAGAACGAGAAAGTCAGAGCCCACTTTTGAAATAAAGCTACTCTCTCAACAAAGAACCCACTTCTGTGATAGTGACATTAATTTATTCACAAGGGAAGAGCCCTCATTAATTTGTTAAACTATTCATAAGGTAGAGGGATTATGTTTCCAATATAAGAACTTTTAGGAGACACATTCAAGCCATAGCACTTTTCTACAAGTCAGACACCTAGGGATGTTTCTCCTGCTTCTCTGCACCAACTTGCTGCAAACCTGTGGTCATCTCTCCACCAGCTGCCTCCCTCTGTTTTTCTTGCTTGCTTTATCCTTCCTTTTCCCTTTTTCTCTATCCCTAAGCTGGCTGGGTGTGGTAGGCTGAATAATGGTGGCCCAAAGATGTCTATACTCGAATCCCCAAAATCTACGAAATGTTTTCTTACGTTTAAAAGAAAAGAAGGCCAGGTGCAGTGGCTTATGCCTGTAATCCCAGCACTTTGGGAAGCTGAGGTGGATGGATCACCTGAGGTCAGGAGTTCCAGACCAGCCTGGCCAGCATGGGGAAACCATGTCACTACTAAAAATACAAAAATTAGCCAGGTGTGGTGGTGCACGCCTGTAGTCCCAGCTATTCGGGAGGCTGAGGCATGAGAATCACTTGAACCTGGGAGATGGAGGCTGCAGTGAGTGGAGATCATACCACTGCACTCCAGCTTTGGGGATAGAGAGAGACTCTGTCTCAAGAAAAAAAAAAAAAAAGAAAAAGAAAAGAAAAGAGCTTTGTAGGTGTGATTAAATCAAATATCTTGAGATGAAGAGATTATTCTGGATTATCTGAGTGGGTTCAATATAACCACCAGGGTCCTCATAAAAGGGAGGAAGGAAGATAAAAGACAGAAGGCAATGTGATAAATAGAAACAGAGACAGAAGATGCTATGCTGCTGCTTTGATGATGGAGGAAGAGGCCAAGAGCCAAGAAATGTATGTGGCCTCTAGAAAAGCCAAGTAAACAGATTCTCCTCTAGACCCACCAGAAGGATCCCAGTCCTGCCAACCCATTTTAAACTCTAACCTTCTGAACTGTAAGATAATAAATTTGTGTTGTTTCAAGCCACTATATTTGTGACAGTTTGTTACAGCAGCAGTAAGAAGCTAATGCACTAGCTCTCTGGGAAGCAGAAGAGAGTGTCTTAATTTGTTCTGTACCCTGCAGTTTGTGAAACAACATGCATACAAATAAGCTTTCTATTGTAATAGGAGTTTTACTGCTAGTAATTAGAGAGAAATCAACCACATATAAAATGTTTAATAACCCAGCAGGTATAGGAATTGACTCTATTGGCATTTCTGTTGACAATGCTTAGCATGAAGAAATAATGCTAGAGTGACAATTACTAGAAATTACAGAATGCCCAAAGAGCACTGACACTAGTGCTATGTGTTCAGGTGACATAGGTGATAATCTATGAACTCTCTGCTCAATTCATTTCTAGAGTCTCTGATGAGAAGAAAGAAAGAAAGACTTTTGAAAAACTGCCAAATGTCAGACCTAAGATCTATGCCAAAGGCAAACTCTAAAATATGTTAATTCTTATGTAATAAAAGACTTCCTGAAATAAAAAAGTATACTTATTAATCTAATGACACAACATCTGAAATTTGCTTCAAAATTCTCCATAGGAAAGAGAGGACTAGAGGAGTATAGGTAAGTCATTCAAAACTTATTCTACTATTTTTTATCCTTTTGTGTATGTTTGAAATATTCTTTCCTGTTTTAACACTACAGGGCAAAGAGCCAGAAAATGCCCATCAGGTAAACAAGCACACACAGTGTTTGCCACAAATTGCTTCTGGGATTGGCTATTAATCCAACTATCAAAATGCAATGTTTTCTTCTGTTCTGTGTGCTTTTACATGTCATCTTATTTAGTAGCACTTGATTATCATGTAGATGAAGAAATTGATGTTCTAAGTGAGTTATTTTGTCTAAGATCACAAAGGAAGTAACTAATGAGGCTGGGACATAGACCTGAGACTTCTAACTCCAGGTCCTCACCCCTTTTCATTACAGAGCCACTGTTCTAACAAGCTACCATTAGGCGAAGGAATCCCCAAACCTGATTCTTCTGGGATCTAAATAATGTATATTTCACACCCAGAGTGTGACTTGTTTGTGATGATCTCTTCAAGAATTATATGTGGAGCCCTGGGCTTCATATCATCATACTGAAAAGATCCTGTGGATAGAAGGCCAGGGGAGAAGCTGTCTTAATATTTCAAAGGCCAAGGGCAAGAGTACAAATGGAGGAACATATATTTTGTTTAAATATATAAAAGTTATAAACCAATCATTGAATAAAATGTTACTTCTAATCTTGACAAATGTATCTTCATAAAGATAAAATCAAAAAATATGTATAAAGTTATGATTTTAATTTAAATCAAAAGTGATTACATTTAGTTATTGCTGCATCTGGGTGCCTGTGAATAGTCTGGCAATGTTTGGATAAACAACAATATTAAGACATACATAATTCAAAATTGACTATGTATGTATTTCATTACATTCATTTTTTTTTTGTCTCCATTCTGGAAAAATCCTGTTCTATTGACAGCAATGTTCTGAGAATGTAAAGCTGAGACATATATTTGAACTCTAAAAATCTGTGTAAATTTTAGTTAAAAATCTTAATTAAAGTAAATGTAAAAAATTAATTAAAACTATATTATGTGCTCTCAGGTTAAATTTTCTCCTAAAATATAAGAAATACAACTGGTGAATATCAACTTTTATTTTACTTTTTGAAATTAATCTTATCAAACTTTTTTACATGAAAGCATTCACAATTATCATATACCATATCCATCTAATTGTCAAAGTAAAAATTTGTGTTATGCACTACAAAAGTTATGTATAGACCGACACATATAAAAATTTAAGTGATGTGAATTATTTGATATTATAAAATATTCCTCAGCTGCCATTTGCAATTGTTGGGATTTCATACTAATTTATGAGAAACTCTGAAAACATGAAATCAAACAGAAGCAAAAAAGTAGACACTCAGCATTATAGAGAAATTATAGTTCGTTGCACAAGAATTCATTGTATGCATGCTATCTGAGAGCAGAGATTTGACAAGTCAATTAATTTATCTTTTCACTTTACTAGGCACTTTCACTGCTCCAGTTCTCTTGACTTCAAAGCCATTTGTGTCCAATATCAACAGCAGCATAACCCACAAACCTTACAGTATTATTGAAACAGTTACTTTGTACTTTGAGCACATAGAACAAGAAATGTACTGAAGCATTTCCTTGGGGCCTGAGTGGTGTTACCACAAGAGCAAATGTTGAGTTATGGGTAACAATGAACAAGCACTGACTAGTTGCCAAAAGTATTATGTGTTATTTACCACATTCACTGGTGTTTATGATATGTACAGCCTCAGTTTGAGCAAGAGTCCCTATATTTCAGGAGTTAAGGTAGCACTGAACAGGCAGCCTGACTTATATACCAAGGCAAAGTCCAGATTCTAGCACATTCTTGTGATAAAGTCAATTTGCATCTTTCTGTAAACACTTTGATCTATTTAAATGTTATTTCAATGTTTTGATATAAAAGATAAGCAATTAAGACTTTATAATTACTCCTTTAGTGAAACAATTTGAAAACATTGTACATTATCACAGAGTTCATAAAGTCAGATTTCATGCTTACAAATAACATGTCGATTAGGCAGAAAGAAGATCCTGGGAAAACAGAAAAGGAGACAATAGTTTGAGTGAGAAGTGGCAGAGTTCATACTACTGTTCTCAGGTCCAGTCCTAGTCTCAGCCTCTGCATCCCCACTTCTCCTTATAGCTACTGGATATTGATTCCTGCCTTGCAGGCTCTGTTCACGTCAGTTGCCAAAATCCATCCTGACCTCAAAGAGAGGAAATAAACTGCTCCAACCTCTTGTTTGGATGCATGAACTAGGCCTTGTGCCCAAAGCACATTCTTGCCTCAGGGTCTTTGCACTGGCTGTTATCCCTGCCTGCAAAATTCTTTCCCAAGATATTCACCATGTTTCCTTATCATTAAACTCTTTGCTCAAATGTCACCTTCTAAGTGAAGCCTACCCTGACTATCCCATTTAAAATTTCCATACTCCTTCCAAACTTAAAATCTGTTTGTTTTTTCTATACTAATTATTACTTGTTTATATAACATAATTTATTTATTTATCATAATTTTTCTCTTTCTTTCCACTGGAATATGAGCAACATAAGAGCAATAAGATTTGTCTTATTTTTTACTGATGTATCTCCAGCACCTAAAATTGCCTAACAGAGTAGGTGCATGATAAATATTTGTTTAATGAATAATTGAATCCCCAAGTTGTTGGTCTATTGTAAAGAATCAATTATTAGAGCAACTACTCTTGTTAAGGTGACTTGTAGGCCTAATCTTAAAGTCTACAAACCTATTCTTGCCATCTCCATCATAAAATCAGATCCTGAAGCCAATGTGCCTGCTCAAGCCCTACTGTAGGTTTGAGATGGCAGTGGTTCTGCTGTAAACAGCTGGTACTGCATTTTTACTCTTTTGACTTCCACAATTCTGAGGCCTCTGTTTCCCAGCTTGACATTGTTTCTTTGAAGGCTTGGTCCCAGTGTCTTTTAGTTAGGATCCCGAGAAGCCTATACACTGCCTCTTCAACTTCTCCTAATATCTTAACCTAGTCAAAGCTTGTCTACATTGATCATTGTGATCTCCTTTCCATAAGCAAGTATCTGATTACTAGATAGGAAGGTCTTAATAGACATTTACATTAACTAGACCTGTGTTGACCAGCCCAGTCTTTTATGTTGTAGGCCACTGTATTATACTCTGATTTTACCTGGCTGTTTTAATGGTTTATCCAGCCACCTACAGGTTGACCCATTGTTCTCCTGAAAGCAAAAAAAGTCACCTATTAAGCATATTTGAAATTCTTGTTCATATATTGGTGAGTGTCACAGACAGACTTTTGCCTATGCCTAAGAGCAGAAGTTCCAAGTACTCCCACTATACATGAATATGTCTCTAGTAAGGCCAGGCCTTGCTTGGTTACTTTTACTTGGGGCTTTTAGGAATCTCTTTGTTCCACTTCACTCAAGGGCACTTGTGCCCAGCAAAGAAGCTCTGCTCAACCTATGTACCTGCTTTATTCCTTCTAGCTCTGCTCCCAAGGTAGACCATGACTCATCCTCTCCTAACTGGTTTTAAGGTAGATTTCCAGGATGACCTTACTTTGGTACAGAGGAGTGGATTGATGTATTATTCTGTCCTCACATTGCTAGAATGAACTACCTGAGACAGGGTAATTTATAAAGAAAATAGATTTAATTGGCTCACAATTCTACAAGCTGTACAGAAAGCATGACTGGGGAGGCCTCAGGAAATTTGCAATCATGGCAGAAGGTGAAGAAGAAGCAGGCACATCTTACATGGCTGGAACAGGAGGAAGAGAGAAAGAAGGGGAAAGATGCACAATTTTAAACAACCAGATCTCATGAGAACCACTCACTATCATGAGAACAGCAAGGGGGATGTCCACTTCCATGATTCAATCACCTCCTACCAGGCCATTCCTCCAACACTGGGAATTACATGAGAATTACTGGGAATTACATTCCTCCAACACTGGGAATTATTTGACATGAGATTTAGGTGGGAACACAGAGCCCAAACATATCATTCCACTCATGGCCCCTCTCAATTCTCAAGTTCTTCTCACATTTCAAAACACAACTACGTCTTCCCAACCATCCCTCGAAGTCTTAACTCATTCCAGCACTAACTCAAAAGTTCAAGTCCAAAGGCTCATCTGAGACAAGGCAAGTCCCTTCCACCTATGAGCCTGTAAAAAACAAGTTGATCACTTCCAAGATATAATTGAGGTACAGGCATTGAGTAAATGCTCCCATTCCAAAAGGGAGAAACTGGCCAAAGCAAAGGGGCCACAGGCTTCATGCAAGTCCAAAACCCAGCAGGTCAATCATTAAATC
Organism: Rhinopithecus roxellana; assembly: GCF_007565055.1. Classification (NCBI taxonomy): domain Eukaryota; kingdom Metazoa; phylum Chordata; class Mammalia; order Primates; family Cercopithecidae; genus Rhinopithecus; species Rhinopithecus roxellana. The sequence continues at coordinate 11,769,137 of NC_044565.1, read as the reverse complement.
TCAAAGTTCCAAAACAATCTCCTTTGACTTCATGTCTCACATCCAAGCAACACTGATGCAACGGGTGGGCTTGCAAGGCCTTGGATAGCTCTGCCCCTGTGACTGCAGTGTACAGCCCCCATAGCTGCTTTCATAGACTCGTGTTGAGTGTCTGTAGCTTTTCCAAGTGCACAGTGCAAGCTGTCAGTAGATCTACCACCTGTACTCTGGAGGACAGTGGTCATCTCCTCACAGTTCCACCAGGCAGTGTTCCAGTGGGGAATCTGTGTGGAGACTTCAAACCCACATCTCTCCTCTGTACTGCCCTAGTAAAGGTTCTCCATGAGGGCTCCACCCCTGTAGCAGACTTCTGCCTGGACATCCAGGTGTTTTTGTACATACTCTGAAATCTAGGCAGAGGCTACTAAGCCTCATCTCTTGCCCTCTGTGTACCCACAGGCTTAACATCATATGGAAACCACCAAGGCTTACAGCTTGCACCCTCTGGAGCAGTGACCTGAAACACATCTGGGACCCTTTTAGCCACGGCTACAGCTAGAGTGGCTGCAACAAAAGGAGTGGTGTCCTGAGGTTGTACAGGACAGCGGGGCCCCGGGCCCAGCCCAGGGAGCTATTTTTCCCTCCTAGGTCTCCAGGCTTGTGATGGGAGGGGCTGGCTAGCAGGTCTCTGAAATGCCTTTGAGGCATTTTCCCCATTGTCTTGGCTGTTAACATTCAGCTCCTCTTTACTTATGTAAATTTCTGTAGCTGGCTTGAATTTGGGGTTTTCTTTTCTACCACATAGTCAGGCTGCAAATTTTCCAAACTTTTTATACTCTGCTTCTCTATTAAATATAAGTTCCATTTTAAAATCATCTCTTTGTTGATGCATAGCATATGAACATATGCTGTTAGAAGTAGCCAGGCCACTTCTTGAACACTTTGCTGCTTAACAATTTCTTTCACCAGATACCCTAAATCATCTCTCTCAACTTCAAAGTCCCATGGATTCCTAAAACAGGGACACAATACTGCCAGTCTCTTTGCTAAAGCATAGCAATGGTGACCTTTACTTCAGTTCTCCATAAGTTCCTCATCTCCATCTGAGACCACATCAGCCTGGACTTCACTGTGGCTATCATTATCAGCATTTTGGTCACAACCAGTCAACAAGTCTTCAGGAAGTTCCAAACTTTCTCTCATCTTCCTACCTTCTTCTGAGCTCTCCAAACAGTTTCAACATCTGCCCATTACCAAATTCTGAAGCTACTTCCACATTTTCAGGTATTTTTATAGCAATGTCCCACTGCAGGTACCAATTTTCTGTTCTAGCATTGCTATAAAGAATACCTGAGACTGGGTAAGTTATAAAGAAAAGAAGTTTAATTGGCTCACAGTTCCATAGGCTGTACAGGAAGCAAGGCTGGGGAAGCCTCAGGAAACTTACAATCATGGTAGAAGATGAAGGGGAAGCAGGCATGTCTTACATGGCTGAAGTGGGTGGGGGGAGAGAGAAGGGGGAAGTGCTACACACTTTCGAACAACCAGATCTTGTGAGAGCTCATTCACTATCATGAGAATAGCAAGGAGGGAATCTACCCTCATGGTCAATCACCTCCCACCAGGCCCCTCCACCAACATTGTGAATTACAATTTGACATGAAATTTGAGTGGAGACATAGAGCCAAACAATATGAATTGAGCATTGACTCTGGAGTTGTATGGACCTGGGTTTGACTCCCATCTCTGCTGCTTGTAGGCTTATATTTCTCTGAGACTGTTTTCTCATTTTTGAAGATGGAATAATAGTAAAGCATTATTATGAAACTTAAATGAGACAATATATGAAGGGTCTAGAATAAATCTCTGCTTATGGTGAAATCTTTTTTTTTTTTTTTTTTTTTTTTTTTTTTTTTTTTTTTTTTGAGACAGAGTCTCACTCTGTCACCCAGACTGGAGTGCAGTGGCACAATCTCGGCTCACTACAAGCTCTGCCTCCCAGATTCACACCATTCTCCTGCCTCAGCCTCCCGAGTAGCTGGGACTACAGGTGCCCGCCATCATGCCAGGCTAATTTTTTATATTTTTAGTAGAGACGGGGTTTCACTGTGTTAACCAATATGGTCTCGATCTCCTGACATCGTGATTCACCCACCTTAACCTCCCAAACTGCTGAGATTACAGGCATGAGCCACCATGCCCGGCCAGTGAAATCTTAATAGTTGTTTTCTTTAGCATAAATATTAAAAATGTTATTTTAAAAGTTGGCTGCAATTTGAGCTAGTTGGCAGTGGTTCTCAAATATGAGTATACCTAAGATTCCCAAGAGGACACAATACAACTTATATTGTATGACTATCAAGAATGTATAGCCTGAATCTCATTCCAAGAAAACAATCAGACAAACCCAAATGGAGGGACATTCTACAAAACGAATGGCCAATGCTCTTCAAAAAAATCAAGTTATTAAAAAGGAAAAGTACTGTTTCAAATTAAAGGAGACTAAGGAGACATAACAACTAAATGCAAAGCATAATTCTGATTGTATCTTGAATTTTAAAAAAATGTGTACAAAGGCCTTATTGGAACAGCAGGCAAAATATAAATATAAGCTCTATATTAAATAATACTGTTATATCAATATTATATTTCCTGAGTTTAACAGTTGTATTGTGGTTAAGAGACAGCCTTATTTTATATATGCTGAAATGCCTAGGGTGAAATGTCCTGATGTCTGCAATTTACTCCCACATGATTCCAAAAGTGTGTCTGTGTGTGTGTGTGTGTGTGTGTGTGTGTGTGTGTGTGTGTGTGTGTGTGAGAGAGAGAGAGAGAGAGAGCCAGAGAGAGAGAGAGAGAGAATAAAAGAGACAAAGCTAATGTGACAAGATGTTTATGATTGGTAAATTGGTAAATCTGGAAGGGTTGTGGATGTTTGTTGTTTGTTCTTGCAACTTTTATATAAGCTTCGATTACTTTTTTCAAAATGAAAAGTTGAAATCAGAGATACATAGGGAATTGCTTGAAAATGCAAACCACCAGATCCTTTCTCAAAGGAGGTCTGCTTTGTAAACTATTGCCCCTAATGATCCTGATTTGGGTCATCTCTGCCAGACACCCTCCACTTGTCCCTCTGGATCCACCCTGCATTCTTCTTCTGAGAAGTGAAGATTAGGATCTGTCTGGGACACTTCAAAAGCCTCTCTTGCATTCTGGTTTCCAGTTATTCTCAGTCAATGGAGAATCTTGGAAGGAAGTGAAAAGGAGGGAAGAGAAGATCAAGGTATTTTTCCCCATCCTCACCCTGCTGGATTGCCTGGGGCTAGCTGTAGCCCTTAACTGAAGGTCCCTTTCTCCTAAAGATGGTCTTTTATATGCAGGACTCTCTCATTCTTGCTTAGAACAACCTCTTCCTTCCTTTGTCCTTTGGGATTACAGGTGGTTATAGTTCTGTTGCTAGCCCCAGGTTACTCCAGTATCCATGGCAGTTCCCTGTCATCTGCCCATATATTTGTAAAGAGTCCCTTATGAAACTCTCCTCAAATTATCCTAATTTAATAATCAGCTAATCAGCTTCCATTGAGACTCTGCCTAGTATGTGATCCCAGGTCCACATCTTGAAAACACTGTTACAGGATGAAATAATATTTTTTAGGAAATGTTTGCTTTTTGTTTAAGAAATTGACTTGATGGGTTTTTGTGTTATTTTTGGAAAATGTTAAGCTCTTGGATTAGGATCAAAAGAAAGTGACAGTGAAACAAAGAAAGAATTAGATTATTCCACACCACAGTATAAAACACAGTGAAACCCTGTCTCTACTAAAAATACAAAAATTAGCTGGGCGTGGTGCCAGGTGCCCGTAATCCCAGCTACTTGGGAGGCTGAGGCAGAATTACTTAAGCCCCAGGGGGAGGTTGCAGTGAGTGGAGATCACACCACTGCACTCCAGCCTGGGTGACAGAGTGAGACTCCATCTCAAAATAAAAATAAAGTAACGGGAATATGGGAGTTGCCTTTGATAGCTATAGACAAGACAGAGAGGACACCTGAGGAAATTGAGAGAAAAGTAGAGGTTCAAGAGAAATTATCTGGAAAATAACAGCGCAAGTAACATGAGAGGATTAAAGAGCTTAAGGAAGAACAAGACCAATGAGAATTGTTTTTTCGGTGAAACTGACTGATGAATTTCTAGGAATGCAATCTGACATTCAGTTTCACCAGTTTGTGTAAAATTTATTCTCTATTATCTTGAGTAAAGCTGTTTCTTACAATAGCCTTGAGTTAGTGGCACTTAGGTATATGAATAAAAAAGGGATTGGTTCCACCCTTGAAGTTATGAGAGAAGGAGAGAGGATAGCAGCTGTTGCAGGTGAGATAGTGAATAAATGCCAATGATTCAGTAAGAGCAGCAGGAATTTGGAAGAAGAGCTGACCATGAGTTCACGAACACTCTTGGAATGGGATTTAAGTTGTTTTATTTGAATATTAAAAGGAAGATGAGTCCAGAAGGCTAGATAACTTGGGCACATCTGGGTTACACAGTGTCTTCATTATCTGTCTGTCTTTTCTTCCATCAGTGCACTACATTTTTATGTTTACCCCCATTTAGTCCTCTGGATTATATCTCTCTTTAGATTTACCTGTCTAGAAATGGACTGGAACTACTACGTCCCTTTCCAACCCTAGAATTTTATTGTCCACCCTTAAGAGATTGCTCATTTGTTCTAATATTTCCATAATGAGTAAGAAACCTGGCCCTAGTCTCTATAATGACACTTTGTGTGGGTGATTAGGGCAGATTTCTATCTATTAGCTATAGCTTATAATATGACTGAGATATGAGTCATAGCATAGGTTTTGCCAGGAAAGTAGCCATTGTTTTCAATTCTTTATTGTTTCTGATAAGAAGCCAACCAAGATCTGTATCCATTTTCCACTGTATGTAATACATCATTGTTTCTCTGGTTGCTTTCAAAATTTCTTTTTTATCTTTCCATTTTATCCATATGACTGTGATATGTCTTGATGTGATTTTCTTTGCATTTATATTTATTGGGGTTTGTGGGAGTATTTTGGATCTTTAATTGATTTCCTTCATAAGTTTCACTCAGTATTTCTTCAAGTATTTTTTCTGCTCAATTTTTATCTCTTCTCTTTCCAGGACTCCAATTGCATATACATTAAGCTGCTTGATAAATGGTTTGACAGTTCTCTGAGAGACTGTTCATTTTAATTCCATCATTTTTTCTCTGTTCTTCAGATTAGATCATTTCTACTGATCTATTTTCAAATTCACTGATTCTTTTGCTATTTTCAATCTGTAGTTAAGTCAATAAATTTTTATTTCAATAATTTTATTTTTTCAGCTCTAGAATTCAAATTTGTTCTTTAATATAGCTTTTTTTTTGCTATGGGTATTCTCCATTTACTTATTAATTTTACATATATTTTCCTTTAAGTCCTTGACCATATTTATAACAGCTGCATTAAAGTCCTTGTCTGGTAATTGCACCATTTAGACAATATTGGGTCTGGTTTATATTTTTCTCCTCATCCTCATCTTCCTTCTTCTTATCACCATCACTTTCATGTTTCTACATGTCTCATTTTTTAATTGATAACTGTACATTATGAATATATAGAGTAGATGTTGAGAGCTATGAGGTGTCAAGGTGATCAATTAAGAAAACAGCCAAACCGAAAGCAACAATCAAGCCTTTATTCACTTACTGTGTTAGTCTAAGCAAGAGGCCAAAAACAGTAGTGCCAGTTCTCTCAGTGCTCCATTTTTCCTCATGGAGTTGCACCAAGTGAGGGTCAGATGGATCACTGCAGCTGGAGAACAAAAGGTTCCTGCCATTTTCTGGACTCGGGGGATGGAATGAGAGAAACAGGAAAAAGATAAGCATGAAAAAGACTGAGTCAGAGTGGTGAAAATTGCCCTCAAGGATAAGGAGATCTTGGCAGAGGTGCCTGCATGGTATCTAAGATAAACTCCACCCAACCCTACCCATAAGGAGGCTGCTGAACGGAGGTGCCTTGGCTGGAAATGCAGATATGCACGAGAGCATGGCTAACTCGGGTTGGCAGAGAGGGTAGCAGAGTCCTCTACTTCAAAGTCTTCAGTCTCTGAAGGAGTCTCAACTTCCTTCAGAGACTGCAATGTACTAACTGTGCACCAAGTCTGGCATGGGGTAGGGGAGGGCAATTTTTCCTCCTTGCCAGGCTGCCAGGTAAAGCTTTGTAATTGCTTATGGTTATACAATTTTCACCTGAAGCCACCTCCTCCATAGAGGCTTTAGATTCTGTTATTTCTCTGGAGCATGATTTTTTTTTTTCTTAGCAGGAGTTAACTTAAGTAGAATCAAACTCCAAATGGGCTCTCTTTCCATTGGCAGCAGCTGGAATCTCCACTCGGTTTTTTTCAGTTTTCAGCTGCTGCTTTTTGATCAGGCTGTCTTAGGTCCCACCCTTATAGTATAGTTTGACAACTAGCCAAAGCTTTGTGCATATTTTAAATGCATATTTTGGGGCTCAATCCCTCTGAAGAACCCTTCCTCCCAGGATTTTCACTATGCAGTAGCTTTAATGGTAGCCCCCTGCACCCGCCAAGATATGTTTCTTCATCTTAATCCCTGCAACCTATGAATGTTACCTTCAAAATGAATAAATGAAATGAATGGGGCAAAAATGTGATTAAGAATCTTGAGAGCAGGAATTTATCCTGGATTATCTGGGTATGCCCTAAATGCAATCACATGTATTCTAATAAGAGAGAGACAGAGGGAGTGTTGGGACAGAGAAACAGAAAAGAAGACATACAGAAGAGTAGGAGGCGATGTGATTTTGGAAGCAGGGAGTGTAGTGATACATTTGCAAGCCAAAGAATGCCTAGAGTCACCAGAAACTTAAAAAGGCAAGGAATGGATTTTCCCTAGAGCCTCCAGAGGGAGCATGACTCTGCTGACTCCCTGATTTCAGGCTGCTGGCAGCCAGAACTGTGAGAGAATAAATTTCTGCTGTTGCAATCCACCTAGTTTATGGCCACTTGTTACAGCAGCCATAGGAAACCAACACACTTTCGAACATTCTGGTTGCTCTGATACTGTGACCTTTGCCCTCTGACACCTCAGGACAGGAAATTTGTGGATTTCTGTGCTCAGAGTAGTGGGCGAATTGGGGAAAGTACCCAGGCAAAAAGCCTCAAAGTATAAATCCCTGAGTCCTCTGTAATTATGCCCTTAGATTCAGATTGTTTCAACACAGCTCCTGGGTGAAGGGCTAGGATTGCAAATTGTAAATACATTTGCTAATCTCACTTTTTACCAGAGTCTGGAAATAACATTTCAGTTTACTGGCCATGAGGCAGTGCTCCTAGCATAACGCATGGTAATGCCTATGGTACCTGAATGAACTTTAAGAACTATGCTGCAATGCAAAATGATCAGTTCATACTGCCTAATACTTTGCTTTTCCTGTTACAAAATCAGGAAAGCAAATTGGTGCTGCTCCATCATGAACCGTTGTCCCGACCTGCAGGACAGTCGAACGGGACCTGGAAGGGGGAGTGGGAATGGAGGAGACAAGAAAACACGAGAAATGGAGACAAGACAAATAGCCTGATCAAGTCTCATTTAATGGTGGCGGTGCAATGCCTTATATAGGCTGGCAGAGGAAGAGATTGGGCCAGGGCGGTGACAGGAGGCTGGGTTTACTCAAATTACAATTGCGCATGCGCCGTTGGTTGATGATTTTCCCAGGCATGGGATCATGCCTGCCCTGTAGGCTTCATATCTTCCTGGGCGGGAAAAATGTTTGCGCGCGCGTGGGAAATGTTTGCGCACGCGCGGGAAAGGTTTAGGCGCGCGCGGGAAAGGTTTAGGCGCACGCGGGAAAGGTTTAGGCGCACGCGGGAAGGGTTTAGGCGCACGCGGGAAGGGTTTAGGCGCGCGCGGGAAGGGTTTAGGCGCGCGCAGGAAAGGTTTGTAATAAAGAATCCAGAAATGTGCCGTCTTGTCTCCACTTTGCAGAGATCAAGCAACAGAGGTCGGCTAATTCCGGGCCTCATGGCTCCGGACGGGTCCCCCTTTTTTATATATAATTTTGGCTAGAAGATTGTCCCTTGGGAACTGCGCCTGTCTTAGGTTGGAATAATGCATCTCATCACTGGTACCCGTCATGGGATTAGGCAGTAGCTTATGACGGCCCTCCTGTCTTAGGTTAGTGAGAGATGATACTCTCTTACCTGTCATTGGCTGTCCAGTTCAGCGCATAGGGAAGGTGGTCATAATGGGTGTGAGTATGAACCACCACGATCTTCTTGTTCTAGGTGATGATAATGGACCTGTATAGGTTTCGCTTGGATAGCCTCGACTTGTTCCTTAATGAATGTCATGAGCTTATTGAAGACCAAAGGTCCTACAGAGAGTAAGAGCAATAGGCAAAGCAGGGGGCCCAGGAATAGCATAAGATAGGGAAGGAGTCCATGGAACCCAGTCCAAAATGGGTTATCGGTTATTTCTTTTCATCGTTTTTCTAGGTCTTCTTGTAGACGCCTGATTTTATCTCTGACGATCCCGGATTTGTTGGCATAGAAACAGCACTTCTCTTGTAAAGCCAAGTAGATACCTCCCTGTTCTGCAGTTAGTAAATCTAGGCCTCTTCTATTTTGGAGCACTACTTCTGCCAGAGAATCTACCTGATCTTGTAAATCTTGTATGGTACTTGAAACGGCCTGCATATCTGAGATTAATTGGTGAGACAATTTGGTGTATTGAGTAACAGAGACCCCTAGGCCTGTAGCCCCAGTTGTTACAGCAGTAGTTATGCCTAAGCCTACAAGTAAGGGGATAAATTGTATTGCCCTTTTGTTTCTTCCTAGAAAGTGATCTATAGCTGGGATAGGTACAGGTTCATCTCCAGGGATAATGTCTATGTCTGGCAAAAGTGTGGCTAAGACACAGCGTCCTGTCCAGTTAGTAGGTAAATAGGTATAAGCCCTATTATTGCCACATATAAAAACTGAGCTGTTTGGGGCACACACCAATTGGGAAATATTTACTATGGTGGAACAATTATTGAATTGATTGAATCCTACATCGAGGTCCTAAGTGTTATTAAGGGGAGGGGAGTAGATGCAAGAGGAACTAGGAAATTCTAAAGACTGTACTTTAAGGGGAGGAATTATGGTGCAAGGGGTATTGGATGTATAATTTAAGTCATTGCTGGGTATGGCAAGAGGAACGGGATCTCCTGATTGCAGACACAGCCAGCAGTCATTAGCTAGACTAGAGTTGGAATTGTTAAGCAGGTTATGAGTAGCAGTGAGGAGGTCAAAGGTCTGGGCATCAATTTTCTCTTTCCCTCGGGCTTTGGGCAAGGCCAAGGGGTGGTAGTGAATTTCCGGGTATAGGGACCTTTGCAACTCTTCAAGTTTTTTGTATACCCTAATTTCTCGGACCTTGTCTTGTGGTCCTCCTCCATCAGAGATATGAAGAGGGGGGTGAATATTCCAGCAGACAGGCTGTCCTACAATTCCAGTACAGCCAGCTGATATAAGGTTATTGGTATTTCCTAAAACTGTAGGGACATTACTGGCCCCTATAGTAGGGGTTCTAGATCTTGTTAAGATAGCAGTATAGTATGTTTTATCGCCAGAGGTACATTCTAAATAAGTAGTGTAGCAGGAACTATGCATAGCAGCCTTAAATGTGTCACAAGGGCAGGTTGTGGTACCCCCTCCGCTAGATAATCTTGGGGTTGACACACACCTCCACTTAAGAGAGTCACTAGACAGGTATGCTGTGTAAGTGGAGCAGGACACAGCTGAGATGTACGTATTTGGAAGGGAGGTCACATATCCCCCCAAACAATCACAGGGCTTACCGTGTCATTGTTGTATATATGTAAGGGCCTCATGGAGATTACCGAAGCCGGCATAAACCTGGAATGCTTGGCAAATCAGCACCATGGTCCAGAGGGGCTTGTAGTTGGAGTTCATCTCTGCAATAGAGGAAAAGAGTACTCTCAGGGAGAAAATTACTCCCTGGATTGGTTATTGTTAGGTACCTTTCTTACCAGTCACTCTGGTAGCCATCTGGCTGCATCATGAGTTTGACAAAAAACACAAACTGAGCCTCTTCCCCAGATTAACACTGGGTCTGGACCATGCCATGTGTTGTCTAAGGGGTCTTTCCACTTAACCATGGCAAATTGTTTTTTGGACTTGGAATGCCAAAATCAATCGGCTGCTGATCTGTTCAGGTTATCCAAATTTAAAAAATTTAAAATAAAAAGTGTGTGATTAAGGATATTTCTAGGGGTGCCCTTAGTAGGGTACCATTCCCCCTTTTTTATTTTGTCAATGGTGGTTTTTAAGGATAGGTGTGCTCTTTCAACTATTCCTTGTCCTTGAGGGTTATATGGAATTCCAGTAATGTGCTTGATTTGTAATTTAAGACAGAAGTCTTGAAAGGCTTTTGATGTATAGCCAGGACTATTGTCTGTTTTTAGTTGTTTAGGCTTTCCAACTATGGAAAAACAGTGTAGTAAATGAGCTATGACATGTTTGGTAGCTTCTCCTGTTTGTAAGGTGGCTAGTATAAATCCACTAAATGTATCTATACATACATGGATGTATTTTAAGTTACCAAATTCAGAATAATGAGTGACATCCATTTGCCAGATCATGTTAGGAACTAGTCCTCTTGGGTTAATTCCTAAGTGAGGGACTGGCAGGTATGTTATACAGGTCTGACATTGTTTAACTATTTGTCTTGCTTGTTCTCTAGTTATTTTAAACATCAGCCTCAAAGTTTGAGCATTAAGATGGTGTAAGGCATGAGTAGCCTGTGCTTGGGCTAGGTTTGTATTTGTAGCTATGGCTACCATCTTGGTTGCCATGTCAGCCAGTTGGTTGCCCTGGGATAGAGGTCCTGGTAATCCTGAATGAGCTCTAATGTGTCCAAGAAAGAAGGGTGTTGTTCTATTATGTATTAATTGTTGGCATTGTAAAAATAACTTGGCTGTGTCTGATACATGTTTGATTTGTGCTACGGTCTCAAGTAAAGGTATTGAGTGAGCTAAGTATGCACTATCAGTATAAATATTAAGAGCCTGATCAGGGAAGGCTGACAGCACTGTGATTAGGGCCTGCAATTCTACCAGCTGGGCCAAGGTATGGCTGGTTTTGAATTTAACAGTGGTGTCAGCAAAGGTATATGCAGCAGTTCCTGTGGATGACCCATCAGTGAATACTAATAAGGCATTGTCTAAAGGTGTTTTACTGATGACATGAGGGAAGACAAAAGCATGTAGCTTACAAAATTGGATAAGCTTGTTTGGCGGGTAATGGTTATCTAAGTTACCAGCATAAGAGGCGCAAGCAATTGGCCACGTTTCAGTATTTTGCATCAACCAATGGATTTGTGGCTTAGAATAAGGTTGTATGATTGTAAAAGGTTCAATTCCAAAAAATTTTTTGCTATTGTCTCTACCTAAGATGATTAAATCTGCTATGGCATCATAATAGGGGAGTAATACCTTTTTGGGAGATGAAGGCAAGTGGACCCACATAATAGGGTTATTTTGCCAGAATAAACCAGTAGGAGTCAGTGTTGTGTTAAATATTAAAAAGGTTAATGGCTGTGAATAGTCTATGTTGGTAACAAATTGCTCAGCAATGGCCGCCTCTACTTTATTAAGTGATAAAAGAGCTTCTTTTGATAACGACCTAAGGGACTTAGGGTTGGGGTCACCTCTCAGGGTGTCGAATAAAGGTTTTAAGTCTCCCGTGGTGAGTTTTAAGTATGGTCGAAGCCAATTTATGTCTCCAAGGAGTTTTTGGAAATCATTGAGGGTTTGTAACTTATCTTTACAGATAACGGCTTTTTGATTGGTAATTTTAGGTCCATTTATTTGAAAACCTAAATATGTATAAGGGTCTTGTAGTTGTATTTTTTCTGGAGCTATTTGTAACCCCACTGTGGTTAGTTCTTGTTTGAGTTGAGCAAAACACTGTAAAACTTGTTCTCCTACTTGTCCTGCTATAAGAATGTCATCCATATAGTGTATAATATACATTTGTTTCCATGTCTCTCTAACTGAGTGTATGGCTGTAGCCACATATTTTTGACACAAGGTGGGACTGTTGGCCATACCTTGAGGTAACACTTTCCATTGGTATCTCTTCATGGGTTCTTAAAAATTTATAGATGGTAAGCTAAAGGCAAATCGTTTTTGGTCAGCAGGATGAAGGGGAATTGTAAAAAAGCAATCCTTAGGGTCTATGATAATTTTAAAATATCTTTGAGGGATTGCAACTGGAGAAGGTAGCCCTGGCTGTAAGGCGCCCATAAGGACCATAGTAGCATTTACTGCTCTTAAATCTTGTAAGAGTCTCCACTTTCTGGATTTCTTTTTTATGACAAATATGGGGGTGTTCCAAGGAGAGCTGCTTTCGGTAATGTGTCCTGCCTCTAATTGTTCCTGCACTAACTGTTGGGCAGCGGCAAGCTTCTCATTGGTTAGTGGCCATTGATCAACCCAAACAGGTTTATCTGACTTCCAAGTGATTGGGTCAACACCTTTTTGGGGTGCAGGCATGTCAATGGCCACAGTTAAAAATTTCCAAGCCCCCTTTTATCCAATTTTCCTATGGCTGGGATTGGCTGCAAAATGCCGTCTTCTCTTTTTCCTAACCCTTTCCCAGGGTGGTAGCCCTGAGCCAAAATTTGTGCAGTGACTATATCATTTGGGCTACACATCATGACCCTCATTTGGGAGAGAAGATCTCTACCCCAAAGGTTAACAGGCAAATCAGGGATAACAAATGGCTTAATGAGACCGGAATTACTTTCCTGATCTCTCCAGGTGAGATATTTGGAACTTTGTCTAGGGTTATTACTTTGCCCAATTCCTCGTAAATTTGTTAAGGTCTCTGAAGTGGGCCAACTAGCAGGCCAATCTTGTTGTTTAATAATTGTTACATCGGCCCCTGTGTCTATCAGTCCTGTAAATAACTTTCCGTCTAGCCATAAGATGAGAGAGGGTTTTTGATTAGTAATGGGCTGTACCCAGTAGATTTCTGAGGATCCAAATCCTCCCTTTCCCCTTAGGGGCGATTGGACTTTACTAGCTGTTTTTAGCAATGGCAACAGGAGTAATTGCGCTATTCTATCCCCTTGAGGAATGATAATGATGTTGTCAATAGCCTTGGCCATGATTTTGATCTCTCCTATATAATCACTATCAACTATTCCCAGAAAGACCTGTAGGCCTTTCATGGTGACGCTGCTTCTCCCTAGGATTAATCCAAACATGTTTGAGGGTAGGGTTCCATATACCCCAGTACCCAAGGCTTAGGGTCCCATTTCAGGGGTTAATACTGCCTGGGAGGTGGAACAGAGGTCCAATCCTGTGCTTCCTGGGATTGCTCTACTAAGTTGTGAAACGGATTGTTGTTGATTGGTACAAAACTGACCACCCCATAAGCTTGTTTCGGGGCCTGGGGCTGGCCCCTCAATCTGTTTCCCTGTTGAGGTATTAGGGGATTTCATTGATTGTCAATTTTAGACTTACATTCGTTGGCCCAATGTTTTCCTCTTTTACACCTAGGGCAGAGGCCTGGAGCTTTTGCCTCTAAGGTCTTAGCTAGCTCTCCCTTACAATCCCTAGCTAAGTGTCCCATTTTTCCGCACTTGAAGCACCCCTTGCCATTTTTATTTTTACTAGCGAGGAAGTCTTTTACAGTTTGTCCACTAAAGGCAGCAGCCATAGCCAAGCCCTGTTGATATGAGGGCCCTATGTCTGAACAGAGGTGGATGTAGCCTGTTAAGTCTGTTTTCTTTCTATAAGGTCTGATTGCTGCCTGACAAGCTGGGTTAGCATTTTTGTAAGCTAGCTGTTTTACATAATCCACTCCTGCCTCGGCATTTCCAAATATTCTGCTGGCAGTGGTTAAAAGTCTATGTACAAAGTCTGCAAAAGGCTCATCAGGCCCGTTTGACCCCCGTGAGCGAGGTTCCTGGATCCCCCTTAACAGGAAGTTTTCTCCAGGCTTTGGTAGCTGCTGCTTGGATTTGAGAAAACAGTCCGGGATCGTACTGCATCTGAGCATCAGTTTCTGTGTAATTACCCGAGCCAGTTAGCATATCAAAATCCCAACCATTTCTGGCTTGTTGGTTTCTCTTGGCCGTATCTCTACAATTTTCATAAAATTCTGACTTCCAAATCAGATGGTTGCCTCCGGAAAGAACTGCTCTAACTAAGGTATTCCAATCTATGGGAGTGAGCCAATTTTCGGCCACAGATTCGACTATGGCCAGGGTGTACGGGGCAGTAGCTCTGTATTGCGAGACAGCAGTTTTTAGTTCTTTTATTACAGTAAATTCAAACCCATTGTGGTGTCTCCAGGCTCGTCCCTGCGCATCTGTAGTTTCAGTTACTGGAAAAACGTCTCGAGGAGAGGAATCCTCCCTAGCCCTACTACCAAGCGACCTTCCTTCTGGGACATGCTGTCCGGGCCTCTGAGGGTGAGAGGGTTTCTCTATTCCTTTAGGGTATTGAATGCTCTCACTTCCTGTCCGTAATTTCTGCAATCTAGTGATTAAAGACTGATGTAGTTCTTCGAGCTTTATTTGCTCTTCAAGTTGTGCAATTTTTTCTCTAAGCTCCTCTTTTGGGTCTATTACTGCCATAACTGCGGGGGCAGAAGCCTTATTATAGGGAGGGGGATAAGTAAGAGTTTGTGGCCAGTCAGAACTATGATATTTTGCTGCCTCTTCCTCTAAATTATCCCAATCTACTTCTGAAGGGTTAAGGTTATTTTTACTTTTGTTTTCATTAGTTGTACGTAAGACTGGGTATATTTTGGCCTTTTCCTTATTTGATGTTTCTATATTTGTTTTTGACGGGACCCCAGCCTCTTCCTCATCGCTTTGTAGCAATATAAGGTCTATTTCTTTGTTAGGTGTGGATTTTTCGAGGTCAGTTTGGGAGCTGCCTCTTAATATTTCCTCAGTCTGAGTAAACACCGCCATTACCTCAGGATCTTTTTCTTTTTCCTTTTTATCTATTATATCTCTGATTAAGTTCCAATAAGAAAAGGCTGTTATCAGAACCTTTTCTGGTCCAAAAGTACTATAATAATCTTGAAAACAGTCTCCCACCCTATGCCATCTCTTAATGTCAATGGTTCCCTCTTGTGGAAACCAAGGGCAGCTATCTTTTACAAAATCAAAAAATTTAAACAAATCATTACTTTTAACCCTTACTCCTCGTGTTTTTAGGGCCTCTTTTAATGGCCCTACATAAATCTGATGTTGGCTCAATTCTTGTCCCATGATCAGACACTATTACTCACCTCTGGTTCCAACGCGGCAGCTTCCTGCGACGTCCAGAGGAATTTCTTCCACTTTCACTTTCGGCCGACTTTAGTGCCTTCTTCCTCACTTTTTCCCCCCATGTCCAGGTCCCTGTTCGGGCGCCAGGTGTCCCAACCTGCAGGACAGTCGAACGGGACCTGGAAGGGGGAGTGGGAATGGAGGAGACAAGAAAACACGAGAAATGGAGACAAGACAAATAGCCTGATCAAGTCTCGTTTAATGGTGGCGGTGCAATGCCTTATATAGGCTGGCAGAGGAAGAGGTTGGGCCAGGGTGGTGACAGGAGGCTGGGTTTACTCAAATTACAATTGCGCATGCGCCGTTGGTTGATGATTTTCCCGGGCACGGGATCGCGACTGCGCTGTAGGCTGCATATCTTCCTGGGCGGGAAAAATGTTTGCACGCATGCGGGAAATGTTTGCGCGCGCGCGGGAAAGGCTTAGGCGCGCGCGGGAAGGGTTTAGGCGCATGCGGGAAGGGTTTAGGCACACGCGGGGAAGGTTTGTAATAAAGAACCGGGAAATGTGCCGTCTTGTCTCCACTTTGCGGAGATCAAGCAACAAAGGTCGGCTAATTCCGGGCCTCATGGCTCGGGACAAACCGTGGCTCACTCTTTCTTCCTAGGAGCCCATATGGAGGAGCCCATCAAGGTTATCTGTGAATTTCTCCACATGTACCAGCAAGGGGGATCATTGTGCTGGAATCTGATTTAATCTGATTATCAGCTACCTCAAACAAATATAATACATCATTCATTGGCTTAATGTTCTTTTTAAAAAAAACTTTTCACACCTTCCGAACAAATTCCAAATTGTATGGCATACATTTTTCGCTGGTAGTTTCCAACCTAAGATTTCACCTTTTTACTGTGCCTCAAACATGCCAGGCTCTTTTATGCCTTTCTTCTTAGCCACATGCCTCAGGATAGTTATTAAGGCTATTCACAAATATTCTGCTTCCTATCCTCTGGGAACATGGAAGAATGACTCTCCCATCCACTTGAAGTTAGGCATGGCCATGTGCCTTGTGTTCCCCAGCGGAAGTTGAGTAGAGGTGTTGTGTGTCACTTTTGGGGCCAGTATGTTTTGATATATTTAATTTTGTCTCTGGCATGGTAACAAGCAACTTTGAAGCTTGGTTCCTGAATGACAATAATACACAGTGTGCCTGCAAACCCAGAAAGGACACACAGTGTAAAGAAATAAACCTTTACCATTTTAAGCTGTTAATGTTTGTTGGCTGTTTATTACAGAAACAACTGTAATGTCTTGTTATTCTTAGTGTTACAGGAAAGAGAAATATGTTACAGGAAAGGGGTCCCTATCCAGACCCCTAGAGAGGGTTCTTGGATCTCACACAAGAAAGAATTCAGGGCGAGTCCGCAGTGCAAAGTGAAAGCAAGTTCATTAAGAAAGCAAAGGAATGAAAGAATGGCTACTCCATAAACAGCATACCCGAGGACTGCTGGTTGCCTATTTTTATGGTTATTTCTTGATGATATGCTAAACATGGGGTGGATTATTCATGCTTCCCTTTTTTAGACCATATAGGGTAACTTCCTGACATCACCATGGCATTTGTAAACTGTCATGGCACTGGTGGAAGTGTAGCAGTGTAGGAAGTGTAGCCAGGAGAGTGACCTCTGGTCATCTTGGTTTTGGTAGGATTTAGCCAGCTTCTTTACAGCAACGTGTTTTATCAGCAACATCTTTATGACCTGTATCTTGTGCCAACCTCCTATCTCATCCTGTGACTTAGAAGGACTTAACTGTCTGGGAATGCAGCCCAGTAGGTTTCAGCCTCATTTTGCCCAGCTCCTATTCAAGATGGAGTTGTTCTGGTTCACATGCCTCTGATACTTGTGTGTCTATAAAAGTTCTACTCTTCCAGCATTCAATGACCGGGTAAAATGGCCCCTCTGGGAAACCTTCTCTAACTCCACTATGCAAGCAGGCACTTCCTTTTCTGTACACCTTGGTTGTTTTCTCTTTTCAAGACCAATATACCTCTACAGTTGATGGTTTTAGGCCAAACCAAGTGTGCCAAAAGAAAGTGAAAATAACTGTTGCTTTTTTTCTACTTACTCCAGGATGAAAAAATGGTCTCCGCATTTATTTCCAGTTCACAGAAAACGAGTCCCAATTCTGGTAGTCATAACTTTGTGGGCAATTTATCCTTCCCTATAGGAAACCCAGGTTTTAGTAAGATGCTAGGGGATGAGTGAAATCTTGATTTGAACTTAGAAAACTGTAGTAGTTTAGCTGTTTTCTATCACAATGCTAAATTGCCTAAAAGTTGACATAAAAGGGGTCTTCACAACGGTAAGGAGTAACAGTGACAGAAGATCTTGCTCATCATATAATGAGGCCAATTCAGTGTGCACCAGGGCCTCTGCTCCAGGAATTTAGTCACCATGTGTGGAACTACAACAAGTACTATGAAAAAGAGAGCAATTCTGCTTTTGCCCACTGCATTTGATGATCTCCTTGCCAGTTATGGATTGGCAAATGGAAAGCAAGTATCATCAGGAAGGGAGAAATACAGACACAAAAAGATGAAGTTTCACGGCCAACGTCCCACGGGAAGTTAATGATCGAGCAATGGCATCATTATTTATTTATAGATATGATGTGATTTTTAGGGCCAATCAGAGGCTTTCTCTGTCCACAGTTGCCTTTGTGGTGCCTAAAATCCTACCACCAAGGAGTAATTTTCTTTGGATTGTAAAGTCTGTCTGACTTCTAGGGTTCTCCATGGTCATGTAACTATCATGGGAGGAGGTAACAACTTCCTCCATGAGATAACATGACCATTGTGAAAGCAAGGCTCTGTAAAAAAGGAACAAGGCTAGGCAGCTGTTGAGAGGGTAGGGATATGAATCATGTCCACTGATTTCTACTTCAATGTTTAACTTCTAGAATATTTAGTTGAGAGCCAGATCTAGGAAGAGAAAGGGCAAGAGGTGGCCTACAGAGGGAAGGGGAAGCAGCTAGATATGTAAAATAGCTGATCTGAAATTATCCACTAATTTAAATTAAGGTACATAAATTTCTCCAGAGGCTGCTGGGATGCTTTTTCTTGGTGGAATGAGCTAAATGAAACTGTTCTGTAATTCATCACTGAAGTTACTGCCTATCACTTTCATTTCTCACAGGTGCCCAGCCATAAGCAGATTATGCTGCTTGCTATCCACAGGGTTGGAGTGTGCTTGTTTCATTCCTATTTAAATGCAGAGTTGAATCCAAGCCTATTGGTGACATGATTGCCAAGATCCTCACTGGAAGATTTAATTCTTCCATACATTGAAAGATGTCCAAGTTGTCCTGGCTGTGCTGAGCATAAATGGATGGAAATGGCATGACCAATTAAGGACACCATCAATCAGTCAATTAATAAGCAGTAATTGAACAAATATAGGACAATTGATTAAGCATTATGGAGGATATAAACATGCTAAGAATTAGTCCCTACCCTGAAATTATTTAGGAAATACTGAAATGCCACTTTCTCTCCTTCCTTCCTTCCTTCCTTCCTTCCTTCCTTCCTTCCTTCCTTCCTTCCTTCCTTCCCTCCCTCCCTCCCTCCCTCCCTCCTTCCCTCCCTCACTTCTTTCTTCCTTTCTTCCTTTCTTCCTTTCTTTCTTGACAGAGTCTTGCACCATCACCTGGGCCGGAGTGCAGTGGCACGATCTTGGCTCACTGCAACCTCCGCCTCCCAGGTTCAAGTGATTCTCCTGCCTCCGCCTCCTGAGTAGCTGGAATTACAGGTGCCCACCATGACTCCTGGCTAATTTTTTGTATTTTTAGTAGAGACAGGTTTTCGCTATGTTGGCCAGACTGGTCTCAAATGCCTGACCTCATGATCCAACCACCTCGGCCTCCCAAAGTGGTGGGATTACAGACACGAGCCACATGCCTGCTGAAAGGCCACTTTCAACCCTGTTGACTTCCTTCACTCAGCCAGTAGTAGCCAGAACCTGTAAGTTCACTCTAGTCCATCACAGGCATGTAGGTGATCCTTTCCCTTAGATGGCTCTAGGAATCATCTTCTGTGGCCGAGCTCCCCAAGCTGTCACTCATGACAGCTGCATGACACTACTGCTGCTGGTAATCTGTACATCCAACTGGCCCTCTGCCCTAGTTTTTAGGCTTTTGTTTTGCCTTCTTTGTCCTTGTTCCTATTACTACTGGCCCTCAGCCCTGAACCCCAGTCCAGTCAGTGAAAATCCTGATGCCCTCAGTCCCTTTGCCCTCCCACTAAAGAAGGGTTTCTCAAACTTGGCACACCTGATGTTTGGGACCAGATAATTCTTTGTTGTGGGGTTGTCCTGTGCTGTTACGGGAAGTCAGGGACCCCGAACGGAGGGACCAGCTGAAGCCATGGCAGAAGAACATAAATTGTGAAGATTTCATAGACATTTATTATTTCCCCAAATTAATACTTTCATAATTTCTTATGCCTGTCTTTACTGCAATCTCTGAACATAAATTGTGAAGATTTCATGGACATTTATCACTTCCCCAATCAAAACTCTTGTGATTTCCTATGCCTGTCTTTACTTTAATCTCTTAATCCCGTCATCTTCATAAGATGAGGATGTATGTCACCTCAGAACCCTGTGATGATTGTGTTAACTGCACAAATTGTTCATAAAGCATGTGTGTTTAAACAATATGAAATCTGGGTACCTTGAAAAAAGAACAGGATAACAGTGATGTTCAGGGAACAATGGTGATAACCATTAGGTCTGAGTGCCTGACAGCTGGGTGGAACAGAGCCATATTCTCTTCTTACAAAAGCAAATATGAGAAATATTGCTGAATTCTTTTCCTCAGCAAGGAACAGCCCTGAGAAAGAGAATGCATTCCCAGGGTTAGGTCTCTAAAATGGCCACTCTAGGAATATCTGTCTTATACAGTTGCAGATAAGGGATGAAATAAGCCCTGGTCTCCCATAACGCTCCCAGGCCTATTAGGATGAGGAAATTCCTGCCTAGTAAATTTTAGTCAGACCATTTGTCTGCTCTCAAACCCTGTCTCCTGATAAGATGT
Organism: Rhinopithecus roxellana; assembly: GCF_007565055.1. Lineage (NCBI taxonomy): Eukaryota > Metazoa > Chordata > Mammalia > Primates > Cercopithecidae > Rhinopithecus > Rhinopithecus roxellana. The sequence continues at coordinate 11,748,723 of NC_044565.1, read as the reverse complement.
TATCGATGACGATGTGTGCCCAGTGGAACATGAAACTTCATTAGCAATTTTAATTTTGCCCCAGGGTTTCTGCCCCCATTTGCCTTGTGATATTTTATTGCCTTATGAAGCATGTGATCTCTGTGACCCACACCCTATTCATACACTCCCTCCCCTCTAAAAATCACTAATAAAAACTTGCTGGTTTTGCAGCTCAGGGGGCATCACGGAACCTGTCAACATGTGATATCTCCCCCAGACACCCAGCTTTAAAATTTCTCTTTTGTACTCTTTCCCTTTATTTCTCAGACTGGCTGACACTTAGGGAAATAGAAAAGAACCTACATTGAAATATCGGGGGCTGGTTTCCCCCAATATCTGGCTCACCAATGTGGCTTTTTCTTTTTCCCAAGTGCATGTGGAAACCCAATTCCCTTGGTAGGTGTGGAGAAATGTCATTGGTTTGGTCCACAGAAACACTTGTTCAACTCCCTGACGAGTGGTGAGTAGTCTGTGTATGGTCCGGGCCAACTATGGGTCATGTGGAGTCTAAACATCATGCTTATCTCCCCTATATTAACCTCCTGTTAAAACAGGGCAGTGTCTGAGTAACCACGGAAAATATGGTCACTCTATTCAGGGCAGTGGAAAAACACTGTCCTTGGTTTCTTGAAAAAGGAAACTTAGATGTAGAACTATGGGATCATGTTGGTGCAACATTCTGGGAACTGGTCTCCACAGGGAATTATGTTCCCATCACTGTTTGGGGTGACTGGGCCTTGGTACGTGCCATCCTAATGACCTACCAATCCCGTGACCCTCTACAGTTCCCACAGTTTTCTGAATCTGACGACCCTTCACCTCTTCCTCAACCTTCCTCTCCCACATGGCCTTCACTATCTGATCAGCCTCTCCCTTCAGCTACTCCTCCCCAACCTGATGACGTTGATAATTCAATGTCTAACTCCAGTGACTTTGGATTATGGTCACCCCCTGATGATCTTATTTCTTTTCATGAAGAGTCAGTACTTGTAGCTCCCACGGCCCTGACTCAGACAACCTGGGACCATATATATGCTAATTCTTCTGTCTTCAAACTTCCGGAGTCATCTAATGGCCCTGGGACCAAACTAGAGTTTACCTATAATTCTTCAGGCCCTCCCCCATCCACTTCAGCCCCTCGCCCTCCTGTCATTTCAGTTCCTCAACTTGTCACTTTGCCATCCACTCAGCCTGCTTCTCTGTACCCTTCTTCACACATGGAAGCCAGTAATCACCAGTATACTTCTGCTCCTTCTGCTCCCCCAATCCCATTTTCTCACACTCTCATTCCGGTCCAACCCCCTCAACCTCAGTTTCCCTTATCTACGCATGATTTTCCTGTCACTTCTGTGCCGACTCCATCTCAGGTGCCTACTCTTGAAACTTCAGTGCAATGCCTATTACACCAAAACAAAGAAACAAGTGGATTAGATGCATGGGCTTATCTGGTCTCACTAGAACCTCCTAATGCTCAAGGCGTACAAATGCATCGCTATGCACCACTCAATCTTACTTTTTAAAATAATTCAAGGATGCTTGTACTCAGTATGGTCCTATTTCTCCTTATGTTAAAATGGTATTACAAACTTTTTGTACTGAGGTCATTTTGCTTCCTTTAGACTGGAACCTTTTGGCAAAAGCTGTTCTAACCCCATCTCAGAATTTACAATTCCATACCTGGTGGTCAGAAGAGGCCTGTTAAGCAGGCTCAGCTAAATCAGACTAATGGCATTCTAATTACTCAGGCTCAACTCACGGGCTCCGACAGTTTCTCTGATGCTTATGCCCAATGAAACTTTGATGCTCTTACCACAGAGCAAGTAACAAAGGTGTGTATGAGAACTTGGGATAAATTACGCACCCCAAGTCAAGCTCCTGTTTCTTTTACCATGGTTAAACAAGGTCACAATGAATTATACCCAGATTTTTTAGCTAAATTACAAGAAGCTGTTCAAAAATCTGACTCTGATGAGTGCCCTCAAGGTATTCTCTGTCGTATGTTAGCTTTCGAAAACGCGAACCATGAGTGTAAAATGGCCATGCGTTCTATCCAACGACAAAATTTACCTGATCACAAGATGTTGCCAGGATATATTAAAGCCTGTAACGGCATTGGATCAGACACCCACAGAGCTATTCTGTGGGCACGGGCCATGAAGGACACCAACCAAACTGGTCCCACTAATTCTTTTCTTGGAGCCTGATATAATTGCGGTCAACTTGGTCATACTGGAAAAAAATGCACTGTTAAAACCTTAAAAGCGGCCAAGCCAACTCAACAAACACGGCCAAATGCTGCTCCTGCTGTTTGCCCACATTGTCGCAAAGGTAAACATTGGGCAACAAATTGCTGCTCTAAGTACGATATAGATGGAAATGCCCTACCACAAAACTGGGGAAATGCAGAGCGAGGCCAGTCCCAGGCCCCAATATCAAATGGGACCCTTCAGACTCAGAACAATGTTGTGTTTCCACTTCAGGCAGTCCCAACACAGCCCCCAACACAAACAAATTTACCTACAGCCAACACAAATGGGTACCAGCCTCTCCTTCCTTCTGTCTCAGTACAATGCTTGTCTACCTCCGCGATAGGGGGCCGAGCGGTCAATCTCTGTAGAACTATTCCTCTAAACTTACTACCTAACTCTTTGCCTTTAATTGTCCCCACATAGGTCATTGGCCCTTTACCTCAAGGTTCGGTGGGCCTGCTGTTAGGTAGGGCATCCACCTCTGCTAAAGGTATCATCATTCATACTGATGTCATTAATTCTGATTTCATTGATGAGGTTAAATTAATCGTGTCTGCCAAGGTTCCTGTCTCCATTCTGGCCAGTGAGTCAATTGCTCAATTGCTTTTACTACCTAATATCATTTTAAACAAAGGAAATAAGACATGTGGCCCTGGGATGGGCTCGGGCGGTGAAAAGGCCGCTTATTGGATTAATGTAATTTCTAAACACGGCCCACCTGCACCATACACATTCAAGGAAAAAAGTTTGAGGGCCTAGTAGATACTGGGGCTGATGTTTCTATTATTTCCTCTAATTTATGGCCTTCCTCCTGGCTTAAACATTTCACTAACATGGGACTAGTAGGTATTGGAAAAGCTGAGGAAGTTTATGAGAGCACATTTTTCTTGCCTTGCACCGGCCCTGATGGTCAAAAGGGTACAATTTAGCCCTATATCATGCCAATTCCCATTAATCTTTGGGATGGAGATTTATTGGCACAATGGGGGGCTGAAATTAATATTCCACATAACTCTTATAGTGCTCCCAGTCAGCATATGATGGAAAACATGGGGTTTGTTCCTGGACTCAGTCTCCATCCAAAACATGAAGGGATTACTAACCCCTCCCAATTACTGTAAAAGAAGACAGGGCTGGTTTAGGTTATCCTTTTTAATGGCGGCCACTGCCACGCTTTCTGATCCTATCCCTTTACAATGGAAATCTGACACACCCATTTGGATTCAGCAGTGGTGTCTTTCTAAAGAAAAACTGGAGGCTTTAACTCACTTGGTTTCTGAACAGTTACAACTTGGAAATGTGGAACCTTCTCTTTCCCCATGGAATTCTCCTGTGTTTCTAGTAAAAAAGAAATCAGGCAAGTGGTGGATGGTAACCAATTTAAGGGCCGTTAACGCTGTAATTAAACCTATGGGGGCCATCCAACCCAGCATGCCTGCCCCTGCTTTAATACCTAAAAATTGGCCTCTCATAGTTATTGATCTTAAAGATTATTTTTTCATATTGCTTTAAATAAATCAGATTGTGAAAAATTTGCTTTTACTGTACCATCTATCAATAATCAGGAGCCTGCAGCTCATTATCAATGGAAAGTAATTCCTCAGGGAATGCTAAATAGCCCTACAATCTGCCAGCTTTATGTTGGGCAAGTGCTTTCACCAGTTAGAGCCCAATTTCCCCAGGCCTATGTTCTTCATTATATTGATGATATTTTAATCGCTGCCCCCACTGATAAAGAATTAATTGACTGTTATCAAATTTTGAGCCATGGTGTTACAGAGGCTGGATCACACATAGCTCAGAATAAAATTCAAGAGACCACTCCTGTTCAATATTTAGGAATAGTGGTCGATAAACAATGTATTCAACCTCAAAAAGTTCAAATTAGGAAAGATTCTTTGAAAACTTTAAATGACTTCCAAAAACTTTTGGGTAACATTAATTATTTAAGACCTACTTTAGGTATTCCAGACCTATGCACTGTCTAACTTGTTTTCCATGTTGCGGGGAGATTCCAATCTCCGCAGTCCCAGGACTCTGACCCCTGAGGCTTCACTAGAACTGGAATTCATAGAGAAAAGAATCCAGACCACCCAGTTATCTAGAGTACAGCCATTTCAGCCTTTTCAGCTTCTGGTTTTCACTTCATTACACTCCCCTACTGGCCTAGTAGTTCAACATAATAATTTAGTGAACTGGTGTTTTCTTCCTCATTCTGTGTCAAAAACTTTGTTTATCTAGATCAAATGGCCACTCTAATTGGACAGGCATGGTGTAGAATACTTAAAATTTCCGTATTTGATCCAAATTTAATTGTAGTTCCTTTAAATCCGTTCGAAGTTCAAGCTGCCTTTCAACATTCCATACTATGGCAAATTCACTTGGCTGATTTCATTGGCGTTACTGACAATCATTATCCAAAGAACAAATTGTTTGATTTTATAAAAGTGACGTCTTGGGTGGTGCCTCAATTAACCAAAGGTCAGCCCATTCTTGAGGCTGTTACAGTGTTCACTGATGGCTCCATTAATGGCAATGCTGGTTATGTAGGTCCTACAGACAAGCTTATTTCTACCCCTTATGCCTCTGCTGAAAAGGCAGAGTTAATTGCTGTGATTACTGTCTTACAGGATTTCCCCAAACTTTTAAATATTGTCTCTGATTCTGCTTATGTTGCACATGCCACTAAAAATATAGAAACTACTACTATCAAACATATTGACAACTCTGAATTGGCTTCTTTATTTTCAAGGTTACAACAGGTGGTTCACCAATGTAGACACCCTTTCTATATTGTGCATATTAGATCTCATACCACTTTACCAGGACCCATGTCTGCCAGTAACCAGAAAGTCGACTGTTTGGTCTCTTTTGCAGCCCAAGAAGCTCAGGAGTTCCATAATCTCACTCATGTCAATGCTGCTGGATTAAAAGATAAATTTGCTCTTACCTGGAAACAGACTAAGCTTATTGTTCACAGCTGCCCTCAGTGTCAGGTCTTTGTACTTCCAAATCAGGAACCTGGTGTTAATCCCAGAAGCCTAACTCCTAATGCTTTGTGGCAAATGGATGTGACTCATGTTAGCTCCTTTGGAAGACTTTCATATGTGCATGTCTCTGTAGATACCTTCTCAGGTTTTATCTGGGCTACTTGCCAAACAGGGGAAGGCAGGGCCCATGTTTAAAAAATCTGTATTCCTGCTTTGCAGTTATGGGGCTTCCATATCAAATAAAGACAGACAATGCCCCTGGATATGTTAGTATGGCTTTTGATTTATTTATGCAACAGTGGGGAATTTCCCATATTACTGGAATCCCTTACAGTCCTTGGGGACAGGCTATGGTGGAACAGACCAATTGCACTTTAAAAACCCAATTGTCCAAAGAGTCTGAAAAACAAAAATATAATTTAACTACCCCCACTCCCAATTACATTTGGCATTGTTTGCTTTAAATTTTTTTCATGTTCCTAAAGATAATAATCTAACTGCAGCCGAACACCATCATACAGGCAAAAAGTTCTCCCTAAACGAAGGCAAGCCAGTGTTATGGAAAAACTCCCAAACCAATACCTGGGAACCTGGCACAATTATAACAGTGGGAAGAGGATATGCTTGTGTTTCACCAGGAGATCATCAATCCCCTGGTGGGTACCCACCAGGAGACTCAAGCTTTGGGTAAACAATGACAATGAAAACCACAGGGAAAAGACGTCCGTGTCAGAGACCATCCTCAGATGTGGTGAGATCTGTGCCAACTCCTTAGAAGTTGGCACACCAAATCACAATGGGTCTGATTCAATTCTCCCTGATGGCAATGGAAACCCATCTAACTAATTCCACTTCTCCTGATTACCTTTCTTTTTCTCCTTACAAACCTAAAAATCTCACCATTTCTATTAGCCTGAAGATAACATCCGTTCTTCTCTTCCTCCTTCAGCACTGAATCTTGCTTACACTAGGTTTTATTTAATGATTCTCCTCCTTATACTTTCTGACTCACCAGTTTCCTCTCACACTGATTTACCTAGTACACAAAATTATTCTTATTGGGCTTATATGTCTTTTCCTCCACTTACTCGACCTCTCACCTGGATAGATACTTCTGTGGAAATCTACACTAACGATAGTGTGGATGCCTGGAGCTACAGATAACCATTGCCCTGCTCAACCAGGAGAAAAAGGCACTGCATTTAATGTTACCATGAGTTATGAATACCCCCCTCTGTGCCTTGGACATGCACCTGGTTATATTCATCTAGAAACTCAAGTCTGGGCTGCTTATCTTCTGGAGAGATCAGCTACAAAGGAACCGGGACATTTGGTCTCCGGCCTCTCCTTTTCTCCTTTAAAACAAATGAAAGGGGGAGTAATGGGAGATACCTCATATTTTCAATATAAACCTGCAGGAAAACTATGCCCTAAAAATTTTGAGGGCACATCTAAAACTTTAATTTGGGAAGACTGTGTTAACTCACATGCAGTAATACTAAAAAATAATTCATATAGTTTAGTAATAGACTGGGCACCAAATGGCTATTTAAAAAACAATTGCTCCTCTGGTGGAAGGGAATGCCTGGAGGCTACTTATATTATTTCTTATTGGGAGAATGAGAATTATCATTCTACTTTGCATAGGAGGTTCAGCTCATTCTTTCCCTTAAAATGGGAAGATAAAGGCATTACCGCCCCCCGCCCCGAGACCTCATACGATATTCCCCATTCTGAGCCCAGAACACCCAGAACTTTGGAAATTGGCTATTGCCATGTCTGGACTGTGAGTATGGGAAGTGGAAACTATTCTGTCTGTTGTCCCCAATACCGTCCCTCTCCCTCGGTATCAACATAAATCCAGATATTCTGCTTTGCTTACCTCCAACCTGACTATTCCCATGCAGAGTTGTGTTAAGCCTCCTCACATGCTGTTAGTGGGAAATATCAAAATTTGGATGAACATTCAAACTGTCCAGTGCATTAATTGTCATTTATACACTTGTATGAACTCCCATTTTGACTCCAGGAAAAGTGTAATGTTGGTTCGAGCTCAAGAAAGAATCTGGATTCTGGTAACTTTGCCCAGATCTTTGGAATCCTCCCCCTCAATACATTTAATTAAAGAAGTGTTACAGAGAATTCTAAAAAGATCTAAGAGATTTGTTTTCACTTTAATCACTGTGATCATGGGCCTAATTACAGTCACTGCAATGGTCACCACTGCCAGAATGGCATTACATCAATCTATTCAAATGATTCATTTTGTTAATGATTGGCAAGCCAATTCCACCCAAATGTGGAATTCTCAACAAGGCATTGATCAAAAATTGGCCAATCTAAATTAATAATTTAAGACAGTCTGTTATTTGGCTTGGAGATCAGGTAGTAAGTCTTGAAAATCACATGCAAATGCAATGCGATTGGAATACTTCAGATTTCTGTATCACCCCGTATTCCTATAATGAGACTGATCATTCATGGGAAGTGGTCAAAGGACACCTTCTGGGTAAGGAAGATAATTTATCATTGGACATAACTAAATTAAAGAACAATTTTTTGAAGCCTCTCAAGCTCATTTATCCATTGTGCCTGGAGCTGAGGCGTTAGATCAAGTGGCGGAAAATCTTTCTGTACTAAACCCCACGACTTGGATTAAGTCTATTGTAGGCTTCACTGTAGTAGATTTTGGAATTATGCTTCTCTGTTTAATTGTCTTGTCTTTAGTGTGCCAGACCAGTAAGAGAATCCTGTGTCAAAATGGAGAGAACAAACAAGCCTTCATCACCATGGCACATTTATATAAAAAGAAAAGGAGAGATGTTGCAGGAAGTCAGGGACCCTTAATGGAGGGACCGGCTGAAGCAGTGGCAGAAGGACATAAATTGTGAAGATTTCATAGACATTTATTACTTCCCCAAATTAATACTTTCATAATTTCTTATGCCTGTCTTTACTGCAATCTCTGAACATAAATTGTGAAGATTTCATGGACATTTATCACTTCCCCAATCAATACTCTTGTGATTTCCTATGCCTGTCTTTACTTTAATCTCTTAATCCTGTCATCTTCATAAGCTGAGAAGGATGTATGTCGCCTCAGGACCCTGTGATGATTGCATTAAGTGCACAAATTGTTCGTAAAGCATGTGTGTTTAAACAATATGAAATCTGGGCACCTTGAAAAAAGAACAGGATAACAGTGATGTTCAGGGAACAATGGAGATAACCATTAAGTCTGAGTGCCTGACAGTTGGGCAGAACAGAGCCATATTTCTCTTCTTACAAAAGTGAATAGGAGAAATATCACTGAATTCTTTTTCTTAGCAAGGAACAGCCCTGAGAAAGAGAATGCATTCCCAGGGATAGGTCTCTAAAATGGCTGCTGTGGGAGTGTCTATCTTATATGGTTGCAGATAAGGGTTGAAATAAGCCCCGGTCTCCCTTAGTGCTCCCAGGCCTATTAGGATGAGGAAATTCCTGCCTAATAAATTTTAGTCAGACCAGTTGTCTGCTCTCAAACCCTGTCTCCTGATAAGATGTTATCAATGAAAATGCATGCCCAGTGGGACATGAAACTTCATTAGCAATTTTAATTTCACCCTGGTCCTATGATCTCACTCTGCCCCCATTTGCCTTGTGATATTTTATTGCCTTGTGAAGCATGTGATCTCTGTGACCCACACCCTATTTGTACACTCCCTCCCCTTTAAAAATCACTAATAAAAACTTGCTGGTTTTGTGGCTCGGGGGCATCACGGACCCTGCCAACATGTGATATCTGCCCCAGACACCCAGCTTTAAAATTTTTCTCTTTTGTACTCTTTCCCTTTATTTCTCAGACCAGCTGACACTTAGGGAAATAGAAAAGAACCTACATTGAAATATCGAGGGCTGGTTTCCCCTGATACTGTGCATTTGTGATGTTTGGCAGCATCCCTAGCCTCTACTCAATAGACACCATTAGCAGTCCCCAGTCCCACAGTTATGACAATTAAAAGTGTCTTTAGACATTACCAAATGTCCTTTAGAGGTCAGAATTATCCCCAGTTGAGAACTCTTGCTCTAAATGTTCTTCCACATCTCTCCATTGACTCAGAAAGACTTCCTTGGGCTGTGAGTCTATGACTGCAATCATGAACTTCTGACTTCTTACTTTTCTTTCTCTTTCCACTGGTGTCATAAGCCCTATGAAGGCATGGTGCTTGTCTTCCCTATCTCACTTCTAGGTCAATGCTTGACAGAGGAAAGACACTTGAGGTTTATTTTTAAATGCCTGACAGCCCGATTACCTCCATCCTGGAATCAAGGGAGAGATTGGGAGATTTAATTCTTCAGTTCATTGAAACATGTTCAAGTTGCACTGACTGCATTGAGCGTAGATGGGTGTGAATGGTATGACCATTTAGCCCTGGGGATAGATGCTGGCTAGAATCAGGCTCAGGTTGGCAGCACACTTCACTGTTGATAATTTGGAGAGTTAGCTGTCAGGCCACACCTATTACACGAGTTGATCTGTCCATTCCACCCCATTCCATCACCACCCCAGAGAACAGGTTTGCCCACCCTCATCAGTTCTTACTACGAACCCTTGAGATAGAGCCATGCCTTTCATAGCAAACATGAAATCACAGGAAGGCTCATAACATTATCAAGCAGCACACAATAAATTCAAACCGAAAAGATGCCTGCTATTGACTAGGATAATGGTGGAGCATTTGAAACATGAATTAGGCTTTAAAGAAAGAGGTAATTTGAAGAAGTGGAAGTGGGAGGGTAAGGGAATGGTTAATTCCAAATGTTTAATGTAGGGAAAATAATATAAGCACTGCAGAGTTGAGGAAAAAACATGGTACACTTTAGAGGGCAAATGTTACAAGGAAACAACCCAGGGAAGAAGGAACTAATGAAGAAACTAAGGTAGGAAAATATATGGGGCATTTTTCCCTACTAGTGTGACAATCTGCCTATCTGAATTGACTACTATGTAAAAAAATAACTGTCCCTTAGAAGAAGAATCTCCTCTGGCAGAGAGAACCTGGAAAGAGAATATACTTGATCAGGTAATTACTCATTCAGCCAAATACATTGACAAACTAATCCTAAGGTAATAGGGAGGAATAGACAAGAGTATCTATGAAGTTCTTGACAAAAGATTAATAAGGGGGCATAGCAGGTTGGGCACAGTCTAATGTCAAGAGTGTAGGTTAAGGATCTGATAGCCACATAATGGCTTTGTGATCCTAAGTTCCTTAAGCCTCAGCTTTAAAATAGGGAAAATAGTAACCTTGCACGTGTGGGGTGAGGGTTGTATGAGATAATGTATGATCCTGTATACAGTACACCCTTACCAAAAGGAAACTATTTTTTTAATCTGCCAAATATTAAAGCATCATTGAAAGTTACAATGGACATCACAATATACTTCTGGCATATAGATGAAGAGACAGATAATAGGACATACATGAAAACCTATGAATAAGAAATAGTACTAATATATGTAACTGACCTGAACTAAGTAGTGTGTAAACAGAATGCCACTATATTTTTCACCATCCTCTGGTAAAATGACTGTCTTTAATCTTCCTTCTGTGGCACTGGACGGAACCTCAGGCAAATTCCAGAACTTTTCCATTAGTTCAAAATTCTAAAACTTCAGTACCATATACCCAAACTTCAGTCTTTTACCCAATCCAAAACTTCCCCCCTACCTAAGCTCTGCTGTGAATCATGTTTTGAGACCAGCAATAGGGAAAGGGACTGTGATACTTCCTTCATTATTTCTCCCTTCCTTGATCTTCTACCCATCTTCCCCACTGACTCTGCCTTTGGCTTTTCCAGGGTTGCAGATTCCCAACTGCAGACCTCCAACTGCAGCTCCTTGTTATGGACAGTATCTCCTCACTGGCCACCTCCTCTGTCAAGCCCTGGCTTCCAGTGGCTCTTGCTCCAGGATAACCCAGAGTCCTCACCTGTCTGTCCCACAGGAAACACATACTCTTATCCACTGGAAGTCAGACTCAGTCTCTATGCTGTCAGAACAGACCTCTTTGGACTCTTTGAAAAGCTCTCATCTCCCCTGTGGGTGGGGAATGTCCCAGCACTCTGACTCCCTTTGGACCTCTTGGGAAATCTTTAGCTTGTTCTTACATAGACTGGAGGCAATAGGAGGTATGAAGACAGATTAGTTTCGGGTCATTCTCTGTGCAAGTCCTGCAGAGATAGTCAAGTAACTTGCTTTTGAATGAGGGGATACTATTTTCCCCGGGTTTGAGATCTTAATTAAAAGTCCACAAAAGAAAACATCCTTTTTACATCTTTTGACATCCTTTAACATGTGTACTTAGTAATGAATGTTTAGGCACAAATAATATGATGTAGTAACATATTGATAGATTTTCTGTTGTTAGTCACTGTACAAAGAGCAACACAGCATATATATATATGTATATATATGCAATATTACATATGCACTGTATGAAGAGCAACACAGCATATATATATGCATATATATATGCAATATTATTCAGCCACAAAAAGAAATGAAGTTCTGATACATACTAAAATATAGTTGAACCTTGAAGACATCAGGCTGAGTGAAAAAGCCAGTCACAAAAAGACAAATACTGTATAATTCTACTTCTATGAAGTACCTAAAGTAGTCAAATCTAAAGAGACAAAAAGTGAAATTGGGTTGCCAGGGTGGGGCCAAAGGATAATGGGGAGTTATTGTTCAATGGGTATAGAGTTTCTGTTGCAGATAGTGAAAAGATCTGGAGATGGATAGTGGTAATTGTTGCACAACAATGTGAATGTACTTAACGTCGCTGAAATGTACTCTTTAAAACCGTTAAAATGATCAAATTTCTGTTATGTATATTTTATGACAATTTTAAAAACCAAAGAGAAAAAGTAGATGGAAGGATGACCAGAAAATGGACAACTTTGTGTGAGTGCCTGAGGACAAAAATAGCCAAAAGCAGCAGGCTGCTGGTCTCGCCAAATTCTAGAAAGACTCGGGCCCAGTTACTGGGGTGAAGCTTGGGAGTGAGAGCAGAAGAAATCAACTAAAATCAAGATCTTTGTGCCCACCCCACTGACAGGCTTTCCCATATTCTGGGTTTTCCTGATGACTTTTCCAGATGGAGTGACAACCCCACAGGTTTGCCTAGGATTAGGGGCTTTCTGAGACATAGGACTTTCAGGGCTAAAGCTAAGTTTAACATGCACCTCTGTCCTCTGTATTTCTTTTAAGTTGAGAGTGGGAAATGAAGGCTGATCAGATTCAGATTTTTTTGTGTGTGGCAAATCTACTTCTTAGATGGTGTTGGATTCTTTCATCAGAAGGTACATGGTGTTTCACTGAGTCTGTTTTGAATGGTGTTAGCAGCCACTGATGCTCCATACCTAGATTCATTTATTTTGCAAAACTGCTATATTGTAACTCTATTATTTTGTCTTTATTTATTAGGTAAACTACTTTTACAGATAAACATCCCCATAAATTATTTGATTTCTTTTTATTTACTGCTTTTAAAAATAATAAGTTGGTTCCCCAGTGTTCACTCATGTTAACCAATTAGATTTCTTTGATATGCTTATGAGCTCATGATTTTAAAAATATCTAATGTGTCTCAATTCATTGCATTTATTTTCCTTTTTATGCTCAATTGTCCCATCTTTGGCTATAAGGGCCTTTTAAAGTGGGCTCCTGAGTCCTTTTGACATGATGCCATTAGTCATTTATAGTTTTTCTTGCTGTCTGTAGGACAATTTGTTCCGGGCCGGGAATCAGTCATTTCTCTAAATAACTCTGGCTGCTTTTAATGGGAAATGGTATTATAAGACTATCGTTTGGCTGCTAGGGATACTTATTGCCACTAGATCGGTCATCATTTCTCTACTTTTTCAGTAGACAAGGCTAAGATTTATTTTTTAAAAAGAGATAAAATACACGACAAATTTAAAATGATGCTTCAATTTAAATTCAGACTACAGCCTTTATTTAATCTCTTCTATTGTGCCCTTTCTCCCATGATGAAAATTCTGATTTCAACAACCCTGAGGATGATAGAATTTGAATTTCATGTAATTACTCATTTGTTTTATGTAGTAATACATACTCTACAACTTAGAATAACAATATCAATTTCTACAAACAATATGATCACTGAAAACTATTTAAATATATTTAGGAATAGTTTTTGTCTTTGGAGTATACCCCCACTACAGTTGTATGGTCAAAGTATTGCATTTTAAAATTACTTGGAATAGTTTCCTAGTTTTTTAACACTTTATTCTTTTTTTTTTTTTTTTTTTATACTTTAAGTTCTAGGGTACATGTGCATAACGTGCAGGTTTGTTACATATGTATACTTATGCCATGTTGGTGTGCTGCACCCATCAACTCGTCAGCACCCATCAATTCATCATTTATATCATGTATAACTCCCCAATGCAATCCCTCCCTCCTCCCCCCTCCCCATGATAGGCCCCAGTGTGTGATGATCCCCTTCCCGAGTCCAAGTGATCTCATTGTTCAGTTCCCACCTATGAGTGAGAACATGCGGTGTTTGGTTTTCTCTTCTTGTGCAATAGTCTGCTAAGAATGATGGTTTCCAGCTGCATCCATGTCCCTACAAAGGACACAAACTCATCCTTTTTTATGGCTGCATAGTATTCCATGGTGTATATGTGCCACATTTTCTTAATCCAGTCTGTCACAGATGGACATTTGGGTTGATTCCAAGTCTTTGCTATTGTGAATAGTGCCGCAATAAACATACGTGTGCATGTGTCTTTGTAGTAGAATAATTTATAATCCTTTGGGTATATACCCAGTAGTGGGATGGCTGGGTCATATGGTACATCTAGTTCTAGATCCTTGAGGAATTGCCATACTGTTTTCCATAATGGTTGAACTAGTTTACAATCCCACCAACAGTGTAAAAGCGTTCCTATTTCTCCACATCCTCTCCAACACCTGTTGTTTCCTGACTTCTTAATAATTGCCATTCTAACTGGTGTGAGATGGTATCTCATTGTGGTTTTGATTTGCATTTCTCTGATGGCCAGTGATGATGAGCATTTTTTCATGTGTCTGTTGGCTGTATGAATGTCTTCTTTTGAGAAATGTCTGTTCATATTTTTGCCCACTTTTTGATGGGGTTGTTTGCTTTTTTCTTGTATATTTGTTTGAGTTCTTTGTAGATTCTGGATATTAGCCCTTTGTCAGATGAGTAGGTTGCAAAAATTTTCTCCCATTCTGTAGGTTGCCTGTTCACTCTGATGGTAGTTTCTTTTGCTGTGCAAAAGCTCTTTAGTTTAATTAGATCCCATTTGTCAATTTTGGCTTTTGCTGCTGTTGCTTTTGGTGTTTTAGACATGAAGTCCTTGCCCATGCCTATGTCCTCAATGGTACTACCTAGATTTTCTTCTAGGGTTTTTATGGTATTAAGTCTAACATTTAAGTCTCTAATCCATCTTGAATTAATCTTCGTATAAGGGGTAAGGAAAGGATCCAGTTTCAACTTTCTACTTATGGCTAGCCAATTTTCCCAGCACCATTTATTAAATAGGGAATCCTTTCCCCATTTCTTGTTTCTCTCAGGCTTTGTCAAAGATCAGATGGCTGTAGATGTGTGGTATTATTTCTGAGGACTCTGTTCTGTTCCGTTGGTCTATATCTCTGTTTTGGTACCAGTACCATGCTGTTTTGGTTACTGTAGCCTTGTAGTATAGTTTGAAGTCAGGTAGCGTGACGCCTCCAGCTTTGTCCTTTTGACTTAGGATTGTCTTGGCAATGCAGGCTCTTTTTTGGTTCCATATGAACTTTAAAGCCGTTTTTTCCAATTCTGTGAAGAAACTCATTGGTAGCTTGATGGGGATGGCATTGAATCTATAAATAACCTTAGGCAGTATGGCCATTTTCACAATATTGATTCTTCCTATCCATGAGCATGGTATGTTCTTCCATTTGTTAGTGTCCTCTTTTATTTCACTGAGCAGTGGTTTGTAGTTCTCCTTGAAGAAGTCCTTTACATCCCTTGTAAGTTGGATTCCTAGGTATTTTATTCTCTTTGAAGCAATTGTGAATGGAAGTTCATTCCTGATTTGGCTCTCTGCTTGTCTGTTACTGGTGTATAAGAATGCTTGTGATTTTTGAACATTAATTTTGTATCCTGAGACTTTGCTGAAGTTGCTTATCAGCTTAAGGACATTTTGGGCTGAGACAATGGGGTTTTCTAAATATACAATCATGTCATCTGCAAACAGGGACAATTTGACTTCTTCTTTTCCTAACTGGATACCCTTGATTTCTTTCTCTTGCCTGATTGCCCTAGCCAGAACTTCCAAGACTATGTTGAATAGGAGTGGTGAGAGAGGGCATCCCTGTCTTGTGCCAATTTTCAAAGGGAATGCTCCCAGTTTTTGCCCATTCAGAATGATATTAGCTGTGGGTTTGTCATAAATAGCTCTTATTATTTTGAGGTACGTTCCATCAATACCGAATTTATTGAGCGTTTTTAGCATGAAGGGCTGTTGAATTTTGTCAAAAGCCTTTTCTGCATCTATTGAGATAATCATGTGGTTCTTGTCTTTGGTTCTGTTTATACGCTGGATTACGTTTATTGATTTGCGAATGTTGAACCAGCCTTGCATCCCGGGGATGAAGCCCACTTGATCATGGTGGATAAGCTTTATGATGTGCTGCTGAATCCGGTTTGCCAGTATTTTATTGAGAATTTTTGCGTCGATGTTCATCAGGGATATTGGTCTAAAATTCTCTTTTTTTGTTGTGTCTCTGCCAGGCTTTGGTATCAGGATGATGTTGGCCTCATAAAATGAGTTAGGGAGGATTCCCTCTTTTTCTATTGATTGGAATAGTTTCAGAAGGAATGGTACCAGCTCCTCCTTGTACCTCTGGTAGAATTCAGCTGTGAATCCATCTGGTCCTGGACTCTTTTTGGTGGGTAGGCTATTGATTGTTGCCTCAATTTCATAGCCTGCTATTGGTCTATTCAGGGATTCAACTTCTTCCTGGTTTAGTCTTGGGAGAGTGTAAATGTCCAGGAAATTATCCATTTCTTCTAGATTTTCTAGTTGATTTGCGTAGAGGCGTTTATAGTATTCTCTGATGGTTGTTTGTATTTCTGTGGGGTCGGTGGTGATATCCCCTTTATCATTTTTTATTGCATCTATTTGATTCCTCTCTCTTTTCTTCTTTATTAGCCTTGCTAGCGGTCTGTCAATTTTGTTGATCTTTTCAAAAAACCAACTCCTGGATTCATTGATTTTTTGGAGGGTTTTTTGTGTCTCTATCTCCTTCAGTTCGGCTCTGATCTTAGTTATTTCTTGCCTTCTGCTAGCTTTTGAATGTGTTTGCTCTTGCCTCTCTAGTTCTTTTAATTGTGATGTTAGAGTGTCAATTTAGATCTTTCCTGCTTTCTCTTGTGGGCATTTAGTGCTATAAATTTCCCTCTACACACTGCTTTAAATGTGTCCCAGAGATTCTGGTATGTTGTATCTTTGTTCTCATTGCTTTCAAAGAACATCTTTATTTCTGCTTTCATTTCGTTATGTACCCAGTAGTCATTCAGGAGCAGGTTGTTCAGTTTCCATGTAGTTGAGCGGTTTTGATTGAGTTTCTTAGTCCTGAGTTCTAGTTTGATTGCACTGTGGTCTGAGAGACAGTTTGTTATAATTTCTGTTCTTTTACATTTGCTGAGGAGTGCTTTACTTCCAATTATGTGGTCAATTTTGGAATAAGTGCGATGTGGTGCTGAGAAGAATGTATATTCTGTTGATTTGGGGTGGAGAGTTCTATAGATGTCTATTAGGATCCGCTTGGTGCAGAGATGAGTTCAATTCCTGGATATCCTTGTTAACTTTCTGTCTCGTTGATCTGTCTAATGTTGACAGTGGAGTGTTGAAGTCTCCCATTATTATTGTATGGGAGTCTAAGTCTCTTTGTAAGTCTCTAAGGACTTGCTTTATGAATCTGGGTGCTCCTGTATTGGGTACATATATATTTAGGAGAGTTAGCTCTTCCTGTTGAATTGATCCCTTTACCATTATGTAATGGCCTTCTTTGTCTCTTTTGATCTTTGATGGTTTAAAGTCTGTTTTATCAGAGACTAGGATTGCAACCCCTGCTTTTTTTTGTTCTCCATTTGCTTGGTAGATCTTCCTCCATCCCTTTATTTTGAGCCTATGTATGTCTCTGCATGTGAGATGGGTCTCCTGAATACAGCAGACTGATGGGTCTTGACTCTTTATCCAGTTTGCCAGTCTGTGTCTTTTAATTGGAGCACTTAGTCCATTTACATTTAAGGTTAATATTGTTATGTGTGAACTTGATCCTGTCATTATGATATTAACTGGTTATTTTGCTCGTTAGTTGATCCAGTTTATTCCTAGCCTCCATGGTCTTTACATTTTGGCATGTTTTTGCAATGGCTGGTACCGGTTGTTCCTTTCCATGTTTAGGGCTTCCTTTAGGGTCTCTTGTAAGGCAGGCCTGGTGGTGACAAAATCTCTAAGCATTTGCTTATCTGTAAAGGATTTTATTTCTCCTTCACTTATGAAACTTAGTTTGGCTGGATATGGAATTCTGGGTTTAAAATTCTTTTCTTTAAGAACGTTGAATATTGGCCCCCACTCTCTTCTGGCTTGTAGAGTTTCTGCCGAGAGATCTGCTGTTAGTCTGATGGGCTTCCCTTTGTGGGTAACCCGACCTTTCTCTCTGGCTGCCCTTAACATTTTTTCCTTCATTTCAACTTTGGTGAATCTGGCAATTATGTGTCTTGGAGTTGCTCTTCTGGAGGAGTATCTTTGTGGCGTTCTCTGTCTTTCCTGAATTTGAATGTTGGCCTGCCCTACTAGGTTGGGGAAGTTCTCCTGGATGATATCCTGAAGAGTGTTTTCCAACTTGGTTCTATTTTCCCCCTCACTTTCAGGCACCCCAATCAGACGTAGATTTGGTCTTTTTACATAATCCCATACTTCTTGCAGGCTTTGTTCATTTCTTTTTCTTCTTTTTTCTTTTGGTTTCTCTTCTCGTTTCATTTCATTCATTTGATCCTCAATCGCTGATACTCTTTCTTCCAGTTGATCAAGTCGGTTACTGAAGCTTGTGCATTTGTCATGTATTTCTCGTGTCATGGTTTTCATCTCTGTCATTTCGTTTATGACCTTCTCTGCATTAATTAGTCTAGCTGTCAATTCTTCCACTCTTTTTTCAAGATTTTTAGTTTCTTTGCGCTGGGTACGTAATTCCTCCTTTAGCTCTGAGAAGTTTGATGGACTGAAGCCTTCTTCTCTCATCTCGTCAAAGTCATTCTCTGACCAGCTTTGATCCGTTGCTGGCGATGGGCTGTGCTCCTTTGCAGGGGGAGATGCGCTCTTATTTTTTGAATTTCCAGCTTTTCTGCCCTGCTTTTTCCCCATCTTTGTGGTTTTATCTGTCTCTGGTCTTTGATAATGGTGACGTACTGATGGGGTTTTGGTATAGGTGTCCTTCCTGTTTGATAGTTTTCCTTCTGACAGTCAGAAGGACTGTCTGTTGGTCTGTTGGAGATTGCTTGAGGTCCACTCCAGACCCTGTTTGCCTGGGTATCAGCAGCAGAGGTTGCCGAAGATAGAATATTGCTGAACAGCGAGTGTACCTGTCTGATTCTTCCTTTGGAAGTTTCCTCTCAGGGGTGTACTCCACCCTGTGAGGTGTGGGGTGTCAGACTGCCCCTAGTGGGGGATGTCTCCCAGCTAAGCTACTCAGGGGTCAGGGACCCACCTGAGCAGGCAGTCTGTCCGTTTTCAGATCTCAACCTCCGCGTTGGGAGATCCACGGCTCTCCCCAAAGCTGTCAGACAGAGTTGTTCGCGTCTGCACCGGCCCCCGCTGCTTCCCCTGTTGGTCTTCAGCTGTGTGCTGTCCCCAGAGGTGGAGACTACAGAGACAGGCAGTCTTCCTTGAGCTGCTGTGAGCTCCACCCAGTTCGAGCTTCCCAGCGGCTTTGTTTACCTACTTAAGCCTCAGCAATGGCGGGCGCCCCTCCCCCAGCCTCGCTGCTGCCTTGCGGATAGATCACCGCAGACTGCTGTGTTAGCAGTGAGGGAGGCTCCGTGGGTGTGGGACCCACCCGGCCGGGTGTGGGATATATTCTCCTGGTGTGCCTGTCTGCTTAAAGCGCAGTATTGGGGTGGGAGTTACCCGATTTTCCAGGTGTTGTGTGTCTCAGTTCCCCTGGCTAGGAAAACGGATTCCCTTCCCCCTTGCACTTCCAGGTGAGGCGATGCCTCGCCCTGCTTCAGCTCTCGCTGGTCAGGCTGCAGCAGCTGACCAGCACCGATTGTCCGGCACTCCCTAGTGAGATGACCCCAGTACCTCAGTTGAAAATGCAGAAATCACCGGTCTTCTGTGTCGCTCGCGCTGGGAGTTGGAGACTGGAGCTGTTCCTATTCGGCCATCTTGCTCCCACTTTATTCTTAAATATGAATGGACAGCTTAGGATCACTAGTTATTGCTCTAAAGCCTTCAAAATAAAATTTAAAAATCTACCAAAAAAACTGACATCAAAAAGGATAGCCATATTTTTTAAAAGCAATAGAAGAGTTTGAAGATACAATTGAGAAAATATTTCAGAAAGTGAGCAAAAACAAAAACAAAAACATGAGGAGAGATAGGTTAGGTTATCAATCCAGAAGACTCAATTAGTAGGAACTCCAGAGTGATCAGAGAGAATGAAGAAGAAAAATTACCAGACAACCTTCCAGAACTGAAGAATATATTTCTAGGTTGAAAGAGCTTGTCAAAATGCCCAGAAGAATCAATGAATGAATGATTGAAAAAAACTAATTGAGATACAGGATAGTAAAATGTTATTACTTCAGCGATAAGGAGAAGACACTAAAAAACTTAGAGGAGGCTGGACATGGTGGCTTAAGCCTCTAATCCCGGCACTTTGGGAGGCCAACGGAGGCAGATCACCTAAGGTTGGAGTTCAAGACCAGTCTAACCAACATGGAGAAATCCCATCTCTACTAAAAACACAAAATTAGCTGGAGGTGATGGCGCATGCCTATAATTCTCCACTTTGGAGGCTGAGGCAGGAGAATTGCTTGAACCCGGGAGATGGAGGTTACGGTGAGCCAAGATTATGCCATTGCACTCCAGCCTGGGCAACAAGAGCTAAACTCTGCCTCAAAAACAAAAACAAAAACAAAAAACCTTAGAGGAAAAATAGGTGCATAATTACAATCTGCAATCAGAATCATATCAGATTATTCAAGAGTCACACTGGAAGCTACAAGACTATGGAACAATGCCTTCCAAATCCAGAGGAAAACTTATTCCCAGCTATCATTCTACACTATTCAAATTACAAACAGGTATAAGAGTAGAATAAAGAATAGCATTAGCCCTGACTCAACTGTTCATCCATCATATACTCTTTCTTAGAATGATATGGAAGATATATTTTAGCAAAATAAAGGATAAATGAAGAGTGAGACAGGAATCCAGCAAACAGCAAATCCAACACAGGGAAGAGGAAAAGGAAGGTTCCAAATCAATCAACCAAATTAGAGCAGTAGAAGCAAGGGCTCAAGGAAGGAGGTACCAGGGGAAAACATATTTAACTGTAGATTATCAGATGTATTTAAGCACATGGATGATAATATTGACAGACATTTGTCATATCTGTTAAACAGATTTACTTGAGGATTTGGAATGTAGTTTCATAAATAAATTTAAAATGAGGCAAGTATTAACTCTAGAAAAAAATTAAATGTTGTACTACAAAGGAGCCATAACTATGGCATACTTTTTGTGTCAGCAGCAAATATATGTGTATCATAGTGTAAATACTGACTTTCCTTTGAATAACCTTTTAACTTAGGAATAATTTTAGATTTATAGAACAGTTGTCAATATAGTACAGAGAGTTCCTGTATACCCTTCACCCAGATTCCCTGCATTTTAATATCTTCCATAATCATGTGACATTTGTCAATACAGTACTATGTGACACTAGAGACCATTTTAGTTTTCCCAGTTTTTCTATTCCAGGATCTGATGCATGAGTCCACATTGCATTTAGAAACACTGATTTGTAATTTAACCAAAAACTGCACTTTAACCACATTAGGGGGACTAAGAAGAAAATGAGGGGGCTGTCTAAAAGAGGCAAAATCTTTGTCTTCATAATAGGATACCATGGCAGATCTCATCTAAAACTCAAAAGTCAGAAAATGGCCAGGTATTACAACCATTTTTAATTTACTTCTATTTAATTTTACTTCCATTTAATTACTTCAATTTTCCATTTAAAAATGGAAGTAATACAGAAGAAACAGCTAAAAAATTGAAAGTAGTTGCTTCTGACACCTGAGAATAGGTCCTGAGGAGGGCTTGAGAGAAAGAGACTGCTATTATTTTATCACAAATCTTTTAGCACCCTGTCACTTTTAACTATATGGAGGTATTACTTTTATAAAAGTAAAAGTAAATTCAAATATATAATAAGCAAAATAAAACTAATATTCTTCCTGATTAGAAAATAGATTCCAATAGATCAAAAGGCAAAGGTTATGAACAAACCATTTTCATGAGAAAATAACGTAGTTAATAAAATATTTGAAAACAAATTCAATCTCTCTAATAATCAAACAAAGGCAAATTTTAAAATAGCAGGTTAACATTTTGCCAATGAAGTTACAAAAGCATAACAAAATAATATTCAATATTGACTTTTTTGTGATAAGGCAAGCACTCACATAGAGACATTGAAATTGGAGATATGTACTGTGGTAGTACTTTTTTGTAAAATACTGGATAAAAATATGTACCAAGAATCTAAAAACTTTTCATGCTCTTTGACCTAGTTAAAATTACTTTTTAATTCTTACCTTTGCAAATATGTGTTAAGGAAATAACCCAAAATATAGAGGAATCTTTATTTGTAAAAACTGTATCATTAAAAAAGTGATATTTAAGAAGTACATCTACTGACATTACAAAATGCTAATATTATGATATTAAGATTTAGAAAAATAATACAAGTTTGTGTATATAGAGTGATATCAACTATGTGAAAGAAATATTGTAGATAAAACATTCAAGGAAATTCATCAATATTAAAGTTAATGGTTATTATCACAAAGTGGTGAGATTGTGGGTGATTTTGATTTTATCCTTGTTTACACATACTGAACTGTCTATATTGTTTTATATTAAGACTATATTGTACTTACTACCCAGAAAAACTTAGTGTTATTTAAAGAATGTGAGGTATGTGCAATAGACACAAGGCATGAACTGCCATTTTGAGAATGTGTCTTTGACTCCACCTTTGCTCTGGTGTCCCTGTCCCCATCCTGTTCCCTTTGTAGCACTCTGTCTCTAGCCTCTGGTGCATTGATTTCAAATGTTTCTTTAATTTTTTAAATTCACCAGTTATTCAATACCTACTTGGTCTAATCCTTACAAGGTGTCATGTACTAGGCAACTTGATGAAAAGCAGAAGCAAACATGATCTCCTCAATCAAACGGCTTTGAGTCTCATGGGAGACACAGATACAAAATAATTATAGCACAAGGTAATAAATACTATTAAGCTGAACCACATGAAATTGCCACTTTTTTAGGTCGAAAAGAGTCGACCACTGGCAATTTCTTATAGTTATAAATGCTGTGAATGGAAAGAGGTCGGTCAAGTGGCTTTATACCTTCCAGTGGTATTATCTTTGTAGTAGGGAGTTTCTTGTAGTAGAATATCAAGCACTGAGATAGTTGCTAGGTGACATGGAATGATAAGATGCTAGTGAGAAAATCCTTTGATTTTCCTGAGCTGTTATTTGTGAGGGACAAACGACTGAATTAGGTTGCTGAAAATTATAGTGAGCTTTCTTAGAGCCAGTTGAGAGTTGTCTGTAGGGAGATAATGGAAACCAGGAGAGTGGGTGTGCTTGGAAAGAGAGATGCCAAGAAAAAGAAGTGAATGCATTATGTAGTGGGTGAAGAAAGCCAGACAGAGGAAGTCAGAAAGAGAAACGAAAGAGTACAGGTTCTGCAGAATCAAAGGAGAGAAGAGCTCCAAGGATCAGCATGCAGGAGTATTACAGAATGGATAGAGATGTGGACAATTAACAAAGGCTATTGGATCTGTCCATAGGAGAGCATCAGTAACCTGAGAAGGGCATGTTTTCTAGGGTGGTCAGAGCAGAAACCGGATTGTGAAGGCTAGGAATAAGGCAGTGTGCACAGTGGTTTTAACAGCCCTGGGCCTTGGAGTGAGATGGCGCAGGTTTACTTTCTGGTTCTACAGCTAAGAAGCTATGTGACTTTAGGCATGTTACCATCTCCATGCTTCCCTATCCTCATGTACAATATTAGTAAAATGAAAATAGCCCCTTCTGTGATAGATTGCTCTAATGGATGCCGTTCTTCACGATTTCTCATATCCACATCCTTTGTCATGTAACCTTGCAGTGCTCTCCCACTCTGACTCTGGGCTCAGCCTGTTGACTTTTTTTGACCAATAGAATGAGGTAGAAGTGACACCAAGCCAGTTTTGACCACGAGAGGCCTTCTGTGCTTCTTTTTGCTTGCTTTCCCCTCTGCCATCACCTGCAGAATATACTCAGATGAGCCTGCTGAAAGAAGAGAGGCAAGTTAGGGTAAAGCTGAGTCTCTCTAATAGTCTCACCTGGGGCCAGCCTTGATCAGCTGACACCCAGTATATGAGTGAGCCAGTCACAATCAGCAGAGCCACCCAGCTGACTCCAGATACATGAGCAATAAATGTCTATTATTGAATGCACTGAGACTTTGTTGTTGCTTGTCAGGCAGCAATACTGTGAAAACAGATAACCAAAATACAGGTTGGTTGCAGGATTAAGTGAGATAGCATATGCAGACTACTTTGAACAGTGCCTAACACATAGTAACTGCTTAAACACGTGTAACTCATTATATCATTTTCAGAGATATGATTGTTTTCCTGGGGTCACCCAGGGACAGCTGAAATACAAAGGTAGCCTATGTAGGCTAATCATTTGATGTTTCTCCAAATTGATATTTTTTCTTTCTCATTGTTTATTTAGTGAGGGAGGAAGAAACTGGATTCCTTTGAATAATTTTTGGAGCCAAAACTGATTTACTTAGTAAGCCATTTTTACTAGCTAAAAAGCACTGATGTTCTAGAAAATAGAATAGCAAATTATCTGCCACATTTCTGAATTATACTTCTTCTTTAGTGTTCTTTTGGGGTTTCCAAACAAGAAAACTTCTGGGGCAGGACATTAAAGAACCTCTTGTTTCCAGTAAATGACACTATTCTATGCATTATTCGGTTTTGGAATTTCAGCTGAATGAGACTTCTGACTCTTAGCTGACTGACTACATGTTGAATCATAAAAATACTTGACAGAAGTAGGATGCACTCACCAGGAAGTTTTCCTTCTTCTTCTCTTTATTATTATTCCCACATGAAATCAAGGTCTGGCTCTGTAGAACCAATTTTTTTTTTCAGTTTATTGCACTGGAGGTTTAGTGTTCCTTAGATAAAGCAAAGCTTGTGGACACCTTTACAACTAGCCCACTGCTTGCTTGGCTTTTGGGCTGTGAAGAAGCTGCATAATCAGATGAACCTTTTTTAAATGCATTTGCAGGTGCTGGCATAAAGAATCAGGTGGGACAATTTGGCATCTGATGTAAGCACCTTGCTTTATAGTTGTAAAAGATTAACCGGTCTAGAATAGAAAGTAAAAAATATGCTCTGTCAAACCAAAAGTTTAGAACTCTCTAAATCCAGCCCCAGGTTTTTGTCCCTGTCTTTCCTTCCATTATTTACTGAAGCAAACCACAACAGGCTATTAACTATTCCCTGAAAAATAAACGTTAACCACAAGCAGCACACCACAGTTCAGGAGTTTATGCCCCAAACAGGTTCATCTGATTATCCAACAGGCTTCCCTCCCTCTCAACCATCCTCAAAATGCTGAGAGCCCTATTGGCAAGGAGACTTCCGAATCTTAGCTATCAACTGCATGCTGAGTCATAAAAATACTTGACAGAAATAGAATGCACTCACCAGGAGGTTTTCCTCCTCCTCCTGCTCCTCTTCCTTCTACCTCTCCTCTTCTTCCTCCTACTCCACCTTCTCGCATGAAATCAGGGTCTGGCTCTGCAAAATCAACGTATATTTTTTCAGTTTACTGAAATAGAGGTTTAGTATTCCTTAGGTTAAGTAAGAGTCCTGGATATTTTTACGATTAACCCACTTCTTGTTTGGCTTTTGGGCCAAGCAAATCATTTGTACTTGTCCAAGCGTAATGAGTAGCATCTCATCAGTAAGTCTCTCATCCTATTTCACCGGGTTCAAATTCCAGCTCTACCATGTACTAGCTGTGTGACCTTGGGAAAATTGCTTAACCTGTCTGTGTGTCTGTTTTCTCATCAATAAAATGAAGATGATATTGCATAGTACTTTATTGTTTTGAGAAAATTCAAATCAGTAATTCATGTAATATAGTAGTCCAGTTTCTGCTAATAGTGCCATTTTTTAGTCAATAAATAATTATGGAATATATTATGTACCAGATACTGTTGTAGGAATTTAACAAAATAAATCAAGAATGACATAGGTCTTACATTCTAGCAAGGGATACAGACAAGCAACCATAAATCAGCTGAATGGGTAAATTTCAGAGTGTGTTCCACAATGATAAGTGATATGAAACAAAAGGAAAATGCAGGGTGAGAGGGATGGCAAGGTGAGTGAAGTGTGGGGAAAATTGCAGTATTGAATAGAAGAGAAAAATCTTATTAAGGTGGAATTGGAGCAAAAACTCAAAGGAGGTGAGGGAGTGAGTTGAGGAGGTAACCAGTGGAAGAGCATTTCTAGCTTGAGCCAAGCCCAAGTGTGAGAGGCCAGAGGATTAGAAGGAGCCAGGAAAGAGTGGCAGAAGATGAGATCAAAGTGATAATAGGTTTCAGTCACCTGGGGCCCTGAAAACCACTCTAAGAGCTTTAGTTTTCACTCTGAGTGACATGTAGAAAGACTGCAGGACTTTGGGCAAATGAGTAGCATGATCTGACTTACATTTTAAGTGACTCTGTCTGGCTCTCTATTGAAAATAGTTCATAGGGGAGAAAAGCAAAATCAAGGAGACCTGTTGCTACTGTTGCACCTTAGGTGGTGGATGATGGAAGCTGAGGTTGGAGTTTGGGGGTGGGAGTAGGGAGAATAAAAGGAGGATAGCCTTAGAGATGGTGAGAAGGGGTCAAATTTGAGATGTGCTTTAAGGCAAACCTAATTAAATGCTCTGAGAAATTGGATATGGAATGCAAAAGAAAGAGTCAAGGCATTAAGCCTGAGCAATTGAAAATGTAGAGTTGCAATCTACTAGAATAAGGAAGGTTGTGGACAGGAAAGAGCAACAGTTCAGTCTTGTTACTTAAGAAACCTTAGCTACTTTTCTTATTATCACGTTCTGCCTCATAGTGTTATAAATGCATGTACCTGTCTTATCTCTAACCCTAGATGGCAAACTACTTGAGACGAGAAACCATAACATGTTCTTTTAAATGGACCATAGTTCTATCACAGTTTAGTCGATACAGCTGTACTCCATATTTGCCACACATACTAGCTACATTCCTGGTACTTGCCAAGTAAACAAAACAACTATTGTTCATCCTTCAAAATCTTATCTGAGGGAAAAAAAAATGAAAAAGGAAATAGGAAATATTCCAAATAGGAAAATCAATGGAAGAAAAAATTGAGGGTGACATCAGCAAGATGGCCAAAGAGAAAATTCCCCCATATCACTCCCCCAACAAAAATACAACTGGAAACTGTTCAAAGACAAACATACCACATTGAATTCATCCAAACTCAGGGGAGAAGTGGAGGAACCCCCTGGGCCCACAGAACTGACAGAAACTGCAACAAATAGGAGAAATCATCATTTCGGACTGCGCCACCCCTACCCCAAGCCAGCATAATGCCACCCACAGAGAATTTCCTTGGACCCAGCTTCTGAGGTGAGAGTAGGGAGTTGTAGATAGACATTCAATCTCCCCACTAATCTGCGAATCTTCACAGGAAGCCTCCATTCTGATACCTCAGAAACTACTGGGAGAGCTAAGAGAGAACCAAAATACTTGGGACAAATTGAGGACAAAGAGTGGGGTGCTGACTGCAGCAACTGGCATGCAGAACTTGGTAATTACTCTGCACATCCATCAGTGGGGACACCACACTGAAGAGGCTGGCAATCACCTAGTGCTGCAGGAGGCACAATCCATGGGAAGGCCCAGCTGCCTGGTCAGATTTTCTACAAAGCTCAGGTGTTTGCAAGAAGCCTTCTTTTGACCTGAAAAAAACTAAAAGATGGGGATTAAGTTCCAGTATGTGCTTAAGTCTTCCCCAGACTGGGAAACAATGGCAGGGCAGTGATTTAGTTCTGGGGCAGCCTTTAAGTTTGGGTGCCCACTGTAAGTTTTCCCCAGATTGGGAAACAACAGCAGGGCAATGAGTTAGTTTCAATGTAGCATTTTAGTGCTGGGGCTCACTATACATTATCCCCAGAATCAGAAGCAACAACAGACCAACATTGAAATTCTGATGCTAAGTAGTAAAGCTCTAGCATCACCAAAGAACATCTACAAAAACTAGAAGAGGTGGCTGCTTCCTCAAATATGCAGGCGTCAATGTAAAGATACAAGAATTTTAAAAGCTCGGGGAAATATGACAACATACACACACACACACACAAAAACCCCACAAAACACTAGCAATGGACCCAAAAGAATTACAGATCTATGAAATGTCTGATGGAGAATTCAGAATAATTATCTTAAAGATTTTCTGGAAAACACAAAAAATATGGATGGAAAACCAAATGAAACACTGAACTGAAAAACTCATTAGAAAGCTTCAACAGCAGACTTGATCAAACAGGAAAGATTTTGAAAACCTGAAGTCAGAATATATAAAATTACCCAATCAGAGGAGCAAAAAGAAAAAAAAATTAAAAAGTGAAGAAGGCCTATGAGAATTATCTCCACATAACAGGAATTCCTGAAGGAGATGAGAGAGAAAATGGCATATTAGAAAGCATATTTAAAGAAATAATGGCTGAGAATTTCCTAAACCTGGAGAAAGACAACAGCATCCAGGTATAGGAAGCTTAGATATCACCAATCAAATTCAATTCAATGAAGTAGTTCCTGAAGGCATATCATAATCAAATTAGCAAAAATCAAAGACAAAGAAATAATACTTAAAGCTGCAAGAAAAAGAAACATACCACATTCAATAGAGCCTGAATACAACTTTCAGTAATAGTAGGTGACTTCAACACCCCACTTTCAACAACAAACAAATCATCCAGAAAGAAAATCAACAAACATTGAAGTTAAACTCTACACTCTAGACCCAAATGGACCTAACAGAAATTTGCATACACTACATCCAACATCTACAGAATACACATTTTTCTCAACAGCACATGGAACATTCTCCAGGATACATCATATGGCAAGTCACAAAACAACCTTAGCAAATTTTTAACAATTGAAATGATGTCAAGTATCTTTTCTGACCATAATGAAATAAAATCAGAAATCAAAAACAGAAAGGATGTTGGGAACTGTACAAATTCATGAAAACTAAACAACATGCTTCTGAATAAAAAATGGATCAATGAAGAAATTTAAAAGAAAATATGAAATTCCTGAGACAAATAAAAATGGAAACATAACATACCAAAACCTGTGGGATACAGGAAACGCAGTTCTAAATGGAATCCATATGGCAATAAATGCATGCCTCAGAAAAGTAGAAAGACTTTAAGTAAACACCCTAATGATGTACCTTAAGAAACTAGAAAAGTAAGAACAAACCAAACCTCAAATTAGTACAGGAAAAGAAATAATAAAGATCAGAGCATAAATAAATAAAATTGAGACTAAAGAAAAACAATGTAAAAGATCAACAAAACAAAAATTTGGGTTTTTAAAAAATAAAATTGATAAATTTTTATTTAGACTGAGATAAAAAGAAGACAGAAATAAAAGCAGAGACACAAAAGAAGACATTATAACTGATACCACAGACACACAAAGCATAATTAGAGACTATTATAAACAACTATACACCAACAAATTGAAAAATATAACAGAAATTGATAAATGACTGGAAACACACAACTTACCAAGACTGAACCATGAAGAAATAGAATACCTTAACAGACCACATAGCAAGTAATAAGATTGAAGCAGTAATAAAAAGTCTCCCATCAGAGAAAAGCTTAGGATCTTATGGTTTCACTGCTGAATTTTATCGAATGTTTAAACAACTAATACCAATTTTACTCAAAGTCTTTTAACATTTGAAGAGGAGGGAATCATTTCATATTCATCCTATAAGGCCAGCATTACCCTGATATCAAAACCAGAGAATGACATAATAAAAAAGAAAACTACAGGTCAATATGACTGATGAACATAGATGTAAAATCATCAACAGAACACTACCAAACCTAATTCAGCAACACACTGAAACAATTATTAATCATGATCAGATGGGATTCATTCCAGGGATGAAAGGATAGTTCAACATACGCAAATCAATAAATATGATACATTACATTAACAGAATCAAGAAAAAAAACCACATGATCATTTCAATAGATGCTGAAAAAGCCTTTGATAAAATCCAATATCCCTTCACGATAAAAAGCTCTCAACAAACTGGGTACAGAAGGAGCTTACTGCCAACAAAAAAATATATGACCAAACCCACAGCTAACATTATACTCAATGGGGTAAAAATGAAAGTGTTTTCTCTAAGATCTGGAACAGAACAACAATGTCCACTTTTACCACTTTCATTCAACATAGTACTGAAAGTCCTAGCCAGCACAGTTAGGCTAAGTAAGGAATACAGGGCATCCAAATTGGAAAGAAAGAAGTCAAATTATCCTTGTTGGAAGACAGCATGATCCTATATTTAGAAAAGTCTGAGGAGGCCTGGCACAGTGGCTCACACCTGTAATCTCAGCACTTTGGGAGGCCGAGGCAGGCGGATCAATTGAGGCTAGAAGTTTGAGACCAGCCTGGCTAACATGGTGAAATTCCATCTCTACTAAAAATCCAAAAAAAAAAAAAAAAAAAAAAAGCCAGGCATGGTGGTGCATGCCTGTAGTCGCAGCTACTGGGGAGGTTGTGGCAGGAGAATTGCTTGAACCCAGGAGGCAGAGGTTGCAGTGAGCTGAGATTGCACCACTGCTCTCCAGCCTGGGTGACAGAGTGAGATTCTGGTTCAAAACTAAAAAATAAAATAAATGAAGAGTCTAAGGACCCCACCAGAAAAAAATTATTAGAACCAATAAATGAATTCAGTAATGTTTCAGGTAACAAAATCACCATACAAAGCTCAGTAGCATTTCCATAAACCAACAGCAAACAACCAGAATAAAAATAAAGAAAACAACCCCATTTACAATAGCTACAAGAAAAAACCTAGGAATAAATTTAACCAAAGAAATTAAAGAATCCTATGATGAAACCTATATAACACTGATGACAATTGAAAAAGACACAAACAAATTAAAAGATATCACACGCTCAAGGATAGGAAGAATTAATTTAGTCAGATGTCCATACTACCCAATGCATTACCTATCAAAACACTAATGACATTCTTCACAGAAATAGAAAAGCAATTCTAAATTCATGTGGAACCACAAAAGATCCCAAATAGCCAAAACAATCTTCAGCAAAAAGAACAAAGATGTAGGCATCACAATACCTGGCTTCAAAACATACTGCTAAGCTATATTAACCAGAGCATCAAGGTATTGGTATGAAAACAGACACAAAGACCAATGGAATAGGATAGAAAACACATAAATAAATCCGCACATTTACAGCCAATTTATTTTCAATAAAGGCACCAAGAACATATACTAGGGAAAGTTCAGTCTGTTCAATAAATGATGCTTGGAAAACTGGATATCCATATGCAGAAGAATGAAATTAGACCCCTATCTCTCATCATATACAAAAATCAAATCAAAATGGATTAAAGACTCAAATTTAAGACTCAAAACTATGAAACTACTAGAAAAAAAATTTGGAACAATACTTCGGGACATGGTCTGGGCAAATATTTCAGGCGTAAGACCTCAAAAACATAGGCAACCAAAGCAAAGATAGACAAATGAGATTACAGCAAGCTAACAAGCTTATGCAAAGCAAAGGAAACAATAAACAGAGTAAAGAAACAACATAAAAGATGTGAGAAAATATTTGAAAACTATCCATGTGACAAGGGATTAACAACCAGAATACACAAGAAACTCAAATAACTCAATGCCAAAGCCAAAATAATCTCATTAAAAATGAGCTAAAGATCTGAATAGACATTTCTCAAAAGAAGACATACAAATGGCCAACATGTATATGTAAAAATGCTTACCATCACTATTTATCAGGGATATGCAAAAAAAATCACAATAAGATATTAACTCACCCCAGTTAAAATGGCTATTATCAAAAAGACAAAAAATAGCAGATGGTGGTGAGGATGTAGAGAAAGGGGAATGCTAGTACACTGTTTCTGGAAATGTAAATTAGTACAGCCACTATCCAAGCAGCATGGAGGTTGTGATCGTTAATATTGGGTGTCAACTTGATTGGATTGAAGGATGCAAAGTATTGTTCCTGGCTGTGCCTGTGAGGGTGTTACCAAAGGAGATTAATATTTAAGTCAGTGGTCTGGGAAACACAAATCCTCATCTGGGTAGGCACAATGTAATCAGCTATCAGCATCCAAACAAAAGCAGGCAAAAGCATGTGGAAAAACTAGACTGACTTAGTCTTCCATCCTACATCTTTCTCCCATGCTGGATGCTTCCTGCCCTCAAACATTAGACTCCAAGTTCTTCAGTTCTGGGACTCTTGGACATTTGACCACAGACTGAAGGCTGCACTGTTGGCTTCCCTACTTTTGAGGTTTTGGGACTTGGACAGGCTTCCTTGCTCCTCAGCTTGCAGGTAGCCTACTGTGGGACCATACCTTGTGATCACGTGAGTCAATAGTCCTTAATAAACTCCCCTTTATATATACATCTATCCTATTAGTTCTGTTCCTCTAGAGAACCCTGACTAATACAGAGGCTCTTGAACAAACTAAAAATAGATCTGTCATATGATCCAATAATCCCTTTATTGGGAATATATCCAAAAGAAAGAAAATCAGTACATTGAAGAGACATTTGCATTTCCAAGTCTATTGCAGTACTGTTCACAATAGCAAAGATATGGAATGAATCTAAGTGACTACCAACAGATGAATGGATAAAGCAAAGTGATACACACACACACACACACACACACACACACACAATGGAATATTATTCAGCCATGAAAAATAATGAAATTCTGTCATTTGCAGCAACATGAATGAAATTAGAGGGCCCTATGTTAAGTGAAATAAGCCAGGCTCAGAAAGGCAAATATTGCATGTTTTATGTTCTT
The DNA here is from genome assembly GCF_007565055.1 of Rhinopithecus roxellana. NCBI lineage: Eukaryota > Metazoa > Chordata > Mammalia > Primates > Cercopithecidae > Rhinopithecus > Rhinopithecus roxellana. The sequence continues at coordinate 11,715,914 of NC_044565.1, read as the reverse complement.
ACTCATATGGGGGAGCTAAAAAAGTAGATCTTATGGATGTAGAGAGTAGAACCAGAGGCTGGGAAGAGTAGAGGGAAGCAAGGAATGATGAGAGTTTGGTTAATGGGTACAAAATGGAATAAGTTCTAGTGTTTGAAAGCACTATAGTTAACGATAATTTACTGCATATTTTACAATACTTAGAAAAGAAGATGTAAAATGTTTCCAGTGCAAAGAAATGATAAACGCTTTAGGTGATTACCATTAATTATTCTGATTTAATCATATTCTATGCAGGTATTAATTAACACATGTACCCCATGAATATGTACAATTATTAAGTATCAATTTAAAAAAAAAAGGTGGATGGCCTGAATGGTATAGAGGACATTCCTTCACAGATACATAAACTTTATCCCTATGTTAAAAAGGGCATCTATACATGCTAGATCCCTGATTTGTAGCACACATTTCTAAAATACTTCTATTAACAGTGTTTTGAAATGATGCCTTTGGCCAATATGGAGAAATTTTTAAGAAACAGCCCTTTAAAACTCAGTGCTGTGTTTCCTATATGGATGTAGCTGAAGGTCTAATTCAGTACATAGTAGTCTTTCTTTAGTTAGACACATCTTCCTCCTGACACTATTTTCCCTCCCTAATGCAGTTCAATATCTGTTTTTTAAAAAAATGTAACTCAAGATTGTTGTCTGTATCATGAGTTGGCAAACTTTTTCTGTAAAGAATCAGAGAGTATTTTAGGCTCTGCGGGACAGTGCATTCTGTCACATCTAATCAGCCCTGCCATTGTAATGAAAAAGTAACCACAGAAAGTACACAAGCAGATAGGCCGGGCTGTGCTCCAATAAAACTTTATTCGTGGGAGCAGAGCAAGATGGCCGAGTAGTAGGCTTTACCGAATTTCCTCCCTGAAGGAGCATAGAATTTAATAACTATTTACATAATCCAGGCATGGTGGCTCACATCTGCGATCCCAGCACTTAGGGAGGCCAAGGCAGGAGAACTGCTTGAGCCCAGAAGCTTGACACGAGCCTGGGCAATGTGGCGAGATACCATCTCTACAAAAAATCAAAAAATTAGCTAGGTGAGTGATGTGCACCTGTAGTCCCAGCTCCCAGCTACTCAGGAGGCCAAGGTAGGAGGATCTATTGAACCTGAGAGGTTGAGGCTGCACTGAGCTATAATTGAACAATTGCACTCCAGACTGAGCAACAGAGCAAGACCCTGTCTAAAAAACAAACAAACAAAAAACTATCTACACAAAACAAGCACCTTCATAAGAACTCAAAATTAGGTGAGCACTCACAGTACCTGGTTTTAATTTCATATCACTGAAAGAAGCATTGAAGATGGTAGGAAAGAGAGTCTTGAATCACTGATGCCACCCCTCCCTCAACCCCCAGCAGTGGCCACATGGAGTGGAGCGAAAATCTGTGTGCTTGGGAAAAGGAGGGTGAGACATTGTATTGAACTCAGTGCTGTCCTGTCACAGCAGAAAGCCAAACCAGGATGAACTTAATTGATGCCCACCTACCTATAAAATATTTAAACCAGCCCTAGCGAGAGGGAGGAACCCATCCAAGTGGTCAGAACCTGAGATCTGGTGAGCCTCACCACTGTGTGATAAAGAGCTCTGGGGTTCTAAATAAACATAAAAGGCAGTCAAAGACACAAGAACCGCAGCTCCTAGGCAAGTCCTACTGCTGAATTATGCTCAGAGTCAGTGAACTTGGGGAGCACACAACCTACTAAGACACTAGCTGGGCATCTAAGGAAGTGCTTGTACCACCACTCCCCAAACCCCAGGCTGCACAGCTCATGCCTCCAAAAAAGACTCCTTCCAACTGCTTGAGGAAAGGAGAGAAAACAGAAAAGAGGACTTTGTCTTGCAGCTTGGATATCAGCTCAGTCACAAAATGGGGCACCAGTCAGAGTCATGAGATCTCCTTTCCAGTCCTAGCTCCTGGGATGACATTTCTAGACATTTCCCATCCTAGGCCAGAAGGCAACCCACTGCCTTAAAGGGAAGGAACCAATTCTGGCAGGACTCATGAGCTGCTGATTAAAAAGCCTTGGACCCTGAATAACTAGTAGTGATAACCAGGTAGTATGCCATGGGCATTTGGTGAGACTCTGAGACTTGCTGGCTTCAGGTGAGACTCAGCACATCCCCAGCTATGGGGAGAGACTCCTACTGCTTGAGAACAGCAGAGGGAAAAGTAAAGCAGACTTAGTCTTGCACCTTAGGTACAGGCTCAGCCACAGGGGGATAGAGCCCCAAGTGGGCCCTTGGGGTCCCCAATTCCCAAGGGCCTCTTGGATGGTATTTCTGGACCTGCCCTGGACCAGAGGGGAGCCTACTGTCCTAGCAGATGAGTCCCAGGCCAGGCAGCATTCACCACAAGCTGCCTGAAGAGCCCTTGGGCCTTAAGTAAACATCAGCAGTAGACTGGCAGTACTTCTCATGGGCCTGTGGTGGTGATGGCCACAAGGTTTGACTCCTCTTCCTATAGAAAGGGGAGGAAGAGTGGGAAAGACTGCCTCACACGTGGTTTCAGTTCCAACTCAGCTGCAGTACAACAGAACACCAAACAGACTTAAAGTGTTTGACTCCAGACCCTGTCCCCTGGTGGGCACCTCAGGACCTACCTACAGTCTGAGGGAACTTGTCATCCTGAAGGGAAGGACACAAGCCTGGCTGGCTTTGCCACCTGCCAATTATAGAGTCCCAGGGCTTGAGCAAACATAGGTGGTAGCCAGGTAGTGGTAACAGCAGGCATTAGATGAGACCCAGTGCTGACCTGGTTTCTGACCAGTGCAGTCATAGCGGTGGTGGCCACAAGGGTGCTTGTGTCACAACAATCCCAGCTCCAGGTGGCTCACAACAGAAAGAGAGAGAGATGGGGAGGAGAGAGAGAGAAAGACAGAGAGAAAGAGAGAGAGAGTTTATCTGTTTGGGAGAAAGTAAAAGAAGAGAACAAGAGTCTCTGCCTGGTAATCCAGAGAATTTTTCTGGATCTTACCTAAGACCATCAAGGTGGTACCTCTATGAGTCTGCCAGAAACAGAGTGTCACTGGCTTGGAGTGCCCCCTAATGTAGATACAGCTTAGATCACAACACCCAAGTCCCTTGGAATACCTGGAAAGCCTTCCTAAGGACAGGTACAAATAAGCCCAGACTGTGAAGACTATAATAAATACCTAACTTTTCAATGGCCAGACACACACAAACATCCACGAGCATCAACACCATCCAAGAAAACATGACCTCACCAAATAAACTAAGTAAAACACCAAGGACAAATCCTGGAGAAACAGGTATGTGACCTTTCAGACAGAGAATTCAAAATGGCTGTTTTGAGGAAACTCAGAGAAATTCAAGATAACACAGAGAAGGAATTTAGATACATTTAACAAAGAAATTGAAAAAATTATAAAGGAGCAAGCAGAAATTCTGGAGTTGAAAAACACAATTGGCATACTGAAGAATGCATCAGAGCCTTTTAATAGCAGAATTGATCAAGCAGAAGAAAGAATTGGTGAGCTTGAATACTGGCTATTTGAAAATACACAGTCAGAGGAGACAAAAAAAAAAAAAAAGAATGAAAAACAATGAAGCATACCTACAGAATTTAAAGAATAGCCTCAATAGGGCAAATCTAAGGGTTATTGGCTTTAAGGAGGAGGTAGAGAAAGAGATAGGGTAGAAAGTTTATTCTAAGGGATTATAACAGAGAATGCCCCAATCTAGAGAAAGACATAAACATCCAACTACAAGAAGGTTATAAAACACCAAGAAGATGTAACCCAAAGAAGACTATCTCAAGGTATTTAAATATCACACTCCAAAAAGTTCAAGGATATAGGAAGCTTCCTAAAAGCAGCAAAAGAAAAGAAACAAATAACATTCAATGGCGCTCCAATACATCAGGTAGCAGACTTTTCAGTGGAAAACTTGCAGGCCAGTAGAAAGTAGCACGACATACTTAAAGTACTGAAAACAATACTAAAATGTATATGGAACCAGAAAGAAACCAAAAAAGCCAAAGCTATCCTAAGTAAAAAGAACAAAACTGAAGGAATTATATTACCTGACTTTAAATTATACTACAGACCTATAGTAACCCAAACAACAGGGTGCTGGCATAAAAACAGACATATAAAACAGTGGGACAGAATTAATATCCCAGAGATAAATCTACACATCTACAATAAACTTATTTTTGTCAAAGGTGACAAGAACTGACATTGGGGAAAGGGCTGTCTCTTCAATAAATGGTGCTGGGAAAACTGGGTATCCATATGCAAAAGAATAAAACTAGACTATAGCTGCATTCAATCTTGCCATATGCAGAAATCAAATCAAAATGGATTAAAGACTTAATCGAAGACCTCAAACTGTGAAACCACTAAAAGAAAGCAATGGGGGCCGGGCGCGGTGGCTCAAGCCTGTAATCCCAGCACTTTGGGAGGCCGAGACGGGCGGATCACGAGGTCAGGAGATCGAGACCATCCTGGCTAATACGGTGAAACCCCGTCTCTACTAAAAAATACAAAAAACTAGCCGGGCGACGAGGCGGGCGCCTGTAGTCCCAGCTACTCGGGAGGCTGTGACAGGAGAATGGCGTGAACCCGGGAGGCGGAGCTTGCAGTGAGCTGAGAGCCGGCCACTGCACTCCAGCCTGGGCGGCAGAGCAAGACTCCGTCTCAAAAAAAAAAAAAAAAAAGAAAGCAATGGGAAAACTCCCAAGGACATTAGTCTGGGAAAATATTTTTTGAGCACAGGAAACCAAAGCAAAAAACAGACAAACGGGATCACACCAAGTTAAAAAACTTCTGCACAGCAAAGGAAACAATCAACAATGTAAAGAGACAACCCACAGAATGGGAGAAAATATTTGCAAACCTCCTATCTGATAAGAGATTAGTAACCAGAATATATAAGTAGCTCAAACAACTCTATTGGAAAAAAATCTAATAATCTGATCAAAAGATGGGCAAAAGTTCTAAATAGACCTTTCTCAAAGAAAAACATACAAATGGCAGACAGGCATATGAAAAGGTGCTCATCACCACTGATCATCAGAGATATGCAAATCAGAACTACAATGAGATATTATCACACCCTAGTTAAAATGGCTTTTATCCAAAAGTTAGATAGGTGCTGGTGAGGATGTGGAGAAAGGAGAACCCTTGTATACTGCTGGTGGGAATGTAAATCAGTACAACTACTATGGAGAACAGTTTGGAGGTTCCTCAAAAAACTAAAAATTGAGCTACCATGTGATCCAGAAATCCCACTCCTAGGTATATACCCAAAAGGAAAAAAAAATTAGTTTACCAAAAAGATATCTGCACTTCCATGTTTATTCCAGTACTATTCACAATAGCCAAGATTTGAAAGTAATCTAAGTGTCCATCAGCAGATGAATTAATAAAGAAAGTGGGATCACATGATCCCATAAAGAAAATTTTAAAATATAGTAATATATACAACGGAGTACTATTCAGCCATGAAAAAAAACCGAATGAGATCCTGTCATTTGCAACAACATGAGTAAAACTAGAGGTCATATGTTAAGTGAAATAAGTCAGGCACAAAAAGGCAAACTTGGCATGTTCTCACTTATTTGTGGGGGCTAAAAATTAAAGCAATTGGACTCATGAAGATAGAAAGTAGAAGGATGGTTACCAGAGGCTGGGAAGGGTAGTAGAGCATGAGGGAGAAGTGGGGGTGATTAAGGGGTACAAAAAAAATGAATAAGACAGTTTTTGCTAGCACAACAGGGTGATCATAGTCAAAAATAATTGTATCTTTCAAAATAACTAAAAGAGTATAATTGGATTGTTTGTAACACGAAGGATAAATGCTTGAGGTGATGAATACCCTATTTGCCCTGATGTAATTATTATGCATTGCATTTCTGTATCAAAATATCTCATGTAACCCACAAATGTGTACACCTACTATGTACTCCCCCCCCAAAAAAAGTTAAAAGTATTTTTAAAAAATTTATCTGCAAAAACAGGTGGCAGGCCAGATTTGGCACACAGGCAATAGTTTGCTGAGCCTTGGTCAATATCATTATCTCCAGTTCATCCTGAATTCTCTCAAACTTTTGACCTCTCAACTGCCTCTTATGGAAATTACCAATGACCTCTATGTTGCTAATTCCAGTGGTCAATTCTCAGCCCCTATTTTAACTTGACAAACACTAGCATTTGACACAGTTGATCACTCTCTCCTTTTTGAAATTCTTCCTTCTCTTGGCCTGCAGAACACCATGCTTAGCTTGATGTCCTTCGACATCACGCACTCCTCTTTACCTTTTTTCTTGGTTCCTCATCTTCTCCCTGATTCTTAACATTGTAGAGCCCCAGGGCTCAGGCCACTTCTCTTTTATATTTATACTCCTTCCTTGGTGATCTCATTGAGTTTCATGATATTAAATATAATTTATAAACTGGCGAATCTCAAATTTTTGTTTTCAGCCCAAACCTCTCTTCCATCTCCAGAATCTTATTTCTAATGGCTTATAGCACACCTCCAGTTGGAGTCTAACAAACAAACTCAGACTCAAATTGTTCAGAACTAAATTTCTGCTCTTTGTCCACAAACCTGATTCCCCTTCAGGCTTCTTCATCTCAATTAACCTTGAAGTCTTCCTTGTCTCCTCTCTTTCACTCACACCCTACATCCAATCCACTAACAAATTCTGCTGACTTCACCTCCAAACCTATATTGACAAAATATGTTCCCATTTTCCCCACTGCTACTTTCCTGTCTATGCCCTGTCATCTCTTACTTACGTGATTGATGTAGCCTCCTACCTAATTTCCCTGATTCCTTGCTCCTTCCCACAGTCAATTTTCAACACAGAAACTGCAGTGATCATTTTAAAATTCAAGCCAAGTCATCGCACTCCTCTGTCAAAACCCTATTTCACTCAAAGTAGATGTCACAGTCTGTACAATGCCCAAGACTATCTCCTGTGCTGCATTTCAAGGCCCTCTGCCCTCTCTGATCATCTCTTTTACTGTTTTTCTCTGGACTTTCTCTGTACAGTGTGCCCTAGACACACCAATCCTCCCTGACCCCCACCAATGTAGGGCCCTTGTCCCTGCTATTTCTTCCACCTAAAACATTCTTGCCCCCAGATACTCATAAGTTTCTCTCATCCTTCAAGTCTTTGCTCAAGTGTCATTTTCTTATTGATATCTGTCCTCACCATTCTATTTAGAATTGTAGCCTCCTCACTCCCCAGAAGCTCTCATTCTCCTTACCCTACTTTATTCTGTCTACAACACCTATCTCCCTCTAATGTATATCTCCCTGGCATGTCAGGTCCACATGGGCAGAGGTTCCATATGTTTTCTCCACTGCTGTATCTTTAGCACCTAGTACAGTACCTGTCCAAAGTAAGCACTCACTAAATATTTGAATGCTCATAGATTTAGGAATAATCATGCTCCTAAGTAAATAGTTTATTTTAGGGACAATGTGAGTTTTGTAGCTGATCACATTTTCCTCTTCACTTCAGCTCTGGGAATCTTAGAATCAAACATATGGAACATATACAGAAATTCACCTGCACTTTATGGCTGTGGTAAAGAACTTCAGTTCTGGAGCTGGCAGTCCACTGAGTCCCAGTTCTACCAGTTTACTAGATGTATGATTTGAGTCAGGTTGCTTAACCTTTTTGTGCTTCAGTATTTTTTTCTTGTAAAATGGCTTTAGTAGTAATAACATACTTGAAAAGGTTATTGTGAGAACAAGTGAAGATAGTAGATGTCAAGTGCTTAGAACAGGGCTCAGCATATTAAAAGAGCCCCCATAATGGCTTACTGGTAATATTAGAATTACCAACCATCTCAGTGTGCCTGGGACTAAGGCGTTTCCCCAGAAATGAAACTTTCAGAGCTAAAACCAGGCAAGTCCCAGGTACATCATTTTATTTTTCTACAGTGACATTTCCCTTTGCCTCTTTTTATTTCTTATTTTTATTTATTTATCTTGCTCTACAAATTTTTGAAAGGTGCTTTATATTTTTTGAAACAAAGTACAGACTGAATAAATCACACATGTACTCACATACAATGTGCACATTATTTACCTTAATAAAAATTAATAATTTTATAAAGGGAAAACAGATGACTGAATGAAGGCATAGTCATTTCTTTCCTAACAGAGTTTAGATTCACTTTTTCAATACTGTATGCAAAGCAAGGGTAGAAAAAGATGAGACAGAGATGACAAAGCCTTTAGCACTCCACCTTAAGTAAGTTTAGTATTATACCAAACCACAAGATTATGTAAACAAAAAGGCTGACATTGTTAAGTGCCACACAAATGTTAGTTGATGTTATTATAAAAATCTGGTCTTATGATACCCTGAGGCTTCTTGAATAACAGAGAGATGCTAATGGAATCAGGCTGTATATTTTCAGAAATACAATATAAACTCTGTGACTGCAATTCTCCACAAGTTCTTCTTCTTATTAGCTACTTCTATGATTGCCAATGTTGGCATTGTCCCCCTTCTATAACCTTTGTGAATATCTGAAATATAAAACATTTCAAGACTTTTTAAACAACAAGTTATTAAAAACCGGAACTGCAGTGTAAGGAGCTCTACAGACTCTCTGCCCTGCAAATCATAACTGGTGAAAATGATTCTTAAAATGTTTAAGTCTCTGGAAATTGTCCTAAGAGAATATGACAAACGGAGAAACATTTTTTAAAAAAATGAATATCTTGGTAAGAAGAGTAAGAGTCTGTGGCATTTGAGCCATGACCTGCTCCCTTCTCTGTCCTCCAGCTCAGCATAATGAAAGCTCTACTATGGGTGGATGAACCAAAAATCACAGGACTATCTTTTCCACAACTCCTAGTGTAGGGCTATAGTACCATTCCAAGAAGACCAGGCCATCAGCATTTCTTATCCCCACCCCTATCCTCAAACCCACTCCCAGAGTCCCTGTTGCAGAAGCTGAATCCCAGGCCAGGGATCATAGCTGAGAGATGTGGGGCTCCCTTCTTTAGCATAGAACCCATTCATACCGTAGAAGCTCTACCATACAGCAGGATGAGTGTACTGAATCCAATTGCTCACACTGCAACTTGCTCATAGGGTGAAAATTTTATGCTAGGAGAGGCAAACCAAGAACAGAGGCTAATGCAACCATCTAGTGTCTCACTCATAAAGCAGGGGTGTTAGTCCAAAAGAAATGAGTCACTGTCCCCACCCCCAGCTCTGGAATAATGGTGCAGATGTTTTGTCCAAGGATAGGGCCAGGTCCCAAGCTTCAAGCTCCCCTCAAGGGAACTGAATTTATTTGGAACAGAGTGTGGAATTTCAGGCCCACAGTTGCTGTTAAAAGCAATGACAGCAACACACTCACTAGTAGGGCAGCTATACATTTAATAGAGAGAACCAAGGAAGGCAATAGCTAGAGCTGAAACAAGCCTCACAGATTTGTCTTCAATAACTACTGTTCCAAAGAGGCCTAAATTTAGATGGGAAAGTTGTGACATTTGTACTCCATAGCATTACTGAAAACAATAGAGGAATCAGCCAGCAGTTAGTGGAGGCTATCAGCACGTGTGATAGCAATAGACAGGCAGCTTAACCAAGAAATCAGGAAAAGAAACTATCAAAGAGAACCATGTTAAAACAATTGTTACTCCAAGGAGCCTGTGTGCTTATCCAACCCTGAACTTTCTGAGAAATGACATCAAAGGCTACATACAAAGAAAAGAAATAGACTGAAATAGCTCAGCTAGATCACTGAGCAAAGAAACCAGCAAACAACACCACCAACCCACTGTGTGTGTGGAAGAGGGAGAGGCAGGGGTAAATCAGTATTCAGAATTGCTACAATGTATTATCTAAATTTTCATTTTTTAACAAAAAATTATGAAAAATGCAAAGAAACAAGGAAGTCTGACACATACACAGGAGAAAATAGGCAGAAGAAACTGCCTGTGAGAAGGCCCAGATGTTGGAATTATAAGACAGATTTCCAAGGAGATATTATAAATATATTAAATGCACTAAAGGAAATCATACTTAAAGAAGTAAAAGAAGGAAGATGAAGATGTCTCATCAAATAGAGAATATCAACAAGTAGATATAAATTATTTTAAAAAATAGAAATTTTGGAATTAAAATGTATAATAACCAAAGCAAAAAATTCATGAGAGGGCTCAACAGAGGATTTGAGTTGGCAGAAGAAAGAATGAGCAAATTTTAAGATACATTAGTGGAGATAATTCAATTAGAAGAACAAAAAGAATGAAAGAACATTGAATGGAGTCTCAGAGAAATGTGGGACATCATTAAGCACCTGAACACAGGCATAATGGTAGTAACAGAAGAGAGGACAGAAAAAAGAAAGAAAGATTCTTTCTTCAAAAGAATATTCAAAGAAATAATGGCTGAAAACTTTTCAAATTGATGAAATAAGGATTTTTAAAAAATTAATCTACACGTACAAAATACCCAAACAGAATAAACACAAAGAGATCCACACTCAGACCTATCAGAGTAAAAAAGCCAAAAACAAAGAGAAAATCTTAAAAACACCAACAGAAAAATGTCTTGTCTTTTTTTTTTTTGAGACGGAGTCTCACTCTGCTGCCCAGGCTGGAGTGCAGTGGCGCCATCTCCCTTCACTGCAAGCTCCGCCCCCAGGGTTCGCACCATTCTCCTGCCTCAGCCTCCCTAGTAGCTGGGACTACAGGCGACCGCCATCACGTCCAGCTAATTTTTTGTATTTTTAGTAGAGACGGGGTTTCACTGTGTTAGCCAGGATGGTCTCCATATCCTGACTTCATGATCCGTCCCTCTTGGCCTCCCAAAGTGCTGGGGTTACAGGCATGAGCCACCGTCCCTGGCGGTCTTGTCTTATATAAAAGAACCACAACAGGAATAACAGCTGACTTCTCATCAGAAACCATGGAGGCCAGTTGCATGACATATTTGGAGTGCTGAAAGGGAAAAAAAAATCTGTCAACAGAGAATCCTATATCTAGCAAACAGATCTTTGAGAAACGAAGGTGAAATAAGGGCAAGCACAGATAAACGAAAACGGAAATAATTTGTTGCTGTCAGACCCACTTTGTAAGGGGTGTTAAAAGTTCTTTAGACGAAAGCAAGTGAAGCGAGATGGTAATTATCTACAAGAAGAAACACAGAATCCCAGTAACAGAAGTTCATAGGTAATTATAAAAGATAGTATAATCACATATTTGTTCTCCTGATTTTAATAGCACTTATATCAAACAACACATACATAATTATATTGTTGTCCTAGTAGCATATAGAAAAGTTACATATTTAACAAGAAGCACAAAGGAGGTGAGAGGAATCAATTAAACCAGATGATAATGCAAATCCACAAGAACAAATGAAGAAAAACTGAAATGGTAAATAAGAAGGTTAATATAACAAACACTATAAATGTATATTTGTTCTCCTTTCCTCTGTCAGCTTCTTTAAAAAATATAAAATTATATAAAGCAATAATTATAAAAGTGGACTGTTGGATTTGTAACATAAATAGATGGAATATGTATAACAACAAAAGCATAAAAGAGGGGAAGAGAAAATAAAGCTATATCAAATTAACATGTCTATATCTCACTGCAACTAAATTAGTATAAATCTGAAGCAAAGTTTGATAAGTTTAGATGTATATTGCAATCCCTAGAGTATCTGCTAAAAAAAAATTGAAAATTATTAAGGAAATTAAAATGTTAAATGAGAAAATATCCACTTAATGAAAAAAAGCAGTAAAGGAGAATCAGAAAAATTTAAAAAATCACGTAAAAATGTATAAGAAAAATAGCAGATGTAAATTCAACTATATCAGTAGTAACATTAAATGTGAACAAATTAAGATATCTAATCAAAAGGCAGAGCTTGTCAGACTACATTTAAGAAAAACAAAATCCAACTATATTCTTTATATAAGTGATATACTTTAGATTCAACAATACAAACAGATTCAAAATAATAGAATTAAAAAAACAGTATGCAAACAATGACCATAAGAAAAATAGAGTGGCTATATTAATATTAGACAAAATAAACTTTGAAACAAAAAAAGTCACTAGAGTTAAGATGGACATTTTAAAATTATAAAAGGGTCAATCTGTAATAATTACAAACATGTATGCACCTAACAACAGAGTGCCAAAATGCATGAAACAAAAACTGCCAGAACTGAAAGGAAAAAGAGACAATTCAATAATGTCTAGAGACTTAGATACCCTGGTGTCAATAATGGATAGAACAACTAGCCAGAAGATCGATAAGGAAATACAGACTTTAGAAATACTATAGATCAACTAGACCTAGTAGACATTTTATATATATATATATATGTATATGTCAAAAAGCAATAATTATAAAAGTGGACTGTTGGATTCGTAATATAAATAGATGGAATATGTATAACAACAAAAGCGTATCAAACAATACATATATAATTATACTGTATATATGTCATATGTATATATATATATATGTAAAATACCCAACAGCAGGATACATATTATTTTCAAATGTTCATGAAACATTCCTCAGGTTAGACTATGTTCTAGGTGATAAAAGAAACCTGATACATTTTAAAGGCTTGAAATCACACAAAGTCTATGCTCAAATCACAATTGAGTAAAATTACAAATTAATAACAAAGAAATTTGAGAAATTCACAAATATGAGGATATTTAAAAAACATACTCCTAAATAACCAATGAGTCAAAGAAAAAAAATCACAAGGGAAATTTAAAAACACTAGAGACAAATGAAAATGAAAACAGTATACTAAAACCTATGGGATACAGCTAAATCAGTAGCTAAGAGAAAGCTTATACCTGTAACTGCCTATATCTTTTTTAAAAAGATACGCAATTAATAAACTTCTACTTTAAGATAATTTGTTAAAAAAAGCAAACTAACTAAACTTAAAGCAAGCAGGAGCAAGGAAATAATAAATGTTAGAGTGGTAATTAATGAAACAGATAATAGAAAAACAATAGAGAAAATTATTAAAATAATAAGATATTTCTTTGAAAACATCAAGAAGAAGTATCAAATTACTAAAATCTGGAATGAAAGGAGTCACATCACGACCAAAATTCATAAATAAAAAAGATTATAAGGGTGTACTATAAACAATTGTATTCCAATAAATTAGACAACTTAGATGAAAAGGACAAATTCCTAGAGAGACATAAACTACCAAACTGTTATAGAAGTTATTAAGACATTATTTTAAGCATATAGAGAGGATAAGGGGTCCTTGGTAAGGTTTCTTTTATTTTAAAGCAGCTTCAAAAATGTTTCCTGTCTAGCAGAAAAACAGTTTGAAGGGTCAGGCCATCAAGTTTTGATATGCAAATACAGGTCATTAGAAACTGGGTTCACTGAATAATGGTGAGTCCTGACTTCTTCTTGTCACTACATATGCCTAGCATCATGGCTGCCCCCAGATCTCCCCAGGCGTGTAGAACATCATGGCATCTTTCATTTGCATATTAAAAGGCTAGGGTGGGAGGGGCCAGTTTTTTCCACAGGCTACCTGTATGACGTACCTGGTCAAACCAATCCCCTGGATCCTATGCAAATCAGATACTGCCTCCTCCAGCCTCCTAATATAACTGGCTGTTTTTCACGGCACTCAGGGTTTCCTCTCTGAGCTTAGAGTCCCGCTCTATCTGTCTCTGTACAGGGGAGCTTCTTCCTTCTTTCTTGCCTATTAAACTCTCTCCACTCCTTAAAACCACTCAACGTGTGTCCCTATCATTTTATTTAAACCAGCTGGAGACAAAGAGCCCTGGTGTTCCTCCAGTCTTTGGAGCCATATCAAAATCTTACTCAAGAAGAAATAGAAAATCTAAATAGACCTATGGCAAGTAAGGAGATTGGCTTATTAATTTAAAAAATTTACATAAAGAAAAACACAGATGGCTTTACTGGTGAATCCTGCCAAATATTGTTTTTAAAGAATACAAATTCTTCACAACTCTTCCCCAAAATAGAAGGAAAAGGAACACATCCCAACTTATTCAATAAAGCTAGGAATATCTTGTCACCATAACTAAACAAAGATATAAGAAAACTATTGACCTATGTCTCCTGTCAACATATATGCAAAATTATTAACAAAATTTTAGTAATCCAGTCTGGAAACATATAAAACTAATTGTGCACTAAGGGAGATTTACCTCAGGAATATAAACATGTTATAACATTCAAAAGTAAATTAGTGTAATATGCTATAATTAATAGAATTAAGGATAAACACCATATGATCATCTCAATAGACTCAGAAAAATAATTGGATAAATTTCATCATTCTTTTATGAGGAAAAAAATCAACAAACTAGAAATAGAGGGAATTTGATCAACTGGATAAAGAACATCTATAAAAAACACACAGCCAATATCATACTTAATAGTGAACAATGAAATCCTTTTCTCCAAATATCAGGAACAAAACAAGAATGTTACTTTTACCACTTGATTCAACTTTGTACTGGAGGTTCTAACCAGAGAAATTAGCCACCAAAAAAAAAAAAAAAAAGAAAGAAAGAAAGAAATAAAAGTCATTCAGACTGGAAAAAGAGAAATAAAACTATCTTTATTTACAGATGACATGTTTTTTGTATTTAGAAAAATTTTAAGAAATCTATAAAGCCATTAGAACTAGTTGATCAAACTTGCAAGATATGAGATAAAAATACAAAAATCAAGTATAGTTCAATATACTAGCTACAATCATCCAAAAATTAAAATAAGGAAGCAATTCCATTTACAATAATACTTAGGAACAAGTTTAATAAATGAAGTATAAAACTTATACTCTGAAAACTATAAAACATTATTGAAAAACATTAAAGAAGACCTGAGATAAAAAGGCATTCTATGTTCATGCACCAGAAGACTTAATTTTGTTAAGACAGCAATGTTTTCCAAACTGATCTATAGATTCAGTGCAATCCCTATCAAAATTCTACCTTCCTTTTTTTGAGAAATTGACAAGCTTATTATAAAATGTATGTGGAAATTCAAGGGATCCAGAAAAGTCAAAACAATCTTGATAAAGAAGAACAAATGAGGAGGACTCACAGTTCTCAATTTCAGTACTTACTATAAGACAACAGAAGTCAAGACAATGTGGTACTGGCATAAGGACAAATAGATTAATAGAATAGAATTGAGAGTCCAGAAATAAAGCCACATATATGTATATGGGCAATTGATCTTCAACAAGTGTGCAAAAAATTGTGATGGGGAAAGTATATTCTTTAAAATAAATGTGCTGTGACAACTGGATATCCACATACAAAAGAATGAATTTGGACCCCTACCTCACACCGTATAGAAATGTTAATTCAAAATGGATCAAAGACCTAAACGCAATAACTAGATCTAGAAAACTCTTAGGACAAAACTTAGGTGTAAACCTTTATGAAGTTTAATCAATTGTTTCTCAGCTATCATACCTAAAGCACAATAAGCCAAATATAAAATTAGACTCTATCAAAATTAAAAACTGTTGTACTCTCTTAAGTACTTTTTAGGACACTCTCAAGAAAGAGGAAATATAACACACAGAATGGGAGAAAATATTTGCAAATCATGTATCTAACAAGAGTCTATCCAGAAGATATAAAAATCTATTCAAAATATATAATGAACTCTTACAACTCAATCAAAAGACAAGTAAAACCAAAAAAGGGTAAGGGGAATGGTTTATATAAACTTTTCTTCAAAGATACACAAAAAGCCAATAAAAACATATGTTCAAAATTACTGGTCATTAGAGAAATCAAAATCACAGTGAGGTGCCACTTCACACCCACTGTGATGGCAATAATAAAAAAGACAGAAAATAACAAATATTTGTGAAGATGTGGAGAAATTGGAACACCCATACATCACTGGCAGAAATGTAAAATGGTGCAGCTGCTTTGGAGAAAAGTTTGATCGTTTCTCAAAAAGTTAAACACAGAGTTGCCACATGACCTGGCACTTCCACTGCTAGATATATACCCAAGAGAAACGAAAACATATGCCCACACAAAAGCCTGTACACAAATGTTCATAGCACCATTATTCATAAGAGTAAAAAAAATAGAAACAACCCAAACGTCTGTCAGCTAATAAATGCATTAACAAAATGTGGTATACCTATACAATGAGCTGTTACTCAGCTATAAAAGAATGAAGAATTTACAAGCTACAACATGGATGAACCTTGAAAACATTATGGCATGCTTAAAAAACCAGTCACGAAATGCAACATATTATATGATTATATTTCTAAGAAATTATAAGACTAGGCAAATTAATAGAAAGAAGGCAAATTAATGGTACCTAGGGGCTGGAGAAAGGGGGAAATGAGAGTGACTTATAAAGGGTAAAATATTTCTTTTGGGGGTATTGAAAATATTTTAAAATTGATCGTAGTGATGGTTACCCAAATAAGTAAATGTTGCGGTATGTGAGTTACATATCAATAAGGTTGTTTAAAAAGTTAATGGGGCTGGGCACGGTGGATCACACCTGTAATTCCAGCACTTTGGAAGGCCTAGGCAGGCAGATCACCTGAGGTCAGGAGTTCAAGACCAGCCTGACCAACATGGTGAAACCCCATCTCTACTAAAAATACAAAAATTAACTGGGCATGGTGGTGCATGCCTGTAATTCCAGCTACTTGGAAGGCTGAGGCAGGAGAATTGCTTGAACCCAGGGGATGGAGGTTGCAGTGAGCCAAGATCATGCCATTGCACTCCAGCCTGGGCAACAAGAGTGAAACTCCATCTCAAAAAAAAAAAATTATTGAAAAATTATTTCAAATAAGAATATATAACAAAGTTTCACATATTCATTAAGTATTCATTAAGCATCTGTTACATGCCTGACACTGTTCAAGGCACAGTGAATATAGTAGTAAACTCAATAGACTTAGATCACTGCCCAAATGGAGCTGGCCTTCTAGCCAAAAAGACAGACACTACACATAAAAAGAGGATACATTTTTAAAATGTTTTTGAAGATTTAGCAATGAATAAAGTCTCTGTTCTCATGGAATTTGACATCATGTGTTTTCATCTTTAAATCTCTGGTCCCTAGACATTGTTATGTAAATAGGCTGAATGAAAATACACATATAATTTACACATACTGAAAATTCTCATGCTATCCAAATCATCCAAATTTGGGACTACTTATTCAAAGTACTCCTCTCACATATATAGTAACTGTCTCCAGCTATTCCTGCTGCTATAACAAAATATTTTAGATTAAGTAATTTATAGATGATAGAAATTTATTTCTCACAGTTCTGGAGACTGTGAAGTCCAAGATCAAGGTGCTGGAAGATTTGGCATCTGGTGAGGGGTGCTCTCTGCTTCCAAGATGGCACCTCTTGCTGCATCCTCACATAACGGAAGGGACAAATGCCGTGTCCTCACATGGCAGAAGGAGCAGAAGGGCAAAAGGGATATAATCATCTCCTCAAGCCCTTTTAGAAGGACACTAATCCTGTACATGAGGGTGGACCCTTATAGTATAATGCCCTCCCAAAAGCTCCTCTTCTTAATACCATTACATTAGGGTTTTACTTCCAATATATGAATTTTGGAGGGGCACATACATTGAATCCACAGTAGTGAATAAAGACAACAGAGAGATTTTCTCATCTAGTAGTAGGCTTTTCTGTATCTCTCACATATTCTGGGATCTCAGAACTCAGAGTCACTCAGTACCTTGGACTTCCTGGAAATGTGCTACACATCCATCTCTCTAGATGAAAGTGAAAGTATGCCAGTTCTTTCTCTCTGGATTGTCATAATTTAATCTGAAGCCTAGACATAATTCTCTGGTTTCAGGTGTTGCATTAATGGATGTTTCATAATTGTATATAACCAATTTCCTATTGTGGAACGTTTAATTCTCCCCAGATTTTGGGCTAATTTAAATATTGTGAGAAGACTTCTTAGCATAATATCTTCATTTACCTTTGCATATCAAGGATAGGACCTTTCAGGTGGATTTCCCAGAACTGATGATTTGCCCAAAGGTCAGTTTCAGTCAACAACAGTGTAAATTAGAGAATTATTGGAAGTTTTGAAACTACATTTTTTCTGAGTTATACTATTCCTATGTCATACAGGGTCCTAAAAGAAAACAGAGGGCAAGCTCAAACTAGGTAAACTGAGAAGTGTTAAAAGTTGGGGGTGGTTTATTTACTAAAAGTAAGCAGAGTGTAAGGAAAACTGTCAGAAGAAGAAGATAGTAACCTAAGGCAAATAAAAATGAGAAGCTAGTATTGACCCCCTCCCTAAGGGGGCAAAGGGAGGAGGCAATCATTAGATTTTTTTTTCATTAAATAAATACTAATTAAATATATGCTATGTGTCATGGGGAGTGCAGATACCAAAAGTGAGATGTTTAGGTAACAGGTATTTCATTGCTATTACCACCATTTGTGATCAGAGCAGTGCTAAAGACACATATTTTATCTCCTTTAATATTAAACTGCCTTCGAGGAAGGTAATAATAACATTTTACAGATAAAGAAATTGAGGTTCAGAGTGGTTAAGTAACTTGCCTGAGTTTATAGAGCTTATATTAGGCAGAGCTAAAATGTAAGCCCAGGTGTGCCTGACTCTAAAGCTTTTAGCGTCTATGTGTTTCTTCAATATAAACCACTGCTAAGAAAGCAAGAATGTATGTAGACATCTCTACCTTTGCAAAATAAACCTGGCCTTTGAAAAGGAAGACCTTTTTGAAATCTTTGTAGTGAAAACAGATTAGTTGTACCTATTTATCAGTGTGAAATTGGTTTTTAATCCTCTGCTGTAAGCACAAACACACTCAGAGCTGCAGCTGAGCTTTTCTGATTTCTCAACTTTTTATTTATTTAAAGAAAATTGAGCTGACGCAAGCAAATACAGTCATCTCTGCACTTGTCTTTTGTTTTGGAAATGCACAGAAGAAGGCCCCCGTGACGATTAATTTTATGTGTCAACTTGACTGGGTCACAGGATGCCCAGATATCTGGTTAAATATTACCTCTGGTTGTGTCTGTGAGGGGTCTAAAAGAGATTATCATTCGAATTGGTGGACTGAGTAAAGCCAATGGCTCTCCCCAGTGTGAGTGTGCAGCATCCAATCCATGGAAGGTCTGAAGAGAATATAGAAAAAAACAGAAGGTTGGATTTACTCTGCCTAGAATATCTTGTTGTGTATATACATATACTTGCTCTTCCTAGCATATATCTTCATATAATTTTTTATATATAATTAGTTGTTTTTCAGCCCTACTGATTTCCTGTGTGATTCAGCTACCCATCAAATTCTAGCAAGTTCCTTGGCTACTAAGGATCCCATAAAACCACACAATTCCGTAATAGTAAAATACCACTATGGAAAAGAAAGGAGACTTGGCCCATTTCATCTTCAGTTTTCACCTTAATTCAAATATCAAATAAAACAGTGTCTCTGGACAATGATTTTCCTCATATATCAGCAAATTTTAAAGAACTATTACTGCAAACATTTGCATAATTTCTTTCAGAAGACAGCTAGGAAGATTTATGTAGCAAGATGGTATCTGAGTAAACAGAAACATTTCAAGAGTGTGCTTTCTTTAGAGAGAAGGCTTTATGGTTTAAAAAATGGTGTGAAATCTAATTTGCAACTTATAGCAGTCCTTTATGACAGGTTTGACTCTATTCAGCAAAGAAAAAAAGTAGAAACAGAAGATAAACAAATTACCCAAAATTATACAGTTTGATATTGCAAGAACTGACATAGAGCCCACTGCTTCTGATTCCCTAGAAAAATCATTTTTCTATTACACTGCAAACCCCAAAAGCAGACAGGGACCCATCTTGTCTCTTACTCGGAACAGATAAATCTGTTAATAGAAAAGCCCTTATGCCACATGAACTTATCAGGTGCTGCTACTTCCCTTTATCATAGATAACAGATTTAATTACAGATAGATGACCAAGAAGACTGAGCAATGGGTTGAAGAATTTGCCAATAGAAAATTTAAAAGTTTGAAGAATTAGAATGTAAGATCTATGTTGTTAGAAATTGCCTTTTTTTTTTTTTTTTTTTTTTTTTTTTTTTTTTTTTTTTTTTTGAGACGGAGTCTCGCTCTGTCACCCAGGCTGGAGTGTAGTGGCCAGATCTCAGCTCACTGCAAGCTCCGCCTCCCGGGTTCACGCCATTCTCCTGCCTCAGCCTCCCGAGTAGCTGGGACTACAGGCGCCCGCCAGGTCGCCCGGCTAGTTTTTTGTATTTTTAGTAGAGACGGGGTTTCACCATGTTAGCCAGGATGGTCTTGATCTCCTGACCTCGTGATCCGCCCGTCTCGGCCTCCCAAAGTGCTGGGATTACAGGCTTGAGCCACCGCGCCCGGATGATGTTTTTGTAGACGAAGTTTTAAAAAATGTTCTAATATCTCCCCAATGTCTTATATGCCTATTATTAACATGGAGATTTCCCTCAAAGAACCTTGAAGCATCTATTCTTCTGAACCAGTCCAGACTCTAGGTCTTTCTAGGTCTGCAATCCATCTGAACTTCTGAAATGTTCTTTCACTGTGTCTCTCTGTTAAAGCTCTTTGCTTCCTGGATACCATGTCTTCCTTTCTTCATTTACTCCCTTCTTTTGCTTAAGTACTCCTCTATTAGCTTTTAAGACAGGACACTTGGGAATATATATTTCAATCTTTCAAATACCTGAAATTGGTTTAATTTTTCACACTAGATTGATAATATGGTAGGTATAGAATCCTACCCTGAAAGTAATTTTAACTGAGAATTGGAAAAGCATTTAATTTATTCTGCTAGTATTCAAAATTGTTGTTCACATTTTCATTGGGGACCTTTGAAATTGCAATGGTGTCTTTTCTGTGGAGCCTTTTTTTTTTTTTTTTTAACCAGAAAATTATTTCTTATCTCCTGATTGTGGGTGGGAGTTGGTATACCCCTGGCTTCTGTCATTCTGGAAGCAGTGCTAGGGAAGGGGGCCAAGGTCTGTTAGTAAAGGAAGCACATGCCTATTATTACCCAACTCTGTTTTCAGCACCGTGTCTCATTTAAGCTCTCTAATGTGCCCAGAGTCCTTGAGGTACTACTGTTCACTTTTCCCAGAAAATAAACTTCCAAAACCACAATGAACTATCACCTTACATACATTAGAATGGCTATTATTTAAAAAATCAGAAAGGAACAAGTGTTAGCAAGGATGTGGAAGAATTAGCTCTTGTGCACTGTTGGTGTGAATGTGGAACAGTGCAGCTCTCATGGAAAAGAATATGGAGGTTTCCCAAAAATTAAATATAGAACTACCATATGATCTAGTCATGAAATTTCAGAGTATTTATTCAAAAAATACAGAAACATGATCTTAAGGAGATTTTTGCAAGCATGTTTATTGCAGCATTATTTACGATAGCCAAGAGGAAGAAGCAACCTAATGGTTAATCAGCAGATGAATGGATAAAGAAAATGTGGCATATGCATACAATAAAATATTATTCAGCCTTAGAAAAGAAGAAAATTCTGCCACATGTTATGACATGGATGAACTTTGAAGACATTATTATAAATAAAATAACACAGTCACAAGAAGACTGTGTTACAATTCCACTTTTATGAGATGTCTAAAGTTGTCAGACTGTTACAATGCGTAATGGTGGTTGGGAGGGGCTGGAGGATGGGAGAAAAGAAGGGTTGTTTAGTAAATACAGAGTTTCAGTTTTGTGAGATGAAAACGTTTTAGATGTCTGTTGCACAACAATGTGCACACAGTTGACACTTCTTTGCTATACACTTAAAAAAGGTTAAGATGGTAAATTTTATCTTATGTGTTTTGAATACAATAAAAAGAGATACTTTAAATAAATAAATATATGTATTTGTATACACGCATACAAGTTAACATAAAGCAATAATGAAAACATGAAACCCTTAGTGGAAAATGGATAAATAGCATTAAGTAAAAAAGTAACTCCTAAATTATTTTACTTATGGGTAAATAAAATCAAATTAAAACCATTTTTTTAGAAAACAAAACCCTAGAGAAACCTTAGGTTTCTCTTTTCACCAGTCTCCACATGTGCAATCATTGTAGGTGAGTATATATACATATATATATGTATATATATGCACACACATATATAGATCATTTTATTGTCCTTCACTTTATTATACTCTACAGATAATGCAATTTTTTACAAATTGAAGGTTTGTGGTAACCCTACATCAAGCTACTCTATCAGCACTATTTTCTTTTCTTTTTTTTCTTTTTTTTTTTTTTTTTTTTTTTTTTTTTTTTTTGAGATGGAGTTTCACTCTGTTGCCCAGGGTGGAGTGCAGTGGTATGATCTCGTCTCACTGCAACCCCCACCTCCCAAGTTCAAGAGATTCTCCTGCTTCAGCCTCCTGAGTAGCTGGAACACAGGTGCAGGCTACCACACCTGGCTAACTTTCATATTTTTAGTAGAGACGGGGTTTTACCATGTTAGCCAGGATGGTCTCAAACTCTTGACCTTACAGCACCATTTTTTAAACAGCATGTGTTCACTTTTTATCTTTGTGTCATATTTTGGAAATTTGTACAATATTTCAAACTTTTTTCTCATTACTACATATATTATGATGATATGTGACCAGTGATTTCTGTTATTACTATCGTAATTGTTCTGGGGAACCATGAACCATGCTAATGTAAGACAGCAAACAATAAATGTTGTGTGTGTTCTGACCACTCCACCAACTGTTTTCCTCATTTCCCTCCCTCTCTTTGGACCTTCCTATTCCCAAAGACATAACAATTTGAAATTAGGCCAATTAATAACCCTACAGTGGTCTCTAAGTGTTAAGTGAAAAGGAGAGCCACATATCTCTCAAATTAAATGAAAAGCTAGAACTCATTAAGCTTAGTGAGGAAGGCATGTGGAAAGCTGAGATAAGCCAAAAGCTGGGCTTCTTCTACCAAACAACTAAGTTGTGGAAGCAAAGGAAAAGTTCCTGAAGGAAATTAAAAGTGCTACTCCAGTGAACACATGAAAGATAAGAAAGTGTAACAGCTTTATTGCTGATATGGAAAAGTTGTATTGGTGGATAGAAGCCCAAACTGGTCACATTCCCTTAAGCCAAAGCCTAATTCAGAACAAGATCCTCTCTCTTCAATTCTGTGAAGGCTGAGCGAGGTGAGGAAGCTGCAGAAGAAAAGTTGGTAGCTAGTAGAGGTTGTTTATAAGGTTTAAGAAAAGAAGCCATCTCCATAATATAAAGGTGCAAGGTGAAGCAGCAAGTGCTGATGTAGAACCTGCACCATGTTATCCAGAAAAAACTCTAGCTTAGATAATTGGTGAAGGTGGCTAAACAATAGATTTTCAATGTACATGAAGTAGCCTTCTATTGGAAGAAGATGCCATCTAGGACTTCCATAGCTAGAGAGAAGTCAACACCAGCTTCAAAGCTTCAAAGTGAAGACTTACTCTCTTATTTGGTACAAATGCAGCTGATGACTTTAAGTCAAAGCCAATGCTCATTTACCATTTGGAAAATTCTAGGGCCCTTAAAAATTATGCTAAGTCTATTCTGCCTAGCTCTATTAATAAAACAACAAAGCCTGGATGACAGCACATTCATTATGGCACAGTTTACTGAATACTTTGAGCCCACTGTTGAGACCTACTGCTAAAAAAAAAAAAAAAAAAAAAAAAAGAGTATTTTAAAAATATTACTGCTCATTAACAATGTGTCTGGTCATTCAAGGGCTCAGACAGAGATGTACAAGAGGATTAACATTGTTTTCATGCCTGCTAACATAACATCCATTCTGCAGTCCATGGAGCAAGAAGTTGTTTTGACTTTTAAGTCCTGTTATTTAAGAAATACATTTTGTAGGCTATAGCTGCTATCGATAGTGATTCCTCTGATGGATCTGATCAAAGCAAATTGAAAATCTTTTGGAAATGATTCACTATTCAAGATGTCATTGAGAACATTCATGATTTATAGGAGGAGGTCAAAATTACAATATTAACAGGAATTTGGAGGAAATTGATTCCAATTCTCATGGATGATGATGGGGAGGTTCAAGACTTCAGTGGAAGAAGTAACTGCAGATGTGATGGAAATAGCAAGAGAACTACAATTAGAAGACATGACTGAATTGCTGCAATCTTATGATAAAAGTTTAACAGATAAAAAGTTGCTTCTTATGAATGAGCACAGACAGTGGTTTCTTGAGATGAAATTTATTCCTGGCAACATGCTTTAAACATTGTTGAAGTGACAACGAAATATTTCGAATATTATATAACTTAGTTGACAAAGCACAGGTAGGATTTAGAGGATTGACTCCAATTGTGAAAGAAGTTCTAGTGTGGGTACAATGCTATCAAACAGCATTGCATACTACAGGAAAATCTTTCATGAAGTCAGTTGATGTGGAAACCTTCATTTTTTGCCCTCGTTGTTGTTTTACTTTAAGAAATTGCCATAGCCACCCTAACTTTCAGTGACCACCACCCTGATCAGTCAGCAAAGTAACTGTCAACATCCAGGCAAGACCTTTCACCAGCAAAAAATTATGACTCACAGGCTAGGCACAGTGGCTCACGCCTGTAATCTCAGCACTTTGGGAGGCCAAGCTGGATGAATCACCTGAGATCAGGAGTTCGAGACCAGCTTGGCCAACATGGTGAAACCTCATCTCTACTAAAAATACAAAAATTAGCCAGGCGTCGTGGCATGAGCCTGTAATCCCAGGTACACAGGAGGCTGAGGCAGGAGAATCACTTGAACCCAGGAGACAGAGGCTGCAGTGAGCCAAGATTATGCCATCGCACTCCAGGCTGGGCGACAGTGAGACTCTGTCTCAAAAGAAAATAAATAAAAAATAGATTATGACTCACTAAAGACTCAGATGATTGTTAGCATTTTTAGCAATAAAGTATTTTTAATTAAGATATGTATATTATTTCTTTAGGCATGATGCTATTGCACACTTAATAGACAACAATGCTTTTATAAGTATTACATACTTTTTACATGCATACATAATTATTTAATACAATAATTACTTTTTACAAGTATGTAAAAAGTATGTAATACTTTACATGTGCTGGGAAAGCAAAAAATTCATATGACTTGCTTTATTATGATATTCTCTTTATTGAGGTGGTCAGAACTGAACCTGCAACAACTGTGAGGTATACAAATATATAATTTCACCATATATATGTATGTGTGTATATTACATGTGTAATCGAAATATCTCCTTCCAGAATTTCTCCCATACATTTCATTTTCTTTACTAGTTATATTATATATAATATCCATTTCTTCTTTTAATTTTCCAAATAGACAATCTGAATATTCATACAATAACAGCAAAGAAGGTAAAGCTGAGTGCTAAGTAATAGTGTTGATGCCCATATTTTCATGGTCATTTATGTAAAGCAGTCTAACTGTACTGCATTGTGTTTTGTGTGTGTGTGAGTGTATGTGTGTGTCAGATATTTACATAAGCCTTTTCCACCCCGGATTTATACATATATACTATATATACATATAATGTGTACATATATAATATATAGTTTTAATTGTGATATATGCACAAGTAGCAATAGGACTCTTACATTGCATAGATCATAAAAATTGTAAAATGCACGAAAGTGTTAAATATTTCGTAAATACTTCTTTCTTAATATAAAATAAATAAAATTGCCTGGGTATCAACAAAAACAACGATTAGAAAATCATCTCAATCTTTCCAACATAAAATGGATCAATTTCAGACAACCTTATTGCTTATAAGTGTGGTGTTAATTTCCCACTTGTCTTAGGTAAACAAAATAACGGTAAATTAAAAAAATAAGTTCCCTCTGAATATGTCATAAAAGGCTTCCATCTTAGTGATAATTAGATTTCTCACAGTAATTTTTATTTTAATCTCATTAAAAAGAAACTCTTTCTCTACTAACACTTTTTGAAAATAGCCGTTTGGTAAGATGACATGGTTCTACTAAGCCATGGCAAAAGATCAGCAACACTCTCACTCAGGACTAAGCATCTAGGATTGAAAACCTAGTGGGAAGATACTGGACTGAGAATCACCAAACTCAGTTTCAGTGCTCTCTCCACTAATAATCTGTTTATTTTAGTTCCATTGGCTGCTCAGGCCTCAGATTTTTTCACAATAGCAAAGGTCACATGCCACACTTCCAGCAATAAAAAAGCAAAGGTCCGGAGCAAGATGGCCGAATAGGAACAGCTCCAGTCTCCAACTCCCAGCGCGAGCGACACAGAAGACCGGTGATTTCTGCATCTTCAACTGAGGTACCGGGGTCATCTCACTAGGGAGTGCCGGACAATCGGTGCTGGTCAGTTGCTGCAGCCTGACCAGCGAGAGCTGAAGCAGGGTGAGGGATCGCCTCACCTGGGAAGTGCAAGGGGGAAAGGTATCCCTTTTCCTAGCCAGGGGAACTGAGACACACAACACCTGGAAAATCGGGTAACACCCACCCCAATACCGCGCTCTAAGCAAACGGGCACACCAGAAGAATATATCCCTCACCTGGCCGGGAGGGTCCCATGCCCACGGAGCCTCCCTCATTGTTAACACAGCAGTCTGCAGCGATCTAACCGTGAGGCAGCAGCGAGGCTGGGGGAGGGGCGCCCGCCATTGCTGAGGCTTAAGTAGTTAAACAAAGCCGCTGGGAAGCTCAAACTGGGTGGAGCTCACAGCAGCTCAAGGAAACCTGCCTGTCTCTATAGACTCCACCGCTGGGGGCAGGGCTCAGCTAAAAAAACAACAGGGGAAGCAACAG
Source organism: Rhinopithecus roxellana (assembly GCF_007565055.1). Taxonomy (NCBI): domain Eukaryota; kingdom Metazoa; phylum Chordata; class Mammalia; order Primates; family Cercopithecidae; genus Rhinopithecus; species Rhinopithecus roxellana. The sequence goes on along the minus strand of NC_044565.1, from coordinate 11,689,034 downwards.
AGGCCTGAGCAGACGCGAACGACTCTGTCTGACAGCTTTGAAGAGAGCAGTGGATCTCCCAACACGGAGGTTGAGATCTGAGAACGGACAGACTGCCTGCTCAAGTGGGTCACTGACCCCTGAGTAGCCTCACTGGGAGACATCCCCCACTAGGGGCAGTCTGACACCCCACACCTCACAGGGTGGAGTACACCCCTGAGAGGAAGCTTCCAAAGTAAGAATCAGACAGGTACAGTCGCTGTTCAGCAATATTCTATCTTCTGCAACCTCTGCTGCTGATACCCAGGCAAACAGTGTCTGGAGTGGACCTCAAGCAATCTCCAACAGACCTATAGCTGAGGGTCCTGACTGTCAGAAGGAAAACTATCAAACAGGAAGGACACCTATACCAAAACCCCATCAGTACGTCACCATCATCAAAGACCAGAGACAGATAAAACCACAAAGATGGGGAAAAAGCAGGGCAGAAAAGCTGGAAATTCAAAAAATAAAAGCGCATCTCCCCCTGCAAAGGAGCGCAGCCCATCACCATCAACGGATCGAAGCTGGTCAGAGAATGACTTTGATGAGATGAGAGAAGAAGGCTTCAGTCCATCAAACTTCTCAGAGCTAAAGGAGGAATTACGTACCCAGCGCAAAGAAACTAAAAATCTTGAAAAAAGAGTGGAAGAATTGACAGCTAGACTAATTAATGCAGAGAAGGTCATAAACGAAATGACAGAGATGAAAACCATGACACGAGAAATACATGACAAATGCACAAGCTTCAGTAACCGACTCGATCAACTGGAAGAAAGAGTATCAGCGATTGAGGATCAAATGAATGAAATGAAACGAGAAGAGAAACCAAAAGAAAAAAGAAGAAACAGAAATGAACAAAGCCTGCAAGAAGTATGGGATTATGTAAAAAGACCAAATCTACGTCTGATTGGGGTGCCTGAAAGTGAGGGGGAAAATGGAACCAAGTTGGAAAACACTCTTCAGGATATCATCCAGGAGAACTTCCCCAACCTAGTAGGGCAGGCCAACATTCAAATTCAGGAAATACAGAGAACGCCACAAAGATACTCCTCCAGAAGAGCAACTCCAAGACACATAATCGCCAGATTCACCAAAGTTGAAATGAAGGAAAAAATCTTAAGGGCAGCCAGAGAGAAAGGTCGGGTTACCCACAAAGGGAAGCCCATCAGACTAACAGCAGATCTCTCGGCAGAAACTCTACAAGCCAGAAGAGAGTGGGGGCCAATATTCAACGTTCTTAAAGAAAAGAATTTTAAACCCAGAATTTCATATCCAGCCAAACTAAGTTTCATAAGTGAAGGAGAAATAAAATCCTTTACAGATAAGCAAATGCTTAGAGATTTTGTCACCACCAGGCCTGCCTTACAAGAGACCCTGAAGGAAGCCCTAAACATGGAAAGGAACAACCGGAACCAGCCATTGCAAAAACATGCCAAAATGTAAAGACCATCGAGGCCAGGAAGAAACTGCATCAACTAACGAGCAAAATAACCAGTTAATATCATAATGCCAGGATCAAGGTCACACATAACAATATTAACCTTAAATGTAAATGGACTAAATGCTCCAATTAAAAGACACAGACTGGCAAACTGGATAAAGAGTCAAGACCCATCAGTCTGCTGTATTCAGGAGACCCATCTCACATGCAGAGACATACATAGGCTCAAAATAAAGGGATGGAGGAAGATCTACCAAGCAAATGGAGAACAAAAACAAGCAGGGGTTGCAATCCTAGTCTCTGATAAAACAGACTTTAAACCATCAAAGATCAAAAGAGACAAAGAAGGCCATTACATAATGGTAAAGGGATCAATTCAACAGGAAGAGCTAACTCTCCTAAATATATATGCACCCAATACAGGAGCACCCAGATTCATAAAGCAAGTCCTTAGAGACTTACAAAGGGACTTAGACTCCCATACAATAATAATGGGAGACTTCAACACTCCACTGTCAACATTAGACAGATCAACAAGACTGAAAGTTAACAAGGATATCCAGGAATTGAACTCATCTCTGCACCAAGCGGACCTAATAGACATCTATAGAACTCTCCACCCCAAATCAACAGAATATACATTCTTCTCAGCACCACATCGCACTTATTCCAAAATTGACCACATAATTGGAAGTAAAGCACTCCTCAGCAAATGTAAAAGAACAGAAATTGTAACAAACTGTCTCTCAGACCACAGTGCAATCAAACTAGAACTCAGGACTAAGAAACTCAATCAAAACCGCTCAGCTACATGGAAACTGAACAACCTGCTCCTGAATGACTACTGGGTACATAACGAAATGAAGGCAGAAATAAAGATGTTCTTTGAAACCAATGAGAACAGAGATACAACATACCAGAATCTCTGGGACACATTTAAAGCAGTGTGTAGAGGGAAATTTATAGCACTAAACGCCCACAAGAGAAAGCAGGAAAGATCTAAATTGACACTCTAACATCACAATTAAAAGAACTAGAGAGGCAAGAGCAAACACATTCAAAAGCTAGCAGAAGGCAAGAAATAACTAAGATCAGAGCAGAACTGAAGGAGATAGAGACACAAAAAACCCTCCAAAAAATCAATGAATCCAGGAGTTGGTTTTTTGAAAAGATCAACAAAATTGACAGACCACTAGCAAGACTAATAAAGTAGAAAAGAGAGAGGAATCAAATAGATGCAATAAAAAATGATAAAGGGGATATCACCACCGACCCCACAGAAATACAAACTACCATCAGAGAATACTATAAACACCTCTACGCAAATCAACTAGAAAATCTAGAAGAAATGGATAATTTCCTGGACACTTACACTCTCCCACGACTAAACCAGGAAGAAGTTGAATCCCTGAATAGACCAATAGCAGGCTCTGAAATTGAGGCGACAATCAATAGCCTACGCACCAAAAAAAAGTCCAGGACCAGATGGATTCACAGCTGAATTCTACCAGAGGTACAAGGTGGAGCTGGTACCATTCCTTCTGAAACTATTGCAATCAATAGAAAAAGAGGGAATCCTCCCTAACTCATTTTATGAGGCCAACATCATCCTGATACCAAAGCCTGGCAGAGACACAACAAAAAAAGAGAATTTTAGACCAATATCCCTGATGAACATCCATGCAAAAATCCTCAATAAAATACTGGCAAACTGGATTCAGCAGCACATCAAAAAGCTTATCCACCATGATCAAGTGGGCTTCATCCCTGGGATGCAAGGTTGGTTCAACATTCGCAAATCAATAAACATAATCCAGCATATAAACAGAACCAAAGTCAAGAACCACATGATTATCTCAATAGATGCAGAAAAGGCTTTTGACAAAATTCAACAGCCCTTCATGCTAAAAACTCTCAATAAATTCGGTATTGATGGAACATACCTCAAAATAATAAGAGCTATTTATGACAAACCCACAGCTAATATCATACTGAATGGGCAAAAACTGGAAAAATTCCCTTTGAAAACTGGCACAAGACAGGGATGCCCTCTCTCACCACTCCTATTCAACATAGTCTTGGAAGTTCTGGCTAGGGCAATCAGGCAAGAGAAAGAAATAAAGGGTATCCAGTTAGGAAAAGAAGAAGTCAAATTGTCCCTGTTTGCAGATGACATGATTGTATATTTAGAAAACCCCATCGTCTCAGCCCAAAATCTCCTTAAGCTGATAAGCAACTTCAGCAAAGTCTCAGGATACAAAATTAATGTGCAAAAATCACAAGCATTCTTATACACCAGTAACAGACAAGCAGAGAGCCAAGTCAGGAATGAACTTCCATTCACAATTGCTTCAAAGAGAATCAAATACCTAGGAATCCAACTTACAAGGGATGTAAAGGACCTCTTCAAGGAGACCTACAAACCACTGCTCAGTGAAATCAAAGAGGACACAAACAAATGGAAGAACATACCATGCTCATGGATAGGAAGAATCAATATCGTGAAAATGGCCATACTGCCCAAGGTTATTTATAGATTCAATGCCATCCCCATCAAGCTACCAATGAGTTTCTTCACAGAATTGGAAAAAACTGCTTTAAAGTTCATATGGAACCAAAAAAGAGCCCGCATTACCAAGACAATCCTAAGTCAAAAGGACAAAGCTGGAGGCATCACGCTACCTGACTTCAAACTATACTACAAGGCTACAGTAACCAAAACAGCATGGTACTGGTACCAAAACAGAGATATAGACCAATGGAACAGAACAGAGTCCTCAGAAATAATACCGCACATCTACAGCCATCTGATCTTTGACAAACCTGAGAGAAACAAGAAATGGGGAAAGGATTCCCTATTTAATAAATGGTGCTGGGAAAATTGGCTAGCCATAAGTAGAAAGCTGAAACTGGATCCTTTCCTTACTCCTTATACGAAGATTAATTCAAGATGGATTAGAGACTTAAATGTTAGACCTAATACCATAGAAACCCTAGAAGAAAATCTAGGTAGTACAATTCAGGACATAGGCATGGGCAAGGACTTCATGTCTAAAACACCAAAAGCAACGGCAGCAAAAGCAAAAATTGACAAATGGGATCTAATTAAACTAAAGAGCTTCTGCACAGCAAAAGAAACTACCATCAGAGTGAACAGGCAACCTACAGAATGGGAGAAAATTTTTGCAATCTACTCATCTGACAAAGGGCTAATATCCAGAATCTACAAAGAACTCAAACAAATATACAAGAAAAAAACAAACAACCCCATCAAAAAGTGGGCAAAGGATATGAACAGACATTTCTCAAAAGAAGACATTCATACAGCCAACAGACACATGAAAAAATGCTCATCATCACTCGCCATCAGAGAAATGCAAATCAAAACCACAATGAGATACCATCTCACACCAGCTAGAATGGCAATCATTAAAAAATCAGGAAACAACAGTTGTTGGAGAGGATGTGGAGAAATAGGAACACTTTTACACTGTTGGTGGGATTGTAAACTAGTTCAACCATTATGGAAAACAGTATGGCAATTCCTCAAGGATCTAGAACTAGATGTACCATATGACCCAGCCATCCCACTACTGGGTATATACCCAAAGGATTATAAATTATTCTACTACAAAGACACATGCACACGTATGTTTATTGCGGCACTATTCACAATAGCAAAGACTTGGAATCAACCCAAATGTCCATCTGTGACAGACTGGATTAAGAAAATGTGGCACATATACACCATGGAATACTATGCAGCCATAAAAAAGGATGAGTTTCCATCCTTTGTAGGGACATGGATGCAGCTGGAAACCATCATTCTTAGCAAACTATCCCAAGAAGAGAAAACCAAACACCGCATGTTCTCACTCATAGGTGGGAACTGAACAATGAGATCACTTGGACTTGGGAAGGGGAACATCACACACCGGGGCCTATCATGGGCAGGGGGGAGGGGAGAGGGATTGCATTGGGGAGTTATACATGATATAAATGATGAATTGATGGGTGCTGACGAGTTGATGGGTGCAGCACACCAACATGGCACAAATATACATATGTAACAAACCTGCACGTTATGCACATGTACCCTAGAACTTAAAGTATAATAAAAAATAAAAATAAAATAAAATAAAATAAAATAAAAAAGCAAAGGTCCTAAGAATCACTGGGTCAAGAAACATCACTTTCACTTTAGTTTATTTTGGTGATAAAGAAATGATTTGTCTTAGTCATTTACCACGGAGCTTTAGTTATCCAGGAAATAAATTCAGAAGTCAACTGTGCCCCTACCTTTGTCCTTTATCCCTCCCAACCACAACCACAACATCTTGTAAACAAATTTCAGAATGTTCATGCTTATTCACTGTAGGGAATGTTTTGTCAGTGATAAACAGTCTTCTCGCTTTTTTTCTGCTTAGTAGTTTAGGATTACAGGGCTTTAGCCTGAAATCATTTGAGAATAAAAATCTGGATTTTTTGAAACATTTAGCCTTATGAGTCTTATCACTAGTTGTAAATATTAAAATATCATGTCCTCAGTGGACATGGCCAGGACAGAAGATGCTTCTATGGGGAAAATGACATTGCTAATTCAAAAATATTATCAGGGAGAAATTACAGTGGGAAAGTTGAGAGATTTAAGCATTAATCATCAGTTCATGATCATGCATTTGTGTCTAAGTCAGCTCCCCATTGTGCTCTCTTACTACCCCCGGGTCTTCTTTCAGAGCAGCTATAATGATTCATAATTATGAGTTTATTAATGGGATCATTTGTTTAATGTCTGTCTTTCTCACTAGCTTCCTTGAAGCAGGTATCATGCCTGTTTGACTCACCATTTGTTTCTGTTGCCTAGAAGAATGCCAGGAACATAGTAGGTGCTCAGTAAATATTTGTCGAATAAATAAATGAAGATTCTGCAAACAGGGAGAACTGAAAATAATTTATTTTCTTCCTAAGTTCCAATTCTAAGCTATTTTCTTGTCTTGAGCCAAAGGGCTGCTCAAACCAACAAGTACTGAGTATAAGAATTTAGACACTTTTGGGAATCTCAGCAAAGAGAACTGTGTGTGTCTTTCTCCTCAAGAGCATCACAACGTGGAGATGAGAATCAGAAAGCAGAAGATCTTGGAACAAAACTTGGTACTCAGAGACCTGGAATAGGGAGAGAGATTTTGACCTTGTCCTCACATGAGCATACTGGTCACATAACTCATAAAAGACTAAGAAGGATCTGCATGAACTGAGTCTTCTTGCCTCAGAGGCCTCAAGAATACATAGAGACCAGGGAACAGGGAAGCTTCCTCGGCAGAGAGCTGACAGTCATTCTGCTTCTACAGAGCACACCTTCCAGAAGCTACAGAATTCTTGTGGCATAGGGTATTCTAGTGGTTAACCCTGAGCCCTGGTGAGCCAACCCACCTAATGGGGCAGAGGAGCCAAAGAAGAAAAACAGGGGAGGAAAAAAAAAAAAAAAAAAAAGGTATATCTGGTGGAGTTTTCACACTCAACCATGACAATACAACCACACCATAAAGCAGGGGTGGCAAACTTTTTCCATAAAGGATCTAATAATCATATTTTAGCTTTTGAGGGCCATACAGTCTCTGTGGCAGCTACTCAATTCTGCTGTTTTAGTGTGAAAGCAGCGATATAAAATATGAAAAATGGGCTTGCTCTAATATATTTTACAAAAAAATGCAGTGGGTCCTATTTTGCCAGTAGATCATGTTTTGCTGACCCTTGCCCTAGTGTAAGACCAAGCCTAGTCCTGCCCTAGTGACTTCTAAAATCAAGCTTTGACAAGATCCACATAAAAAGTAGGTTTTGAAGACTGAGTCTCAGCCAGTAATATAAGCTTGGAAAACACCTTAGACATTTTAGAGATTTGCCCTTAAAAAGCATAAAACCAAACTATACAAATTCAAAATGATCAATCAATCAGACAGCTAGAACAAAAATAACATTCTTCATAGGAACAGCACTCAGAGACTCTACGATGTATTATTTATAATATCCAGTATTATAAATTATAAACAAAAAATTACCAGACATGTTAAGAAATAAGAAAAATGTCATCCAGAGTCAAGAGGATAAAAGCCAGTAGAAAGAGTCTCAAAAGCGAGCCTGAGGTTGGACTTGGCAAAGACATTAAAATGTCTACTTAAAATATCTTGAAGGGCTTAGAGAAAAATACAGTCTTGATGAGTGAACAGACAAGGGATCTCAGAAGAGAAATAGAATTTATTTTTCAGAAAACAACCAAATCAAAATTCTAGAACGGAGAAGTACAATAAATAACGTTTAAAAATCACTCACTGGGCTTAACAGCAGATTAGAAAAATTGTAAGAAAGGGTCAGTGAACTTGAAGACCAATATAAATGATCAAATCAGAGCAAAAAAGAAGACTAAAGACAAATGACCAGAGTCTCAGGGACCTCTAAGACAATGTCAGACTAACGTAACGAATATTGGACTCCCAGAAACACATACAGTGAGCATGAGGCAATGAAAATAATTGAAGACATAATGACAAAATATTTTTCAAACTTGATAAAAAACATTGACTTCATTACAGTAAGCTTAGTAAACTCCAGCCAGTACAGATGCAAAGAAAGCAACATCAAGATATATCGTAGTCAAATCACTTACAAAAAAAAATAAAAGATGATGAGTAAACTGAAAGGAACCAGAGATCACCTACTAGGAATTAAAAATAAAAATTACTACAGGCTTATCATAAAAAACAATGGAGGCCAAAAGACAAAAGAATGCTACATTTAAAATTCTTAAATAGCCTACCCAGAACTCCATATCTAGTAAACATATTCTTCAAAGGCAAGTGAAAAAAATAAAGATAATTTTCAATGAGATAAAAATGAAGAGAATTTGTCACCAGCAAGTCTACACTATGCAAAGTGCTAAAGAATGTTTCTCAGGCTGAAGGGAAATAATACAGGCAGAAACTCAGATTTAAAGGAAGAAATGCGGAATACCAGAAGCAGGAAGAGAGTAAATGTAAATATAATCTAATTTTTCTCTTTTCATAATTTTCTTGTAGGATAACTGGTGTTTACAGCAAAACAAGACAAAACAAAAAGAACAACATTGTAAGATAGGTGGAGTTTAAAATAAGTGAAGAAAAAAATATGATAATAGCACAAACAATGTAACGAATATGAATTAATAATAATGTATCGTTGTAATGTTGTTACATTTTTGAAAGGGAAAGCAGAAAGTAAGAAGTGTCCATGAAGTGTGAAGTCAGGTCCTACAAGATTAAGCAAACTTTGATAAATTAGGATACATGTTGTTAGTCCTGAAGCAGCCCCTAAAAATAATAAAAAGAGTTGTAGCAAGAAGCCAATAGAAGAAATTAAGTGGTATATTAAATGTTTTTCAATTAACCCGAAAGAAGGCAGAAAGGGGGAACCAAGGATCAAAGAAGATATGTAAGTAAAATAAGAATAACAGGAAGACACAAGTAAAACTTTATTAAAAAATAATAGCTTACTTAAGGAAATTGAAATGAAACACAAAAAAGAATGTCTGAAAGTAGAAAACATAATTTCAAATTACATAATTTTGTGGATGAATTAAAAGGGCATCTGCTCTGTTGAGACCTAAATCAGTGGCCTGCAAGAACAAATACAAGGAACAGCTCCAAACAAAGTATAAAATATAAACAACAACAATATAAAGAGATGGCAACCATGAGAAGAAAATAATAGACAATAGGTCCAGGAGCTTTGACATGCCAATTATATTAATAGTTTCCAAAAATGAAAACAAAAACATTGGAAAAGAGGCAATAATTAAAGAGATGTCAGTAGAAAATTTCCCCGTAATTAAGAACGCCTGAGTCTGCGGTCTGAAAGGGCCCACTAAGGCTCAGGAAGGATTGAGAGGAAAAAGGGCCATGCCTAGGTGTATACTGGTAAAATTCTCCAACATTAAGTATCGGGAGAAAATCTTACAGGCTTCCAGGAGATAAAAACAAACAACAAAAAAAGTTAAAAATCCTATTGACATTGAACTTCTCATCTACAGCACTAGAAACTAGAAGACAGTGGACTAATATTCAGAGTAAACAATTTTGATCTGAGAATCTTCAACCACCCAAGGTATCATGGATCTTTTGGAAGACATCTAAGACTGGTCACGAGAAATGAAGATTTGCAAGAATTTAAAGAATATGTCAAAATACTCATGTTCTTCATCTATGGAAAATATTTGAGAAAAATATCCAATCAAATAGAAAATGAAAAAGATGTGAAAACAGAGTAAGAGAAACAGGAGAAGAAACAATGATAGACCGTAAATTACTCTCCATCCCTCTCCTTCCCTAATTCCATCTCTCTATAACGTATTTTAGACCATTAATGAATGTGCTTCTAGAGCAAACATAAATATAATTTTCTCATTAAAAAACAAAACACCTAAATTGACTAATAAATATGGAATCACTGTATATTCTTAAGCTGTCATAAAATTATCCTGAAAAAAGCTGCTGGACCAAGATGCTTTTCTTTTTTTTTTTTTTTTTTTTTTTTTTTTGTGGGGGGACAGGGTCTCCCTCTGTAGTCCAGGCTGGAGTGCAGTGGCGCCATCTCGGCTCACTGCAAGCTCCGCCTCCTGGCTTCACGCCATTCTCCTGCCTCAGCCTCCTGAGTAGCTGGGACTACAGGTGCCCGCCACCATGCCCGGCAAATTTTTTGTATTTTTAGTACAAACGAGGTTTCACCATGTTAGCCAGGATGGTCTCTATTTTCCGACCTTGTAATCCACCTGCCTTGGCCTCCCAAAGTGCTGGGATTACAGTCGTGATCCACCGTGCCAGGCCCAAGATGTTTTTTAAAAAGGGAATTCAAAAGTCCAAGCATCACAAAATCGGTTTGCTACAAAAATGATTCCAGAGCATAGAAAAATAATAGTTTCCAACTGTTTTTATACAATTTTAACACAAAAGTGTGACTAAAATAGAACTTTAAAAGTGAATTCCAAGTATAGATTACCAAATACAAAATTAATTGTAAAGTCAAAGGCAGCAAAATTTTTAAGAGTATTTACTCAAGTAATGCAAAGATGACTTCAAATTTTAAAATACATTAACATAATATTGTCATTTCAGTAAGCCAAAGAAATATAATATTCCACGCAATATGGATAAAACAAGTTTAGTAAACTAGCATATTTTTAAAAATTCGTAAAACTTCCATTACGGTGAAAGAAAAACATACCAGAGTTTTTTCCATCGAACACAGGAATGAATTCTAAAGTTATTTAACAGAATTGTGGAAGTCATGATGAATACACTAAGGCATGACAGACTAAGTACAATAACTTAGGAAGGAGACAAAATATGTCCTTATTAGATACCATGTAAACAATACTCAGAAAACCCAAGAGCATCAACTGTGATGATCCCTTTGAATTGATGAGCAGAGGTCAAAAAGCATGGTCCATAAAGGGTCTGATAAAAAATATTTCAGGCTTGCCAGCCAAACCATCTCTGCCACAACTTCTCAGTTTTGCCTTTGTAGTGCCAAATCAGCTACAGACAATATGTAAACAAATGGGCAGTTCTGTGTTCCAATAAAACTTTATTTAAGAAAGCTTTATTTATTCAAAAAAAAAGTGTTATATTTGTCCCCAGGCTGTAGTTTTCTGACTTCTGATCTACAATTTATAAATATTATTTTCTATTCAAAAGATTTCCTGAATGTCTATGGCCAGTTTAAAACTATGAGAATGATCCCAATTACAATAAATATGCATGTAAAATTCCCAATAACTTTAAGAAGCAGTATGTGAGACCTACAAAAAGAAAATTACAAAAAAAGACTGAGATTATATGAAGAATAACTTGATCAGAGAGAAACAGGGTAATTATATTCTTTTTAAAAATGCTTTCAACTTTTATTTTAGATTCAGGAGGTACATGTGTAGGTTTGGTACATGGGTATATTGTGTGATGCTGAGGTTTGGAGTACAGATCCAGTCACCCAGGTGCTGAGCACAGTACTCAATAGTTAGTTTTTCAATTCATGCCCTTCTCCTAACCTTCCCCCTCTGCAGTGTCTACTGTTACCGTTTTTTTGTTTGTTTGTTTGTTTGTTTGTTTGTTTGTTTGTTTGTTTGTTTTTGAGATGGGGTGTCACTCTGCCAGCCAGGCTGGAGGGCAGCGGCATGATCACAGCTCGCTGCAGTCTCCACCTCCTGGGCTCAAGCAATCCCCCCAGCTCAGCCTGCCAAGTACCTGTGACCACAGGCCTGCCCCATCCTGCCTGGCTAATTTTTCACTTTTTGTAGTAACGGGATCTCCTTATGTTGTCTGGGTTGGTCTCAAACTCCAGGGCTGGTCTCAAATCCTCTTGCCTCAGCTTCCCAAAGTACTGGGATTACAGGCATGAGCCACAGTGCTGGCCTATTTTTCCATCTTTACTTCCATGTGTACTCAATGTTTAGCTCCCACCTGTAAGTATTGACATACAATATTTGGTTTTCTGTTCCTGCATTAATTCACTTAGGATTATGGCCTCTAGCTGAATCCATGTTGCTACAAAGGACATAATTTCACCATTTTTATTGCTGGATAGTGTCACATGATATATATGTACCACATTTTCTCTATTTAATCCAATGTCAGTGGGCACGTAAGTTGATTCCACATCTTTGTTACTCTGAATAGTGCTGTGATGAACATGCGAGTGCATGTGTCTTTTTGGTAGAATGACTTATTTTGCTTTGGGTATATGCCCAGTAATGGGATTGCTGGGTCAGATGATAGCTCTGCTTTAAGTTATTTGAGAAATCTCCAGACAGCTTTCCATAGTAGCTGAACTAATTTACATTCCCATCAACAGTGCGTAAGTGTTCCATTGTCTCTGCAGCCTCGCAAACATCTATTATTACTTGAGATTTTAATAAGCCATTCTGACTGGTGTAAAGATGGTATCTCATTGTGGTTTTGATTTTCATTTCTCTGATGATCAATGATGCTGTTTTTTCATATGTCTGTTGGCCACTCGTGTGTCTTCTTTTGAGAAGTGTCTGTTCACATTCTTTCCCTATTTCTTTTTAATTTCAACTTTTACTCTGGATACAAAGGGTAGATATGCAGATTTTTTATATGGAAATATTGCATGATGCTGAGGTTTAGAGTACTGATCCTGTCATCCTGTTAGCGAGCAAAGTACTCAATAGGTACTTTTTCAACCTACCCCTTCACCCTCCAGTACTGCACAATGTCTTTTGTTCCCATATTTATGTCCATGTGTGCTCAATGCTTAGCTCCCACTTATAAGTGAGAGCATGTGGTATTTGGCTTTTTGTTCCTGTGTTAATTTGCTTAGGATTATGGCCTCCAGCTAATCTATGTTGCTGCAAATGATATAATTTCACTATTTTTATGGCTGCACAGTACTCCATGATGTATTCCATGTCTTTTTGGTAGAATGATTTGTTTTATTTTGGGTATGTATCCAGTAATGGCTTTACTGGGTCAAAAGGCAACTCTGTTTTAAGTTATTTGAGAAATCACTAGGCAGCTTTCCACAGTGGTTGAACTAATTTATATTCGCACCAACGGTTCATAAGCATTCCCTTTTCTCCACAATCTCATCAGCATCTATTGTTTTTTGATGTTTTAAGAATAGTCATTCTGATTGGTGTGAGAGGTTCTCATTGTGGTATTGATTTGCAATTGTCTGATGATTTGTGATATGGTTTGGATCTCTATCTACACCCAAATTTCATGTTGAAATTTAATCCCTAATTCCCCAGGAGGTAGAGCCTGGTGGGAGGTGATTGGATCATGGGGGTGTGGTCTCTTGGTTTAACATGATCCTACCTTTGTGCTGTCATCATGATAGTGAGTTCTCATTAGATTTGGTTGTTTAAAAGTATGTGACACCTCCCCACTCTCTCTCTTTCTCCTGCTTCAGCCATATGAATTGCTGACTCCCCTTTTGCCTTCTGTGATGACTATAAGTTTCCTGAGGCTTCCCAAGAAGCCAAGCAGATGCCAGCATCACGCTTCCTGTACAGCCTGCAGAAACGTGAACGAATTAAATCTCTTCTCTTTATAAATTCCCAGTGTCAGGTAGTTCTTTATAGCAGTTCAAGAATAGACTAATACAGAATACTGGTACCAAGAAGTGGGGCATTTCTATAAAGATAACTGAAAATGTGGAAGTGGCTTTGGAACTGGGTAATGGGTGGAGGTTGGAACAGTTTGGAGGGCTTAGAAGAAGACAGGGAGATGAAGGAAAGTTTGGAACTTTCTAGAGACTTGTTGAATTGTTGTGACCAAAATTCTAATAGTAATATAGACTGTGACGTCCAGGCTGAGGAGGTCTCAGATGGAAATGAGGAACTTATTGGGAACTAAAGTAAAGGTCACTTTTGCTATGCTTTAGCAAAAAGTCTGGCAGCATTGTACCCCTGCTCTAGAGATCTGTGGAAATTTGAACCTGAGAGTGACAATTTAGGATATCTTGCAGAAGAAATTTCTAAGCAGCAAAGCATTCAATAAGTGACCTGGATGCTTCTTACAGCCTATGCTCATATGCATTAGCAAATAAATGATCTAAAACTGAAACTTATATTTAAAAGAAATGCAAAGTATAAAAGTTCGGGAAATTGGCAGCCTGGCCATGTGGTAGAAAATAAAAGCCCAGTTTCAGGAGAGGAATTCTCAGGAGAGGGCTACAGAAACTTGCATAAGAGGAGCTAAGTGCTGATAGCCAAAATAATGGGGAAAAGGCCTTGAAGGCATTTCGGAGACCTGTGCAGAAACCCTCCCACCACAGGCCTGGAGGTCTAAGAGGACAGAATGGTTTACTGAGTCAGGTCCAGGGCCCTACTGCTCTGAACTGCCTCAACACACTTCTCCTTGCTTCTCTGCCACTCCAGCCCCAGCTGTGGCTCAAAGGGGTCCAGGTACAGCTCAGGCATTGATTCAGAGGGTGCAAGTCATAAGCCTTGGTGGCTTTTATGTGGTGTTAAGCATGTAGGTCCACAGAATGAAACAGCTGAGGCTTGGGAGCCTCTACCTAGATTCCAGAGGATGTATGGAAAAGCCTACATGTCCAGGCAGAAGGCTGCTGCAGAGGTGGAACCCTCACAGATAATTTTTGCTAGGGCAGTGCAGAGGGAAAATGTAAAATTGGATCCCCCACACAGAGTCCCCACTGGGACACTACCTAGTGGAGTGATGAGAGGAGGACCAATGTCCTCCAAACCCCATAATAATAGACCCCCTGACAGATTGCACCCTGTACCTGGAAAAGCCACAGGCACTCAATGCCAGCCATTGAGAGCAACGGTGGAGTCTGAACCCTGCAAAGCCACAGGGGTAGAGCTGTACAAGGCCTTGGGAGCCCAACCCTTCCACCAGTGTGCCCTGGATGCAGAGTGAAAGGAGACCATTTTGGAGGTTTAAAATTTAGTGACTGCCCTGCTAGGTTTTGGACTTGCATGGAGACTGTAGCCCCTATATTTTGGCCAACTTCTTCATTTTGGAATGGGAGTATTTACCTACACCCCCACTGTGTCTTGGAAGGAACAAACTTGTTTTCTTTTTACTCTTTTTTTTTTTTCTTTTCTTCTTTTTTTAAACAAGCTTATAGGTCAAAGAGACTATCCTTGTCTCAGATGAGGCTTTGGACTGTGGACTTCTGAGTTCTTGCTGGAATGAGTTAGGACTGGGGGACTGTTGGGAAAACATGATTGTATTTTGCAATCTGAGAAGAATATGAGGTTTGAGAGGAACGAGGGGTGGAACAATATGATTTGGATCTGTATCCTCACCCAAATCTCATGTTGAAATGTAATGCGCAATCCCCCTGGAGGTGGGGCCTAGTGGGAGGTGATCAAATTATGGGAGTAGTTTCTCATGGTTCAACACTGTCTCCTATTTTTGCTATCATCACAATAGCAAGTTCTCATAAGATCTGGTTGTTTAAAAGTGTGTGGCACCTCCCCCTGCTTCCTCCTGTTCCAGCCATGTGAAGTGCCAGCTCCCCCTTTGCCCTCTGCCATGACTGTAAGTTTCCTGAGGCCTCCCCTGAAGTCAAGCAGATTCCAGCATCATGCTACCTGTACAGCCTGTGGAATTATGAATGAATTAAACATCTTTTCTTTATAAATTACCCAGCCTCAGGTATTTCTTTATAGCAATATAAGAACAAAATAATACAATTAGTGATGCTGAGCATCTTTTCATGTTTCTTGTCCACCATGTTTCTTCTTTTGAAAACTGTACTTTGCCCATTTTTAACGATGTTGTTTTTTGCTTGTTTATTTGTGTAAGCTCCCTATATTCTCAATATTAGGACTTTGTTGGAAACATAGTTTGTAAATATCTTCTCCCATTCTGTAAGTTGTCTGTTTGCTCTTTTGATAGTTTCTTTTGCTGTGCAAAACTTCTTCAGTTTAATTAGGTCCCACTTGCCTATTTTTGTTTTTGTAATAAGTGTTTTTGGAGACTTAGTCAAAAATTTCTTGCTAAGGCTAATGTTGAGAAGAGTGTTTCCCAAGTTGTCTTCCAGGATTTTTATAATGTGAGGTCTTACATTTAAATCTTTAATCCATTTGAGTTAATTTTTTAATACATTGAAATGTAGCAGTCCAGCTTCAGTTTTCTGAATATGTCTAGCCATTACCCAAGCACCACTTATTGAATGAGCACTTTCTCCACTGCTTGCTTATTTTTGTCAACTTTGTCAAAGATCAGATTGTGGACACGTGGCTTTATCTCTGGGTTCCCTATACTGTTCCGTTGGTCTATGTGTCTGTTTTGGTACCAATACCAGGCTGTTTTTGTTACTGTAGCCTTATAGTATGGTTGAAATCAGGTAGTGTGATGCCTTCAGCTTTATTCTTTTTGCTTATAATTGCTTTGGCTATTTGGGCTCCTTTTTGGTTTCATGTGAATTTTTGGTTTTTTTCTAATTCTGTGAAAAATAATGTTGGTAGTTTGATAGGAATAGCCCTGAATCTGTAAATTGCTTTGGGGAGTATGGCCATTTTAACAGTATTGATTCTTCCATTTCATGAGCAAGGAATGTTTTCCCATTTATTTCTGTTTTTTTTTTTTTTTTTTTTTTTTTTTTTTTTTCCAGCCATGCTTTGTAGTTCTCCTTGTAGAGATCTTTCTCCTCCTTGATTAGATATATTTCTAGGTATTTCTTTTTTTATGGCCATTGTACATGGAATTGCATTCTTGATTTGGCTCTCAGCTTGAATGACATTAATTATAGAAATGCTACTGATTTTTCTACATTGATTTTGTATTCTGAAACTATACTGATGTCATTTATCAGTTCCAGGAGTCTTTGGCAGAGTCTTTTGGGTTTTCTAGGTATAGAATCATAATGTCAGCAAAGATAGATAGTTTGATTTCTTCTTTTCCTGACTTATGCCTTTTATTTTTTTCTCTTACCTGATTTCTCTGGTTGAGACTTCCAGTACTATGCTGAACAGAAGTAGTGAGATTGGGCATACTTGCCTTGTTCTGGTTCTCTAGAGAAATATTCCAGCTTTTGCCCATTCGGTATGATGTTAGTTGTGGGTTCCTCAAAGATGACTTTTATTATTTTGAGATATGTTCCTTTGGTGCTTAGTCTGTTGAGGGTTTTTATCATAAAGGGATGATTATTCTATTAAAAGCTGCATCTATTGAGATGCATTTTTCTGCATCTATTGAGATGACCACTTTTTTTGCTTTTAATTATGTTTATGGGATGAATCACATTAACTGATTTGCATATGTTGAACCCACCTTGCATCCCAGGAATAAAACCTACTTGATTGCTATCCGTTAACTTTTAACATGCTGCCGCATTCAGTTTGTTAATATTTTCTTGAAGATGTTTGCATCTATATTCACCAAGGATATTGGTCTGGAATTTTCTTTTGTTGTTTTTGTGTTTCTGCCAGATTTTGGTATCAGATTGATTCTAGATTTATATAATGAGTTAAGAAGGAACTCCTCCACTTCAACTTTTTGGAATAGTTTCAGTAAAATTAGTACCAATTTCTCTTTGTACATCTGATATAATTTGGCTGTGAATCCATCTGGTCAGGGCTTCTTGGGAGTTAGAAAGTTTTCTATTACTGGTTCAGTTTTGGAACTTGTTGTTGGTCTGTTCAAGTTTTTACTTTCTTCCTGGTTCAATCTTGGGAAGTTATGTATTTCCATGAATTTATCCATTTCCTCTAGATTTTCTAATTTGTGTCCATAGAGTTGTTCTTAATAGTACATCTATTGTACAAAATCTTTTGTATTTCTGTAGGATCAGTTGTAATGCCATCTTTGTCATTTCTGATTGTACTAATTTGGATCTTTTCTCTTTTTTCCTTTGTTAATATAGCTAGTAGTCTATCAACTTTGTTTACTCTTTTGAAAAACTAACTCTTGATTTTATTGATCTTTTGTATGAATTTTGGCATCTCAATTTTGTTCAGTTATGTTCTAATTTAGTTATTTATTTTCCTCTGCTAGCTTTGGGGTTGGTTTGTTCCTTTTATTCCATTTCCTCTATATGCAAAGTTAGATTATTAATTTGAGATATTTCTAATGTATTGATAAAAGCGTCTAGCACAATGAACTTTCCTCTTTTTTTATTATACTTTAAGTTTTGGAATACGTCTGCAGAACATGCAGATTTGTTACATAGGCATACACATGCCATGGTGGTTTGCTGGACCCATCAACTTGTCATCTCTATCAGGTATTTCTCCTAATGTTAATTCTCCCCTAGGCCCCCACCCCCTGACCGGCCCCACTGTGTGATGTTCCCCTCCCTGTGTCCATGTGTTCTCATTGTTCAACTCCCACTTATGAGCAAGAACATGCAGTGTTTCGTTTCCTGTTCCTGTGTCAGTTTGCTGAGAATGATGGTTACCAGCTTAATCCATGTCATTGCAAAGGACATGAACTCACCCTTTTTTCTGACTGCATAGTATTCCATGGTGTACATGTGCCACATTTTCCTTATCCAGTCTATAATTGATGGACATTTGGGTTGGTTTCAAGTCTTTGCCATTGTGAATAGTGCTGCAATAAACATACATGTGCATGTGTCTGTATAGCAGAATGATTTATAATCGTTTGGGTGTATACCCAGTAATGAGATTGCTGGGTCAAATGGTATTTCTGGTTCTAGAACCTTGAGGAAGCACCACACTGTCTTCCACAATGACTGAACTAATTTACAATCCCACCAACACTGTAAAAGTGTTTCTATTTCTCCACATCCTCTCCTGCATCTGTTGTTTCCTGACATTTTAACAAGCACCATTCTAACTGGCATGAGATGGTATCTCATTGTGCTTTTGATTTGCATTTCTCTAATGACCAGTGATGACGAGCTTTTTTTCATATGTTTGTTGGCCACATAAATGTCTTATTTTGAGAAGTGTCTGTTCATATCCTTTGCCCAAGTTTTGATGGGGTTGTTTGTCTTTTCTTGTAAATTTGATTAAGTTCCTTGTAGATTCTGGATAGTAGCCCTTTGTCAGATAGAGAGATTGCAAAAATTTTCTCCCATTCTGTAGGTTGCTTCTTCACTCTGATGACAGTTTATTTTGCTGTGCAGAAGCCCTTTAGTTTAATTAGATCCCATTTGTCAATTTTGCCTTTTTTTGCCATTACTTTTGGTGTTTTAGTCATGAAGTCTTTGCCCAAGCCTATGTTCTGAATGGTATTGCCTAGGTTTTCTTCTACAGTTTTTATGGTTTTAGGTCTTAGGTTTAAGTCTTTAATCCATCTTAAGGTAATTTTTGTATAAGATGTAAGGAAGAGGTTCAGTTTCAGTTTTCTGCTATGGCTAACCAGTCTTTCCAATACCAATGCTTGTTTTTGTCAGGTTTATCAAAGATCAGATGGTTGTAGATGTGTGGTATTATTACTGAGGACTCTGTTCTGTTTCATTGGTTTATGGGTCTGTTTTGCTACCAATGCCATACTGTTTTGGTTACTGTAGCCTTGTAGTATACTTTCAAGTCAGGTAGCATGATGCCTCCGGCTTTATTCTTTTTGCTTAGGGTCGTCTTAGCTATATGAGCCCTTTTTTGGTTCCATATGGAATTAGTTTTTTTTCTAATTCTGTGAAGAAAATCAATGGTATCTTGGTGGGGATAGCATTGAAACTATAAATTACTTTGGGCAGTATGGTCATTTTCATGATATTGATTCTTCCTATCCATGAGCATGGATTGTTTTTACATTTGTTTGTGTCTTCTCTTATTTCCTTGAGAAGTGGTTGTAGTTCTCCTTGAAGAAGTCCTTCACATCCCTGGTAAGTTTTATTCCTAGGTATTTTATTCTCTTTGTAGCAGTTGTGAATGAGAGTTCACCCATGAATTGGCTCTCTGTTTTTCTATTATTGCTATATAAGAATGCTTGTGACTTTTGTGCATTGATTTTTGTATCCTGAGGTTTTGCTGAAGTTGCTTATCAGCTTAAGGAGATGTGGGGCTGAGACGATGGGGTTTTCTGAATATACAATCATGTCATTTGCAAACAGAGACAATTTGGCTTCCTCTCTTCCTATTTGAATACCCTTTATTTCTTTCTCTTGCCTGATTTCCCTGGCCAGAACTTCCAATACTATGTTGAACAGGAGTGGTGAGAGAGGGCATCTTTGTCTTGTGCCAGTTTTCAAAGGGAATGCTTCCAGCTTTTCCCCATTCAGCATGATATTGGCTGTGGGTTTTTCATAAGTAGGTCTTATTATTTTGAGGTACATTCCACCAATACCTAGTTTATTGAGAGTTTTTAGCATGAAGGGTGTTGAATTTTATCAAAGGCCTTTTGGGCATCTATTGAGATAATCATGTGGTTTTTTTCATTGGTTCTGCTTATGTGATGGATTACCTTTATTGATTTGCTAATTTTGAACCAGCCTTGCATCCCAGTGATGAAGCCCACTTGATCATGGTCGATAAGCTTTTTGATGTGCCGCAGGATTTGGTTTGCCAGTATTTTATTGAGGACTTTTGCATTGAAATTCATCGGGGATATTGGCCCCAAATTTTCTTTTCTCTTGTGTCTCTGCCAGGTTTTGGTATCAGGATAATGCTGACTTTATAAAATGAGTTAGGGAGGAGTCCCTCTTTTTTTGTTGTTTGGAATAGTCACCAGCTTCTCTTTGTACCTTTGGTAGAATTTGGCTGTGAATCCAACTGGTCATGGGCTTTTTTGGGTTAGTAGGCTATTAATTACTGCCTTAATTTCATAACTTGTTATTGGTCTATTCAGGGATTCATCTTCTTTCTGGTTTAGTCTTGGGAAGGTGTACTTGTCCAGGAATTTATTCATTTCTTCTAGATTTTCTAACTTATTTGCATGGAAGTGTTTATAGTATTCTCTGACGATAATGTATTTCTGTGGAGTCTGTGGTGATATCCTCTTTATGAATTTATATTGTGTCTATTTGATTCTTCTATCTTTTCTTCTTTATTATTCTGGCTAGTGGTCTATATATTTTCTTAATCTTTTCAAAAAATCAGCTCCTGGATTCATTTATTTTTTGAAGAGTTTTTTGTGTCTCTATCTCCTTCAGTTGTGTTCTGATCTTAGTTATTTCTTGTCTTCTGCTAGCTTTTAAATTCGTTTGCTCTTGCTTCTCTTGCTCTTTTAATTGTGACATTGGGATGTCGATTTTAGATCTTTCCACTTTCTCTTGTGGGCATTTAGTGCTGTAAATGTTCCTCTACACACTGCATTAGCTGTGTCCCAGAGATTCTGGTAAGTTGTATCTTTGTTATCATTGGTTTGAAAGAACTTACTTATTTCTGCCTCAATTTTGTAATTTAGCCAGTTGTCATTCAGGACCAGGTTGGTCACTTTCCATGTCGTTATGTGGTTTTGAGTGAGTTTCTTAATCCTGACTTCTAATTTGATTGCACTGTGGTCTGAGAGACTGTTACGATTTTTGTTCTTTTGCATTTTCTCTGAGAAGTGCTTTACTTCAATTATGTGGTCAATTTTAGAATAAGTGCAATGGGTGCTAAGAAGAATGTATATTCTGTTGATTTGGGGTGGAGAGTTCTGTAGGTGTCTTTTAGGTCTGCTTGGTCCAGAGCTGGGTTCAAGTCCTGAATATCTTTGTTGATTTTCTGTCTCCTTGATCTAATATTGATAGTGGGTGTTAAAGTTTCCCACTATTACTGTGTGGGAGTCTAAGTCTCTTAGTAGGTCTCTAAGAACTTGCTTTGTGAATCTGGGTGCTTCTGTATTGGGTGCATATGTATTTAGGAGAGTTAGCTCTTCTTGTTGAATTGATCCCTTTACCATTATGTAATGCCCTTCTTTGTCTTTTTTGATCTTTGTTGATTTAAAGTCTGTTTTACCAGAAACTAGGACTGAAACCCCTGCTTTGTTTTGCTTTCCATTTGCTTGGTAAATATTCCTCCATCCCTTTATTTTGAGCCTATATGTGTCTTTGCATCTGAGATGGGTCCCCGCTAATATGGCACACTGATGGGTCTTGACTCTTTTTCCAATTTGACAGTCTGTGTCTTCTAATGGGGTATTCAGCACATTTACGTTTAAGGTTAATATTGTTATTTGTGAATTTGATCCTGTCATCATGATGCTAGTTGGTTATTTTGCCCTTTAGTTGATGCAGTTCCTTCATAGTGTCAATGGTCTTTACAATTTGGTATGTTTTTGCAGTGGCTGGTACTGGTTTTTCCTTTCCATATTTAGTGCTTCCTTCAGGAGCTCTTACAAGGCAGGCCTGGTGGTGAAAAAAATCTCTCAGCATTTGTGTGTCTGTAAAGAATTTCATTTCTCCTTTGCTTATGAAGTTTAGTTTGGCTGGATATAAAATTCTAGGATGAAAATCCTTTTTTTTAAGAATGTTGAATATTGCCCCTCACTCTCTTCTGGCTTACAGGGTTTCTGCAGAGAGAGCCACTGTTAGTTTGATGGGCTGCCCTTTGTGGGTAACCTGACCTTTCTCTCTGGCTGCCCTTAACATTTTTTCCTTCATTTCAATCTTGGTGACTCTGATGATTATGTGTCTTGGGGTTGCTCTTTTCAAGGAGTATCTTTGTGGTGTTCTCGGTATTTCCTGAATTTGAATGTTGGCCTATCTTGCTAGGTTAGAGAAATTCTCCTGGATAATATTTTGAAGGATGTTTTCCAACTTGTTTCCATTCTCCCTGTTATTTTCAGGCACACCAATGAAACGTAGGTTTGGTCTTTTTACATAGTCCCATATTTCTTGGAGGCTTTGTTCATTCCTTTTCATTCTTTTTTCTCTAATATTGTCTTCACACTTTATTTCATTAAGTTGATCTTCAATCTCTGATCTCCTTTCTTCCACTTGATCGATTTGGTTATTGATACTTGTGTATGCTTCACCAAGTTCTCATGCTGTGTTTTTCAGCTCCATCAGGTTATTTATATTCTTCTCTAAACTGGTTATTCTAGTTAGCAATTCCTCTAACCTTTTTTCAAGGTTCTTAGCTTCCTTGCATTGGGTTAGAACATGCTCCTTCAGCTCAGAGGAGTTTGTTATTACTCACCTTCTGAAGCCTACTTCTGTGAATTCTTCAAACTCATTCTTCATTCAGTTTTGTTTCCTTGCTGTCAAGGAGTTGTGATCCTTTGAACAAGAAGAGGAGTTTTGGTTTTTGGAATTTTCAGGCTTTGTGCACTGATCTTTCCTCATCTTCGTGCATTTATCTACCTTTGGTCTTTTATGTTGGTGACCTTCAGATGGGGTTTTTGTGTGGATGTCCTTTTTGTTGATGTTGATGTTATTCCTTTCTGTTTGTTTGTTTCCTTCTAACAGTCAAGCCTCTCTGCTGCAGATCTACTGGAGTTTGCTGGAGGTCTACTGTAGACCCTGTTGGCCTGGGTATCACCGGTGGAGTCTGCAGACTAGCAAAGATTGCTTCCTGTTCCTTCCTCTGGAAGCTTCATCCCAGAGGGGCACCCACCAGATGTCAGCCATACCTCTCCTGTGTGAGGTGTCTGTCAACCCATGCTGGGAGGTGTCTCCCAGTCAGGAGGCATGGGCATAAGGGACCTACTTGAGGAGGCAGTCTGTTCCTTAGCAGAGCTCAAGTGCTATGCTGGGATATCCATTGCTCTCTTCAGAGCTGGCAGCCAGGAACGTTTAAGTCTGCAGAAGCTGCGCCCATAGCCACTCCTTCCCCCAAGTTCTCCATCACAGGGAGATGGGAGTTTTATCTACAAGTCCCTGATTGTGGCTGCTGCCTTTCTTTCAGAGATGCTGCTCTGCCCAGAGAGGAGAAATCTAGAGAGGCAACCTAGCTATTGCAGCTTTGCCAAGCTGCAGTGGGCTCTACTCAGTTTGAACTTCCCTGCAGCTTTGTTTACACCATGAGAGCAAAACCAGCCACTCAAGTCTCAATAATGGCAGACACCCCTCCCCCCACCAAGCTCAAGTATCCCAAGTTGACTTCAGATTGATGTGCTGGCAGTGAGAATATTAAGCCAGTGGGTCTTACCATGCTGGCCTCCATGGGCGTGAGATCCACTTAGCTAGACCACTTGGCTCCCTGGCTTCAGCCCCCTTTCCAGGAGAGTGAACAATTCTGTCTCACTGGTGTTCCAGGCACCACCAGGGTATGAAAAAAAACTCCTGCAGCTAGCTCAGTGTCTGCTCAAGTGGTCACCCAGTTTTGTGCTTGAAACTCAGGGCCCTGGTGGTGAAGGCACCCAAGGAAATCTCCGGGTCTGCAGGTTATGAAGACCATGGGAAAAGTATAGTATCTGGGCTGGAAGGCACTATTTCTCACAGCACAGTCCCTCACGGGTTCCCTTGGCTAGGGGAGGGAGTTTCCTGACCCCTTGCACTTCCCAGATGAGGTGACACCCCACCCTGCTTTGGCTCACCCTCCATGGGCTGCACCCACTATTTAACCAGTCACAATGAGATGAGCTGAGTACCTCAGTTGGAAATGCAGAAATCACCTGCCTTCTGCAATGATCTTGCTGGGAGCTGCAGACTGGAGCTGTTCCTATTCAGCCATCTTGCCTAAGAACCCCCTATTTTAATTAATTTCAATTTTTTTGATTTCTTCCTTAATTTTATTGTTCATCCAGGAATTACTCAGGAGAAAGTTGTTTAAAGTTCATGTATTTGTGTCGTTTTGAGAGATCTTCTTGATACTGATTTCTGTTTTAATTCCACTGTGTTCTGAGAAGATACTTGGTATGGTATCATTTTTTTGAATTTACTAATTTACTTGCTTTATGACTGAGCATGCAATCCATCTTAGAGTATGTTCCATGTGCAGATAAGAAAAATGTATAGTCTGTGGTTGTTTGGTTGAGTATTCTGTAGATATCTTTTAGGCCCAGTTGGTTGAGTGTCAAACTGAAGTCCAGAATTTATTTATTAGTGTTCTGCCTCAATGTCTAATGCTATCAGTCTGGCATTGAAGTAGCACATTATTTTTTTGGCTGTCTACGTCTCTTTGCAGGTCAATAAGAACTTCTTTTATGAATCTGGGTGCTCCAATGTTGGATGCATATATAGTTATAATAGTTAAGTCTTCTTGTTAAATTGAACCTCTTATCATTACGTAATGCCTTTCTTTATGCTTCTTAATTATTGCTGGCTTAAAGTCTGTTTTATCTGATATAAGAATAGTAACTGCTGCTCTTTTTTGTTTTACATTTGCATGATAGATCTTTCTGTATCCCTTTACTTTGAGCCTGTGGGTATCATTACATTGAGATGGGTGTCTTGAAGATAGCAAACTTGCCACTTAAAGATAGCAGCTTGCCACTCTGTCTTTTAAGAGGGCCATTGAGACTATTTTTATTCAAGGTTCATATTGATATGTGAGATTTTGATACTGCCATCTGTTGTTAACTGGTTATTTTGCAAATGTGATTGTTTCGTTGCTTTATAGTGTCTGTGGGCTATGTATTTAACTGTGTTTTTGTGGTAGCAGTTGTCTTTCTTTTGTTTTCATATTTAGCTCTCCCTTAAGTACTTTTCTTTTTTTTCAGACAGACTCTCGCTTTGTCACCCAGGCTGGAGTGCAGTGGGGTAATCTCCACCTCCTGGGTTCAAGGGATCCTCCTGCCTCAGTCTCCTGAGTAACTGGGACTACAAGTGTGTGCCACCACACCCAGCTAATTTTTTTGTATTTTCTTTTTTTAGTAGAGATGGGGTTTCATCATGTTAGCCAGGATGGTCTCGATCTCCTAACCTTGTGGTCTGCCTGCCTCACCCTCTCAAAATGCTGGGTTTACTGGCATGAGCCACCATATCTGGCCGTAAGTAAAGCTGGTCTAGTTGTAATGAGTTTCCTCAGTGCTTGCTTATCTGAGAAGGATTTTATTTTTTGTTTGCTTATGAAGCTTAGTATGGCAGGGTATTGAATTCTTGGTTGGAATTTATTTTTCTTTAAGGGTGCTGAAAATAGGCTCTCACCCTCTCCTGACTTTTAAGGTTTTTGCTGATATGTCTGCTGCTGACCTGATATATAAACTGACTCTTCTCTCCAGCTGCCTTTTAGATTATTTCATGTTCACCTCAGTGAATCTGACAAATGTGCCTTGGTGATGGTGTTTTGAATGATACCTAGCAGGAGATCTCTGTATTTCTTGAATTTAGGAAAATTTTCATGGACTATGTCTTTAAATACATTTTCCAAATTGCTTACTCTCTCTCCTTCTCTCAGGAATTCCAATGAGTGGTAAGTTTGATCTCTTTACATAATCCCATATTTTTCAGAAGTTGTATTCATTTTTAATCCTTTTTTTCTTACTTTTGTCTGACTGACTTGATTTAAAGAACTTTTCTTCAAGCTCTGAGACTCCTCAGCTTGATCCCATGCTGTTTCTCAGCTGCATGACACTGGTGTTGTGTCTGCATTTCCTTTTTTAGGTATTCTGCTGGTAATACTTCCAATTGTGTTATGAAATTTTTTTTTTTTTTTTTTTTTTTTTTTATTATACTTTAAGTTCTAGGGTACATGTGCATAACGTGCAGGTTTGTTACATATGTATACTTATGCCATGTTGGTGTGCTGCACCCATCAACTCGTCAGCACCCATCAATTCATCATTTATATCATGTATAACTCCCCAATGCAATCCCTCCCTCCTCCCCCCTCCCCCCTCCCCATGATAGACCCCAGTGTGTGATGTTCCCCTTCCCGAGTCCAAGTGATCTCATTGTTCAGTTCCCACCTATGAGTGAGAACATGCGGTGTTTGGTTTTCTGTTCTTGTGATAGTTTGCTAAGAATGATGGTTTCCAGCTGCATCCATGTCCCTACAAAGGATGCAAACTCATCCTTTTTTATGGCTGCATAGTATTCCATGGTGTATATGTGCCACATTTTCTTAATCCAGTCTGTCACAGATGGACATTTGGGTTGATTCCAAGTCTTTGCTATTGTGAATAGTGCCGCAATAAACATACGTGTACATGTGTCTTTGTAGTAGACTAATTTATAATCCTTTGGGTATATACCCAGTAGTGGGATGGCTGGGTCATATGGTACATCTAGTTCTAGATCCTTGAGGAATTGCCATACTCTTTTCCATAATGGTTGAACTAGTTTACAATCCCACCAACAGTGTAAAAGTGTTCCTATTTCTCCACATCCTCTCCAACACCTGTTGTTTCCTGACTTCTTAATGATTGCCATTCTAACTGGTGTGAGATGGTATCTCATTGTGGTTTTGATTTGCATTTCTCTGATGGCCAGTGATGATGAGCATTTTTTCATGTGTCTGTTGGCTGTATGAATATCTTCTTTTGAGAAATGTCTGTTCATATCCTTTCCCCACTTTTTGATGGGGTTGTTTGTTTTTTTCTCGTATATTTGTTTGAGTTCTTTGTAGATTCTGGATATTAGCCCTTTGTCAGATGAGTAGGTTGCAAAAATTTTCTCCCATTCTGTAGGTTGCCTGTTCACTCTGATGGTAGTTTCTTTTGCTGTGCAAAAGCTCTTTAGT
Organism: Rhinopithecus roxellana; assembly: GCF_007565055.1. NCBI lineage: Eukaryota > Metazoa > Chordata > Mammalia > Primates > Cercopithecidae > Rhinopithecus > Rhinopithecus roxellana. Next base: position 11,661,594 of record NC_044565.1, on the reverse strand, counting down.
TTAATTAGATCCCATTTGTCAATTATTGCTTTTGCTGCCGTTGCTTTTGGTGTTTTAGACATGAAGTCCTTGCCCATGCCTATGTCCTGAATGGTACTACCTAGATTTTCTTCTAGGGTTTTTATGGTATTAGGTCTAACATTTAAGTCTCTAATCCATCTTGAATTAATCTTCGTATAAGGGGTAAGGAAAGGATCCAGTTTCAGCTTTCTACTTATGGCTAGCCAATTTTCCCAGCACCATTTATTAAATAGGGAATCCTTTCCCCATTTCTTGTTTCTCTCAGGTTTGTCAAAGATCAGATGGCTGTAGATGTGCGGTATTACTTCTGAGGACTCTGTTCTGTTCCATTGGTCTATATCTCTGTTTTGGTACCAGTACCATGCTGTTTTGGTTACTGTAGCCTTGTAGTATAGTTTGAAGTCAGGTAGCGTGACGCCTCCAGCTTTGTCCTTTTGACTTAGGATTGTCTTGGCAATGCGGGCTCTTTTTTGGTTCCATATGAACTTTAAAGCAGTTTTTTCCAATTCTGTGATGAAAGTCATTGGTAGCTTGATGGGGATGGCATTGAATCTATAAATAACCTTGGGGAGTATGGCCATTTTCACGATATTGATTCTTCCTATCCATGAGCATGGTATGTTCTTCCATTTGTTTGTGTCCTCTTTGATTTCACTGAGCAGTGGTTTGTAGTTCTCCTTGAAGAGGTCCTTTACATCCCTTGTAAGCTGGATTCCTAGGTATTTTATTCTCTTTGAAGCAATTGTGAATGGAAGTTCATTCCTGATTTGGCTCTCTGCTTGTCTGTTGCTGGTGTATAAGAATGCTTGTGATTTTTGCACATTAATTTTGTATCCTGAGACTTTGCTGAAGCTTGCTTATCAGCTTAAGGAGATTTTGGGCTGAGACGATGGGGTTTTCTAAATATACAATCATGTCATCTGCAAACAGGGACAATTTGACTTCTTCTTTTCCTAACTGGATACCCTTGATTTCTTTCTCTTGCCTGATTGCCCTAGCCAGAACTTCCAACACTATGTTGAATAGGAGTGGTGAGAGAGGGCATCCCTGTCTTGTGCCAGTTTTCAAAGGGAATTTTTCCAGTTTTTGCCCATTCAGTATGATATTAGCTGTGGGTTTGTCATAAATAGCTCTTATTATTTTGAGGTACGTTCCATCAATACCGAATTTATTGAGCGTTTTTAGCATGAAGGGCTGTTGAATTTTGTCAAAAGCCTTTTCTGCATCTATTGAGACAATCATGTGGTTCTTGTCTTTGGTTCTGTTTATATGCTGGATTACGTTTATTGATTTGCGAATGTTGAACCAGCCTTGCATCCCAGGGATGAAGCCCACTTGATCATGGTGGATAAGCTTTTTGATGTGCTGCTGAATCCGGTTTGCCAGTATTTTATTGAGGATTTTTGCATCAATGTTCATCAGGGATATTGGTCTAAAATTCTCTTTTTTTGTTGTGTCTCTGCCAGGCTTTGGTATCAGGATGATGTTGGCCTCATAAAATGAGTTAGGGAGGATTCCCTCTTTTTCTATTGATTGGAATAGTTTCAGAAGGAATGGTACCAGCTCCTCCTTGTACCTCTGGTAGAATTCAGCTGTGAATCCATCTGGTCCTGGACTTTTTTTGGTGGGTAGGCTATTAATTGTTGCCTCAATTTCAGAGCCTGCTATTGGTCTAGTCAGGGATTCAACTTCTTCCTGGTTTAGCCTTGGGAGAGTGTAAGTGTCCAGGAAATTATCCATTTCTTCTAGATTTTCTAGTTGATTTGCGTAGAGGCGTTTATAGTATTCTCTGATGGTAGTTTGTATTTCTGTGGGGTCAGTGGTGATATCCCCTTTATCATTTTTTATTGCATCTATTTGATTCCTCTCTCTTTTTTTCTTTATTAGCCTTGCTAGCGGTCTGTCAATTTTGTTGATCTTTTCAAAAAACCAACTCCTGGATTCATTGATTTTTTGGAGGGTTTTTTGTGTCTCTATCTCCTTCAGTTCTGCTCTGATCTTAGTTATTTCTTGCCTTCTGCTAGCTTTTGAATGTGATTGCTCTTGCCTCTCTAGTTCTTTTAATTGTGATGTTAGAGTGTCAATTTTAGATCTTTCCTGCTTTCTCTTGTGGGCATTTAGTGCTATAAATTTCCCTCTACACACTGCTTTAAATGTGTCCCAGAGATTCTGGTATGTTGTATCTTTGTTCTCATTGGTTTCAAAGAACATCTTTATTTCCGCTTTCATTTCGTTATGTACCCAGTAGTCATTCAGGAGCAGGTTGTTCAGTTTCCATGTAGTTGAGCGGTTTTGATTGAGTTTCTTAGTCCTGAGTTCTAGTTTGATTGCACTGTGGTCTGAGAGACAGTTTGTTATAATTTCTGTTCTTTTACATTTGCTGAGGAGTGCTTTACTTCCAATTATGTGGTCAATTTTGGAATAAGTGCGATGTGGTGCTGAGAAGAATGTATATTCTGTTGATTTGGGGTGGAGAGTTCTATAGATGTCTATTAGGTCCGCTTGGTGCAGAGATGAGTTCAATTCCTGGATATCCTTGTTAACTTTCTGTCTCGTTGATCTGTCTAATGTTGACAGCGGAGTGTTGAAGTCCCCCATTATTATTGTATGGGAGTCTAAGTCTCTTTGTAAGTCTCTAAGGACTTGCTTTATGAATCTGGGTGCTCCTGTATTGGGTGCATATATATTTAGGAGAGTTAGCTCTTCCTGTTGAATTGATCCCTTTACCATTATGTAATGGCCTTCTTTGTCTCTTTTGATCTTTGATGGTTTAAAGTCTGTTTTATCAGAGACTAGGATTGCAACCCCTGCTTTTTTTTGTTCTCCATTTGCTTGGTAGATCTTCCTCCATCCCTTTATTTTGAGCCTATGTATGTCTCTGCATGTGAGATGGGTCTCCTGAATACAGCAGACTGATGGGTCTTGACTCTTTATCCAGTTTGCCAGTCTGTGTCTTTTAATTGGAGCATTTAGTCCATTAACATTTAAGGTTAATATTGTTATGTGTGAACTTGATCCTGCCATTATGATATTAACTGGTTATTTTGCTCGTTAGTTGATGCAGTTTCTTCCTAGCCTCGATGGTCTTTACATTTTGCCAAGTTTTTGCGATGGCTGGTACCGGTTGTTCCTTTCCATGTTTAGGGCTTCCTTCAGGGTCTCTTGTAAGGCAGGCCTGGTGGTGACAAAATCTCTAAGCATTTGCTTATCTGTAAAGGATTTTATTTCTCCTTCACTTATGAAACTTAGTTTGGCTGGATATGAAATTCTGGGTTGAAAATTCTTTTCTTTAAGAACGTTGAATATTGGCCCCCACTCTCTTCTGGCTTGTAGAGTTTCTGCCGAGAGATCTGCTGTTAGTCTGATGGGCTTCCCTTTGTGGGTGACCCGACCTTTCTCTCTGGCTGCCCTTAAGATTTTTTCCTTCATTTCAACTTTGGTGAATCTGGCAATTATGTGTCTTGGAGTTGCTCTTCTCGAGGAGTATCTTTGTGGCGTTCTCTGTATTTCCTGAATTTGAATGTTGGCCTGCCCTACTAGGTTGGGGAAGTTCTCCTGGATGATATCCTGAAGAGTGTTTTCCAACTTGGTTCCATTTTCCCCCTCACTTTCAGGCACCCCAATCAGACGTAGATTTGGTCTTTTTACGTAATCCCATACTTCTTGCAGGCTTTGTTCATTTCTTTTTCTTCTTTTTTCTTTTGGTTTCTCTTCTCGCTTCATTTCATTCATTTGATCTTCAATCGCTGATACTCTTTCTTCCAGTTGATCGAGTCGGTTACTGAAGCTTGTGCATTTGTCACGTATTTCTCGTGTCATGGTTTTCATCTCTGTCATTTCGTTTATGATCTTCTCTGCATTAATGAGTCTAGCTGTCAATTCTTCCACTCTTTTTTCAAGATTTTTAGTTTCTTTGCGCTGGGTACGTAATTCCTCCTTTAGCTCTGATAAGTTTGATGGACTGAAGCCTTCTTCTCTCCTCTCGTCCAAGTCATTCTCTGACCAGCTTTGATCCGTTGCTGGTGATGGGCTGCGCTCCTTTGCAGGGGGAGATGCGCTCTTATTTTTTGAATTTCCAGCTTTTCTGCCCTGCTTCTTCCCCATCTTTGTGGTTTTATCTGTCTCTGGTCTTTGATGGTGGTGACGAACTGATGGGGTTTTGGTATAGGTGTCCTTCCTGTTTGATAGTTTTCCTTCTGACAGTCAGAAGGACTCTCTGTTGGTCTGTTGGAGATTGCTTGAGGTCCACTCCAGACCCTGTTTGCCTGGGTATCAGCAGCAGAGGTTGCCGAAGATAGAATATTGCTGAACAGCGAGTGTACCTGTCTGATTCTTCCTTTGGAAGTGTCCTCTCAGGGGTGTACTCCACCCTGTGAGGTGTGGGGTGTCAGACTGCCCCTAGTGGGGGATTTCTCCCAGCTAGGCTACTCAGGGGTCAGGGACACACCTGAGCAGGCAGTCTGTCCGTTCTCAGATCTCAACCTCCGCGTTGGGAGATCCGCGGCTCTCCCCAAAGCTGTCAGACAGAGTCGTTCGCGTCTGCACCGGCTCCCGCTACTTTCCCTGTTGGTCTTCAGCTGTGCGCTGTCCCCAGAGGTGGAGACTACAGAGACAGGCAGGCTTCCTTGAGCTGCTGTGAGCTCCACCCAGTTCGAGCTTCCCAGCGGCTTTGTTTACCTACTTAAGCCTCAGCAATGGCGGGCGCCCCTCCCCCAGCCTCGCTGCTGCCTTGCGGATAGATCGCGGCAGACTGCTGTGTTAGCAGTGAGGGAGGCTTCGTGGGCGTGGGACCCTCCCGGCCAGGTGTGGGATATATTCTCCTGGAATGCCTGTATGCTTACAGCGCAGTATTGGGGTGGGAGTTACCCGATTTTCCAGGTGTTGTGTGTCTCAGTTCCCCTGGCTAGGAAAACGGATCCCCTTCCCCCTTGCGCTTCCAGGTGAGGCGATGCCTCGCCCTGCTTCAGCTCTCGCTGGTCAGGCTGCAGCAGCTGACCAGCACCGATTGTCCGGCACTCCCTAGTGAGATGACCCCAGTACCTCAGTTGAAAATGCAGAAATCACCGGTCTTCTGTCGAAATTCTTATAATGAATTTTTTGACTCCAGAAGTTCAGTTTTGTTCTTTCTTAAAATTGCTATTTTATCTTTCAGCTCTTTGACTATTTTGTCAGATTCCTTGGATTAGGTTTCAACTTTCTCCCAAATCTTGATGAGTTTCCTTGACATCTAGATTCTGAATTCTATGTCTGTCATTTCAGTCATTTTAATCTGGTTAAGAATCATTGCTTGGGAGCTAGTGGTTTTGTTTGGAGTTAAGTGGACATTCCAGCTTTTTGAATTGTCAGAATCCTTGTGCTGATTCTTTTCATCTGAGAGGGCATATGTTCCTTTAACTGTTGTGTAAATTGAATACAGTCAATTGGCTTCATTTCTGGATGCTTTCAGAGGGCCAAGGATCTGTATAGTTTCTTTATTTGTGACTGGATTCTTGACCTTGGTTTCACAATGACAGAATATTTTTGGAGCTGTAGTTTGGGTTGTGTTTCAGTAGATGGCACTAAAGAATTATGACCAGAAGATAAGTGCTTATCTGCAGGGCTTTATTGTATTTCCTCACATTTGCAGCTGTCCTCTGTGGTGGAGGAGGGGGAGGTGACTCCCTCACCAGGTCCATTTCTAGGCCTTGGAGGAGACCCCTCTGATCACTGGTGTTCTGTCTGCATTTCCTTTATTAGGTGTTCTGGGCCATGAGACTCCCTCAGGCAGAGGCTATGGCAGGGCAATAGGCAGTTCTTTGCAAACTGGCCCTGTGGAGGGAGGCACACCTTGCTCCCACTCCAACCCATGAACCCATATGTCTCACCCCTTTCAGTGCTCTGAGTATGGGGACTCCTCCCCAGCTCCAGTACCAGCCACAGATCTCAGCCCAACACTCTCGAGCTCTATGCCACAGCCCCAGGGTGCAGGGACCAGTCAGCAGTTTCATCCCCTGGACCCTTGGGTTAGGTTCCAGCTGTGCTGGGGGATCTGATGTGCTCCCAAGACACTGGGAAACTACTCGGGTAGAGCAAAGGATCCAGGCTAAGCAGCAGAGGTTGTGCCATGTGCATATACCTGCAGGATGGCCAGGCAGGGGCCCTGGGAAAGGCTGGTAGGCAGGTGGGCCTGCAGAAAAGATGCACCCCAGTCTCATGGGGAAGCACCAGCCCTGTTCTTTCCTAGTGATCAACTGGGGTTAGAGTTACTTGGAAGAAGATAGGGAGCCCTATGGGTTCCTATGGCTATACTCCACTGCAGCTGCCCCGGGCACAAAAGCCCCTAGGCTCTGCTCCACTTGAAGCCCTGTCTCTGCCTACTCTCTGGGAAGATCCCACTGCCAATTCAAACATCCAGGGAGCATGTGGGGTCCACTGTAGCTAAGATCACAGAGGGCCATGGTGAAAGTAAGCTGTTCCTCTGTCTGTTTACTCACTCCTTCCCCATGATCCATTCAGGGCCATGAACTAGCCCTAGCATTCATGTATCCTGCAAAGTGTTCCTAGCTTTCTCCCTCTTCACTCTCAGGGTCTGTATCATCTTTCCAATAACTTTTGGTGTTTTCTCTCTGAAGGTCTGCTCAAAGTATGTGCAATACTTTGGTCTCTCTCAGTGGAAGCAGTGCTTCCTGGATGCATCCAGTGAGCCATCTTGTCCCCTCTGAAGACAACTGCCAATCTCTGCAGCGTGAACTGCTTCGTGCCTAGGGGCTCGAAGGTGCCACTGACCACAAGGGCTACAGCCATGCAGAGCATGAGCGTGCAGACCTGGGTGTCGAGGGTGGAGAATGGGGCTCTGGCTTCTTCAAACAATGGGCACAAGCATGCTGTCCCCACCATCAGCTCAGGCACTGGCAGGAGGAAGGTGCCACTCAGGAGTCTGTGAGAGAAGGATCAACAATTTTTTTTTTTTTTTTTTCGAGACAGGGTCTCGGTCTGTTGCCCAGGCTGGAATACAGTGGCACTATCTCAGCTCACAGCAACCTCCGCCTCCTGGGTTCAAGCAATTCTTCTGTCTCAGCCTCCCAAGTAACTGGGACTACAAGCACCCGCCACCACGCCTGGCTCATTTTTGTATTTTTAGTAGACACAAGGTTTCACCATATTGGTCAGGCTGGTCTCGAGCTCCTGACCTTAGGTGATCTCTCTCCTCGGCCTCCCAAAGTGCTGGGATTACAGGCGTTAGTCACCACGCCCGGCCGACAATTATATTCTTGAAGGGAGAAGGAGGTAGTATTATAAACATGATAATTTTTCCAAATGAGTATTGTATTTAACATAATTTTCATCAAACCTCCATGGGAGGTGGAATTTGACAAAATTAGTCTGAAATTTACCTAAAGAGAGAGAATAGTAAAGAATTTTTAACAGTGAGAATAATAAGGGTGGAAGAGCATGCTCTGACACATAATAAAACTGATTTTAAAAACTATAATACTCAAGACAGTATACTTTTGGCAACACTAAAATAAAATAAAATACAGATGTCTGAATTAAACAGAATAGAAACTTTGAAAATGACCATGCAAGCCAATACCATGCAAAACAATTTTAATAATCAATAGGAAAATTATAATGCTTCATAAATGTCTTAAAAATTCTCCTGTGGTTAGTTACAAGTGCATAGAAAAATGGAAAAGAAATGGCAAACTAATGTTTATTTAGCACGTCGGAATTTTAGAAACATTGATAATTAAAGTGCTATATTTATCCGTAAAAAACTCACCAAGAGTCGTTTTAACATTGCTTACCTTCTTCTTATGGTATATATATCTCATGATAGGAAGCAAGCTTCTTTTCTATATCTTGGCAATTTGTCATATTCCTTCTTAAGTTTGGATTCGTTTACATTATTTTACCCTTTGCACTTTTGATACTATAAAATGTCTCCGGGAATTCTTTTAATGCTGAGTTTATTCCTGGCAGCACTTCCTCAAGGACATCTTCATTCTTTTTGTCAGAACCACTTTCCTTATTTATACCATTAAGTAGACTTTTACTAAGGTCCTTCTGGCTACTTATCTAGAATCTCTCCAACGACAGCAGTGTCAACATTTTTATGGTCATTTGTTTCTTTTATAACTCCAATTGTGTTCAATTCTACCTCTACTTCTAGTTTATCACTTTCTTTGTTGCACTCTGATTTTTGCTGGCAAATTTCCTCTTTTTTATTATTCATCTTTTGTAAAACATCACATGTTTATCATTGTGAGACAAGGAGACACTATAACTTCACACTTTTCTGTGCGTGCATAGACTGAATAAGGGATGCACAGTGACTAGTCATAGACAGACTTTAAAAGAATATGGCTGGTCATGGATAATGATGCACATCTTTTTTTTATGTAGTAATTTGTGGGCTTAAACTTGTACCTCATACAATCACTCACAATATACCATGATAACTGAAATTTAATTCTGTTGTTAGGAGACTGGTGTCATTTAATCAAACCATAGTAACTAAAATCCATGCATATCAGAACCATGTCAAGTGAGGAGTTCGTGCGTGTGTGTGTGTGTGTGTGCGTGCACGCGCGCAAGAGACTACTATAATCAGGGTCAAAAGAAAGGGAAAAATAATTCAGGGTCAAAAGAAAGGGAAGAATATTGTATAAGAGATGCTGAGATGGTTGATGTTATTTGAAATATGACAATGTTTATATCTGTCACACTATAGAATAAAGTCAAGGTTTCTCATGTTAAAAATAAAATCATCAAGCAGTAAGAAAATTATGGAGACTTAAAAACAGTTTGCTGATAATATAAACCGGGATCTATAAAGCTCAGAACAGTGTGTGGTGGTTGAGCTCCTAAAGTTTAATAAAGTAAACTTTATTAAAAGGTACTTTTAAATATATTATATCATTCTATCCTTTCAACAATCTTGAAAAATACCTAATAATGATAGCACATGTGTAAGAATGGCTTTGTTCTTATGAGATACAGGTTGAAGTATTTAGATATGAATTGTTTTGATGTCTGCACTCAACTTTCCAACAATTTGGCCAAAAATATATATATCTGTAGATAGATGACATAGGTAAATAAGTAATGGTGACAAAATATTAACAACCAATAAGTGTAAGTTAAAAATATGTAGGCGTTCATTACACTATTCTTTCACTGTTTCTGTAGTTTTAAACGTTTTTAAAATAAAAAATTTAGAAAAATAAAGCATCTTCAGTGTATTTTTAAAGGATGCTTAAACAAAACTTTCTTCATAAATTCTGAATTTAGTATTTTCTTTAATGAGAGTCAGAAGAAAAATGTATTAATTTGAACATTTGTCCATTTTGTGCTTTTAGTATTAAATATTTACTACAGTTCAGCTGTCTTTTAGAGACACAAATAATTTTAAGGATTCATGTTAACAGCTTTTTCTTAGTTAAAAGCTTATCAAAATAGATTTGGTCCTGAGAATGAGGGTGTGTAATGAGGCACTTCTGGTAGGGCTGAGTGAAAGATAAAGCATTGTTTCAAGTTTATGCTTTTATAAACCAAAAAGTCTAATTGTGTCCCTATTGTCTCACGTAACTTTTTTCAACTAGCTTATAATTGACCATCACTGGCAATTGATCTTCTCCTTGACTATCCAGGACACAAGATGTGGATGTGACTCGACAGGTCTCTCCAAAAGTAGGAAGTGCGAGGGCACTTGTGGAGCTGCCTAAAGATTGCACAGAGATATTGCTCCAGAAATGGAAACCACACAGAATTCTGCAGGCATTTAAACCTGGAGCAGCCTCAGCTAGGTGCCATTCTGAGCCCAGAAACCAGGAATTTACAGACATGGCTGCAGCCACTGCACTGCTCCAAGGAAGGAGAAAGGAGAATGGGTGCACTCATGCACGCTCAGGCAGGGACTTGCTTCCCTGCTACAATCATCTGTTGAGACTGAGACTCAAGTGGACCACACTTCCCACAGCTTCTTGCTCATGCTGCCAGCCTGGGTGGTCCCTGGCTCTCTCTGGTCCCAAGCCCAAGGCTCCATTTTGAGAGTTTAACTCTGGACTGTCACCCATCTTCAGCCTGAGCTCAGGTTGATGCGGCTGCAACCACTGCCTGGCTAAGGAGGGATAGGGAGACCAGGTCATCCTACTCATATCTAGGACAATACTCACTGCTCTGCAAGAGGCTGCTGTGAAACTGACTGAGATGTGAGTGAACCACACTCCCCACAGCTTCTTGCCCACACTGCTTGCTGGAGCATTGCCTCACTCTCCCCGGATGTAAGCCCAAGGCATCCTTTTGAGAGTTTAATTCTGAGCTGCACCTCACCATCGCCGTGAGAAACCTATGCATTGGACCAAGGACTAATATCTGGAATCTATAAAGAACGTAAAGAAATCATGAAGAAACTCCCATTGAAAAGTGGGCAAAGTTCATGAACAGACACTTCTCAAAAGAAGACTTACAATCAACTAAAAAACATATGAAAAAATGCTCAACATCACTAATCATCAGAAAGATGCCAATCAAAATCACAATGAGATACTGCTTCACACAAGTCAGAATGGCTACTAAAAAGTCAAAAACTAATAGATGTTGGTAGGGCTTTGGAGAAAGGAAATGCTTATGACTGTTGGCGAAAATGCAGATTAGTTTAGCCCTGTGGGAAAAAGTTTGGTAATTTACCAAAAAAACTAAAAATATAATTACTATTCGACTCAGCAATCCCATTACTTGGTATATATACCCAACAGAAATGAATAATTCTACCAGAAAAATACATGTGCTTGTATGTTTATTGCAGCACCCTTCACAATAGCAATGACATGGAATCAACCCAGGTGTCCATTGACAGTGGATTGGATGAATAAAATATGGTACCTATAACCATGGAATACTACACAGCCATAAAAAAAAATGAAATCATGTCTTTCACAGCGACATGAACGCACCTGAGGGCTATTATCCTAAGCAAATTAATACAGTAACAATAAACCAAACACTGCTTATTCTCACTTAAAAGTGGGAGGTAAACATTGGGTACACGTGGACACAAAGATAGGAACAATAGACACTGGGGACTTCTGAAAAGGGGAGGGGTGGGTATGAGTTTAAAAACTACCTATTGTGTACTATGTTCACTACTTGGGTGATAGGATCATTAGATCCCTATGTGCAAGTAACACACTTACACATGTACACCCTGAATCTAAAAGAAAAAGTGAAATAAAAATAGCATATAAATAAATAACATGAATAAATAAATGGTGCCACCATTGGTCAAGGTTTCCAATTTAAAGTCCTGGAGGTAAGTCATCTTTGACTTCACTTTCTACCTCTCCCTTTCTCTTAGGGGTTCGGTTGATTTCGCAAGATGACTAATCATTCCAGTTTGCCAGGGACTGAAGGGTTCCCAGGATTTTGGACTTTCAATGCTAAAAAAAAGGAAGATCCAAGACAAACTGGGACAAGCTGGTCACCCTAATTCCACTCTTAAGTATTTCTCAAAACCCTCCACTTCCCACCATCCCCACTGCTTTAACTCAGACAACCACAGTCTCAAGTTAGAATTCCTCCAGTGGCTCTTGCTCTAGTCTCCCCACTCCTAATCTTACCCTTTCCCATACATTCTCCATGTTATTGATAAGATGCTCTTTCAGAGATGTAAATCTGATTAGCCTCAAATTAAGTCATCCATTGGCTCCTACTGTCTCAAGGATAACTTCTAACTGTTTAACACAATCCACTGCAAATCCTCCCAAATGTGGCTCTTGCCTGCCAGTTCCATTCCTTAATTTCCTTCCCTTTTTCACAGACATGCATGCTCCAGTCATATTGAATGACTCGTAATTCCCCAAATATGCCATGGGATTAGATGCTTCTGGGTCTTCCCTACAAAATCTACCTAAATTGCTCTCCTCAGTTTCTTTACCTGGTAACCACCTACTTTTTACTGAAAATTCAGGTTCAGAGTCACCTCCTCAGGAAACTTGTGTCTGATTCCCCTTCTCTACTCCAGCTTGAATTAAGTGTCACCCTTGCATGCATCGAGGTGCTCCCTGTGCTGGGAGCTATCATGGCACTTATTGTGTTGTGTTAACTGATGTATCAATCTCTCCATTAGACTATGGAATTATTGAAGGGAAGTGATGTGATTTCTTCTTGTTAATTCTACTGCTTTGGATATGCCCAGAATAAGAAAAAGCAAGGAACTGGGAGTTTGAAGGTTTGAGAAACAGTCCTGGCTCTCCCCTTAAAAAGTCACTTATTTTTCCTGGGCTGTAGCTTCCTGTCTTCCCTTTGCTTGGCTGCCACTTCTCATTCTTCAGGTCTTAGCTCATATATCACTGGCTCTGAGAAACCTTCCCTGAACCCCCAAGACAAGGTTTGGTGAAATCCGATAGCATGCTATATTGCGCCCACCTGTTGTCTATAAATCTCATTAGTGGAGGAATTATTTCTGTCTTGTTTATCTCTGTCCCCAGCATCTAGCATATTACCTGGCACATGGTAGAAGGTCAATAAATAATGGTTGGATTAATAAACTTTAAACTACAGGGCATCAAACAGAAGAAGATGATCTCTAAGATTCCTTTAGACTCTAACCTTCTGTCAAGTAGAGATAAAGCCCTATATTTCCACAGTGATCAAGAAGCATTAAATTATGATCACCACTTTTGGAAACTGCTCTTCCACTTTTGGAAACAATGGCATTTAGAGCCCATTGTGTCATCCATTGTTCAGGCAAACACACATTCAGTCGAGTTTTTGCCAAAAGTAGGGGCATCATAAGATGGAAATTTGAGTAAAAAGAAAGGGTTATCTAAAAGCAATGCCAGAGAAAGAAGGAGCATGAAAGGCAAACTATTTGTTCCTCATGAGTGCGGTAAATGATGCATCCTCACGAGAGGACCTGACGCCAACCCACAACAGGCCACATAGAACCTTCTAGCATCTCAGTTTGGAAAGGCCATGGATGCTCTGGTACCTTGTCCATTCTACCTACTCCCACACAAGGGACAGGGAGAATCCTTAGGTCAGCCCTGGGACAGAGCAAGCCCTCAGGCCTTGCACTTGCTGTTGTTAACCTGAAGAACCATAACTGTCTGACTACACAGGCACACCCAGCCTGAACCAAGCCTCCCTAGATGTCTAAACTGCAATTTCTTCACTTCCCACTATCCAGAAATCCCTGTAGCTCATGCCTATCCAGCCTACTTTCCTTCTGACAACATTCTCTATTTTGGCAAATGGAGGGAACTCAATTATAATCACTGGCAGTGACGTCTCGTTGTTGCTATTCCTACATAATTATATTCTTCCTCAGAGAGTCACTTTCTATGTCTACTGATTACCACCATGGCTTCCCGCCCTTTATCTCCACAGTACAGCTCTGTATTAACTTTATATCTAAAGAGAACATGGATCATTCATTCAGCCTTTTTCCAGTCAATTTCTTAAATTATCTGCCAAGCATTATCCTCAAGCCAGAACTGAAAACTTTCAAATGGCCAGGCAAGATTAACACATTGCTGTTAGGAGGATTACTTGGATCCTAGAGATTTCTCTACTTCTTACTATTATTGTCATAGTCTTTCAATTTCCTCTCCTCATGAAGAAACAGCTTAACGTAGAAAAAGCTTTAAAGTAAAATATGAGTCTCATGTCCAAAGGGCTGATTTTAGAACTTATGGGAGTTGGTGAATGATGAGAAAGAGTAAGGCTATGAGAAAGAATAGAAATTAACTTCTGTGGCGACTCCTGTGTGAGTCCTGAGGAGAAAGTGGCTGCAGACAGAAATGGAAGGCACTATTTTACTGAAAGACTCAGTCACTGGGATGCAAAGAGGGTCACACAAGAGGAAGATGGATAATGCCCCCAATTTCTTCTTACTCTTATCGTCAGAGAGTCTTGACGGTGGCAGCTCATTGGTGGGCAGCTGGGACAGAGAACTTCATAGGCCTCATTAAAAAAGACTAGAGAAGGGTAAAGGAAATAGCAAGTGCTATGTGGTGGCTGGAAGGATTTGTTAATAAGCACTTATGAGAGAGTCTCTGGAAATAACTGGGAGTTTTCAGGGTCTAGAGGTCCTTTTAAAAGAGGATGGGGGCCGGGCTCACACCTATAATCCCAGCACTTTGGGAGGCCGAGGCAGGAGGATCACAAGGTCAGGAGATCAAGACCATGGTGAAATCCCGTCTCTACTAAAAATACAAAAAATTAGCCAGACGCGGTAGCGGGCGCCTGTAGTCCCAGCTACTCAGGAGGCTGAGGCAGGAGAATGGTGTGAACCTGGGAGGCGGAGCTTGCAGTGAGCCGAGATCGCACCACTGCACTCCAGCCTGGGGGACAGAGGGATCTCCGTCTCAAAAAAAAAAAAAAAAAAAAAAAAAGAGGATGGGGCCAGGAACCAGTGTAATCAGATTATTGTAGTTAATACGACCCTGAAATAAAGTATGGTCTCTGTGAACAGAGGTTATACATTGGATGATGTAACCCAAGGTTTTTGATGAATTCTGACATAGTGTCCATTTGCATAATAAAACACTATTCATAGAATAAAACCAGGAGGGCATCTGCATCATGGCTGCCCGACCACTGGCAGAGTCACGTCTTGAAATATGTGCCAATGTTCAAAGATTAGGCTGGTCCCACTTCTTTTTTTCCCCAAGGTAGGAAAAAAAAAATGAAGCTAGTTAACTTCCTGGGGGAAAACACTGATTGGGCTTGATATGGCAGAGACAGAGTTGGACCTTCACAAATTCGTGAATAGCTTTAAGTGGGAAAATTGTTAAATGAAGAGAAGTACTAGAAGCCAGTATCAAAAGAAACCAAATTTACGAAATTATTTTTAATGGGGTCTTTCCCAGAGCTGGAAAAAAAGTCTTATGATAGCAAGTAAGTTTGGATCAATTCAAACGCCCTTTGAATCCCCTGGGATGAGCTTCTGCAACAGGCAAGAGGGAAAGCAGTCACGCCTGGAGAAGCAGCAAATGGTACACCAGATGGACGTGTTTGGAGACTTGGTGACTCCCAGTTCATGCAGAAGAAGATTTTGAAATTGGGTTAGAATGCACTGCTGAGGTGGTGCCTGCCATGGTCTGAATGTTTGTGTACACCCAGAATTCATATGATGAAACTTAATTACCAATGTGTTGATATTAGAAGGTGGGGCCTTTGGGAGGTGATTAGGTCATGAGGGCAGAACTCTCATGAATGGCATTTAGTGCTTTTATAAAAGAGGTCCCAGAAAACTGCCTTATTTCTTCCACTATGCAAGGATACAGCAAGAGGTTGCCATCTATGAACCAGGAAGTAGGCCCTCGCCAGATATCGAGTTAGCTGGTGCCTTGATTTGGACTTCTCAGCCTCCAGAACTTGGAGAGACAAGCTTCTGTTTGTGGGCTGCCAAGATTATGGTATTCTTCAGTGGCATCCCAAACAGACTAAGACAGTGCCATAATGGCAGGTCCCTGAGGCAAGGAAGAGAACAAAAATCACAAAGTCAGTGTTTCTTCCATTAGAGGTCATTGGAGCCTTTAAGTGACTGACTGCTAAAAAGCAGGTGGAGATTTAACACTGCATCACAGTCCAGGCAAAACCACCCCCAGCTGGACCTATATCAAAAGTAATCATTATAAAAAATAGTGAAGAAGGGTTAGTAGATTTGAAGACTGGCTAATGCAGGCCTATTCGGAACCTGTGACAACAGACGCTGTAAACAGTGACATGCTACTGTGGATACTCAAACTGCTTTAAAGTCTCCAGGCCTCTTTAGATTTTCACTGTCACAGTTAATCAGGAAAAGCAAATGAACAGAAGAAAAAGCACAAGACACAGAAACCCTGCTTCAGGCTTTAGTGGTAGAAGTCAAAGCAAATATGGCCCAGCAATTTGACATCACGTTAAGGTCATTAATGCTTTCAGGGAGTAGAGTAGACAAGGTCTTACCTCTATTAGCAGAGAACCACCCCCAACACACACACACACACACATTATTCTGCAGGGAATAGGATGAGAATAATTTATCAGCTCCAATGGTCAGGATAAACCATCCTCTGACTGAAAAAAAAATTAGAGGGAATATCAAAAAAGTATATTTCTTTTATACATTATGAAAAAAAAACCTAAAATACCTTAAATATAAATGAACAATATATTGGATGAGTATAAGTGAAGACTCACATAACCACCACACAGGACAAGAAATAGAACATTGCAGCACCTAGAAATCTCCTATATGTTCCTTTTCAAAATACTACCTAGAATTTTTTGTTAATTGCTTACTTTTTTCTTTAAATTATTACTGCTTAAATATGCATCCTTAAAATTATAATTTACTTTTTCATGTTGTTTAATTTATATAGAGGAAATTTATTGTATATGGTCTTCTATAGCTTGCTTTCTTTCCATTCAGCATTATGTTCATAAGATTCATTCATGTTTTTGTATGTTACTCTAGTTCATGCATTCTCATTGCTGCATATTATTCACTGTATGGCCATAGGACAATGTGTTTATATATACTACTGCTGATGGACATTTGTGAAGTTATTGGGACAACTATGAACAATGTTGTTGTTAACATTTTTGTCTGTGCATCTGATATTCACCTTCTCCACTTTCTCCGTGGTACATACCCAAGGGTGGAATTACTAGGTTGTATAGTTAGCATATGTATTAGACCAAGTTATTCAGAAAAATAGAACTGATAGGATGTGTGTCTACATAGTAAGAAAAATATTTGTTTTAAGACATTGGCATTTGTAATTATGGAGGCTAGCAAGTTCGAAATCTACAGGATGTGCCAGCAGGCTGGATACTCAGGAAAGAGCCAAGCGTACAGTTCAGGTCCAAAGACCATCAGCTGCAATGTCCACCTGTTTAAATGTTAACCTCATCCAAAACACCCTCACAGAAATATCCAGAATAATGCTTGACCACATATTTGAACAGTATGGTCCAGCCAAGCTGAGACATAAAATTAATTGTCATAGTATATGTTCAACTTTTGTAAGTAAGACTATTTTCCAAAGTGACTGTACTAACATAGAGTCATTATGGATGGGGATCTTCAACTTCTCATTAGGATATGGTTGACATTGATAAGCACCCTATTTTATTCCTATAGAATGAGTAGCCCTCTAAAACTCCCAGAGAAGTGGGGGTTTTGAAAGAAGGCCTTGACTCCTGATGCTCAGTGGCTAATGTAATTGTCAAGTCTTTCTGTCATCAGCAACAGGCCAGCTTTCTACTATAAAAACTAACAGGATGGGGTGCCTGTCTCTTAGTGCTTTCACTTCTGCCTGTGTTTTCCATCAGTGAATGATGTCACAGTCCACTAAATAGTGCAATCAGAAACTCGGGTCTCGTCTCTGACTCTACCATCTGTTTATAGCTAATAACTCATCAGTTTCTATTGACTCTGCCTCCTATGACTCTGTCAGACTCATCCACGTCACTCTATCCTCTCTAAAACTACTGAAGTTCAGGCAGTCCCTTGCAAGAATCTCCCAACTGGATCCCTGCCTCCTGTCTTGCCCACTTCAATCCATTCTGGACTCTAAGAAGCCAGAACAATTTTTCTAATACATATTTGTGAAGTTATCACTCTCCTGCTTAAAATGCCCACTTTCACATTGAATGAATTCCTTTCTCTTTAAAATGAATTAACAAAACTCAGCACAATGAGCGCCCCTATCTGGCTTTTCTTTACTCTCTTCTCTTAATTCCTTCTTCCAATATCACCCTCACAGCATTTCAGCCACACAACACTTCTGTCAATTCCTTCAATGATCCACATTCTTTTTAGTCTCCAGGCTTTCACATACGTAATCCTCTCTGTCTGGAATACTCTTTCTCCCTTTCCATTCCTTTTATCTCATTAACTCCTTACAACTCTTTAGGTTTTTGGCTAAGAGGAGACAGTATTTTATGTTTATAAAATCCAGTTTAATATTTCCCTTTCTTGGGCACATGGAAAAGTACACTTCTCAGCCCTTGTGATATTAGGGGAAGCTATTTCACTAGCTTTTACCAATGAAATGTGATCAGAAGTGATGTGTGTCATTTCCAGCCTGCGGCAATGAAAGCTTCTGCCCTATTCTCATGTCTTGCTTCACCTGCTATTGCAGACTCAGAGATCTCAAGTTGAGAAGGCAGAGCCTTAAGCCTGAAGCGGCAGCATCTCTAAGTGACTACAGAAAAAAGAGTCAGAGTCACCCAAGCTGACAGCAGGCTTTGTGTGAGCAAAAAACAAGAGGTTTTGTTCTTGTTGTTGTTGTTAACCCACTAAGCTTTGGAAATGTTCCTGACCATAGCATGGCCTAGTATTTTCTGACTGATACAGAAAATGGTGTCAGGAGTTGGATACTACCACAGCAAAAACTAATATATGTGGCATTGGCTTAGCAGATGGGTAGCAAAGGTAAGAAAATAGATATTCAAGGCTGGGAAAACATTAATCCATGTTATCAAGTTGTAAAATATTTAGTAAAATTGTTGTCTGTGAATACTTGGAAACGACTTCCCTAGTGAAGTTGTTCAGCTCTAATGGAAGACACTGGAAAGAAGAAATTTAATAATCTGTGTTATTTGTTATTTGGCTGCATTTGGCGGGGAATTACAAAAAGAGTTGGAATGAGGAAATGAATTAA
This sequence comes from Rhinopithecus roxellana, assembly GCF_007565055.1. Taxonomy (NCBI): domain Eukaryota; kingdom Metazoa; phylum Chordata; class Mammalia; order Primates; family Cercopithecidae; genus Rhinopithecus; species Rhinopithecus roxellana. The sequence goes on along the minus strand of NC_044565.1, from coordinate 11,642,932 downwards.
GCAGAAATGAAGAACAGACAGCTCAGAAATTCATAACTTTGAAGGACCGGAAAAGCCAATTTCTTTTATTCCTCAAACAGGAAGAGATAACAATGTTAAAAAAAAAAAAAAAAAAGAAAGAAAGAAAGAAAGAAAGAAAGAAAGAAAGAAAGAAAGAAAGAAAGAAAGAAAGAAAGAAGAAAAAAAAAGTCTTTGAGTGGTGGCAAAAGCCTGCTAAAATTCAGTCTTGGGTCAGAGATGAGGCTAAATGTGAAGCCTTTCAATAAACACTCCAGACCTCCATTAAGACAGCTTGGGGGATGATAACGCAAAAAAAGAGAACACGTATGAGAAGCGTGTTGTGATGGTTAATATTAAGAGTCAATTTGATTGGATTGAAGGATGCAAAATATTGTTCCTGGATGTGTCTGTGAGGGTGTTGCCAAAGGAGATTAGCATTTGAGTCAGTGAACTGGGAGACGTAGACCTACCCTCAATCTGCAAAGCAGGCAGAGGAAGGTGGGAGAGACCTACTTGCTGAGTCTTCCAGCCTTCATCTTTCTCCCATGCTGGATGCTTCCTGCCTTCAAATAACAGACTCCAAGTTCTTCAGTTTTTGGACTCTTGGACTTACACCAGTGGTTTGTCAGTGGCTTTCGGGCCTTCGGTGACAGACTGAAGGCCACACTATCAGCTTCCCTACTTTTGAGGTTTTGGGACTCAGACTGGCTTCCTACTCTTCAGCTTGCAAATGCCTCTTTTAGGACTTCACTTTGTGATTGTGCGAGTCAATACTCCTTAATAAACTCCCCTTCATATATACATCTATCCAACTAGTTCTGTCCCTCTAGGGAACCCTGACTAATATGCATGTCTTATAAAGAACTTTGGGTATGAGTACAGACACAAGACACTGAGAAGAATCAAACAGACATGTTTTTGAAAAAGTTAAGCTGTCAAAGAAACCAAGAATTAGGAAAAAAAAGAAAATTGTGACTGTTCAAGACTTTTAAATGACACTTGGGTCCCTCATTTTACAGAGGTAACATCTGTGTTGCACTCAAGGAGAAATATTCCTCAATACGCCATTTAGATGTGACCATGAAGAAAAATGGGGGGAAAAGGACAAGGCTCCAAAAAGTAAGAACTAAGACCCAAAGCCACAGTGGATGAAGACACAAGATCAGGGTCTACTCAAGGAATCCTTCTTATCCCAAGCTCAGGGTTCTCAGCCTTGAGATTATTGAACTTTTGGACTCAGTAATTTTTTTGTTAAGGGATGGGGGCTGTCCTGTGCATTGCAGAATGTTTAGCAGCATCCCTTACTTCTACCCAGTAGATTCTTTTCCCCAGCTGTGACAAAAAGAAATGTCTGGAGACATTTGTCAAATGTCTCCTAGGGGACAGAATTGTCCCTGGCTGGGAACAACTGCTTCAGGCGAAAGGTATCCCATAAAGACTGCCCAGGAGGATTTCAGAATTGTCATGGACTAGTGACTGCTATGTATTTCCTATCCTTCTCCCTTCTAAATGAGAATGTTTATTGTGATTTCACCCATCTTATTTTACAATCGCATATTTGGTGTAGGGTGGAAGCACAGATACTTGTCTTTTTAGTTCATATGAGAATCTGTCAATACATTCATACCTAGAAACATTTAAATATGCATGCTGTACCATATTCTTAATCATCTAATTTATCCAGAAATCCTGGACTTTGAATTTGTTACTGTAACTGGCTGAGATACTGAATTGACTGTATTCTATGTGTGGAAGAGAGAATAAAATGGGTATCTGGTAGCCAGAAAGATGGATTGTGGCAGAGACAATGCCATTCAAAATTCTGTTTCACAGTCCTCCTTTCTGAGCTCATGACAATCACCCTTTCTGAGCTCCGGGGGAGCTCAGGGGGACCATGTGACTCGTTGTGACCAAGGAACTGTAATTAGAATGTTTCCTACAGAAGCAAGAAATAAACCTCCATTAGTCAAGCCACTGGGATGTGGGGGCTGTTTGTTACCACAGCATGGCATAGGCAGCTCAGATGTCACCCCATTGTGAAGCCTGCCCTGACTCTCCAGCTTAGGGCCAGGTTCCCTTTATGTGCTCCATGTTTCCCCTAATATTACATTTATCATGCTATATTGTACTTGCCTTTTTACATGTTTCTCTTGTTCGGAACAGGAATCATACTTATTTACTGTATGTGTAGCACAGAATCTGGCACTTGAATATTTGTTGAATGAACAGATAATGATTACTAATCTTATATTGTTGAGGTTGAAATTCACTGAACAGATTATGGAAAGGTAGAGACAGCTGTTGTGACTGTTGATATCCCACGGAAATAGTAGGAGGGAAAAACCCTTGATTGGGCAAACACTACCCCATTAAAGGTTGTGGCTGATAACAAACATTTAATTATGTTCTCCATTAATTGTGCCAGACTTCCAACCAGAACGTGGAGAAAAGTAGAAAACAAAATAACTCACAAACCATATTCATCCCCAGCACTGTTCTAGAAAATTCTGTAAGCTGAGTTCAGACAGATTTAACTTTGATGACTTTTCCGTTTCTGAGACATGAAGGAGAGACTGAAAGAAAGTGCAGCGGGAGCAACACAGTTTTCTCCATGGAATATGATATGGGGTGTGTCAAAGCAACCTGAGCATCCTGAAGCTAAATGACTCAAGAGCATTCAAGGAAAGATCTATTGACAATGACATGAAGAATCATATTAAAGAACTGATGTTTAACTGGACCATTACCAAGATCCATAGTCCATATGCTTTTCCCATTGTGGTTATGAGAAAAATGTCTGGAAACATTTGAATATGTGTGGTGTTATCATACTCTTAATTATCTGATTAATATTGATGATTACACAGCACCCCAAGTAAAAGACATGTCGGATTACTTGATAGGAAGTCGAAGGTTCACTGCTTTACTGTTTCAGAGTAGATATACCATATACCAATGGCTCCTGAAGAGATCAACAAAAACAGCCTTTATCTGACTGGAAAGCTTTTATCCATTTTGAAAGGTGCCTCAAAAGGTTTCCAGAGCCCTTCTTAATTTTAATGCTTAAATAGAGAAGGTTGCAGATGAAAAAACTACTTGAAGATACATACATAAAAAGATATTAGAGAGGCAAAAGTCCTAAATCAACTGGTTGAATCTTCTTTGAAACTATCCCTGGCCAATGCCAGCCTTATTGAAACTTTATAAAATAAATAAGGTGTGTAGTATTGTAGGTGAGAATGAGCAGTGGCTCAGAAAAGATTTCTGCTATTACCTTCTTGATCATGTCACAACATCTATTGAGATTTAAAGAACTATGCAAAGTTCTTTGGAAGAATTAAAGAACTTCATAGAATTTTAACTCTAAGAAAATTTGTAAAACAACATTTTAACATCATACATTTTTTAAAAATCTGACACCAGAGTATCAAGCCCAAGCTGGGGCAATGGTTAGAAAATAAAGTTAGGAATATTTTCTCTTTGGAGGTTGGTAGGAAGAGGAATATGAGAAGGCTTTCAAAACTTTGCTGGTCTGCTTGGTTCAGACTCTAGTGAAGGCATTAGCTGACCCTCACAAGCTTTCTCTTGTTGTTTTGAGGCTTTGTTTTGTTCTGTTTTTTTTTAAACTATTGCCGGTAAAACTATATTAGGAAGATGAAAGGAGTAAAAAGCTCATGATTTTGCCAGAAAACACCTGTCAAATAACATGATTGGACACTATAAAGACAGAATTTTGGCTCTGAAATGGGTAATCAATTTCCTTCACTGATATTTGCTGACAAAATATCCCGTACCTGTGTGCTTACTAATGCCAGCTTGTCACCTCAGAGAGCCACAGAGAAGCCAAGGTGATCAGAATGGGAGAAGATCAAGACCACAAACATTAAGCTTCTCTGGGCTCATCTTCCACTAGAAGTGGAGACTGGCATTAAATCAGAGCCTTATTCAACTGGTGCACATTGTAATAGGGAAACTGGGGGCAGTGGAGGAGGTATGGAGGAATTTCTATATTATCTGCTCACTTTTTCCATAGACCTAAAACTGCCCTAAAAAATAGTCTATTCATTAAAAATATATTGAAACAATACCATACTTGTAAATAAATAGGTGCAGCCCACATCCCTTAGCTGTCTCTCACCCCGGCCAATCACTGGCCCCTCTCCCCTTCATTCTTTGCCTTTTCTTAAGGGCTTAGTAAAAGATGAAGAAACTAAGCAGACATTTCAATAGTCTTATTGGGCTGAAAATACCCAAAAAATGGAGTTTGGTGATCAAGAGGAAGGAAGGATCCTTATCAATGTCCAAGTTTGTCACCTGGGGCTCCCAAAGAACATTACCCTAGGAGTAATGGTGAGCTGAAAATAGACCAGACCTTGTAACTACTAACTTTTTTCCACACCTTGATTGGATTAAAGTCATCCTAACCATATGCCAGGAGCAGAAATAACTCCTCTCTGAGGAAATAAAACATCATCCTGCACCTCAAATTATCCTATAATTTTTCAGACACCTTTTCTGTCATAAGATGAAAATAAATTAAGCATGCACAAAGACAATGATGGACAAAAACCAGGAGAAAAATAGATAATAGAAACAAACCCATAAGATATTCAGATATTGGGCTGGGCACAGTGGCTCAGGCCTATAATCCCAGCACTTTGGGAGGCCAAAGCAGGTAGATCATCTGAGGTCAGGAGTTCAAAACCAGCCTGACCAACATGGTGAAACTCCATCTCTACTAAAAACACAAAAATTAGCCAATTATGGTGGCGGGCACCTGTAATCCCAGCTACACAGGAGGCTGAGGCAGGAGAATCACTTGAAGCTGGGAGGCGAAGTTTGCAGCGAGCCGAGATTGTACCACTGCACTCCAGCCTGGGCAACAAGAGTGAAACTCCATCCAAAAAAAAAAAAAAACTCAGATACTGGAATTATCAAGCATGAACATTAACGAAAATATAATTAATGTATTTAAGAAAATAAGTAACAAGATGAAAAATTTCTGCACAGAACTGGAAACTTTGTAAGAAATAAATGAAGATTCAGGAACTAAAACATAAAATATGCACTGCAAATACTAACCAAAATAAGGTAGAGTAGCAATAGCAACATCAGAAAAAGTAGTTTTGAAAACAGGAGCTACAACTGGAGATGAAGAGGTACATTTTATAATGATAAAAGGATGAATTCAACTGATATATACATAAAATCTGTATAAACATAACCATGTCCAAATTTACAAAACAAAACCTAACAGAATTAAAATTAAAATGTCTTTATTCCTTTCAACAATTATATCCATGGATATTCCAGAAGGAACCTAAAACTAAGTCATGAAAATTAAAAAGTGAATTTACCAAAGTCTCAAATATAGAGTCAAACTACAAAGATCAGTTATGTATCTATATATAACAACACTTAGAAAGTAAAATTCGAAAAATTGCCACTTACAACAAAATTATAAAACATCTAGTAATGTATGTAATGAAAGATGTTCAAGACCTCCATATTGAAAACTACAAAACTTAATTGAGAAACATTAAGAAAACCTAAATGCGCAGAGATATGCAAACTATAGATTCAAACCAATCCCAATTTAATTTGCAGCAGAGTTTTGTTGGTTTTGGTTTGGTTTGGTCCTTTTTAAAATAAAAATTGATGAGTTAATTGTAAAATGTGTGTGGAAATGCGGAAGAATAAGAAAAGCCAAGGCAATCTTGAAAAAAAAAATAAGGATTTATATTGCTAGATTATAAAACAGGTTATGATAGAGCTAAAGTGGTATTGAGGCAAGAATATACAAGTAGGTCAATGGAACAGAACAGATAATCCAAAAGCAGACCTTCTCATACAGAGATATCTGATTTATGCAAGAGGTTGCACTGAAGACACTAGAAAAAGACATTCTTTTAAGTAAATTGTTCTAGGACAACTAAATACCTATGAGGATGAAGATGACTCAACCCCCAACTTCATACTATTCATATTTATCAATTTCAAGTAGATTATAGATCTGGAAGTAAAGTTAAAATAATCAAGTTAATGGAAGATAACATGAGAACATCTTTATATCCTTGGGTCAGCAAAGATTTCTCAAACTAAGTACAACCAAATAAAAAAAATTGGGATTTATTAAAATAAGAAATTTCAGACTGTTGAGAGACAAAGGCAAACCAGAGTACAGAAAGATTTGCAATACACATAACTGACAAAGAATCCATTTTATTGTATATAACAAACTCTTACAAATCAATAAAAGAGACCAACCAATTTTAAAAATTGGACAAATAGCAGCACATCAAAAAGCTTATCCACCATGATCAAGTGGGCTTCATCCCTGGGATGCAAGGCTGGTTCAACATTCGCAAATCAATAAACGTAATCCAGCATATAAACAGAACCAAAGACAAGAACCACATGATTATCTCAATAGATGCAGAAAAGGCTTTTGATAAAATTCAACAGCCCTTCATGCTAAAAACGCTCAATAAATTCGGTATTGATGGAACGTACCTCAAAATAATAAGAGCTATTTATGACAAACCCACAGCTAATATCATACTGAATGGGCAAAAACTGGAAAAATTCCCTTTGAAAACTGGCACAAGACAGGGATGCCCTGTCTCACCACTCCTATTCAACATAGTGTTGGAAGTTCTGGCTAGGGCAATCAGGCAAGAGAAAGAAATCAAGGGTATCCAGTTAGGAAAAGAAGAAGTCAAATTGTCCCTGTTTGCAGATGACATGATTGTATATTTAGAAAACCCCACTGTCTCAGCCCAAAATCTCCTTAAGCTGATAAGCAACTTCAGCAAAGTCTCAGGATACAAAATCAATGTGCAAAAATCACAAGCATTCTTATACACCAGTAACAGACAAACAGAGAGCCAAATCATGAATGAACTTCCATTCACAATTGCTTCAAAGAGAATAAAATACCTAGGAATCCAACTTAAAGGGATGTAAAGGACCTCTTCAAGGAGAACTACAAACCACTGCTCAGTGAAATAAAAGGGGACACTAACAAATGGAAGAACATACCATGCTCATGGATAGGAAGAATCAATATCGTGAAAATGGCCATACTGCCCAAGGTTATTTATAGATTCAATGCCATCCCCATCAAGCTACCAATGAGTTTCTTCACAGAACTGGAAAAAACGGCTTTAAAGTTCATATGGAACCAAAAAAGAGCCCACATTGCCAAGACAATCCTAAGTCAAAAGAACAAAGCTGGAGGCATCACGCTACCTGACTTCAAACTATACTACAAGGCTACAGTAACCAAAACAGCATGGCACTGGTACCAAAACAGAGATATAGACCAATGGAACAGAACAGAGTCCTCAGAAATAATACCACACATCTACAGCCATCTGATCTTTGACAAACCTGAGAGAAACAAGAAATGGGGAAAGGACTCCCTATTTAATAAATGGTGCTGGGAAAATTGGCTAGCCATAAGTAGAAAGCTGAAACTGGATCCTTTCCTTACTCCTTATACGAAAATTAATTCAAGATGGATTAGAGACTTAAATGTTAGACTTAATACCATAAAAACCCTAGAAGAAAACCTAGGTAGTACCATTCAGGACATAGGCATGGGCAAGGACTTCATGTCTAAAACACCAAAAGCAATGGCAGCAAAAGCCAAAATTGACAAATGGGATATGATTAAGCTAAAGAGCTTCTGCACAGCAAAAGAAACTACCATCAGAGTGAACAGGCAACCTACAGAATGGGAGAAAATGTTTGCAATCTACTCATCTGACAAAGGGCTAATATCCAGAATCTACAAAGAACTCAAACAAATTTACAAGAAAAAACCAAACAACCCCATCAAAAAGTGGGCAAAGGATATGAATAGGCATTTCTCAAAAGAAGACATTCATACAGCCAACAGACACATGAAAAAATGCTCATCATCACTGGCCATCAGAGAAATGCAAATCAAAACCACAATGAGATACCATCTCACACCAGTTAGAATGGCAATCATTAAAAAGTCAGGAAACAACAGGTGCTGGAGAGGATGTGGAGAAATAGGAACACTTTTACACTGTTGGTGGGATTGTAAACTAGTTCAACCATTATGGAAAACAGTATGGCGATTCCTCAAGGATCTAGAACTGGATGTACCATATGACCCAGCCATCCCACTACTGGGTATATACCCAAAGGATCATAAATCATGCTGCTATAAAGACACATGCACACGTATGTTTATTGCGGCACTATTCACAATAGCAAAGACTTGGAATCAACCCAAATGTCCATCTGTGACAGACTGGATTAAGAAAATGTGGCACATATACACCATGGAATATTATGCAGCCATAAAAAAGGATGAGTTTGCATCCTTTGTAGGGACATGGATGCAGCTGGAAACCATCATTCTTAGCAAACTATCACAAGAACAGAAAACCAAACACCGCATGTTCTCACTTATAGGTGGGAACTGAACAATGAGATCACTTGGACTCGGGAAGGGGAGCATCACACATCGGGGCCTATCATGGGGAGGGGGGAGGGGGGAGGGATTGCATTGGGAGTTATACCTGATATAAATGATGAATTGATGGGTGCTGACGAGTTGATGGGTGCAGCACACCAATATGGCACAGGTATACATATGTAACAAACCTGCACGTTATGCACATGTACCCTAGAACTTAAAGTATAATAAAAAATAAATAAATAAATAAATAAATATTGCACAAATAACTGCAACAAACACTACTAATATAATATGAAAAGATGCTCAACTGCATGTTCTCATTCATCAGAGAAATGTAAATTAAAGGCACAGTAGGATGTATGATAGTTACCTACCAGAGTGGCATGAATTTAAAAGACTGACAATACCACTCATTGATAAGGAAGTGAACAGTCATAAAATGCATGTGCTGCTGTGGGAGTGTAATTAGCACAAGCAATTACATGTTGGTAAATATCTACTAAAACTGAGCATATGCAAATCCTGTGACCTGGCAATTGTTCCCCCAGGCATATATCCAACAAAAACACATAAACTTGTTAAAAAGACAGAGTAACATTATTCTGATTGCCAAAAAAAAAAAAAAAAAAAAAAAAAAAAAAAAAAAATCAAGTGTCCATCAATAAATGAATAAAGGAGTATTTTCAAAAAATGGAATGCTACATGGCAAGGAAAGCAAGCACACTCACCGGGCGCGGTGGCTCACGCCTGTAATCCCAGCACTTTGGGAGGCCGAAGCGGGTGGATCACAAGGTCAGGAGATCGAGACCATGGTGAAACCCCGTCTCTACTAAAAATTAAAAAATTAACCGGGCGCGGTGGCAGGTGCCTGTAGTCCCAGCTACTCAGGAGGCTGAGGCAGGAGAATGGCGTGAACCCGGGAGGCGGAGCTTGCAGTGAGCCGAGATCGCACCACTGCACTCCAGCCTGGGCGACAGAGCGAGACTCCGCCTCAAAAAAAAAAAAAAAGAAAAAAAAAGAAAGAAAGCACAGTCTTGCTACAACAACATAAATGAATCTCACATTTGTACTGTAGGGTGAAAGAGGCCAGAGAGGTATGATTCCATTAATTTAAAGTTCAAACTGAATCTATAGTTTTAGAAGCTAAGACACGGTTAACATTACACCTCAGCAACAATGAACATGTCTAGCACTCTGATTTTGGCTCTTCAATACAATTGTCTACTAAAAACAATGATAACTTCCTTCAGAGATAATCTTCATTAATCCACTCACTTAAATTGACTTTCCTTCTTTCCCTGTTTTCCTCTTGCCAGACTCTGCTTTTTGGAATCACTTCCCATCATACATTATCTGCAAGCAAGATCCTCTCTCTAGGCTTTGGAGGAAATCTAGGCTAAAACAACCACATTTTACAACTACCACTGTAATAGTTGATTCAGGCAAAGATCATCGGTGAATGCTAAATGGTTCAGGTGTAAGATTGTTGGAAAACAAGATATTCACATTTTCTCAAAATGTCAACAACAGATTACTTATTAATTACCAAGAAAATCTTTTCACAATGGAGAGATTCTGAGGACATTGCCTTAACATGATTAACCAAAATTGAAAGCAACTGATATTAAGCACCTGCTGATACAATGCAATGGAATATATGCAGAATCCCCTTCATAATGTTCTGGATAAAACATTTCTTAATGCAATCATGATATAACAATCAGACACTTCTGGATTGTAAGACATTCTACAAAAGTATTGGTATGGACTTTTCTTTTCTTATTTCTTTTGGGTTTTTTTGTTTTGTTTTGTTTGTTTGTTGTGTGTGTTTGTTTGTTTTTGAGACAGAGTCTCACTCTGCTGCCCAGGCTGGTGTCCAGTGGTGCTATTTCAGCTCACTGCAACCTCTACTTCCCGGGTTTAAGCAGTTCTCATGCCTCAGCAGGGATTACAGGCATGCCACCACACCCAGCTAATTTTCATATTTTTAGTAGAGGTAGGGTTTTGCCATGTTGGCCAGGCTGGTCTCCAACTCCCGGCCTCAAACAATCCACCCACCTCAGCCTCCCAAAGAGCTGGGACTACAGGTGTGAGCTACCACGCCTGGCAACTTTTCAAAAAAATGTTTGAAAATACAAGTTAGACTTTTCAAAAAATGCCAAGTTAGTATTTGTATTTTAGTTAGTATTTTCAAAAAATAATAACTTGGTTTTTTGAAAACTCCAATTTCAAAAATACTAAATTGGTATTTTTTGAAAAGTCCATGCCAGTAGTCTTATAGAATGTCTTACAGTCTGGAAGTGTCTGATTGTTACATTATGACTGCATTAAGAAACATTTTCGGGGCAGAGCAAGATGGCAGAATAGGAACACCTCCAGTCTCCAACTCCCAGCGCGAGCGACACAGAAGACCGGTGATTTCTGCATTTTCAACTGAGTTACTGGGGTCATCTCACTAGGGAGTGCCGGACAATCGGTGCTGGTCAGCTGCTGCAGCCCGATCAGCAAGAGCTGAAGCAGGGCGAGGCATCGCCTCACCTGGGAAGTGCAAGGTGCTTTTCCTAGGCAGGGGAACTGAGACACACAACACCTGGAAAATCGGGTAACTCCCACCCCAATACTGCGCTTTAAGCAAACGGGCACACCAGGACATTATAATGGCCGGGAGGGTCCCACGCCCATGGAGCCTCCCTCATTGCTAACACAGCAGTCTGCGGTGATCTAACCGCAAGGCAGCAGCAAGGCTGGGGGAGGGGCACCCGACATTGCTGAGGCTTAAGTAGGTAAACAAAGCCGCTGGGAAGCTTGAACTGGGTGGAGCTCACAGCAGCTCAAGGAAACCTGCCTGTCTCTGTAGACTCCACCTCTGGGGAAAGGGCACAGCTAAAAAACAACAGGGGAAGCAGCAGAGGCCTGTGCAGATGCGAACGACTCTGTCTGACAGCTTTGAAGAGAGCAGTGGATCTCCCAACATGGAGGCTGAGATCTGAGAACGGACAGACTGCCTGCTCAAGTGGGTCCCTGACCCCTGAGTAGCCTAATTGGGAGACACCCCCACTAGGGGCGGTCTGACACCCCACACCTCACAGGGTGGAGTACACCCCTGAGAGGAAGCTTCCAAAGTAAGAATCAGACAGGTACACTCGCTGTTCAGCAATATTCTATCTTCTGCAACCTCGGCTGCTGATACCCAGGCAAACAGGGTCTGGAGTGGACCTCAAGCAATCTCCAACAGACCTATAGCTGAGGGTCCTGACTGTCAGAAGGAAAACTATCAAACAGGAAGGACACCTATACCAAAACCCCATCAGTACGTCACCATCATCAAAGACCAGAGACAGATAAAACCACAAAGATGGGGAAGAAGCAGGGCAGAAAAGCTGGAAATTCAAAAAATAAGAGCACATCTCCCCCTGCAAAGGAGCGCAGCCCATCGCCAGCAACGGATCAAAGCTGGTCAGAGAATGACTTTGACGAGATGAGAGAAGAAGGCTTCAGTCCATCAAACTTCTCAGAGCTAAAGTAGGAATTACGTACCCAGTGCAAAGAAACTAAAAATCTTGAAAAAAGAGTGGAAGAATTGACAGCTAGAATAATTAATGCAGAGAAGGTCATAAACAAAATGACAGAGATGAAAACCATGACACGAGAAATACGTGACAAATGCACAAGCTTCAGTAACCGACTTGATCAACTGGAAGAAAGAGTACCAGCGATTGAGGATCAAATGAATGAAATGAAACGAGAAGAGAAACCAAAAGAAAAAAGAAGAAAAAGAAATGAACAAAGCCTGCAGGAAGTATGGGATTATGTAAAAAGAGCAAATCTACGTCTGATTGGGGTGCCTGAAAGTGAGGGGGAAAATGGAACCAACTTGGAAAACACTCTTCAGGATATCATCCAGGAGAACTTCCCCAACCTAGTAGGGCAGGCCAACATTCAAATTCAGGAAATACAGAGAACGCCACAAAGATACTCCTCCAGAAGAGCAACTCCAAGACACATAATTGCCAGATTCACCAAAGTTGAAATGAAGGAAAAAATCTTAAGGGCAGCCAGAGAGAAAGGTCGGGTTACCCACAAAGAGAAGCCCATCAGACTAACAGCAGACCTCTCGGCAGAAACTCTACAAGCCAGAAGAGAGTGGGGGCCGATATTCAACGTTCTTAAAGAAAAGAATTTTAAACCCAGAATTTCATATCCAGCCAAACTAAGTTTCATAAGTGAAGGAGAAATAAAATCCTTTACAGATAAGCAAATGCTTAGAGATTTTGTCACCACCAGGCCTGCCTTACAAGAGACCCTGAAGGAAGCCCTAAACATGGAATGGAACAACCGGTACCAGCCATTGCAAAAACATGCCAAAATGTAAAGACCATCGAGGCTAGGAAGAAACTGCATCAACTAACGAGCAAAAAAACCAGTTAATATCATAATGGCAGGATTAAGTTCACACATAACAATATTAACCTTAAATGTTAATGGACTAAATGGTCCAATTAAAAGACACAGACTGGCAAACTGGATAAAGAGTCAAGACCCATCAGTCTGCTGTATTCAGGAGACCCATCTCACATGCAGAGACATACATAGGCTCAAAATAAAGAGATGGAGGAAGATCTACCAAGCAAATGGAGAACAAAAAAAAGCAGGGGTTGCAATCCTGGTCTCTGATAAAACAGACTTTAAACCATCAAAGATCAAAAGAGACAAAGAAGGCCATTACATAATGGTAAAGGGATCAATTCAACAGGAAGAGCTAACTATCCTAAATATATATGCACCCAATACAGGAGCACCCACATTCATGAAGCAAGTCCTTAGAGACTTACAAAGAGACTTAGACTCCCATACAATAATAATGGGAGACTTCAACACTCCACTGTTAACATTAGACAGATCAACAAGACAGAAAGTTAACAAGGATATCTAGGAATTGAACTCATCTCTGCACCAAGCGGACCTAATAGACATCTATAGAACTCTCCACCCCAAATCAACAGAATATACATTCTTCTCAGCACCACATCACACTTATTCCAAAATTGACCACATAATTGGAAGTAAAGCACTCCTCAGCAAATGTAAAAGAATAGAAATTATAACAAACTGTCTCTCAGACCACAGTGCAATCAAACTAGAACTCAGGACTAAGAAACTCAATCAAAACCGCTCAACTACATGGAAACCGAACAACCTGCTCCTGAATGACTACTGGGTACATAACGAAATGAAGGCAGAAATAAAGATGTTCTTTGAAACCAATGAGAACAAAGATACAACATACCAGAATCTCTGGGACACATTTAAAGCAGTGTGTAGAGGGAAATTTATAGCACTAAATGCCCACAAGAGAAAGCAGGAAAGATCTAAATTGACACTCTAACATCACAATTAAAAGAACTAGAGAGGCACGAGCAAACACATTCAAAAGCTAGCAGAAGGCAAGAAATAACTAAGATCAGAGCAGAACTGAAGGAGATAGAGACACAAAAAACCCTCCAAAAAATCAATGAATCCAGGAGTTGGTTTTTTGAAAAGATCAACAAAATTGACAGACCGCTAGCAAGACTAATAAAGAAGAAAAGAGAGACGAATCAAATAGACGCAATAAAAAATGATAAAGGGGATATCACCACCGACCCCACAGAAATACAAACTACCATCAGAGAATACTATAAACACCTCTACGCAAATCAAGTAGAAAATCTAGAAGAAATGGATCATTTCCTGGACACTTACACTCTCCCAAGACTAAACCAGGAAGAAGTTGAATCCCTGACTAGACCAATAGCAGGCTCTGAAATTGAGGCAATAATCAATAGCCTACCCACCAAAAAAAGTCCAGGACCAGATGGATTCACAGCTGAATTCTACCAGAGGTACAAGGAGGAGCTGGTACCATTCCTTCTGAAACTATTCCAATCAATTGAAAAAGAGGGAATCCTCCCTAACTCATTTTATGAGGCCAACATCATCCTGATACCAAAGCCTGGCAGAGACACAACAAAAAAAGAGAATTTTAGACCAATATCCCTGATGAACATCGATGCAAAAATCCTCAATAAAATACTGGCAAACTGGATTCAGCAGCACATCAAAAAGCTTATCCACCATGATCAAGTGGGCTTCATCCCTGGGATGCAAGGCTGGTTCAACATTCACAAATCAATAAATGTAATCCAGCATATAAACAGAACCAAAGACAAGAACCACATGATTATCTCAATAGATGCAGAAAAGGCTTTTGATAAAATTCAACAGCCCTTCATGCTAAAAACGCTCAATAAATTCGGTATTGATGGAACGTACCTCAAAATAATAAGAGCTATTTATGACAAACCCACAGCTAATATCATACTGAATGGGCAAAAACTGGAAAAATTCCCTTTGAAAACTGGCACAAGACAGGGATGCCCTCTGTCACCACTCCTATTCAACATAGTCTTGGAAGTTCTGGCTAGGGCAATCAGGCAAGAGAAAGAAATAAAGGGTATCCAGTTAGGAAAAGAAGAAGTCAAATTGTCCCTGTTTGCAGATGACATGATTGTATATTTAGAAAACCCCATTGTCTCAGCCCAAAATCTCCTTAAGCTGATAAGCAACTTCAGCAAAGTCTCAGGATACAAAATTAATGTGCAAAAATCACAAGCATTCTTATACACCTGTAACAGACAAACAGAGAGCCAAATCATGAATGAACTTCCATTCACAATTGCTTCAAAGAGAATCAAATACCTAGGAATCCAACTTACAAGGGATGTCAAGGACCTCTTCAAGGAGACCTACAAACCACTGCTCAGTGAAATAAAAGAGGACACTAACAAATGGAAGAACATACCATGCTCATGGATAGGAAGAATCAATATCGTGAAAATGGCCATACTGCCCAAGGTTATTTATAGATTCAATGCCATCCCCATCAAGCTACCAAGGAGTTTCTTCACGGAACTGGAAAAAACGGCTTTAAAGTTCATATGGAACCAAAAAAGAGCCCGCATTGCCAAGACAATCCTAAGTCAAAAGGACAAAGCTGGAGGCGTCACGCTACCTGACTTCAAACTATACTACAAGGCTACAGTAACCAAAACAGCATGGTACTGGTACCAAAACAGAGATATAGACCAATGGAACAGAACAGAGTCCTCAGAAATAATACCACACATCTACAGCCATCTGATCTTTGACAAACCTGAGAGAAACAAGAAATGGGGAAAGGATTCCCTATTTAATAAATGGTGCTGGGAAAATTGGCTAGCCATAAGTAGAAAGCTGAAACTGGATCCTTTCCTCACTCCTTATACGAAGATTAATTCAAGATGGATTAGAGACTTAAATGTTAGACCTAATACCATAAAAACCCTAGAAGAAAATGTAGGTAGTACCATTCAGGACATAGGCATGGGCAAGGACTTCATGTCTAAAACACCAAAAGCAACAGCAGCAAAAGCCAAAATTGACAAATGGGATATGATTAAACTAAAGAGCTTCTGCACAGCAAAAGAAACTACCATCAGAGTGAACAGGCAACCTACAGAATGGGAGAAAATTTTTGCAATCTACTCATCTGACAAAGGGCTAATATCCAGAATCTACAAAGAACTCAAATATACAAGAAAAAAACAAACAACCCCATCAAAAAGTGGGCAAAGGATATGAACAGACATTTCTCAAAAGAAGACATTCATACAGCCAACAGACACATGAAAAAATGCTCATCATCACTCGCCATCAGAGAAATGCAAATCAAAACCACAATGAGATACCATCTCACATCAGTTAGAATGGCAATCATTAAAAAATCAGGAAACAACAGGTGTTGGAGAGGATGTGGAGAAATAGGAACACTTTTACACTGTTGGTGGGATTGTAAACTAGTTCAACCATTATGGAAAACAGTATGGCAATTCCTCAAGGATGTAGAACTGGATGTACCGTATGACCCAGCCATCCCACTACAGGGTATATACCCAAAGGATTATAAATTATTCTACTACAAAGACACATGCACGCGTATGTTTATTGTGGCACTATTCACAATAGCAAAGACTTGGAATCAACCCAAATGTCCACCAGTGACAGACTGGATTAAGAAAATGTGGCACATATACACCATGGAATACTATGCAGCCATAAAAAAGGATGAGTTTGCATCCTTTGTAGGGACATGCATGCAGCTGGAAACCATCATTCTTAGCAAACTATCACAAGAAGAGAAAACCAAACACTGCATGTTCTCACTCATAGGTGGGAACTGAACAATGAGATCACTTGGACTCGGGAAGGGGAACATCACAAACTGGGGCCTATCATGGGGAGGGGGGAGGGATTGCATTGGGGAGTTATACATGATATAAATGATGAATTGAGGGGTGCTGACGAGTTGATGGGTGCAGCACACCAACATGGCACAAGTATACATATGTAACAAACCTGCACGTTATGCACATGTACCCTAGAACTTGAAGTATAATAAAAAGAAAGAAGGAAAGAAAGAAAGAAAGAAAGAAAGAAAGAAAGAAAGAAAGAAAGAAAGAAAGAAAGAAAGAAAGAAAGAAAGAAAGAAAGAAAGAAAGAAAGAAAGAAAGAAAGAAAGAAAGAAAGAAAGAAACATTTTATCAAGTGTGACTCACACCTATAATCACACTTTGGGGGACTAAGGCAGGAGAATCCCTTGAGCCCAGGAGTTTGAAACCAGCCTGGGAAACATAGTGAGACCTTGTCTCTATAAAAAATTTTAAAAATAGCTGAATGGTGAAATGCACCAGTAGTCCCAGCTACTTGGGAGGCTGAGGTGGGAGTATCTCTTAAGCCTGGGAAGTCAAGGCTACAGTGAGCTGTGATTGCCCCACTGCACTCCAGCCTCGGCAACAGAGCAAGACCTGTCTCAAAGAAACAAACAAAAAAATACCAAATTCACTGAAAGATTTTTTTCAAATAATAATACACACAGGAGTATTCAAGATTAGAGAAAATAAAGTAACATGACAATCAATAAATGCAGCATATGGTCCATGATTGGATCTGCATCAGAAAAAAAAAGCTAAAAAAGACATTTTAGGATGATTGGAAAATTAAAAATATACCATCAATTAGATAATAGATAATAGATTGTTGTATTAGTGTTAAATACATGACAATATGACAATGTTATTTTCATTGTATAAGAGAATGTCTTTGACTTTAGGATGATGGGTCTTAAACATTTTTTGTTTTTTAGAGCCAGAGTCTCACTTCGTTCCCCAGACTGGAGTGCAGTGTTGCAATCATAGCTCACTGCAGCCTCGACTTCCTGGGTACAAGTGATCCTCCCACCTCAGCCTTCTGAGTAGCTGGAGCTACAGGTATTTGTCACCACACCCCAAACTGGATCTTAAACTTAAGAATATGTCACAATCATCTGCAGGGTTTATTAAAACACAAATTGTGTCCCTCCCCTATACTAGCACCTTCTCCTTCAACTCTGTTTCTGATTAAGTAGGTCTGGTCTGGGGCTCCAGAATTTCCATGAGCTGGATCAGGTGTCCTCCCATTCAGGTAGAGGAGTGTGTGGAGTGATGCAAAGAGGAATCCCTCAGCCAGCAACTGGCTGGAGGGCCATCCAAAGGCAACGCTGTTGGCAGGATGATTATTTTTCCTTTTATTGCCCTTTTCCATATGCAATTTAAAAAATTATTACCAATTACTTTGATAATAAATGAAATGGATACAATTCTCAGATTAAAATTTTTCCAGTTCATTTTATGGAGCAGCATCTGAGCTAGGTAGACTTAATTACCATCCTGTCAAGTCAAAAACTGGTGCCCAGCATGAATAGATGTAAAGCAGAGCCTCTTCACAGTTGTTCTGGAGTGGGAACCAATGCTATCTGACAGGTTTCAATGTCTTCCCAGATCCTAGTACGGTGCCTCCAGTGCTGAGGGATGAATGAGTTTAACAGCAATGCCCTATAAATAGCTGCATTTGCAAAACTTGAGAAGATGGCAAAGCCCCAAAAAGTGTAGCCATCCTAAAGAGTCTACAACATCCAGGATCTGAGACATCACTCCGACTGGATATGGCTCGGAAGATGGCTTCATGAGACAAGCTTAACCACTTCCCCAAGCCATGGTTGCCTGAAACTCAATTTGCCCAGAGACCTCAAAAGGCATGATGCTCAGGCCTGCCACATGTCACATCCAGGAGCCAAAACAAAGGAACAAGCAAACAATTATCAAGAGCGAAACCAGTTTCGTACAGAGGGATTTTGCAACAGGATAATTTTGCCATTTTCCAGAAGATAGTTTCATGAGTTAAGGGAATCACTTCAGTCACATTGATTATTATAGTACAGGTCAGCAGAATGTATCCCTGATTTTCTTTAATAATTTTAGAGAATGTCACTTTAAACATTTTACTTTTTTAATATTAAAAATACTAATCATAAAAGATTTGGGAAATACTGAAAAGTAGAGAAAAGAACATTTTAATTGTCTCTATGGTACCCTGCTAATTTTTAGTGGGTCTCTTTTCAGTCTTTTCTCTCATAAGTAATATATGTACTTATTTTTACAGAATATGAATCAAATGACAGACATCATTTGGTATCCTGCCACTCTCAAACATCTTTGCCACATCATTAAGTTTGAAAATATGATTTTTAATGGATGGATAACATTTCATTATAAGGATATGCCATGAATTAACGAACCCTAAGCTTCTATTATTGAACATTTAATTTATTTTTATTATTTGCTGTTACACATAAAGCTGCAGTCAGCCTTCCTAAACAAAAATCCCTGGTTTTTATTGAGAATAAAAACCTAGAAATAAAGTCACTGGATCAAAGGGATAAGTTTTGTTTTAAGGCTTGTAATACCTAATGTCATACTCTCCTCCAGAGAGTTTATGTCAATTTATACCTTTACCAGCCAACGATTTGATGCCAAAGCCCTAGTAATAATGTCCATCCGCCTAGGGTCCCATATATACATCTGACATTCAGTAACATGGGATCCAATAGGTGATTGGTTCAGGATTTGAGGATATTGGTTTCCAGCCATTAATTTCTTTGTACCAAGTGTTTAAAATTTATCAGCGTAAATTGTTGTACTTGGTATTATGCAGTTTTCTCTTATTTTTTAAATCTCTCTTACTGTTTATATACATAGTTTTTTGTTTATTTGAACTTTGCGTTTATTTCTTAAATCTTTAATCTGAAGTTTTATTTCAAAAATTTTAATTCTTTATATAATAAATTATATTTTTAAACAGAACCATACTTAGAGTAAATTTTAATTTTTTATGTTTTTGGAAGAGAAGAACAATTATTGAGTTAATTTTGTTTCTAAAAGAACTCTAATTGAGCCAATTTATTTATTTAACACTGTATTTTAGAAGGGATGACAGCATATGAAAATATTGGTTGATACTGAGTTCTTTCTGTCAAATGTAATATATGTGAAACAGAGACACATTTAAATATGTATGTTCATAGCTCTAATCTAAGGAAAACATCACAGTAGCTATAAATCCTGGGAAATAGAAGTGAAAAGAAAACCATAATTAATATATTTATTAATGTTTCATCTACCTTGTATTCATTAGCTAGAATCTTAGTCTTTAAGAGGCATGTCTTTGTTTTAAATTTTATTCCTCCTTTCTCTTCCACTTTGCAAAGAAACATTCAGACTCTTATGCTCACTCTGCATCTTCCTCAACTTTTTATATATACTCTTCTTTGTCAGATAGATACACTAAAATGCTATTATCCTCTACTCATGCTGATATCAGTTTCCATCTCAGAAACTCACAGTACCCACAACCCAATACAGATGTCAGTGGACCTAGAGCATCTGCTCGCTCTTGTGCTCCACCCCCTCCCTCATCCTAATAACAGCTTCTTTTCTTCCAATTGTCACTTAAATGGCAACCCTCAATCAGTTCAGCTAAAATAAAATAATTTGTTTAAGGCTGTTGGTGGCAACTTTCTTCTCTAAAACTAACGCACACATCCCTAGGTCATTTACTCCCTAAAGGCATGCTGATGCCTCTCTGGCCCTCTAATAAACAAAGCCTTTGTGAAGGAGCTCTTCAGACAGATCATAGCCTCTGTCCCTACTCTGGCTGAGCAGACCACACTGCTGTCCACACCACCTCCAGTAGAGAGGGGTCTCACCACTCAGTACATAAACATCTGTGTGGAAAATGGCTGGAGTGAGATAAATGTTGCTTAGTGAGAGGAATAACATTCTCATACAGTTATAATCTCAGTCAGTACTCATGTTATAAGTTAGAAGTGCTGATGAAATTTCAAACAGGGTGCCTGCACATAAAGCAGGCAGAGCTGTTCTGGCATACATAGACACTTTATAAGTGCCAGCTGCCCTTCTTTTCTTCCCCTGGCTTCTTGTTATTACTGTTAATTTTTATTCCTGTTTTGTGTTGGGAAGATTTACAGTTTGATGATTTCTTTTCTGTTGTTGCCATCCCACCTCATACTACCTTCCTAAAACCAACTATTTTTATGCAAGTCAATCCAGTTTAATACATATGTATTGCTCATCCACTTGAGTAAAGCACTGTATGTAAAGAGGTGCTAGAAAATGAACAGTAGAATAACATGGTTCCTGTTCTCAGGCAGCTACAATCTAATTTGAAAGAGACATAATGCACACCAGACAGTTCACCTTATGAAAGGATGGCTAAGGAAGGGAGCCAGTGACTAACAGTAACTCATCGACTGCAGACGAAAGAAGGGAATGCCTCCACATCCGGCTTATGAGGACCTGAACATAGTTGGCATCACTCTTCCTGCCAATATTGTCTTTCATCAGCCAAGTGGCTTCAGAACTTCAGGGCAGCTGGACGTAAGTGGGCCTTGAGAGCTCTGTTGGAGGGTTGGGCTGACAGAATGACAGAACTGGGCAGGGCTTCCTCTGGCAGGCTGGGCATTGGTGGGAGATCAGGAAGGAGACCCAGAGGGAGGACCAAGACAGAGGAGCCTGGGTAGGATGTGACACTCAAAATGTCTCATGTACCCCATACATATATACACCTACTATGTACCCACAAACATTAAAAAAAAAAACAAATAAATAAAACAAAATTGAGGGAAAATTTTAAAAACATCTGAGAATCGGAGTGGCCATCTGCCCCATGTTGGACCAGGGTGATTCCTTACTATCCAAAAGGCCTAGAGGGAGAAGGAAGAATGAGCTACGTCTCTCTGGCCCTGAGACAACAAAATGAAAGACAAGGAGACTTTCTGGAGGTATCCCAGCAGAACTCTGATAACCTGCCAGCTTCTTGATTTAAGTAAGTGAAAGGAGGGGAAGGAATTAACCCTAACACTAATCCCCCTACTTTTTTAATGACGTGGGGGATCCCTTAATGCCCACTGTTTAGGGTACACCAACCACCAGACGTGAACCCTGGTGACCCAATAAGGAAAATAGCTACCATATCTTAATTATGCATAATGCTACAATAAACATGGAAATACAGCTATCTCTTCAACATACTGAATTCATTTTTTTGGATAAATATCCAGAGATGGAATTTCTGGATCATATGCTAGTTCTATTTTTAATCTTTTGAGAAACCTTCATACTGTTTTTCATAAACATTGTACTATTTATATTCTCACCAACAGTGAACAAGGATTCCCTCTTATTCACAGTTGTCAAGATATGGAATCAACCTAATTGTCCATCAGTGAACGAATGAATAAAGAAAGTTATATAATCATATATAATTTTTATATAATTATATATAATTTTATATAATATAATATAATCTTATAATTATATAATATAATATAATTATGTACATAATTCCATTCCATTCTGTGTGTGCATGTGTATGTATGTATGTGTGTACATACACAAAATGGAATGGAATATTTTTCCGCTTTTAAAAAGAAAAAAATCCTGTCACTTGCAACAACATGGATGTTGGAGGACATTGTGTTAAGTGAAATAAGCCAAGAACAGAAAGAAAACTATCACATTGTATTAGTCCGTTTTCATGCTGCTGATAAAGACATACCTGAGACTGGGCAATTTACAAAACAAAGAGATTTGATCCGACTTACAGTTCCACGTGGCTGGGGAAGCCTCACAATCATGGCAGAAAACAATGAGGAGCAAGTCCCGTTTTACATGGGTGGCAGCAGGCAAAGAAAGAATGAGGAAGACACAAAAGTGGAAACCCCTGTTAAACCATCAAATCTTGTGGGACTTATTCCCTACCATGAGAACAGTATGGGGGAAACTGCTCCCATGATTCAATTATCTCCCTCTGGGTCCCTCCCACAACACGTGGGAATTATGGGAATACAATTCAAGATGCGATTTGGGTGAGGACACAGAGCCAAACCATATCACACATGATCTCACTTATTTGTAGAATCTAAAAAAGTTGAATTCACAGAAATAGAGAGTAGAATGATGGTTACCAGGGGCTGGAGGGAAGAAAGCATGGAGAGATGTTGGTCAAAGGCTACAAAGTTTCAGTTAGATAAGAGTCATAAGTTCTGAAGATCTATTGCACAACATGGTAACTATAGTTAATAATAATGTACTATACACTTGAAAATTGCTAAGACAGGAGACCTTAAATGTTCTCACCATGAAAAAAATGATAAATATGTGAGGCAATTAATATGTTAATTAGTTCAGTTTAATTACTGCACAATGTATGCATGTATCAAAACATCATCACATTGTACCCCATAAATATATATAATAAAAAATAAAATGAAAAAAAAAAAGGAAAGAAAATAGCAACCTAAGCAAGGGTACCTCCTAGGAGAGAGCTCCTGAAAGAGCTCAAAGAACACCTGAGTAAAACATAACACTAATGATGTGTCCTTAAGGAGATTCAAGCGCAGTAAAAGTAAAACATTATTTTCAGAAGCTAAACAATAACTTTTGGCTAAAATATTCAGTAGCTGTATTGAAAGACCCAAAGGAATGACTTAGAAGATCAAATGCAATAAATATCTTTGAGCACAAAATAGAAACATAAAAAAAGATAGAAACCACGAGAAAATTTTTGACACTTATAGAATTGCTTTCAATATTTTTTTATGGCAACCTATGTTTCAAAAAATAGAGTTTACATTGAAACCCTGTACAATGAGGGAAGTAATGAAAATCAAAGATTCACAAAATGGTAATTACCCTTACTATATCTATTATGCATTATGATATTTTCTAGTCTGTGCTATTTTATTTTTTTAAGTGTTAATCACCACCAAGAGGTCAGGAATCGTTTTTAAAACATTCAGAGAATGAATGCAGGAGACATAGCATGCCAGCAATAAAATTCCCAAAAGAGAAAAAAAGGACCGATGAAGAAGAGGTAATAATTTCGAAAAATACTAAAGGAATGTTTCTTTGAGATGAAGAAAGGACTCACATAGTTTCATGCCGGGTTTAAAATAAAAGACTTACATATTTTCAAAACTTGCTTGAAGATAAGACTTATTCAGAGGACTTGTTAAAAACAGATTGCTGAACTCCAGCCCAGACCTACAGAATCAGAATTTTCAAGGGAACATAATAATGTTTACTTAATAATCACCTCAAGAGCTTCATATCATCTGATAATTTGGAAAACATTGGACCTGTTTTAAGTTCCTCAAACCTTAGTGTGCATATAAATCAATAAAATGCAGATTCGGGTTGAGTAGTCCTGGATCTGTTCAAGAATTTGCAACTAATTCCTGGTAATGCCAGTGCTGCTAATTCAGGGACTAGGACTGAAATTATTTCTGGCTATAGTTAAAGATGAGATGCTTCTAACTTCATTTTTTTATTAAAAAAAAACACTAATTCTAAAATCTGATCAAGAGAGAAAACCAAAGAAAAAAAATCTATACACCAATCTCACATAGAGAAATATATGCAAAAATTCAAAATAAAGCATTAGCAAGTTGAATCTAGAAATATATCAAAGGAAGGACACAGCCTCTGACCTAGCAGAGCTTACGCCAGGAATGCAAAGGCAGGTCAGTATGAGGGTCAGCACTGGGAAGTATATCCACTTAATCCGTTATGTCAACAAGTTAGTGAAAAAACTTACACAATCATCAACAGATTCTGAAAAAGGCATTTAAAAATAAAAGAAATAACAAGCCATTTCTATTAATACTTCAAAGTAAAAAATAAAGTAGAAAGAAAGTATATAAACATAAAGATTATTTAGCAAATTTAACAAGAAATATTATTCTAAATGGTGAAAAAAAGAAACTAAAGCAACATTAATTTAAATTTGGAACCTCTGCAGAAATACCTGATATCTTTTTTTTTTTTTTTTTTTTTTTTTTTTTTTTGAGACGGGGTTTCACTCTCGTTTTATGTTTGTAGAGACAGGGTTTCACCATTTTGGCCAGGCTGGTCTCGAACTCCTTACCTCAGGTGATCTGCCTGCCTCGGCCTCCCAAAGTGCTGAGATTACAGGCATGAGACACCATGCCCAGCCCTTGGTATCATTTGGAATTTAACATTGTCTTGGTAGGTAAAGGAAATTCAGTGAGACAAGAAAATGCTAACTATGTGCTTGAAAACTAAGGAAACTCAAAAAAATACTAGAATAAATTTAAAAATAAAATGGATAGGATATACAGCATACACATACATACATAAACACACACACAGAAGTCAATAGGTTTGATCTGACAAAGAAAGGGAAAAATGTATTTCATTTACAATAGAAACAACCCACAAAATACGTGGAAATGAAGTTAATCAAAAGACTAGAATTATTTTAGACAACATTATAAAATCATTTTTGAAAGATATAAAATAAGACCTAAAGAAATAGAAAGGCATATTATGTTCCTGGATGAAAAAATTTATCAAAAATATAAATATTGTCAAAATTAACAAGTAAATTTCAGACAGTTTCAATTAGAATACTAATACTAATGCAGTTTAGTCTCCTAAAGTCTTCCAGAAATGAAGCCAGTCAACTGGCTTGGGGTTTTTAATTGAATAAAAAATATTGAAGTTTAAATGTGGTTCCCAGAAATAGATAAGAAAAGCATGTGATGAGCACCTAGGTGAACTTGTCTTACCAAATATCAGAATCTTTATTCCTGTAATAGTCAGGATGAGTTATTGCATGGCAAGGAACAAATTAATCCAAAGCTCTGGTGCCTTAACACAACAAAAATTTATTTCTTGGTCATGCTACATGTCCATAATGATTTGACAGGGGTTTGTGCTACACAGTCACTTGGCAATTCAAGGTAATAGAGACCTTCCACCTTGTAGCTGGATCATCTGGAACAAGGGGACTTGGTTGTGGAAAGAGAATACATGAAGTAGTCTCTCTGACTTTCTTTCTTTGTCTCTCTCTGTCTCTCTCTCTCTCACACACACACACACACACACACATACACACACACACACTTTTATGCTTCAAACTAGAAGTGACATACGTCATTTCCAGTCACAACATACTAGACTGAATTAGTCACATGGTCTGCCTGATTGCAAGGGATAGAAGAAGTGGGAAATTATGTGGTATATATAGCAATGCCATAGGAATAAACAAATGGATCAGTAGGATGATTGGAGAATATAAATATTAAATCACGTTTGAAAACTTAATCTTTGACAATAATAATGGTTTAACTCACTAAAAAAATGAATGCAGCTGTCAAAACCAGCTAACCACATGAAAGAAAATAAAAGTAAATAATTTTGCTTCCTTTAATCATATACAATAACAAAACTCCAGGTAAATTAAAGACCTATATGCAAAAATAAAAAAACAAGAAACCACCAAGAAAATCTAGGACACTATATAAAAAAAGGCATACTGGAAAAGCTAAATACTATTAAAGCAAATATGACTACACAAATATTGTGTAAGTTTTTGTGACAAACACATCAATTCAAGAGAGAAATAATAGCATTAGAAATAAATATTTGAAATATTTATGAAAGGAAAAGTGTTTATATCTGTAAATATACAAAGAACACTTAGAAAAAAATGTCTAGAAAGCAATTCAACAGAAAAGGGGCAAGAGATGTGAATAAACAATCTATAGATAGAAAAATCCAAATAACCGAAAACAGAACAAAACAAAAAAAAAAGTAAAGAAGTCCAAATTCTGTAGTAGTCAGGAAAATGTACACTCTATCATAACAATGTCATAATGTTTTATAGCCAACAGACTGATAAAACTAACAAGCCCAGTAACTGGAGTAGATGTGGGGAAAAGATAATCCAATTGCTAGTAAAATATACAGATTGCTTTTTTGAAAGGTAATCTGGCAACATTTAAATACAAATAGAGTCCTGCCACACTGCCACTGTCACTGGCATGAGCACACACAGGAACACCACAACCCCACTCCCCCTGGTATCCCACCCCAGCCTATACACATGCACCCTGCTACACTGCTGTGGCTGTGGACACATGCAAGTAAGCGTGGATCCCACTGCGATCTCCCCCGTGAAGCACTTTAGCAAGAACCACTCATCAGAGTGTTGTGGCCAATGGACTGAGAACACCTCTGCCTCTCCAGTGCAGAAGGTTCTTAACCTTAAGTGACCAGAGAACAAAGCCAGAAGACTGCTACCAGCCATGCAGAATTAGAGAATGCAGCCCAGGGGTGCTGAGCTGAGCCTTAGTTTCCTACAGTTGTCCAGAAACGAATCCAGTAGCCTGAACCCATGTTACACCAAAATCAAACCTCCAACGGCATTAGAGAAGAGAAAAACAAAATAACTCATCCAAAGGATAGCAGCTTCAAAGACTGAAGAAACATCAACTCACACAGATGAGAAAGAACCAGCACAAGAACTCTGACAAATCAAAAAGTCAGACCGTCTTCTTACTTCCAAACAATGGTGGCACTAGTTTCCCAGAAATTGTTCTTAACCAGACTGAAATGACAGAAATATAATTCAGAATATGGATAGGAACCTAGATCATGGAGATTCAGGAGAAAATTGAAACCCAATCCAATGATTCTAAGGAATACAATAAGACAACGTGAAAGATTAAATGGCCGTTTTAACAAAGAACCAAACTGATCTGATAGGACTGAAAAGCTCACTGCAAGAATTTCACAGAGCAATCACAGGTATTAACAGCAGAATTGACCATGGTGAGGAAAAAGCTTCAGAGCGTGAAGACTGATTCTCCAAAATAACTCAGTGAGACAAAAATAAAGAAAAAAGAATATGAAAGAATTGACAAAACCCCCAAGAAATACAGTATTATGTAAAGAGACCAAATCTACAATTTATTGGCATCCTCAAAAGAGAGAGAGAAAGCAAGCAACTTGGAAAACATATTTGAGGATATTGTTCATAAAAATTTCCTCAACCTTGCCAGAGAGGCCAGCATTCAAATTCAGAGAACGCAGAGAACCCCTGTGAGATACTATACAAGGTTACTGTCACTAAGATACATAGTCATCAGATTCTACAGGGTTGAGGAAACTGGCAGATAGGAGGCAGGACTAACATGCAACTCCCTCTTGGATGGACACAGCAGTGGAGACTCACACAATTAACTTTTGCTCCAAGAACGGCTGCAGGAACACACCAGGAAAGCCAAGAGAATCCACAGACCTCTTTGAAAGAGGCAGCTTACCACTGCAGTCCCCATGAGACAGCTGAAAAACTGTGAGTGTCCAAAGAGTGTAAGGGAAAACATCCATCCCCATACATCCTCACTGGGAAAACTGAAAGTCTAGATCACAGCAGGAGTATTTGACCTTACCTGGGGCTGAAGCAGAATTAGAAAGCTAAGCAAAAAACGCAGGGAGAGGAAGCAGTGGGAAGAGCCTTGTGGGCACTCTCGGTCCCCAGGGAAGCCGTTTCTGACTTTGTCTCCCAGAGGTCTTTGGGAAGGGCTGCCAGTATAATTGGGGAAACACCACAGAGAGAAGAAAACTTCCAGGTGAACTTTGTAATAATTTTGACTGAACATGAAGTTTCCTGGACAGAATCTGGAAAAGGGGGTAAACGTGAAATGCAGAAACAAGCACAGAAGCCGCAGCAGGTGGGGAGGTGCAAAACCTGAAAGCCCTGTTTGCTTTTTCAGTGAGAAGGCTTGTGGCCTGGGGCAACATCTCAGTCCTGCTTCTGACTGCCCAGAAATAAACTTAGTGCTGTTGCAGGGGCATGATGGGAGTGAGACTGGCTTGCAGGCTGTGTGGGAATTGTGTGAGACGTGTTACTTGTCTGATTGCCCTGGCCGGAACTTCCAATACTATGTTGAATAGAAACACATCCCTTGCTCATGGGTGGGTAGAATCAATTGTGAAAACGGCCATACTACCAAAAGCAACCTTCAGATTCAATGCAATTCTCATCAAAACATCACCATCATTCTTCACAGAACTAGAAAAAAAAATCCTCAAATTCATATGAAACCAAAAAAGAACCTGCATTGCTAAAGCAATACGAAACAAAAAGAACAAATCTGGAGGCATCACATTACCAGACTTCGAAGTATACTATTAAGGCCATAGTCATCAAAACAGTATTGTACGTGTAATAAAAATAGGCACATAGACCAATGGAACAGAATAAAGAACCCAGAAGTAAACCCAAATACTTAAAGCCAACTGATATTTGACAAAACAAACAAAAACATAAAGTAGGGAAAGGATACCCTGTTCAACAAATGATGCTGGGATCACTGGCAAGTCATATGTAGAAGAATGAAACTGGATTCTAATCTCTCACCTTATACAAAAATCAACTCAAGATTGATCAAAGACTTAAATCTAAGAGTTAAAACCATAAAAATTCTAGAAGATATCATTGGAAAAACTGTTCTAGACATTGGCTTAGGCAAAGACTTCAGGACCAAGAACCCAAAAGCAAATGCAACAAAAACAAAGATAAATAGGGGGACTTAATTTGACTAAAAAGCTTCTACACAGGGAAAGAAATAATCAGCAGAGTAAACAGACAACCCATAGAGTGAGAGAAAATCTTCGCAAACTTTGCATCAAACAAAGGCTAATATCCAAAATCTGCAAGTAACTCAAACAAATCAGTAAGAAAAAAATAATAATCTCATCAAAAAGTGAGTTAAGGACATGAATAGACAATTCTCAATAGAAGATATACAAATGGCCAACAAACATGAAAAAATGCTCAGCATCACTAATTATCAGGGAAATGCAAATCAAAACCACAAGGTAATATCACCTTACTCCCGCAAGAATGTCCATAATCAAAAAATAATAGATGGGCCAGGTGCAGTGGCTCACATCTGTAATCCCAACACTTTGGGAGCCCAAGGCAGGCAGATCACCTGAGGTCAGGAGTTCGAGACCAGCCTGGCCACATGGTGAAATCCTCTCTCTTCTAAAAATACAAAAATTACCCAGGTGTGGTGGCACGTATCTGTAGTCCCAGCTACTTGGGAGGCTGAGGCAGGAGAATCGCTTGAACTCAGGAGGCGGAGGTTGCAGTGAGCTGAGATTATGACACTGCACTCCAGCCTGGTCAACAGAGCAAGACTCTGTCTCCAAAAATAATAATAATAGATGTTGGCATGGATGGGGCAGAAAAGGAACACTTTCACACTGCTGGTGGGAATGTAAATCACTGTGGAAAACAGTGTGGATATTCCTTAAAGAACTAAAAGTAGATTTACCATGTGATCCAGCAATCCCATTACTGGGTATCTACCCAGAGGAAAAGAAGTCAATATATGAAAAAATTTTGCAATTGAAAAAAATATGAAACCAGAACAAATGCCCATCAGTCAACGAGTGGATAAAGAAACTGTGGTGTATATATATATATATATATATATATATATATATATATATGAGATGGGATATTACTCAGACATAAAAAGGAATGAATTAATGGCATTCACAGTAACCTGGATCGGATTGGAGACCATTATTCTAAGTGAAGTAACTCAGGAATGGAAAACCAACATCTACTAGAGGCCCATCTCACATGCAATGACACCCATAGGCTCAAAGTAAAGGGATGGAGAAAAATCTACCACGTAAAGGAAAACAGAAAAAAAGCAAAAATTGCTATCCTAATTTCAGACAAAATACTTTAAAGCAACAACAATCAAAAAAGACAAAGAAAGGCATAAAATAATGGTAAAGGGAGTTCAATTGAACAAGAAGACCTAACTATCCTACATATAGATAGATATAGATATGTAGCTCACCTTATATGTCATATATATATAAATAATCTCTTTAAATATAAATATATAGGATAGTTAGATCTTCTTGTTCATATATATATGCACATATATATATATATACACACCCAGATTCATAAATCAAGTTCTTAGAAACCTATGAAAGATTTAGACAGCCACATAATAATGGTGGGAGACTTCAATACCCCACTGTCAGTATTAGACAGAACATCAAGGATGAAAACTAACAAAGATATTCGGGACCTGAACTCAAAACTTGATCAATAGGAATGAACAGAACTCTCCATCCCAAAACAACAGAACTTACATTCTTCTTAACTATACATGGCACGTACTCTAAAACTGATCACACAATCAGCAATAAAACAACCCTCAGCAAATTAAAAAACAAAAACAAAATAATACCAACCACATTCTTGGACCACAGCTCAATAAAAATAGAAATCAATACTTTAAAAATTGCTCAAAACCATACAATTACATGGAAATTAAACAACCTGCTTCTGAATGACTTTGGGTACAATGAAAATGACAATGTACAATTGTCATTTGGTACAGTGACAATGAAATTAAGGCAGCAATCAAGAAACTCTTTAAGAATAAATAAATTCTCAGAAAGAATAAAGATACAGCATACCAGAATCTCTGGGCACAGTTAATGCATGTTAAAAGGGCAGTTTATACCACTAAACACTCACATGAAAAAGTTAGAAAGATCTCAAATTACCAACCTAACATCACACCTAGAGAAACTAGCAAACCAACCTCCAAACTAGTAGAAGACAAGAAATAGCCAAAACCAGAGATGAACTGAAGGAAATTGAGATGTGAAAACATCATACAAAAGATTGAGTCCAGGAGTTAGTTCTTTGAAAGAATAAGTAGCATGGGTAGAATACTATCTAGACTAACAAAGAAAAAAGGAGAGAAGATCCAAAAATTTTTTTAAAAACCCACACAATCAGAAATGACAAAGGAGATGTTACCACTAACCCTACAGAAATAAAAATTTTAAAAAACCTTTAGGGACTACTCTGAACATCTCTATGCATACAAGCTTGAAAACTTAGATGAAATGAATAAATTCCTGGAAACATACAGCCTTCCAATATTGAACCAGGAAGAAATTGAATCACTAAACAGACCAATGAGTTCTGAAATTGAATCAGCAATAAAAAGCCTATCAATCAGAAAAAGCCTAGGACCAGATGGATTCACAGCCAAATTCTACCACATGTATAAAGAAGAACTGGTACCATTCCTTCTGAAACTATTCTCAAAAATTGAGAAGGAAGGGGCGGAGCAAGATGGCGGAATAGGAACAGCTCCAGTCTCCAACTCCTGGTGCGAGCGACACAGAAGACTGGTGATTTCTGCATTTTCAACTGAGGTACTGGGGTCATCTCACTGGGGAGTGCCGGACAATTGGTGCTGGCCAGCTGCTGCAACCTGACCAGCGAGAGCTGAAGCAGGGTGAGGCATTGCGTCACCTGGGAAGCGGAAGGGGGAAGGGAATCCCTTTTCCTAGCCAGGGGAACTGAGACACACAACCCTGGAAAATCGGGTAACTCCCACCCCAATACTGCGCTTTAAGCAAACGGGCACACCAGGAGATTATACCCACACATGGCCGGGAGGGTCCCACAGCCACGGAGCCTCCCTCATTGCTAGCACAGCAGTCTGTGATCTAACCGCAAGGCAGCAGCGAGGCTGGGGGAGGGGCGCCCACCATTGCT
Organism: Rhinopithecus roxellana; assembly: GCF_007565055.1. Lineage (NCBI taxonomy): Eukaryota > Metazoa > Chordata > Mammalia > Primates > Cercopithecidae > Rhinopithecus > Rhinopithecus roxellana. Next base: position 11,610,579 of record NC_044565.1, on the reverse strand, counting down.
GAGGCTTAAGTAGGTAAACAAAGCCTCTGGGAAGCTCGAACTGGGTGGAGCTCACAGCAGCTCAAGGAAACCTGCCTGTCTCTGTAGACTCCACCTCTGGGGAAAGGGCACAGCTAAAAAACAACAGGGGAAGCAGCAGAGGCCTGTGCAGATGCGAACGACTCTGTCTGACAGCTTTGAAGAGAGCAGTGGATCTCCCAACACGGAGGTTGAGATCTGAGAAAGGACAGACTGCCTGCTCAAGTGGGTCCCTGACCCCTGAGTAGCCTAACTGGGAGACATCCCCCACTAGGGGCAGTCTGACACCCCACACCTCACAGGGTGGAGTACACCCCTGAGAGGAAGCTTCCAAAGTAAGAATCAGACAGGTACACTCGCTGTTCAGCAATATTCTATCTTCTGCAACCTCTGCTGCTGATACCCAGGAAAACAGGGTCTGGAGTGGACCTCAAGCAATCTCCAACCGACCTACAGTGGAGGGTCCTGACTATTAGAAGGAAAACTATCAAACAGGGAGAACACCTATACCAAAACCCCATCAGTACGTCACCATCATCAAACACCAGAGGCAGATGAAACCACAAAGATGGGGAAGAAGCAGGGCAGAAAAGCTGGAAATTCAAAAAATAAGAGCGCATCTCCCCCTGCAAAGGAGCGCAGCCCATCGCCAGCAATGGATCAAAGCTGGTCAGAGAATGACTTTGACGAGATGAGAGAAGAAGGCTTCAGTCCATCAAACTTCTCAGAGCTAAAGGAGGAATTACGTACCCAGTGCAAAGAAACTAAAAATCTTGAAAAAAGAGTGGAAGAATTGATAGCTAGAATAATTAATGCAGAGAAGGTCATAAATGAAATGACAGAGATGAAAACCATGACACGAGAAATACATGACAAATCCACAAGCTTCAGTAACCGACTTGATCAACTGGAAGAAAGAATATCAGCGATTGAGGATCAAATGAATGAAATGGAGCGAGAAGAGAAACCAAAAGAAAAAAGAAGAAAAAGAAATGAACAAAGCCTGCAAGAAGTATGGGATTATGTAAAAAGACCAAATCTACGTCTGAATGGGGTGCCTGAAAGTGAGGGGGAAAATGGAACCAACTTGGAAAACACTCTTCAGGATATCATCCAGGAGAACTTCCTCAACCTAGTAGGGCAGGCCAACATTCAAATTCAGGAAATACAAAGAACACCACAAAGATACTCCTCGAGAAGAGCAAATCCAAAACACATAATTGCCAGATTCACCAAAGTTGAAATGAAGGAAAAAATCTTAAGGGCAGCCAGAGAGAAAGGTCAGGTTACCCACAAAGGGAAGCCCATCAGAATAACAGCAGACCTCTCAGCAGAAACTCTACAAGCCAGAAGAGAGTGAGGGCCAATATTCAACATTCTTAAAGAAAAGAATTTTCAACCCAGAATTTCATATCCAGCCAAACTAAGTTTCATAAGTGAAGGAGAAATAAAATCCTTTACAGATAAGCAAATGCTTAGAAATTTTGTCACCACCAGGCCTGCCTTACAAGAGACCCTGAAGGAAGACCTAAACATGGAATGGAACAACCGGTACCAGCCATTGCAAAAACATGCCAAAATGTAAAGACCATCGATGCTAGGAAGAAACTGCATCAACTAACAAGCAAAAAAACCAGTTAATATCATAATGGCAGGATTAAGTTCACACATAACAATATTAACCTTAAATGTTAATGGACTAAATGCTCCAATTAAAAGACACAGACTGGCAAACTGGATAAAGAGTCAAGACCCATCAGTATGCTGTATTCAGGAGACCCATCTCACATGCAGAGACATACATAGGCTCAAAATAAAGGGATGGAGGAAGATCTACCAAGCAAATGGAGAACAAAAAAAAGCAGGGGTTGCAATCCTAGTCTCTGATAAAACAGACTTTAAACCATCAAAGATCAAAAGAGACAAAGAAGGCCATTACATAATGGTAAAGGGATCAATTCAACAGGAAGAGCTAACTATCCTAAATATATATGCATCCAATACAGGAGCACCCACATTCATGAAGCAAGTCCTTAGAGACTTACAAAGAGACTTAGACTCCCATACAATAATAATGGGAGACTTCAACACTCCACTGTCAACATTAGACAGATCAATGAGACAGAAAGTTAACAAGGATATCCAGGAATTGAACTCATCTCTGCACCAAGCAGACCTAATAGACATCTATAGAACTCTCCACCCCAAATCAACAGAATATACATTCTTCTCAGCACCACATCACACTTATTCCAAAATTGACCACATAATTGGAAGTAAAGCACTCCTTAGCAAATGTAAAAGAACAGAAATTATAACAAACTGTCTCTCAGACCACAGTGCAATCAAACTAGAACTCAGGACTAAGAAACTCAATCAAAACCGCTCAGCTACATGGAAACTGAACAACCTGCTCCTGAATGACTACTGGGTACATAACGAAATGAAAGCAGAAATAAAGATGTTCTTTGAAACCAATGAGAACAAAGATACAACATACCAGAATCTCTGGGACACATTTAAAGCAGTGTGTAGAGGGAAATTGATAGCACTAAATGCCCACAAGAGAAAGCAGGAAAGATCTAAAATTGACACTCTAACATCACAATTAAAAGAATTGGAGAAGCAGGAGCAAACACATTCAAAAGCTAGCAGAAGGCAAGAAATAACTAAGATCAGAGCAGAACTGAAGGAGATAGAGACACAAAAAACCCTCCAAAAAATCAATGAATCCAGGAGTTGGTTTTTTGAAAAGATCAACAAAATTGACAGACTGCTAGCAAGACTAATAAAGAAGAAAAGAGAGAAGAATCAAATAGACACAATAAAAAATGATAAAGGGGATATCACCACCGACCCGACAGAAATACAAACTTCCATCAGAGAATACTATAAACACCTCTATGCAAATCAACTAGAAAATCTAGAAGAAATGGATAATTTCCTGGACACTTACACTCTCCCAAGACTAAACCAGGAAGAAGTTGAATCCCTGAATAGACCAATAGCAGGCTCTGAAATTGAGGCAATAATCAATAGCCTACCTACCAAAAAAAAGTCCAGGACCAGATGGATTCACAGCTGAATTCTACCAGAGGTACAAAGAGGAGCTGGTACCATTCCTCCTGAAACTATTCCAATCAATTGAAAAAGAGGGAATTCTCCCTAACTCATTTTATGACGCCAACATCATCCTGATACCAAAGCCTGGCAGAGACACAACAAAAAAAGAGAATTTTAGACCAATATCCCTGATGAACATCCATGCAAAAATCCTCAATAAAATACTGGCAAACCGGATTCAGCAGCACATCCAAAAGCTTATCCACCATGATCAAGTGGGCTTCATCCCTGGGATGCAAGGCTGGTTCAACATTCGCAAATCAATAAACGTAATCCAGCATATAAACAGAACCAAAGACAAGAACCACATGATTATCTCAATAGATGCAGAAAAGGCTTTTGACAAAATTCAACAGCCCTTCATGCTAAAAACGCTCAATAAATTTGGTATTGATGGAAGGTACCTCAAAATAATAAGAGCTATTTATGACAAACCCACAGCCAATATCATACTGAATGGGCAAAAACTGGAAAAATTCCCTTTGAAAACTGGCACAAGACAGGGATGCCCTCTCTCACCACTCCTATTCAACATAGTATTGGAAATTCTGGCTAGGGCAATCAGGCAAGAGAAAGAAATCAAGGGTATTCAGGTAGGAAAAGAAGAAGTCAAATTGTCCCTGTTTGCAGATGACATGATTGTATATTTAGAAAACCCCATTGTCTCAGCCCAGAATCTCCTTAAGCTGATAAGCAACTTCAGCAAGGTCTCAGGATACAAAATCAATGTGCAAAAATCACAAGCATTCTTATACACCAGTAACAGACAAACAGAGAGCCAAATCATGAATGAACTTCCATTCACAATTGCTTCAAAGAGAATCAAATACCTAGGAATCCAACTTACAAGGGATGTCAAGGACCTCTTCCAGGAGAACTACAAACCACTGCTCAGTGAAATAAAAGAGGACACTAACAAATGAAAGAACATACCATGCTCATGGATAGGAAGAATCAATATCGTGAAAATGGCCATACTGCCCAAGGTTATTTATAGATTCAATGCCATCCCCATCAAGCTACCAATGAGTTTCTTCACAGAATTGGAAAAAATGGCTTTAAAGTTCATATGGAACCAAAAAAGAGCCCAGCATTGCCAAGACAATCCTAAGTCAAAAGAACAAAGCTGGAGGCATCACGCTACCTGTCTTCAAACTATACTACAAGGCTACAGTAACCAAAACAGCATGGTACTGGTACCAAAACAGAGATATAGACCAATGGAACAGAACAGAGTCCTCAGAAATAATACCACACATCTATAGCCATCTGATCTTTGACAAACCTGAGAGGAACAAGAAATGGGGAAAGGACTCCCTATTTAATAAATGGTGCTGGGAAAATTGGCTAGCCATAAGTAGAAAGCTGAAACTGGATCCTTTCCTTACTCCTTATACGAAGATTAATTCAAGATGGATTAGAGACTTAAATGTTAGACCTAATACCATAAAAACCCTAGAAGAAAACCTAGGTAGTACCATTCAGGACATAGGCATGGGCAAGGACTTCATGTCTAAAACACCAAAAGCAACGGCAGCAAAAGCCAAAATTGACAAATGGGATATGATTAAACTAAAGAGCTTCTGCACAGCAAAAGAAACTACCATCAGAGTGAACAGGCAACCTACAGAATGGGAGAAAATTTTTGCAATCTACTCATCTGACAAAGGGCTAATATCCAGAATCTACAAAGAACTCAAACAAATATACAAGAAAAAACAAACAACCCCATCAAAAAGTGGGCAAAGAATATGAACAGACATTTCTCAAAAGAAGACATTCATACAGCCAACAGACACATGAAAAAATGCTCATCATCACTGGCCATCAGAGAAATGCAAATCAAAACCACAATGAGATACCATCTCACACCAGTTAGAATGGCAATCATTAAAAGTCAGGAAACAACAGGTGCTGGAGAGGATGTGGAGAAATAGGAACACTTTTACACTGTTGGTGGGATTGTAAACTAGTTCAACCATTATGGAAAACAGTAAGGCGATTCCTCAAGGATCTAGAACTGGATGTACCATATGACCCAGCCATCCCACTACTGGGTATATACCCAAAGGATTATAAATCATGCTGCTATAAAGACACATGCACACATATGTTTATTGCGGCACTATTCACAATAGCAAAGACTTGGAATCAACCCAAATGTCCATCTGTGACAGACTGGATTAAGAAAATGTGGCACATATACACCATGGAATACTATGCAGCCATAAAAAAGGATGAGTTTGCATCCTTTGTAGGGACATGGATGCAGCTGGAAACCATCATTCTTAGCAAACTATCACAAGAACAGAAAACCAAACACTGCATGTTCTCACTCATAGGTGGGAACTGAACCATGAGATCACTTGGACTCGGGAAGGGGAACATCACACATCGGGGCCTATCATGGGGAGGGGGGAGGGGGGAGGGATTGCATTGGGAGTTATACCTGATATAAATGACGAATTGAGGGGTGCTGACGAGTTGATGGGTGCAGCACACCAACATGGCACAAGTATACATATGTAACAGACCTGCACGTTATGCACATGTACCCTAGAACTTAAAGTATAATAAAAAATAAATAAATAAATAAATAAAAATGAAACAAAAAAAAATTGAGGAGGAGGGAATTCCTAATTCATTCCTTGAGGCCAGCATCATTCAGATACTAAAACTTGGCAGAGACACAACAAAGGAGAAAACTTCAGACTAATATCCTGGATGAACATTGACGCAAAAATCCTCAGCAAAATACCAGCAAACCCAATCCAGCAGCAAAACTAACCCACCATGATCAAGTAGGCTTTATCCTTGGGATGTAAGGTTGGTTCAACTATGAAAATCAATAAATGCGATTCATCACATAAAGAAAACTAAAAACAAAAACCACATGATCATCTCAATAGATGAAGAAAAGGCTTTTGATAAAATTCAACATCGCTTCATATTAAAACCCCTCAGCAAACTAGGTATTAAAGGAACATACCTCAAAAAAGTAAGAGGCATCTATGACAAACCCACAGCCAGTATCATTCTGAATGGGGAAAAACTGGAAGCATCCCCTTAGAGAACTGGAACAAGACAAAGATGCCCAGTGTTACCACTCCTATTCAGCAACAGCACTGAATGTCCTAGCCAGAGCTATCAGGCAAGAGAAATAAATAGAAGACATTCAAATAGAAAAAGAGGAAGTCAAGCTATCTCTGCTTGCAGATGATACCTACAAAACCCCACGGTCTCTGCCCAAAAGCACCTAGATCTGATAAATTCCGCAAAGTATCGGGATACAAAACCAATGTACAAAATCAGTAGCATTTCTGTACAGCAACCACATCGAAGCTGAGAGCCAAATCAAGAATTCAATCTCATCAAGAATGCCAAAAAATGAATAAAATACCTAGGAATACAACTAACAAGTGAAGTGAAAGATCTCTACAACAAGAATCTCTACAACAAAACACTGCTCAAAGAAATCAGAGATGACACAAGCAAATGAAATAGCACTGCATGCTCTTAGATACAAAGAATCAGTATTGCTAAAATGGCCAAACTACCCAAAGCAATTTATAGATTCAACGTTATTCCTATCAAACAACTAATAACATTCTTCACAAAATTAGAAAAACAATTTTAAAATTCCCATGCAACCAAAAAAGAGCCTTAATAGCCAAGGTAATTCTAAACAAAATGAACAAACCTTGAGACATCATATCTGACTTCAAACTATACTACAAGTTTACAGTAATCAAAACAGCATACTACTGGTACAAAAACAGACATAAGGACCATTAGAACAGAATAGAAAGTTCAGAAATACTGTCATACACCTATAATTATCTGATCTTTAACAAAGCCAACAAAAGCAAGCAATGGAGAAAGAACTTCCTATTAAATAAATGATGCTGGGGTAACTGGCTAACCATATGCAGAATACTGAAACTGAACCACTTCCTTATACCATATCCAAAAATTAACTCAAGATATATTAAAGACTTCAGTGTAAAACTATAAAAACCCTGGAAGATAACCTAGGATATATCATTCTGCACCTAGTCTCTGGCAAAGATTTCGTGGTAAGATGCCAAAAGCAATTGCAACACAAACAAAAATTGACAAATAGGACCTAATTAAACTAAAGAGCTTCTGCACAGCAAAAGAAATTATCAACAGAGCAAACGGACAACATATAGAATGGGAAAAAATACTTGCAAACTATGCATCTAACAAAGGTCTAATATCCAGAATCTGTAAAGAACTTAAATTAACAGGCAAAAAATAAACCTCATTAAAAAGTAAGGAAAGGACATGAACACTTTTCAAAAGAAGACATACCCATGGCCAGCAAGCATATGAAAAATTGCTCACTATCACTAATTATTAGAGAAATGCATATCAACACTTCAATGAGATACCATCCCATATCAGTCAGAATGACTATTATTAAAAAGTCAAAAAGTAACAGATGCTGGTAAGGTTTCAAAGAAAAAGGAACACTTGTATACTGCTGGTGGGAATGTAAATTAGTTCAGCCATTGTAGAAAGCAGTGCAGCAATTTCTCAAAGAACTTGAAACAGAATTACCATCTGACCCAGCAATCTCATTATAGGGTATATACCCAAAGGGATGTAAATTGTTCTACCACAAAGACACATGCCCTGATATGTTTATTGCAACAACTATTCACAATAGACGTGGAAAAGACGTGGAATCAACCTAAATGCCCATGAATGGTACATTGCATAAAGAAAGTGTGGTACGGATATATAAATGTGGTATATATACACATGTAAATGGAATACTACACTGCCATAAAAAAGAACAAGATCATGTCCTTTGCAGCAACATGGAGGCCATTATTCTAAGCAAACTGAAGCAGGAACAGAAAACAAAATACTGCATATTCTCACTTAGAAGTGAGAGCTAAACGCTGAGTACATATGGACACATAGAAAGGACAAGAGACACTAGGGCCTACTTGTGGATGGAGGGCGGGAGGAGGGTGAGGATCAAAAAACTACCCCTCAGGTACTATGCTTATTACCTGGGTGACAAAATAACCTGTCCACCAAACCCCTGTGACCCACAGTTTATCTATATAACAAACCTGCACATGTTACTCCTGAACCCAAAATAAAAGTCTTTTAAAAACCATGCTGGTGTCTATGTATGTGCAAATATATGGGCAAATAGCAAATAATTCATGTTTTTGCTTTAAAAAGTAATATATGAAGTCGGTATAGACTCTTAGTTATTTGTACAAAATATAGTAAATAATTCAAAGAAACAAAACTTTAAAAGTTTTAAAAAATAAACAAACATAAATAGAAACTCACAACATATATACATATATGCATAGGAATATAAACATAATCTACTTCCCAGCAATTCCACTTTGAATCTACCCCCATAGAAAAAACACACCAGGATGCAGAGAATATTTATTGTTACATTGCCTTTAGTGACAAAAACTGGAAACAAAGTTAATTTTCATGAATAGGGAATTGAATGTATAAATTATGGTATATCCATAACATAGAAGTAATATTTAGTCACTGAAAAATGAGTTAAATCTGTACCTGTTGACTCTGAAACAGTTGGGCAAAGTTTAGAGTGGGAAAAACAAAATACAGACAACAATGAAAGCACTATATTTGCATTTACATGTGTGAATATTATGTATGTTTGTATTTCCATCTAGATAGTATTAAAGAGTCTGGACAAATAAGGAAGGATTTATACTACACTGTTAACAGGGTTTACTTTAAGATGGTTTACTTTAAGATGGGTGATCCTGTGTTGAGTGTCAAGGAAGATGTTCAGTGAAAAGAAGAACCAAGGGGGGAAACGGATAAGAAAACAAGAATATCAGCTCTTGGAGGGAAATAGCATGTGTAGAATTTTATCTATACATTTGTGCAAAGTTGTAGGGGGAAAATTCATTACTTTAGAGATGGGTGATGCTAGATAATGTGTCTCCTCATATCATGGGTATGAACCAAAAACAACTTCTGCTACTGTATAGCTGAGGCTTTTTTTCCCTCAATTGTGAATCCATCATGAATATGCTTTTCTTTTTTTTTTTTAGAAGAGAAACTAACTTTAGCAGTCATATGGATTCCTAAGATGGCTACCAGCCATGAAAATCCCAGAGTAGAAAGAAAAGCAACTCCAAGCCAGACTCATCAACGCACCAGAGTTGAAGGCCAGGGCAAGGAATGTAGGTGTCCCAGTGCCTGGCACCAGTTCCACCATTCGAGGTGGCCTTGGACAGGCATACAAAGCCTCAAAGTTAGCCAAGGGCTAGGCAGGATGGAGGCAGGGAGAGAAGGCGGGCTGACCTGCGTTCCAGTCCCTATGCAAACCTGGAAGGTGAGCAGGGAGAAGAACCCCTGATGCCACCCCGTGCGGCTCCGACCGGCAGGCTGATAGGCGGGCAGTCATTGTGGGACTTTAAGCAGAGTGACGAGGTTTGATTTATAAAGCTTCTGCCTGAAATATTCGCTTTTTTTCCACCCTCAACCTCTTCCCATCCTAACTCATTCTTCACCCTTCTTCATGGATGAGATTTTCTTCCATCTGTACGGATACCCCTCATTGTTTAGGTTAGGTGGCCTCTCGCTTCTCTTCTCACTCAGGGCTTAGTACCTTTGGTCATCATAATACCGCCCGTTTTGTATAGTTAATTGCTTCTCCTTTCTCCTTCACCATCCTGTAAGTGCTTGTTCATCCCCAGCCCCAGTGCCCAGCACAGTACCTGCTTCAAAATATCAACTTGCTGTACTAATGGAGGATAAATGGATTAATGTTTACTTTTTAACTATTTCATATTTATTTTATATTTAGCTCTTATTACATATTACATATTTAGATTTTATTCAATTAGCTTTCTTGTTCTCCCCTAACCACTGAGTAAAGTTCCTTTTGAAAACGTCAGCCTGGCTCTATTGGACAGGGAGAAAGAAGAAAAGATAATTTTAAACTGCTTAGAAAGAAAATTAAAGATAGAGAAGGTTTCCCCTCCCACCACAACCTCTCTCTCCCCCCGCATCCCCTTCCCTCTCCCTTTTCCTCCCTCTCTCTGTCAGCTCTTTGAGACGGTGGAAGCCTCAAGGAGAGATCCAAGGTGGAGGAGGCATTCCTTTCCACAAAGCCCTCCTGTGCAGCCGCTCTAAATAAAGGGACGCTGTTCTCTTCAAGGCGTCTCTGGAGTTTTCTATGCAGTGTTTACGGGTGCCTAGGAGAACCTGGCAAAGCAATGTGCGACTCCTATATACGCTAAAATCCCAGGCTCCGAAAAAAAACAGAGTGAACCAGCAGATTCCCCTCCCCAGCGTGGGATCCAATTTTTGCCCAGCGTAAGTGTGCGGTAAATTTCCCAGCCTTAAAGCGCTTCCCGAGAGATGGTTTGAGCGCTCGCGGTACCAATGCGTAAACGCCGCTCCCAGGCGGGCGCGGGCGAGAGCCAACTCCAACCTGTGCGCAAGTGTTTACTGCCGGTCCGCGCTCGCGTCCCACAGCTCCGAGTCCCCGCGGTGAAAGGAGGGGGCAGGGCACAGGGGTAGATGGGGCCCTGAGGACTCCCGGGGTTCAGTTTTCCGCGGAACTCGAGAGGCCTGCAGCAGTCTGGCGGGAACACGCTGCGGAGCTCATTCCATCTTGGCTTCTCCAAAAGGGTTCATACGGACTGGCGAGTCTTTCCCCTGCCTCCTCCAAGTGTCTGGCACCAGTTCTACCATTTGAAATGGTCTTGGACTGGGATACAAGGCCTCCAAGTCACGAGAGGGCAGGGCAGGATGGAGGTGGGGAGAGAAGGCGGGCTGACCTGTCCTCCAGCCCCTATGCAAACCTGGAAGGGGAACAGGGAGAAGGACCACCGATGCCACCTCGGGCCCGGCTCTGGCCTGCAGGCTTGGCAGGCGCGGAGGCGGAGGCTGCCAGGTCCCCGGGAGGCAAATGCAGCGCCGCAGTGGGTGCTGGCGGAGAGCCCAGAGCCGCGAGTCTGAGCGACAAGCTGCCTATGAGTGTGGCTTCTGCACTCACCAAGCTTCTCAGGGAGCTCAGCCCTGTCGCCAGTGCTTGAGCAGAGGCTCATCCAGAGGGGTCAGGTGGAGGGCTCAAATGGAGCTTCTCCTGGAACGAGGGGCCCAGTCACCAGGGTGGCTGAGGAAAGTGTCCTCAAAGCTTAGAGTCTGTCACTTCCCAGGTGAATCAGCTCGCCAGGGAATGGAGCTAGATATTTTGTAGGGGTGTTTCCTAAACACAGTCTCAGGAAAGTTGTTTTCGGGACACCTGGACCAGGGAGTCGCCTCGGGCTTCTCGGTAGCTGGAGTGCGGCCCGGCGCGCGGCGCTGGCACATCGCCCCCACACATGCCCGTTTCCCATTGCCACAGGCAGGCCGCCTCTGCAGAGCTGTCGCGGGGCTCTGGGCTTCCCTCCCTGGAAGCTGATTGTCCTCCACTCCAGCTGTTTCCCAAATCTTTCCTTCCTCCCAGCACCCCTAGTGTAACGACTATTCCAGCTGCGGACCACATCTGTCTCAGTTACTTCGAAGCCATCTACTGCCCCCTCGCGGAGTGCGTGGGGCTCCCGGCTCGCAGACTCCCACGGCAAGTAGCAAGCAGCAAAAGGCGTGGTAGCTGCGGCGGTGGAATGAGATAGTTGTCAACAGCTGGCGCAGCTGCCGCGCTGCGCACCGGGACTGGCGAGTACGCAGCCTAGGTACTGCCCCTTCCCAGTGACGTCTCTGCAGCGGGTTATAAAAGCCTCGTGCGCAGCTAACTGCGGAGCTGAGCAACCCGAACCGAGAGGTGCCCGCGAAACTGCAGGCGGCGGCAGCGGCAGCAAAAGCGAAGGAAAAATCTCCAGCTGGCCACGGAGCTCCAGAATCCTGACCATAGGCTCAGAACTTTTACAGCTCGCGCTGCAGTGGGCGCCCACTTCGCTCCTAAGTCCTCATATAGCACGGGGCTTTGCCTTTCACGGCGGAGGAAGGGGAAATAGGAGTTGCAGGGAGCAGCAGGTGCATAAATCATAAAGGCGGGGATCTCTTGCTTCTTAGAACCATGACCGGTGGAATTTCTTTCCCTTTTTCAGTTTAACGCAAGAGAGATGCTGTCTCCAGACTTCTGAACTCAAATGCCTCCTGAAGCTTGAAAGTGGAGGAATTCAGAGCCACCGCGGGCAGGCAGGCAGCGCATCCAGAAGCGTTTATATTCTGAGCGCCAGTTCGGCTTTCAAAAAGAGTGCTGCCCAGAAAGAGCCTCCCACCCTCCTGTCCGACTTAAGCAGGACCCTGAGCCCCAGGCGCCAGCCACAGGACTCTACTACAGAAGGGGGTTGTGTACAGATAGTAAGGTTTTACCACCTAGCTTCAAAATGGATAACGTCCTCCCGGTGGACTCAGGCCTCTCCCCAAACATCTCCACTAACACCTCGGAACCCAATCAGTTCGTGCAACCAGCCTGGCAAATTGTCCTTTGGGCAGCTGCCTATACGGTCATTGTGGTGACCTCTGTGGTGGGCAACGTGGTAGTGATGTGGATCATCTTAGCCCACAAAAGAATGAGGACAGTGACCAATTATTTTCTGGTGAACCTGGCCTTCGCGGAGGCCTCCATGGCTGCATTCAATACAGTGGTGAACTTCACCTATGCTGTCCACAACGAATGGTACTATGGCCTGTTCTACTGCAAGTTCCACAACTTCTTCCCCATCGCCGCTGTCTTCGCCAGTATCTACTCTATGACGGCTGTGGCCTTTGATAGGTGAGATTAGCCTTTGTGAAAAGGCGAGAAAGTGCTCATAGAGAACCATGGCATTGCTATGAGGTTTGGGGCTGGATGGGGTACAGGTCAAGGGGAGGATTGGCCACCCATGCTCTGAGGGTTTTTTTTTGTTTTGTTTTGTTTTGTTTTGTTTTGTTTTTGCTGATATCAACTGAGTCAGTTGTTGATGGGAACTTCATCTATTTTAACATTTTTTCTCCTCTTTTTTACCCATCACTAATCTCTCTTCCTTTCAACACACATCCCCCTTTTCTTCATTTAACTCCCCTTTCTTCATCTCTTCTCCACTCATCTTCCCCAAACTTTCAACTTCTGCTTTGCTCCTTTTCATATATTCCTTCTCCCCTTTACCCTTGCAGGCTGCAAACAATACCTAGGGCTTGGTCAAGGGACTAGACCCTGGATGGGGCTTTATAAATTCCTCCCGGCCTATTATTCTGTCAGACAGCCTCTTGTTGCCTTCATGTTTTAAGTACACCTAGAGGATTCTAGAACTTTCTGCTCCCACTGCAACTCTCCAGTTTTTTTGTTGTTGGTTGGTTGGTTGGTTGTTTTTGTGTGTGTGTGTGTGTGTGTGAAAGAGCATTTCATCAGTATCATAAGATACTCAGAATTCTAATTCAGTTTACTCTATAATGCTAGGAATTCTCATTCAGGAATGAGAGACAACTATGCTATCCTTAAGAAACTCCACAGATAGGGATCCAGGGAGCTTAGCAAGAGGTGCTCTAAATTTCTCCTACAATGCAAAAGTTATGTATTTAGCCTGTCTCTATCCACAGAGAAACATGCTTGGCAAAGGCATTTGAGAGCTCTTCCATTCCTGCAACCAACAGGTTAGGGTTCCCGAAGCTGACTGAAAGTGGAAAGGTTGGCATTTCAAACACTGGGGCTGGTATTCTGGAATAAATGGCTCTTCAGGTAACATGATGGAAAACTGATTATTGTAGCACAGCTCTATTGGTATTGTCTCCTTTGTGAGTATCTTAGGTCTCCAATGTGTATGTCTATGTGTGCACAGGTGTTAAATGTTTACCTGGGATGTGAAAGTGTGTTTAAAACACCTACCACTGTGATTTTAAAATGGATTCTTTTGATGTCCTTCCTGAGATAACTGAATGTGAGAAACCCAAAGAAGGAGCTAAGACAAAACTTAAAAAAAAAAATTCCAAACTATTAACCCTCTTTGCATAAAGATTGTTTATAACTTGCAATTTATTAGAAGCCTTTTTTAGCTCCTGTAGTCAATGAACACTTTTAGAATCAGGGCAATCTTCATTTCCATCCTTTGCAGTGGTGTCCAAATACTGATTTGCTAGTTCCATGTACATCTATCTATATGCAGCTCCTATGTGCTTACTATGTTTTATGTAAAACAGATTGTGCAAAATCAGTGTATATTTTAAATGTAGATGGTAAACCAATTACTCAAAGTGGGAGTGAAATGAATTATTTTGCAAATTTATCTTTCGTACTACACTGATTTTCAGATATTCAGTTTGCTGAAAGTGAGGTACACCTGTAAATCTTTCTGCATTGACATGCTCCTTTAATCTCATGACAACTTCCTTAAACTTAAGAAAGTCAATAGCATGATATATAAGTGAATATCTGGGTAGTGAAACCTAATGCTATTTAAGCCTTTCACACACTCTCTTGATGTCCCCTAAATTAGAGGGGAAGTTGTTTTGGGGAAGGGGTTGTTTGTTTTTTCTGCACTGGGGCTTTGCACAAGCTCTAGGAAGACCTGTCAGTCAGTGTGAGCTGGAGCTTTCAGTAGCTGATGGAGCACCAGCAGACAGCTCTCTCCTTTTGGCTTACACAGAAACATGTTCTGCAGCCCTGATCTTTCCTCTGGAACTTAGAAGGTTAGGGTTGGGGATAAGAGTCAGAGTCCGCAAAGTGGATTGGGCAAGGAGCCAGATTTCAGCTCCATTGTTGTTTTTCTCCAAGTAAACCATCACAGAGCCCTGACCCTCTGTGATACCTGCTCAGTGAGATCAAAAGTTCTCACATGCCAGAGCTTTAGGAAATGACAGCAACAGGGAACGTCACCATGTTTCCAACATACAGATACAGCCCAGGGAGGTTATCAATGGCATGCCTACGATTAGAGTTCAAGGCAGAATTAGGGATGAGACTTCAGGTCTCTGTCTCTATGTCTGCCAAGTGCTCCTTCTGTTTTTCCTTGCTTAGCCTGGTGAGCACACTATAAACTCATCCCCTCAGGCCTTCCAGTGAATGTATTTCCTACATGTGTGGTCATCCATTCTCTCCTGGAAAGAAAGGAAGATTTAAGTCCTCTCCCTGTAAGTTATCTCTCCTTTCTCCAGCATGGAAATGCAGACTAAGAGGAAATATTAAATCAGCTGTTTGTATATTCCTTGAATTTTTAACAGACAACCTTTGAATCAAGTCTTTAAAAATAACAGCAGTGTGGTTTTCCTGATTGTAAAATTAAACCTGTTCACTGCAGAAGACTTGGGAAATACGAAGAGCACAAAAATCCAGTCCCCCTTACCTAACCGACCACAAGCAACACCTGCTAACATTTGAATTTCTCTTTTATGACTAGTACACTACATAATTGAGGTTAGATTCTATATAATTTTTTAGCCTACGTTTTTCCATTGGTATTAATGAAAGACATTAATAACACCTTCCTGTGTTATTCAAAAGTTTTCAGAAACATGATATTAATGGCTTCATACTATTCTATTATGTGAATATGCTATTATTATTTATGTAGTCATTTCTCTACTATTGTGTATTTAGTTCATTCCTAGATTTTTGTGATTATAATTAATAATCTAAGGAATATTTATATATGATAACTTTGTTTTGCCTTCTTAATTATTTTCTTAGGATAGATCCCAACAAGTAGAATTACTACATCAAATAAAATGACTTTTTAAAAAAGCTATATCTTCTCATTTTAAAGGATTTTTAAAGGAATTGTTGGGTCAAACTAACTTTGCCAAATTTCCTATTAGAACCAAGTATATGCAGAGAAAAAACTTCAGCTGCAGATTGCAGTACTAATTTAAATGTTTCCTATAGTCTTTCTATAAATGGTGGGATGGGGCAGGGAAGGGAAAAAAGAGAGGGGGGAAGGACAGGAAGAGAGGAGAAGGAGAGGAGAGGGAAGATAAGCGGGAAATGGGAAGGGGATAGGAGAGGAGGGAAGAAATATCTCCATTAGAAAGAATTTTATTTTTTGAAGGCAGTGGTTACCTAGAATTTAAAAATGTTTTAGAGACAAATATAGCTAAATAAGATCAGGTTTACCTCTATCTAAACTCCAACAAATACCAGGGATTTTAGCTATTGAAACTCTATAATTTCTCTCAGAATTTAAAAATTCTTTACAACTATAAAACTAAAAGGTATGTGTGATGTTTCATGAAATTTGAAAATGGGGGACACAGAGAGGTGATGACTCCCCCCCCCTCAATGTCCTCATTCCCCTAGCCCCTGTTTTCAGGAGTTGGTGACAATTACTGGTTCTATTATGATGCTCTGGCAAGTACTGTGGAGCAGAATCTAAGAAGGGAATAGAGGAAGGGAGGCAATCCCTAAGCCCTGCAGGGAACTGGGTAATGGGCAGCAGATAACCTGATTTGAAATCATGCACATAGCAACAGGGAGGTTCAGACAAGCACTGACCTGGTATCACTGCTTCTCTACCTGGTAGGGGCAAGTATAATTTCAGCAAAATGAAAGGTAACAGTTGCTCACTCAGACTCCAAATAGAGATGGTCTCTCTGAGACCAAAACATATAGTTACCCAGAGAGAGTAATGATTGAAGGCAAAAGAGGCATTGAGTTCTCTGAGAGAGCTGATAATGTGAAAGAGGAACCTAGAACAAAAATATGCATAAATCACAAAAATTTTGTCCACTGAACTCTGGTGTCTACACACTCTGTCCCAGCCATACTCAGCTACCGATTTAAATATCCTGCTTTCCAGGTCTCTATTAGACCTGCAATCTGTCCTTGAACTTTACCTTGTTGACTGAACTGCAATCTCATTGTTTATCTCAGAGCAGTCTTTCCTCACCGCACCTGGCGGGGGACTTAAATTCCAGGATCCTTTGCACTAATTCAGATATCCCTGGAAACCCATTACCATGCACTGCTGTAATGCTGTGAATGGCCATTCACTAGAAGCTCATTGGCCACAACTGGCCCTGTCTTTTCCAATGTCAGCACTGATGTGGACCAAAATGGAGTTTGTTAATACTTAGATGGGTCATTTAGATTTCAGGACCTTTCCTCAAGAGGTTCAATGCCCACCTCCTCTCTGAAGCTGCTCCATTACACTCGCCACACTCTCTCCCGACTCCTGGGAGCCTGCAGTGTCCTGAATGGTCAAGGGTGTTACTTTTTAAAGAAACTGGAAGAAATCATAGTTTTAATTCGATGCAAATAAAGAATAATTCTCAACATAAAAGCACATAGTAAAAGCACAAGACGCTGTTACTATTATTGTTGCTGAATTAGAATGAGGATCATGAGACAGAAACACCATCAAACTTAGAAAAAGATATTCAGTGTTGATGCCATCAAGGTAAGGTGATGTTTCCTAACTCACAGCCTTGTTTCTTCCCTCAAAGGGCTATATATGAGGGCAAATAAGACTGATTTAGAGATAACTAAAATATAAGGTATTAAGTAAAATGTTTAATATGGGTTGTACAGTTATATTCTATAGGAGACAAGAGGAGGGACATCTTGCCCAGCAGTGACGAATGATCAAGGAAGACCTCAAGACAGGGCAATTGAGTTGGTCCTTGATGATTAGATAAGATTTTTAGAGAAGATGATAAAAAAAAGAAATGACATTTCAGGTAGAAGAAGCTGTATGACAGAAGCATGGAAGTCAAATGTTGCAAAGTGCCTCAGGTCAATGACAGATTGATTCAACTGAAGTGAATTCACAGGTGAATCAGGGAATGAATTGAGGAGTTGCCTGGAAGAAAATGAGAACACTCTATGTTGAATTTAATGCTAAAATATAATGATTAGTTGGAATACCTGAAAAGAAACTTGAGAAGTGAGGTGGGAGAGAATGAAAAGCCAGGGATCAAAGAGACAGTATCAGCACAGAATGGTAAGAGGAAATGAAATTAGACGGCAGTGAAGGGAATGGCCTTTCTCCTCACTCATCCATCCATCCATCCATCAAACCGCTATTGAGCACTTACTGTGTGCCATATTCTGAGGCAGTAAGACGTGACTTTGCCATTGTGATCTGAGTCTTTGGAGTGTAACAAGGTCACAAACAGCATATAACCCAATGCAATCAATGCCATGCAGAGAGAGCAGAGTTAGAGCAAAGAACTACCCTTGGGAATATAGGAAAGACTTCCTGGTAAAAAGAGAAGCAGAAGGAGAGGGAGGGCAATAGGGGAGAGAGGAGGGAGGGGAGAGAAAAGAGAAGGAGGAGACAGAATGAAAGAGAATGAAGAGAAAGAAGAGGAGGAAAAGGACAAAGAGGAAGAGGGGCAGCAAGGCACAGGGAAGTGAATGTGGAGTTTTGTTTTTTAATTAATTTCAAGAACACTGGATTGGGAATACTCATAATAATTTATTAATATCCATCATTTAGAAACTAAAAAGGAAGTTTTATGTTAATAAAATTGATAATGATACCTTTTATTTATGTTCCCTCCAGTCCATTATCTCATTTAATCCTCATGATGCCAATGAGGATTCTGTTTCGACCTGGAAGAGTGATTAGAAACAATTCCTTTTAGCATTGTCCTCCCACTCTCCACCCCCTCACAGCTTGGAGACCCATGCAATTTGCTTTTGTGTGCCTTAGACATCTGCCTACATGTTCCTGCACTTGGTGGCTTTTGGATGATAACTTATCTAAGAAAAACTGTCACTGGAGGCAGAAAAGCAATGTAAGAGTCCTATCACACAAGAGAAAATATTAGAGGCAATATTTTGAGGAAAATTGACAATATTCCACCTAAATAAAAGTTCAACCCCACAACTTTCCAAACAGGCCATTATAAAAGTACCAAACTCTGCTTAAATATTCCACTCAATTTTTTCCATTTGTTAAATTCAATAAATTATTAAATCATCACAAAATTATTCCTTTCCTTAAAATGAAATCTGCCTCTTTGGTTTTAGACTGCTCCTACTTGTCTCAGACCTCTTCCATGTAGCAGGCTTTCCAGTAAGTATAAGGATAAGATATTAAGCTTCTATTTATCTTGAAGTGTCCCCAACTCTGGTTAACTGTCCCTGGTTCCTCCAACTTTACATCATCATTAGTCTCTACTGGTTATTTCCATTTGTTAATGGTCCTTTTAAAAGGAGATGACCAGAACGGAGCTACCTTACTACCATCACTCTGTCTAGGATCACCTAGACACCTTGGACTGGGCATCCTCCCTAGTGACCTTGTGTCCTCTTTGACTTAGCTTAGTGCTTATACTAAGATGCTGCCCTTGACCTGCAAGTCTAGCTGCAGTGTCCTTATATTTCCATAGCGTTTATCCCATGGTGTTGCAAATGTCTGTACCTTGTCTATTTCTCCCACACCTTTCTGCTCACTAGACTGCAAGCTCCATGAAAACAGAGATCCCTTATTTGGTTTCCTGTTCCCAGAACCTATCCAAGTGCCTGGCACAGAGTAGGTACTCATTAAAATGTGTGCGTCATGAGCAAACTGACCATGCTTCTCTTCTGCACACATCAGCCAAAATCTGAAAACCGGACCCCATGCCTCAGGCAGACCGTACAGTACACTTATGATGCTATGCCTTGATGCAAAAGAAAAACTGGGCCAAATTTCTGCTTACCATAAAGGTTTGTTACAAAATAGAACGCTTTTGATTCAGAATCCTCTGTTCTAGAATAACCATGGCTTCTAACTCACACTTACCTCTTCCACACTCCAGTTGACTGAGCCCCACAGGACACCTGACCCATACCTTGCCACCCTCAACAGGTATTGAGCCCCAGGAAAAGACTTCCAATTGGAGGAGGTGCTTATCATTTCCATCCTACCTCCAGTCTACCCAGGCATACCGGAAGCTCAGAGAGATGAAAAGTATAAGCACCTCCTCCATTTTATGGGCCCTTCCCTGGCCTAACTGCTGTCAACCCCCTGGATTTTTCTCTAACACCCCCCACTAGCAGCAGGTGCACTCTCCCCTTTACTTGTCCTTGCTGAGGTGAAACCAGCAGAAACCTACCCTCCACCCAGCCCTCCAACTCCTGCATCCACAGTAGTTGTCTGATTGTTCACACCATATTAAAATACCAAAGACACAGGAAAATTCCAGAATGCAATTGTGCATGTGAGGTCCTATGTATGTGAGACAGACTGGGGAACTGGCTTACATTGCCCCCAAACTTCCCTCTTGCCACCTTGAGAGACTTCAATTCCACCTCAGTGGAAGGAGAAATATGAGACTGTCTGGATGAGGAGTACCAAGGATGAAGAGGTGCTTTAATGATGGCCTGGAGACATACTCAACAGCATGCGTTTTAACGCAGCATATGAACTGCTCAAGGAAATTTGTCTAAGCAGCCCTAGGCCTCATCTCCTGCCCTTCTCTTGTATAGTTCTTAATCTACTTTCCAATTCAGCTTTATCACTATGTTTAATATTTGAGATTCCCTGTTGAGTGCCTTTCATGTCCTTTGTATGAGCATGCCCTTTAATAACCTTACTCCTAGCCTTTGGCAGTAGAATGGTTAAGCAAGAGCCCAAGTTATGGGTTCCAGTGCTGGTTCTACCACTTGCATAAGTGTACATATGCAAGGTATTTAACCTCTCTGGGCCCCTAGTTTCCTCAACTGATAAAATGGATATAATGAAACTTACCTTGTAGAATACTGTTGCAAAGAGAGAGGGAAAGATTTGAAAAGCCTCTAACTTATTGCCTGACGTCCTCTAAAATATCAGTTAATAGTAATTAATATTATACTCTCTAGTAAACTGTGACAAACAATCATATCCATTATACAAGTCCATTCTTGTCTCAGCCTCCTCCTGGATTCCTTCTACATCAAGTACAATAGCTACAGGGTAAACACTTATGTTCTTCCCCTAAAGATGGTAGTTTAAAACTGTCCTGACTGGGTCAGCAAATCTCTTGCTAAATGCTTTTCAGCATTCTTTCCATCTTTGGAAATGTACACACAATCTACCAGTTGTATATCATGGTCCAGAAAACCCAAATGTTTTCTTTTATACCATCCCCTAAACATTCATTTCCAATCCTTTATGTCGCAAAGTCACCACCCTTATATGGAGTGAGAATCATTATTTAATATCTGAATGAGAATACGTTCATTGCAAAAAGCTCTTACAGCTGCGTAATTTTTAACTGATACTCAATTTGTTGAAGTTACAGTGCTTTTTAGCCTTTGAACGTATTTTATAAATCATGGAAGTTTTCTTATAAATCTAGCTTGTGTGTGTTAAAGTATGAAACATTCATTTGCCTTTGTTCTTTGACTAAAGCTCAATAAATTGTTAAACATGAGACAGAATACTTCCAACTAAATATTTGAACACAATTTTCAAACTTAATCAAATCAGCCTTACATATTTTTGTTAGTCACAATTTTTATAAGCTTAACAAATCAAATAATCTTTAAAAATGTAAACAGTATTTATAAACTTGATTAATTAAAATCCTCTAAGCATTTCAAACTATACTCACAAATTTGATACATCTGGCTTTGTTAAAATCTTAAAATCCCTAACAGAAAGACTTACAAACAGAAGAAACAAAATCTTTCACAGGACTTACTTAGCTCTTGTAAGACTAATAAATCAAAACTTCTAAATTTAGCATACAAATTATCTTAAAGCATTTCAACCTCCTGAGAATTAAACAGATAAATTCAGGTTCTCCTGAGCATCCAAACATTGACTACAAAATTAATTCGGTAAATCCTCCTAGGTGTTACAATTAAAATTGCAAATCTTGTAAGTCAAATTCTCTAATATATCAGATTCTCATTTCCAACATCTTAAAAGCAAATCACATACAAAGGAACGTGTATCAATCACAGAACTCACTACTACACATGCACTACTTACATAGAAGTACCATTTCTTTATTGCCTACTTACTTTTTTAAAATGTCTTCTTAGGGTTACAAAGTCATACAAACGAAAGTGGTAGAATCATCTTCTCTGTAAGAGGCAGCCAAGGTTCTGGAATCAGGGGTTTAGTTGGAGACCCAAATCTGGCTATGCCTCACAGGGGTCTTGCCCAGAGCTGCATCCCAATACCTGAGCCCCTCTCACAGTGGAGCTCCATCTGCCTGGTGCCTACAGAGTCCACTCACGCTTTTCCACTGGAATTGAGTTTTGTAGTTCCAGTGTAAATCCTTAACTGATTCACACAGATGGAATCATGCACAGCCTCACCCCACCCCTGGTTTGCATCCTTTATCTACCTGATTAAAGTGAACTATAGCCTACATTTTACCTTTCTATTAACATGAAAAAAATGACCAAAAAGAAAAAAGAATCACCACAAGACCTTGTCCTGAAGTTGCCTTTTTGAGATTTTGAGGTCATGAAAAATATGTTCCAGATTTTTTCTGGGTGTATCCTATTTACCCACATAAATCATCAAAAATAGGGTAGCATGTGTTGGGTTTAACAAAACCAGGCTCTCGGTATGGTTCCAACCTGTACTCTTATAAAGAAGGTCTACATAGCAGCTTCCTTGCCTCTTGGCATGAGGTCGTCAGTGGCAGGAACCTTCTTCCTGGAGCCTGAAAACCACCTAGTACCCTTGAATCCTTCAACTGGATGATTAGAGATTCCTTCTTTAGATTAACTGGGTTTCCCCTTCAGGCCAGAGCCTTATGTCTTTTTCATAGCTCTAGGAGTGCTGGGTTTCTTCACCTTCCCTTCCACTCTATTGCCATTATTTCAGATAATAAAAAATAATCTGCAATGATACTCTGCCTTTACAGCTCAGCCCAGTGCCCTAAGCCACAGATGGACTGATGGGCAGCCACCTTCACAAATCACACAGCTGCCTAAGCTCATGAGGGGAGGGTGCTGAGCAGTCATGCTAGCAACACCTCTGTTCTCTCTATCATAGAATATAATTGAGACACTAATTTTTAAAACCCTCATGTGCACATTGAGTGGCATGTGAGGAGATTAGGAGCATCAGCTTAAATACCCACTTTGTATGATTTACTAATTTTATTTTACTGTGGAGAAACATCCACTTGAATAGTTAATATGTTTTCATAAAAGAATTTGTCTGACTCTGAAAATGTTTAAACAAAAGAAAACCCTACAAACAACTGAGATACTCTTCTAAATAGTCCCAGCGAGCCAAGGGGAACGTTCAAATGCCTTTAGAATTCGTGATGGGAACCAAAATGAATGCAGCCCTGAGCTTGAAATACGAGTTAGCGCAACAACTTAGCTGGGTTCTTCAAACATGAGCTAGGAAGATAAAAGAAAACTTTACTGAAATTTTCATCATTTAACAAATTTCATTGTTTAAATTTGTTCCTGAAGTTCCTTTCTCTTCCCAGCTAGAATGATGAGGGATCTGGAAGTCAATGTGTTAAAGATTCAGCTAGATTACCTGCCAAATCAAAGCCATCATAGATTTTCAATGATCCAATTAGGACACTGGCATCCTAAGACTTTAGGCAGAATGCAAAGAAGGCACAAATACTATCCACTTCGTTTTTGGTGGTTTCCCTCCAATAATGCTATAACCAGCTAGAGTGTGCATTGAGGCGCTCCCCAATCCTGCCTCACAAATGCAGGATCCCAAATTACTGCTCCATTCCCTTCATAGCCAATTCAATTTAGTAAGTTGAGTTGAACCAAGAGAAGAGCAGCTAATTAAAATCACACTAAGGTACAAACAATATGGACGTCTTTCTACCTGCAAGGTCCCATTTGTATCTTAAAACGGGAATGTGTTCATTCTAGTTACCTACTCCTTGAACAGGAAAGATTGTAGAGAATGAAAACAAACTTAGTCCTCAGAACTGTGCCAATACAGAATGTAAGAGGTGCTGGAGTTTAGGTAACACAAAAGTATCCAGAGTTTGGCTTTCAAAAAATAGTCCCAGGTATCCACCAAGGGATCTGCTGGAGGATACTGGGGGGCGGGCAAGGGAAGGGTCTGTCACCATGAGCTGTCAAACTGCTGTTGAAAGATCTTTTCCTGTCACAGGTGGAATTACCTTTGCCCTGAGGTGCTAGTGAATTCTGTATCTGCTTGGGTATTTGCTTCCGTCTTCTTCAGACTTCTTATAAGTCACTAATTGTCTTGATAAATATATAATATCTTTACAACCTAGAAGGATGTTAAGAAGGGACTGTAGAATATATTCTCAGCCAGTCCAGTGGGTTGGGGTTAAGGGCAGCAGGGCAGTGCTGCTGAGATGGCCAAAGCAAATTCTTCACCTCTCCTGCATCTTCATCAATGAATTTGTGCTGTTTACAAATCCTGGGGTGAGGGCCAGTTTTCCAAGAGCTGGGCTTTCTGCCAGGGTCTGTCTGGACCCACATGTCATCTGGAAGCTTTCATCCTTTTTTCTTTGTCTGCATCTTTCCTTTCTTTTTTTCTGTCTACACCTGGATAAAAATTCCTTGCTTCATTTCCTCCCAATCCTTCCTCAGCATTTTGAAAATAGCACAGCTTCAATAAATGTCAGTGACTGAAAAATGGAGATGAAACAGATGAAAACAAAAACTGCTGTATATAAAACAGTTGATGAGTACAGCAATAGAAAAAATGCAAATTACTAACATTCTGATTAAGCAGATGAGTACAGAAGGATCCTGAAAGGACTCTTGAGGCTGTTCATTTAGGTAAGAACTTAAGCCACATTTTTTTCTTTTTTTAAGAAAAATAACTTACTGTTGAATATTACCTGCACAACTCCAATGTTTTTCTGATCACATTTTAGTTTAAATGATAGTTTAATATAGTTAAATTATGGATAAATCATAAAATATTACATATTAAAGAGAATTAGCAACTTACAAAAAAATACTTTGAAGAAAAATAAATGTAAAATCAACGCTCATCTCACTGCCCAAGCACCACTATTGTCAATTCTTAGGAATTATTTCAAGCCAAGACTTCTTTCTTTCTTTTTCTTTTTCTTTTTCTTTTTTTTTTTTTTTATTTTATTATTATTTTTTTTTTTTGAGACAGAGTCTTGCTCTGTTGCCCAGGTGGAATGCAATGGCATGATCTCAGCTCACTTCAGTCTCTGCCTCCCAGGTTCAAGCAATTCTCCTGCCTCAGCCTCCTGAGTAGCTGGAATTACAGGTGCAAGCCACCACACCCAGTTAATTTTTGTGTTTTTAGTAGAGACAGAGTTTCACCATGTTAGACAGAATGGTGTTGCTCTCTTGACCTCGTGATCTGCCCACCTCAGCCTCACAAAGTGCTAGAATTACAGGCGTGAGCTACTGTGCCCAGCCCAAGACTTACTTTCTATGCATAGAATCTTCAAAATTATAGTCCTACAGCATATACAATTTTATTTTTGTTTTACATAATAAAGTAAGAAATATTTTATGTAGTAAACTTTATTCTATAGGATCATGCCAAGTGGTTACAAAGTATCATAATTTAAATAATCCCTCATGCTTAAACCCTGGGGATGTTTTGACATTTTGCTACAACATATAATTTGTCATCAATATGTTTTAGCAAAACTAGCACACATGGATGATTATTAGGATAAGTTCTTAGAAGAAAAGTTGTTTGTTCAGAGTATTAGCCATCTGAAGCCTTTTGCTTCATTCTGTTAAGTTACTCTTCAGAAAGCTTTAGTAACTTGCAGCATGAATCAGAATATATAGATCCAACATATGGAGTGTTCCTTTATCCATATTCCTAACAATTTTACAAAAATCTTTTTCAATTTAAAAGATTAAAATGTTAGTTATGTTTGCATTTCTTACTAGTGAGTATATTTTAATATATTTGTTATTCTTTTGTATTTGTGAATTAATAGAGTTTTAAATTTAAATCTTGATTTTTAAATTCCATATTGAATTGCAGAAACTATATGTTGAGGCTGTATTAAAGGCTATAACCTTTTGACTGGTATGTGAGGCAAAAAGTTTTTATATTTCAGGTTAAAATGTTCATTTCTTTTTCAGTGATTATTTTATATTATTTTATGTTGTTATGTCTATCTGCCTTTTCTTTCATGCTTTCTCCCTTTGTTATTATGCTTAAAAAGACCTTCCTCAGCTCAACAGTAGACAAATATGCATAAATAATTTCATTTACTATACTTTCATAATTTAGAAGTTCTTATTTAATATTCCACTCCAATGATTTAATATAATTAGATTACCTCTTTTTTAAATGCCATGTAAGTTTATCCTATTGTTCAAACACCATTTATTGATTGATCATTTCCCTACAGATTTGAAATATTACTTTGTCCTACAATGAATTTTATTTATGTTTAGGCTTTCTCTGATCTATCTACTTTGTTGACAATTTCTTTAATCGTATCAACATGCATATATGCTTCCTGACAAATTCTGGATTCATAATCTAAAATACCCCTATGGATAAGTCATGTTGAAACTTTTACTGGAAATACAATAGATGCATTAAATTTAGAAATTAGCTTTGGAAAGAATTATTAGCATATCAAGTTTTTTTTCAGTGTATGAACATGATGCATAGTCCATGTAGTCGAACTTTTAACATGCTTTATAGGATTTTACATTTTTCTTCTATAGATCCCACACATTTTTTAAAAAGTTTTGTTACATATTGCATAATACATAATATAGAAGCTAATATATATTACTACATATGCTGTATATAAATTATAAATATAAATTTAACATTTTTGGTTGCTAATGAAAATATAATATTTCCCCTTGTTTTTTTTTTTAATGGATTATTATTGGTGTACTAGAAGGTTATTGATTTTTTAATAGTTATTTTGAAACTAGCTATCTTAATAAGTCCTGTAATTCAATTGAAGCTCTAATGATTTTTCTGTTATTTTTTTCTCAGGTTTTCCTCAGATAATGGCATAATCTATAAATCATTGTCATCTTTAATCTTACATCTAGTGTCTGTGTCCTTTACTTTTTTTATTAGATCTTTTAGAACAAGTTAATTAAAACTCATGATCATAAGCACCTTTTTTTAACCTGTGATGGTAATGTTTCTCTTAATATAGTTGTTAAATATGTTCCCCATTGGCTTAAGACAGAAGTTTAAAAATTACATCATTTAATTTCTAGTTTACTAAGAGATTTAATCAAATCTAGATATTTAATTTGCCAATTGTGTTTTTGGCATCTATCAATACATTTTATCCTATTGCCTACTTTCCTAATCTTCAACTGTTCTAGAACTCCTAGAATAAACAATACCTGATCTTGTGCTTTGTCCTTTTAGCACA
This sequence comes from Rhinopithecus roxellana, assembly GCF_007565055.1. NCBI lineage: Eukaryota > Metazoa > Chordata > Mammalia > Primates > Cercopithecidae > Rhinopithecus > Rhinopithecus roxellana. Next base: position 11,583,222 of record NC_044565.1, on the reverse strand, counting down.
CTACTAGATTTACTTGCTAACATTTCACTTAACGGTTTTGCATCTTTGCTATAAAATACAACTCACATAAGCTTTAACTTTTAATGCTGTCTTTTCAAGTTTAGGTTCAGGTCCATGAATAAGTGAAATGAGTATTTTCTAAAATTCTGTTGACTGAAATAAGTGAACTTCAGTGAGAAGCTTTTCTTCCAACCAATTTCCTAAATAATATCAATTCCTTATTTTTCTCTGTTTACTCATCACACAGTAGCACAGGACTTTCAGGTGAGGCAAAAGAATAAAAGAAATAACACAATACGTTATTGACACAGAAAACTAATGGGAATGGAGTCTTCACAGTAGTTTGAACATTTTTACCCCTTCAGCTTAAGGGCTTTGCCAGACAATGATATAAACGCAGAGAAAGAACCCCAGCTGTGTACTCCTTTCTGGGGTGATCCAGGCAAACGCCAGCTCCGGGCAGAGCAGGGGAGGGAGCACTGCAGCGATTGGTTCTCAGTGAGCAGAACCTCGGTACTCCATCTTTTTCCTGGCATAGTACATAGTTTCCCGAGGAGACACATCCTCATGGGCACAGATTTTGGCAAAACCCTGGGAAATGTAACAGATAAGCAAAGTATAGCAATGCAGACTTTTTCACTTGGCTGTGCATTTTGTAAGACATTTGACCAGACTGTGATTAATATAGCTGTTGATTTCAGGATCTCAATAATTAACTTTTTAAGAGAAAAAACATAGATAAACATTGCAATTTTTAAAAATTTAACTTTTCTTTTAAAACATTGAGTTTCATTTATTCCAGGGCCTCCCTTCCCATAAACTATACAAGTAAGACAAGCAAGTAGATACTATCAAAGAAAAAATAGAAATAAATCTTACTTTGTGCCGCTAACGTGTTCTTATTGCATATAAGTTATTGGTTTCTAACATTATTTTTAATACAAGTCAAGTTTGGCACATTTTATTTTTATCATGACTTTGCTTTATTGTTGTCTTCTACTGACACTTCTATGAACACCCTCATGCTTGTAAATGTAGATCTAAATATTTATAGAGCTCCTACATCATATATACCTGAGCTTCAGGGATACAATAGCAAGAATCAAACACTATTTCTGTCCTCCAGGAGCTTACAGTCAATTAGGAGAAATTAGTATTAATAAGACATTAATCCAACGATTATTCAAATCATTGTATAACTATAAACTATCTTAAGAGCTAGTAAAGAACATTAATGCTATAAGAGTACAGAAATACATCACTTAACAATGGGGATACATTCTGACAAATGTGTCACTGGGTGATTTTGTCATTGTGCAAACATCATGAACAATGTGTAAGAACTTACACAAATCTAGATAGTATAACCTACAATACACTTAGGCTATATATGGAATACCCTGTTACTCCTTGACTACAAACCTGTACAGCATGTAAGTGTACTAAATACTGTAGGCAATTTGGAACACAATGGCAAGTTTTCGTCTACCTAAACATACCAACCCATAGAAAAGGTAGTGTATTGTGCTACGACATCACTAGGCAATAACAATCTTTCAGCTCCATTATAAACTCATGGAACCACCATCATATACGCAGTCTGTTGTTGACTGAAACATTGTTCTGTGGCACATGGCTGTATATGAAAATTCACAGTCAGTATGGTTCAGGGCTGAGATCTAAAGGAAGAGCAGTTCAGGGTGAGAGTGTCAGCTGTGGGCATTGTGGCGATGCTATAGATTGACCACATACAAGCCATTTACAGTTGCCTCCCCTTTGCCGTCCCCTACTAGTGATGCTGTCCACATCCCAGGCTTCCTTGCACGGAGCACAGGCCATGAGACAAATTTTGGGGCAGTGGGGGTACAGGAGAAGTCCCTAGGTTGAACTTCTCTTCCTGAATAAAAAGGCAGTGGCCACGAGGAGAAATACTTTTTCACTCTTAGCTTTCCCCCTTCTTTCTGTCTGAAACACAGGTGAGAGGCCTGGAGAAGAGCACCAGGTTTCATTTATGAGAACAAGCCCTGTGTAATCCTCAGCCCAAGCTAAGGATTGTGGATCAGAAAGTTAGAAAGTACCTGGAATTCCCTTGAGTACATCACTGATCCTCAGACCAGCTCTAAACTGACTAGCTCTGGGCTTCTTGTTAAGAAAAGCAATTAAACCTCTAGTTCTTTGAGCGCTTGATAAACAGATGTTCTGTTATTTGTAACCAAATATAGTCTTAACTATTTAAGACGAGTGAGGTCAGGTTGGGAGGAAAGAGTTGTAAACAAGTTAACTGCATTTATGAAAACCCTGAGCAGGAGGAAGCATGACTCTTTGGAGGATCAAATAGTTTTCATTTGTACTTTCCATCTCTTACATTAAAAATTTATCCATGAATAAAATTAAAACAAAAAGGGAAGAAACATAAAATCACAACTTATAAGCACTATGGTAATTCATTACCACCCCAACTATTAATGGAGCCTCAGTAACAGAAACTCACTGCAGGCTGGAGTTCAACCAGATAGTCTGAGCATTATTGGAATTTGACACTATGAATTCATCATTTATTTCATACTCAGAAGAACAAATGAATGAGAGTGGCATGACCATAGGGATAATGTTAAATCCACTATTGTTTTTAAAAGTAATTCTAATATCTCATTTTATATGGGGAAGGATAAATTAACTTTAACATCAAACAGTTAAGAACCTGTGGTCTGGAGTATGTTTTCTTTGTCATTTTTTTTTCCCCCTTATTGAACTTGCTCAGATTGTATTTCCTTTTTTTTTTTTTTTTTTTTTTCCTTTTTAAATTATTTTCTAAATGTTTTTAAAGGAAATTTTGGGAAGAAATTTTTCAAAATGACCCCTCAATTTTTAAATTCATATTCATTTTTTAGGCTAATAAAATTAAGAGAAGTGGGAGAATGTTGTAGAGTGGGGAAGAAACAATTGGTAGTGATTCCAAATAGGAAGTTATTATGATATTGAGGCAAAATATTATTCAAAACATGGGACGAGGGAAACAAGATTCCAGAGATTTGGGGGTGGAATCGGATGATTTAGTTGGCCATTAGATGTTTGCAAGGGAGTAAAGAGTTACAAATGAGAACGTGGAAGAAGTCAAAGCTTCTCCCAGTTTACCAAGTTGGAAGACTGCTGGACAGATGATTAAATTAGGAACATGGAGCAGGTTGTAAAAGAGCATCTACATATTCACTGTAAAACGTCTACAATATCCCCTGCAGAAATTCAACAGTTATTTATTGAGCCTCTGTTGTATCAGTTTTATATTGCCACAATAATGTTGTATAACAAACAACCACATGACCTCAGCAGTGTACAATGAACAATTATTTAGTTCATTAGTTTGGAGCACTCAGTGAATTTGGGCTGTGCTTGTCTGAATCTTGCCTGGGCTCACTCACATGCCTGGGGCCAACCAGCTGCCAACTGATCTAATCTGGGCCCTGGAGGGATGACTGGGCCACTTGGCTCTGCTCCATGTGTCATTCATGCCTCCACAGGCTAGCTAAGGTATGCTCTCATGGTTATCCTATCACAGCAGGATAATTTTGGATTTGAAAAGTGCAAAAGGCACACAGACACATGCAAGCACCTTCTCAAGTCTATGCTTGTGCCACATCTAATACCTCCCACTGGCCAAAGCAAGTGCTACAGCCAGACCAGATTTAATGTAGGGAAGCTATATTCTACCTCGTCAGTGACAAGAACTGCAAACACTCATAGAAAAGGGCAAGTATACAGAGAGGGATAAATAGTTAGGACCATTAATGTGATTAATACACACATCAACTGTAAGCCAGTACTGTTCTAGATTCTAAGGATACAGCAAAGTACAATAAAAGCCCATATTCTCCATTTAGAGAGATAGACACCAAGCCATAAACTATAAAATACGTAATTTTGAGTACTGACAAGGGTAAGAGGATAGAGAGTCTTGGAAAGTAGAAGGAAGCTATTTAAAATAGGGAGATTGCAGAAGGCTTTTCTGAAGAGGTGATACTTGAACAAAGACCTGGAATCTGCCATGTGATGATCTTAGTGAAGGACTTTCCAGGTAGAAGGGACAGCTAGAATAAAAGACCTCAAAGCAGGAGTGATATTGGCAATAAAGCCTGAGTGGTTGCATTGGAGTGAGTCAGGGTAGAGGCTAGGGAAGAAGGCCGTATAGACCACAATTATTAGTCACAGCAGGCTATGATATGCTAGAGTAACAGGCAAAACCCCACATCTCAATGGCTTTATCACGCAGCTTATTCATCACTCTCTCTAAGTCTACTCTATTGTAGGCACAATTTCTGTCCTGGGAAACTCCCTGAAAACATTACTTGATTGCAGGTTGTTTCCATCATGTGGCTCAGCCATCTCGACCTGAGCTCCTTGGTTGCTACATTAAAGGAGGAAAGAACTGAGAATTGCACAGGAGGTTTAACCTGTCCCAGTCCAGAAGCAATACACATCACTTCTCTTCACAATCCATTAGCAAGAGCTAGTCACATGGCCAGGCCCAACTTCAAGGGCTCTGGAAAATATGGGCAAGCCTGTGAATATTTAGTGAGCATTAAAAGTCTCTGCCACCACAGGATAAGCTTAGATTTCATTCTATGCGTGATAAGAAGAAATATGAGGATCATTAGCAGGGAAGGGACATTATCTTATCTACAGTTTTAAAAGATCATTTGGCTGATGTGTGACAAATAGACAGTAGGGGACAAAAGTGGAAGCAGGAAGACCAGTTAGGAGCTCTCCTGTGGTGACCCCAGGAAAGAGATTATGGTAGCTAAAAACCAGGATCTGGTGGTAGACGTGGTGAAAAGAGATCAGATTTGGGAGACATTTTGAAACTCAAGTCAAAGGATTTGCTGATGGAATAGATGTGAAATAGAAGAGAAAAAAGCACAGTCAAGAATGACTCCTAGGTTTGATGCTAAGCAACTGGGAGAATGGTGATTTCATTTACAGAGATGGGAAAGACTGGAGAAGAAATAGGTTCAAGAACAGAAATGAGGAGTCATTTTGGTCCCAGGAAGTTTGAGGTAGGCAGTAGATAGGCAAGTAGAGATACTGCGTGAATAAGCAGTTGATTTTTAAACCTGGAGTTCAAGAGAGCAATAATGTCTGGGATACAGATGTGGGACTTACTGACATATAACTAAAACCATAGGACTGTATACAATCACCCAGGAGAAAGAGGAAGATAGAGACATTTTTCCTGCCTGAGCCCTGGCAGACTCTAAATTTAGAAAATCAGGAAGATGAGATGGAACTAGCAAATATGACCAACAAGGGATAACAGCCAGGGAGTTAAGAGAACTAATAGGTAAGGTATTCTGGAAGTTAAATAAGAAAGCATTTCAGGAAGAAGGGGTACCTACTGTGTCATAAACTGCTGAGAAGTTAAGTAAAATGAGGACCCAAGACTGGATGACTAGATTTCACAAAATGAGATCATTACTGACTTGAGAGTGGCTTTGTTCACGTGGTAGACTAACAGAAGAATGTGAGGGGAGAAGTGGAGTTATAAGTGGGAGAAAAGAGAAAGTATATTAGGTAGAAAAGTCATTGATCTAAGGGATTTTTTGTTTTAATGGGGAAAGGTATTGTAGCATGTTTGAATAGAAATAAGAATGGGGAAATTGTCAGGTGTGGTGACTCAGGCCTGTAATCCCAGCACTTTGGGAGGCCAAGGCAGGCAGATAACCTGAGGTCAGGAGTTTGAGACCAGCCTGGCCAACATGGTGAAACCCCGTCTCTGTTAAAAATATAAAAATTAACTGGGCATGGTGGCAGGCGCCTGAAAACCTAACTACTTGGAAGGCTGAGACAGGAGAATCGCTTGAACCCAGGAGGCAGAGATTGCAGTGAGCTGAGATCATGCCGCTGCACTCCAGCCTGGACAACAAAGAGTGAAACTCTGTCTCAAAAAAAAAATTTTTTTTTAATGGGGGGTGGGGAAATTGAGAGAAATGTATGATGCTAGTGAGGGATGAATGAATGTAGGAGCAAAGGTTTTAAGTGAGCACATGGGTCCAGGCTGGCCTTCAAAATGAAGTCAGTCTTCTGAATCTAGAGGGAAAGTGGACATATGGGTAAAGGTGAAGATAGACTGGTAGATTTTGTGATAAAACGACAGCTCATTTTTATTGCTTCTGTTTTCCCAATGAAATAAAAAATAAGGTCATAGATGAAGGTGAGGAAGGAGGTGTTAGAGGTTGAGAGGAGAGGAAAAGCGAAATCGCCATGTTGTGGAGCTGGAGGGTGATGTGACTAGAGAAATATTTGGGGATTATCAAGCAATGTTGAAGGGTTCCTTGAGATTTGTGAACTAATGGGAGACTTTAGAAATCAGTCAACATAAGGTATGGTTTCCTATCATGTAGGCATAGAGCAGGCAAAGAATTATTAGCATTGGGGTTTTGTGAGAGGAGTAAAGTGGAGTCAAGGGCATGTGTGAGGAGTGACTGTAGGGTGGTTCATGGAATCTAAGTGAGGTAAACAGAGAAGCGAGGACATGAGTGGGAGATAGAAGATAAAAGTGGCGCAATGGGCTGGAGATCCTGATGAGTATTAAGAATTGTTGGACTTCAGCTGAAAAGTGCATGAACTGGAAAGATAGGAGCCAACGGTCAGAGAGTAAGAGGCTTGAAATAGACATTTTGAAAATGATGTAGTTATTGTTGATAACAAAGTCCAGATAATGATTTAACATGAAAGTGGAAGGCTAGAGGCAAGTGGAGAAAACTATATTGGAAGTGAGGAAGACAAGAAACTGAGTCAGGGAGTTGAAATAATCATGTATGTGGATACTATGGTCACCAAACGTGAAGACAGGCACAGTGGTAGGGATGAAGACAGTGAGCCGGGGTGAAGAGGTCCAATGAAAGAGAGGGAATGAACAATAAATGAGTCAAGAAATGGCTTCAATATAGTGCAGCAGGCAGATGGTGTAGTCATGTGCTTCAGAGGGGGTGGGGTCTGAAAGAGAAAGAGGGAGTAAAAGTCTGGAAGTGGTGGTGGGGGGCAGCAAGTACTCCTGGTCCCGGCTCTGTGGTGGGCGGACTGTGGAAGAGGAACAGCCACCATCTGAGATGACCGCAGTGTTGGAAGTGGTTTCCTGGAACAGTCAAGTTTGAGGTAGTGAAACCTTTGAATAAGAGGATGAGGATTTTGCTGAAGACAGTGTTCCTTGGGGGTCAGGGAGGGCAGGAGAGTACATCAGACTAGAAAAATGTCTGGAGCCATATTGGACATAAAAGCCTAGTCACTGTTAACTGGAGAAGCCCAGACCTCTGGTGGTGGTCAGGGAAGTAAGGGATGATGAGATTGGTCCTGGGGGTCATTAAGAGGAAGGCCCATAATCTTCCTAATTAGAGTTTCCTACCTGACATTAGATGCTGAGACATCTTGTGATAAGGCAGGTAGTGCAGGGAGGACAAGGTAGAGGCCTTGCAGTCTAGATGAAGAGTCTCAGAGGGCTAGCGGCCTCCCCCAGAAATCTGGGAAAGTTCATTTGGGGAGTGGAATGCCACCAAAACTATAGAATCTATTATGAGGGAATGGCTTGATGAGCTTAGCAAGGATAGGTTCAGAGGAGTTTTAAAGGAGACTGAAGTTTTAAAGGAAATTGAAGGGAGTGAAACACAATGCATAGTGTTGGCCTGGAGAAGATGCTCCAACCGAGAGGGGCACCTGGAATCTGAGATGCCCATAGCCAACTTAATGCTGTACTTAAAAAAAAAAAAATTTATAACGTCTCCTTTACTATAATGAAAAAATATATAGATATTACAATCTACCTATACAAATAATTTCAAGCAAAAAAAATCAATATAATGTCCTAACTGTATTATAAAAGAAAATGAGAAAAAGCAGTTTATAATAAAATACTCTGTTTTTCAATATGGAAATTGAACATCAGACACAAACATTAGGATAGAGGATGAATCTTCTAGGCTTACCCCTTTATTTAAAATAAAAAGAATGTAATAGCAACGGATGGCAGATGTAAGAGTAGAGTTTCTTTTTCCTGTTTTCCTTTTTTTTTTTTTTTTGGGGCAGCTCAAATACAGTGAGCCATGCTGTGTCAGTAATGTGATTTCTGAAATGAGGATTAATTCTCGGTAATAAAACAAAATAAAATCTTCCTTGATGTATGTGGTAGTTAGCTTCTGAGAAAATCCAGGATATCTGTTTTCAAAGTTCAAAATGTATATTTTCTATGATAGGCAGAATAATGCCTTCCCAAAGATGTCCACATTGTAATCCCTAGAATGTGTGACTATGTCACTTTACATGGCACAGAAGACTTTACAGATGTGATTAAGCTAAGGATATTGAGATAGGGAGATTTTCCCTGGGCTTTCTGGGTGGGCTCAGTGTAATCACAAGCAGCCTTGCAGTGAAAGTGGGAAGCAGGAGGATCAAAGTCAGCAGGAGGGTCAAAGTCAGAGAGAGATTTGAAGGTGCTATGCTGCCAACTTTGAAACTGGAGGAAAAGGTCATGAGCCACGGAATAAAGGCAGCCTCTAGAATCTGAAAAAGCAAGGGTCAAAGTTATTCTCCTAGAGTCTCTGGAAGGACATCTTGATTTTAAGCCAGCAAAACTCATTTTGGATTTCTGAACCCCAGAACTTTAAGAGAAGAAATTTGTGTTGTTTTGAGCCGCGAAAGGAACTATTCACTTTATTTTTATTAAGATCAGAGCTAGGTTCTAGGTTTGAGTAATTATAAGATTTTTCACCTGCATGAATATCTGGAGGGACATTCAAAAATCATTTGGGGCAGGGGACAATATTTCCTTGTGCAGGACCAATACCACTCACTGCAGGACATCTTGCATTCCTGGTTCCCACAACAAAATGCTGGCAGCTCCTCTGAGTCATTGTGACAAAACACACTTCCACAAATATCCAATCTGCAAAAGGAAGTACTCACCATCTAGAAGCAAAGGGATTTGAGGGCATTCATATCTGAGGACTTCTTTGAGCTAGAAACAATGTCAAAGATACTTTCACTGGCCTTTAGTTACTTAGAACTCAGTAGCCTCAAAGGAGACATTATTTCAGGGTAAAAATCAATAAACTATTGGGATTCTGATCAATCTATAAAGACTCCTGAATTGATTTCTTAAAAGCCTATGTTCAGCCCCTCCTCATCCTCTGCCCCTGAAATTGGGCCTGAGAACAGAATCTCTCTTTGGTAATAGAAATCATCAAAATCCATAGCTATCTAGTTTCCTAGGGAGATATCTTTAATGAAATCCCCAACCATTATACAAATTTTCAACTGGAGAGAATTAATACAATTAAATGGAAATAGAAGTTATTCTCCTTTCATTCTCCATTGCGATGGATTAAGAAGAGAGAAAAAAAGAACTTCTTTTACATTACACCTCTTCCTCTGTCAGGAACCATTTGTCGTTACAATAGTCCCCCTTATCCATGGTTTCAATCTCTGCAGTTTGTTACCCACAGTCAACCAGGCTTTGAAAATATTAAATGGAAAATTTTACAAATAAACAATTCACGAGTTTTACATTGCACACCACTTTGAGTAGCTTGATGAAATTTCACACTGTCCCACTCCAGCCCACCCAGGACGTAAAACATCACTTTATCCCAGTGTATCTACTGTCTATGCTACCTACCGCTAGTCACTTAATAGCCCTGTTGGTTATCAGATCAAAAAAACATAAGTTAGGTCTATAAATATAGGGTTCAGTACTATCCATGGTTTCAGGCATCTGCTGGGGGTCTTGGAATTTAACCCCTGCAGGTAAGAGGAGACTACTGTATCTGCAAAGGTGTTGCATATTTAGCAACTGCTCTTAGTAGAGAAATATTAGAAAACAATATAGAATAGTCCATGGTGCTGCAGTGGATGTCATAGCAATGATACCACTTGAGGGTTCAGTGGGGTATTTGGGGTATCATATCAAGAGAAAGGACCACAGAATTCAGAGATGGTAATGTGCAGACTGGGAGCCAAGTCAGGAAAGTCCCTGGGTTTGGGAATGAGGCAGGAGAGAGGGTGAGGAGTGAAGCAAGAGAATGTTTTGTTCCTGAGCCGCAGTGTTGTAATTAGCCCTCACCAGGGAGACTGGTGTTTAGCACATCAGGCTGTCTGTGCTCCGGGAAGGCGGTGTGGCTCAGAAAAAAAGGGGCAGAGTAAGACACCTCATTACAGAACTGTTCTTTGCTTACAAACGGGAAGATCTCATTTCTGCCTTTCTCTCAACTTAAGAATGTAGCTTGATCATTACCAAGTCAAAGAATGTTCTTTTTGGTGAGGGAAAAGTATGATGAATATTCTTTCAAGTTAAAAGAGTAGATAATTGTTGTGTAATTAGACAAAATTTCAACTTAGGATTGGTTGGAGGCTCACCCCTGCAGGGAGGTTGGGGAAGGAGCTGTTTCCTCCTTTTTCCCCAGCTTCATTACAGAGATGGCAGCTGCTAAATTCCTCCAGTCATTTCCATTCTTCCTTCATTTTTTACATTCGTTTTTTAGTTTAACCAGATCTGCTTGTCAAGTAGATCAAAAGCCAACTTCCTTGACGGAAAATGACCCCTAATTAATTATTATTCATTTTATTTGATAAACAATCCCAAAAGTCATTAATACAATTGGCAGTGATGAGGTATGGTATAGCTACAGTAAAGCAGGCTCAAAAAAAAATCACTTATTTATAAACAAATATTTCATGACTGGAACTTCCAGATTAATCTGGCAGTCAGGCTTTATTCTTGCAATATAATACTCAGCAAAACCTTGAAGTCCATGTCTCACATCCAGGTCACGCTGATGCAAGAGATGGGCTCCCATGGTCTTGGGCAGCTGTGCTCCTGCGGTTTTGCAGGGTACAGCCCCCCCTCCTGGCTGCTTTCATGGGCTGGCATTGTCTGTGGCTTTTCCAGGCACACGGTGCAAGTGGTCGGTGGATCTACTCTGGGGTCTGAAGGATGGTGGCCCTCTTCTGACAGCTCCACTAGGCAGTGCCCCAGTGGGAACTCTGTGTGGGGGATCACCCCCACATTTCCTTCTGCACTGCCCTAGTAGAGGTTCTCTACGAAGGCTCACCCCTGCAGCACACCTCATCCTGGACATCCAGGCATTTTCATACATCCTCTGAAATCTAGGCAGAGGTTCCCAAACATCAGTTCTTGACTTTTGTGCACCCACAGAACCAACACCACGTGTAAGCTGCCAAGACATGGGGCTTGCACCCTCTGAAGCAATGGCCTGAGTTATATATTGGCCCCTTTTAGCCACAGTTGGAACACAGGGCACCAACTCCAGAGACTGCACAAAGCAGCAAGGCCCCTGGCCCAGCCCATGAAACCACTTTTTCCTCCTTGGTTTCCTGGCTTGTGATGGGAGGGGCTGCAGTGAAGACGTCTGACATGCCCTGGAGACATTTTCCCTATCGTCCCGGAGATTAACATTTGGCTCCCCATTACTTATGCAAATTTCTGCTGCTGGCTTGAATTTCTCCTCATAAAATGGGGTTTTCTTTTCTATGGCAGCATCAGGCTGCAAATTTTCTGAATTTTTATGGTCTGCTTCTCTTTTAAACATAAGTTCCAATTCCAAACCATATCTTTGTGAATACATAAAACTGAATCCTTTGAACAGTACCCAATTCACCTCTTGAACGCTTTGCTGCTTAGAAATTTCTTCCACCAGATGCCCTAAATCATCTCTCTCAAGTTCAAAGTTCCACAAGTCTCTAGGGCAGGGGCAAAATGCTGCCAGTCTCTTTGCTAAAACATAACAAGAGTCACCTTTGCTCCAGTTCCCAGTAAGTTCCTCATCTCCATCTGAGACCACCTCAGCCTGGACTTTATTATCCATATCACCATCAGCATTTTGGGATCAAAGCTGTTCGACAAGTGTCTAGGAAGTTCCAAACTTTCCCACATCTTCCTGTCTGCTGAGCCCTCCAAACTGTTCCAACCTCTGCCTGTTACTCAGTTCCAAAGTGGCTTCCATATTTTCAGGTATCTTTACAGCAGCACCCGACTCTACCAGTACCAATTTACTGTATTAGTCTGTTCTCATGCTGCTAATAAAGGCATACTCGGGATTGGGTAATTTATAAAGGAAAGAAGTTTAATTGACTCACAGTTCCACATGGCTGGGGAGGCCTCACAATCTTGGCTGAAGACAAATGAGTAGCAAAGTTATGTCTTACATGGCAACAGGCAAGACAGCTTACGTAGGGGAATTCCTCTTTATAAAACCAGCAGATCTCCTGAGACTTACTCACTATCACAAGAACAGCATGGGAAAGACCCCCCCATGATTCAATTACCAATGGTTCCCTCCCATGACATGTGGCAATTATGAAAGCTACAATTCAAAATGGGATTTGGGTGGGGACACAACCAAACCATATCACTGCCTAAGGTTCTCTGAATATACAAGAAAATGTTTCCTCTCTCAAATGGAAAAGTCAGATGAGAAGAAAATCAAGAGTCTGGCTAAGAGAAAGGAAAAAAACGAAAGAAATCTAAAAATGCAACTTCGGAAATAAAATTGCATTGAAGGTAGTAATGGAAACAGAAAACCCAAATTTGTCATGTAGAAGAAAAATTCAAGTTCTAGAACAGAGAAGAAAGGGGGAAAAAAGTGAAAACTAGAGAGAAAAATTATTAGTTATGAAAAAGACAAGCCAGAAATCCAACTCCACATACTAGGTATTCTTGAAAAAGAAACCAGCATAAGTTGAATAGCCATCATAAAATTACAATAGAATAAAAACTTTCCTGAGCAGAATCTGCTTTCCAGAATCAATATAAAATGAGCTTACATATTCAAAGTAACATTAATGGAAAAAAAATCTATACCCATTAATATTCCTTTCACTTTATGGTAAAATTTTGAATTCCAAGTTTAAATTATAAAACGTCTTCATCTATCCCAGCAAGAAAAATAAAAGATAACTAAAAGGAAACAAAAATTATTCTGATCTCAGTCTTCTGATAGATGGCAATAAATGTCAGACAGTAATTGAGCAAAATCCATACAGAATTTTTAGCAGAAAATATTATGACCTTATATACTTAGCCACATTGTTACTCATTGTTATTCCTGCATGAAAGATATTCTTAGATATGCGAGGTTTTGAAAGTAGAACAATCACATCCTTTTCCTGGATAAAAACTAAATCAATACAAAGACATTTTATAACTAGTGAAGAAATGAATCAAAATTGAGGACTCAAAGGAGGAAGAAATGATACAAAAGAAGTGATTATGAGAATTGTAATCTGTCAAATATGATTGCCACTCAGTTGTTATATGTAATTAAATTGAAACCAAAAAATGAAATTAAAAAAAAAAGCCTTGAAAGAGATTTATATTTTATTAAAAACAATAATACTTTTCAGAAAGTATTAGACAAAGATTTAGTTAGGGTTGGAAGGTAGAAATAAGTATTTGCCTTAAGAAATAAAGTGATTGTAAATTAGGTTATTCTGATTTAATAATTACAGAAATGTAAATTAAAGTGTATTTTACCTAATATTTCTTTGTATTTTTTTCTGATTACAAAGGGAAGATATGTTTATTTTGGAAAATAGAAAATCAAGTAAGGGAAAAAGTCTCTGGTAATTACAACACCCAGAAATAATTATTGCTGCTATATTCACATTTCATCATTGGAACTAGGCTGCCATACTTAAACAATTTTGTAATCCGCTTTTCACATGTAACTAAATAGATTCTTAACCAAAATGATTTTGAATTACTGATAGCAAAACATCCCATTTGTATCAGTTTTCTATTGCTACTGTAACAAATTACCACAAATTTAATGGCTTGAAACAACACAAATGTATTATCTTACAGTTGGGGCAAAGTCTGCCACAGATCTCAGTGAGCTAAAATCAAGGTGTTGGCAGGGCTGTGTTCTTTCCTGACACTGGAGGGGTGAATGTTTCCTTCCTTTTGCTAGCTTCTAGAGGTCAAAGGCCTTCCTTGGCTCACTGCCCCCTTCCTTCATCGTCAAAACCAGCAACACAGCGTCTCTGTGACCATTCTGCTGCTACCATGTCTCTCTGGGACCACAGCTAAGAAAGATTCGCTGCCTTTTAAGACCCCACCTGATTAGATTGGGCAGACCTAATTAACCAGGATGATCTCCCCATCTCAAGGTCCTTAACTTAATCACATCTGCAAAGTCCTTTGTGCCATGTCAGGTAACATAATCACAGACTCCTAGGATTAGGGTTTAAACTTTTGGGAGTGGAGGGGGCACTGTTCTCCCTATCCCACTGTTATATGGTCATAGCTCATTTAGCCACCTCTCCTTTGACATTTGTTTCAAGATTTTAAAACTAATAAACAACAAATATTCTTCTATATAGTCTGTGAAAACTGAGTATTTCCATAGGGCAAACTTCTAAAATTGGAATTTCAAGTCAAATACTATTTTTTTAAATACCAAAACTCTTGACATGTTGGTAAATTTACTTCTTGAAAGTTCTGAACTCATCTTTCTCCAGTGGTGTATGAAAATGCCCAATTTTGCTTCTTGGCAACTGGGGACCATGTATCTACTTTAATTTTTTTTACATTTGACAATTTGATAAGTAAACAATGGTATCACATTATTGCACTGACTACATTTCTTTGATTACTAATGAGTCTAAACAGTTTTTTTTATATATTTTACAGGCCATTTTTATTATGTTTTAAAATTGGTTTAACTCCTTTACCCATTTTTCTATTTGAGTTTATTGGCTCATTTCTTAAATTGGTTTGTAAGAGTTGTCTCTGTGTTAAGAATATTAACTCTTTTAATATAAAATACAAATATACTTCAAGTTAGTTATTTTTTCTTAATTTTTCTGAGATCTTTTTGACATTCAGACTTTTACACAATATATCAAGCATTTAATTTGTTCACTACTGATTTTTAGTTTAGGAAGTTCTCTGTCACCCCAAGATATTTGCCTCTATTTCCTTGTAGTTTTTGTGTGAGTGAGATAATGAATTTTTTTTTTCAAATAGTTTAGCAATTGTGACAGAAGAATGTCTTGGCAAATGTTTCTCTCTTCCATAAATTTATAATGTCATGTTATATTAAATTCTTGTATGCAGTAGGGTTTGTTTCTAGGCATTTTATTACAGTTATTTGATCCATCTTTCAATCCTCATGTTGATACCACAATGTTTTAATTATTAGGACTTTATTCTGGTATCTGACAAGGCAAGCAGGTACCTTCTGCCACCCTTCAATATATGCCATGCTACTCTCTGTTTCCGATCTGTTGGGCCCTTTTGCCAGTTAACTTTCCTAGGTGAACTTTAGAATCACTAAGTCATGGTCCAGGAAGAATTTCATTGTGATTTTATTGGAATTGCATTAAAACATAAAAACACTGGGAGATAATTAATTTCCTTTCATTTATAAGCCTTCCCTTTTTAAGTTTTCCATTTTACCTCTGACAAGCACTGAATGTGTTTCTCATACAAATGTCCTGCACGTTTTAGTTTCATTGTTCCGGTCGTTTATCTTTTTGTTGCTAAGTGTGGAAAAATATTTTTATTATTATATGTAGTCTTATTTAGTGTTACTGTGAGCATATTTTTTGAAAATCCAGGGTTTGCTGTCTATTTAGTAACTAACTGCTTCTTGGTATTAGCTCAATTCAAACTACCATAAGCAAAAAGCACATTTTATTATAAGAACAATAAGGCATCTATAACCCAAATGCAGCACAGCAGCTGCATCTCAGAATGACCTAGAACCAGACTTTCCTATCTCTGCACTTCTCTGTATGTCTGCTCCATCCTTCTCTCTCTTCCAGCAAACAGTTTTCCTCAGATAACCTGAACCAAATAAAAGAGGATGTAACCTCTAATAGCATCCAAGTTTTACATTTTGCAACCCCAGCAGCCCACAATCTCTAGCCCACTCACTTGCTGTGCTCTCATTCTCTCACTCTTGCTCTCTTTGAAAATATCTTGAGACTGTTGGCCAGATTGATTGCAGTTTCTGTCTCTGGAAGAGTCAGTGAGAGCCCCAAGGCCAAAGACTAATAAAGGTGTGTGGGAGAGGGGTTTGGGGAGTGGTAAGAGAGAAGGAGCGCTGACTGATTGGCCAACAACTAAGTCTTCATCACTATCCTCTGGAATGTTCAAGTCAGTTGATTATATTATTTTATTGAATTTCTTAAAGCAATCTTAATATTAAAACCTATTAAAATATGTTTATATTTTAAATTTTAAAATATGTTTAATATTTAAATTTTCAAAATATGTTTAATATTTAAATAGTGAACCTTCCAAATATAATGGGAATGCTTTTGTAACTTCATCATTCTATGTTTGTTGATTTGTGATACTTTTCATCCTGTAAAGAAAGGATTTGCCCTAGTTTCTGAGATTTTATCAAGAATGGATGTTGAATTTTACTGAATCGATTTCTGGTCTCTCTCCAGATGGCCACATGTTTTTCTCCCCTAACCTAATGATGTGACATTTTATTATTAATGAATGTTTTAATATTAAATCATTTTTGTTTTAATAGAGCAATGTGCCTATATGATTGCATGTTTTGGATTGTCTTAGAGTCTCATTCTTCTCTACTCACAGTGAGGGGAAAAGTATCCCTTTAGGAAACGTTCATTTGCATGACTTTTTAATTAAAGACTAAGGACTTAAAGGATATTTGTGTGCTTCTTTAATAGATGTTAGTTGTTTGAATTGGCCCATTAAAGTATGGGGTTTTTCTTCTCGTTAAAAAGTCATTCCAAAAGACTTGGCAAGAGTTTGCTATACAATGGAGGGACAGAGAAACATGAGCTGGGGAGTAGGTTCTGACAGAAGGTGGGCTGTCTTCCTGCCTCCATCACTGGGCATTTGTCATGTCAGAAGCAGAGGACAAAAAGAACAGGGACCTGAAGCTAAAGGATTTGCCAAGATGAGTACCAGCGTTAGCCTGGGCACACCATATTTTATGAGAACTCACTCTTAGGGGCAGAGAAGTCAAAGGCCCCTCCCAGACTACTCCAGTGGCCCAGTGCTCTGACCTGAAGAACAGAAAATGGGACACCAACCCCAAGTGGGCATCGTCCCTTGAGTATCCTTAATTAAGGAGGTTGTAGTGAGAAGATAGATCCTCCTTCCTCTCCTTCTTTCAGGATCTTTCATTCAAAAAGGGATTAAGGCCAGAAGTGGGAGTTGTGACCAATTACACTGAGACATTTTATCTTAGTGGTTTTCCTTATAGGGATGTAATCCAAGCCCTCGTCTGGCTTCTGACAAGCCCCTTTGGGAAGGTAGTAAGACTAATATGGATGCTCAGGTGGTTGATCCAATGCTCCTGCTAATGCTGGGTCCCACGCATCCACTCCTCCACACATCCCCTACAATAGGATGAATCATAAAATTCAGGAGAAGGATTGGGACAAGTTCAGTGTCACACAGTCATGGATCCAACTTCAAGCCTTGACTTTGCTCTATCTATGGCTTCCTATAACTAATTATTTTAATGAAGTGTTAATGGAACTTGGGACTGAGCATTGTCAGCACCCTCTGCAGAGGCCAAGTTAATTAAGGCTTGAGCTGAACCAATTAGCAGTGGGCACGGTGAGACAGGATCCCAAATGACAGGGCCTTCTAGGAGCCCTCAGAGCCAGAGTAACTACAGTCAAAGAATATTAATTCTGCTTCATGAAATCAATTCAGTGGTTTTACCTATTTTTCTTTGTACAGGAATAGTTTATATATCATATAATTTATTTTTTTAAGTTTACCTTTCAACCTGCCTGAGCCCAAAGTCATTCAACAGATTGTTTTTCATTTTCTTCCAAGATTATTGTTCTTTTTAGATTATCAGTTTATGCTTCAATTGGTTTGGGTCATTTGTATTCTGCCAGAAAATTATCTATTTCACTTACTGCATTCAATTTTCATTATTGTTATACCTTTTTAGATAGTGTCTTTAATTTTTACGAGATAATTCATTTTGTCATAATTATTTTTCTATTATTTTTATTTTGTACAATATAAATATTGTCATTCCTGCTTTTGTTTTTGTTTTGTTTTTTTTTTCTTTTTTTTTAAGATGGAGTCTTGCTCTGTTGCCCCAGGCTGGAGTACAGTGGTGTGATCTCGGCTCACTGCAAGCTCTGCCTCCTGGGTTCATGCCATACTCCTGCCTCAGTCTCCCAAGTAGCTGGGACTACAGGCGCCTGCCACCACACAGGGCTAATTTTTTGTATTTTTAGTAGAGACGGGATTTCACCGTGTTAGCCAGGATGGTCTCAATCTCCTGACCTCAGGTGATCCACCCACCTCGGCCTCCCAAAGTGCTGGGATTACAGACGTGAGCCACCACGCCTGGCCCACTCCTGCTTTTTTAGTTTGTATTTGCTTGATTGTTTTTGTACCTCCATTTGTTTACTTTTTTAGGAGTTTTTTTTCAATTCAAGGGTGATAATTTTATATCACTTCATGAAATACTCCAAAGAAATAGAAGAATCATTTTGTGCAAAATATAGACTGGTTAACTAACACGAAGAAACTTAAATGATTCATTTTAAATTTCATTGGATCAAATGACTAAATCCATGAAGATAATGCAATATTGGGATACAAATGACTCTCTCTCTCCCTTGCTCTCTTCCCTTACTACTAAGACATCCACAGTTTTATCCTGAATTGAATATTTTCTTCAAAATAAGTCATAAAATACTTCTAATGAAAACAAAGTTGAATATAATATTTTTAACACACTTGTGCACCAACTTTGTAAAATAAGTCATAAGGGAAGAAGTTCAGAGCTCACTGTTTCTATTTCAACTTTTTTCTCATTTATCTGATAAAGATTTAATTTAAAAATTATAAGAAATCTGGCAACATTTACCTTTGCCCTGCCAAGCAATCAGTTTAGAATTGCATTTAATAGAATATATGCCTATGAAACACAAAACTTGTTATTAAGACTTATGTAAATGCCTTTATTTTAGAGCTTGTTCATTTTAGCTGCTGTGAACTGATTCACATTTTCATTCAAGGAAAATAAATATTCTTAGGTCCTGAAGAAGTTTAGCCCAAAAGGAAAGCACAAAAAAGCTTATCTAAAGGTAAATAATTGATAGAAGTTGCAATAGACAAACCCTGACGTCTCTAGTTAGCACAACAGTTTGGTGCTTGCTCTCCCAAAGTCTTCTGTGAGTCAATGGGGGCTCTCCACCATCTGCTGTCTCAGGGATCAAATCTCCCTCCATTCTGTGACACTGTCATTTCAACACATGACTTACAAGGTTGCCATGACTGGGTAAGAGGGAAGGGGAAGTCAGTTCTTAACTGCCTTAGCCAGGAAGTGGCATACATCACTTTCACTCACATTTTGTTGGTTAGAC
The DNA here is from genome assembly GCF_007565055.1 of Rhinopithecus roxellana. Taxonomy (NCBI): domain Eukaryota; kingdom Metazoa; phylum Chordata; class Mammalia; order Primates; family Cercopithecidae; genus Rhinopithecus; species Rhinopithecus roxellana. The sequence goes on along the minus strand of NC_044565.1, from coordinate 11,563,833 downwards.
TTATTCATACACTCTTGCCTAGTTGCAAAGGGATTGGGCAGTACAATCTCTTATGGGACTGGGACAGGGAAAATATGAGATAGGCCCAATAATCTCTTCCACAGATGATAAATGCATAGTTCTTCATACTCAAGTATAGCAGATTGTAACTGGAATTCTAGCAAGGAATTTTAACAACCTCGAAACATCAACAAAATTTTAGAGTCATCTATCTTTCAGTGAAATGGTAATATACAATTAATGTGCAAAATGATTTTAAGCAAAAAAAAGTCGGAATCTTGAGTATCTCTCAGACAAAAAATAGTGCACAAAAAATTGCTAAAAATATAATCATACTGACCTTCAATTACAGGGAACTGTGTTCCTAACCAAGAAAGTCATGAAATATAATTAAGTATGTCTGAGATAAAACAGAGCTCAAATACATCTATTTCCTTTGATATATTTTTCACTTCTAGCTGGAGCTTCTCAATTTTCACTGGCATGTTTTATTCTAGTCCCAAGGTTCTCTTTCCTAAAATAGAATAACTAAATACTGTAAACTTTCATATGAAGGCACTGGCACTCTTCCAGTACTATTTGGAGATCTAGAACCGTTGGTCATTGGCTAGAATTAGGGAACAAAACACTGTGTGCCTCTAACACATTTTTAAAAGATTCTGTCATTTTGCTTAAAGAAATATTTAGGTGGGGTAATGAAAGTAGGCAATACTTTAGGATGCCTTTGACCTTCATAAATCTGATTATGTAAACTTTTAATTGGATGACTGTATTCTATTGAATTTGTAAGTGTCACAAAGCAATAACATTTTATTCTAAAATGCACTTTCAGAACATTCTTTGGCTTACATTCTGCAAATGGATTTTCAATACACTCCTGAGTGATATTAGTTGGAAGGTTTCCAACATTTCCCCCCAACACACATTGACTCCTTTCCTTTTTTTTTTTTTTTTTTTTTTGGAGAGTCAGTACTTGTTAGCGTCTCAATTGGTCTTCTCCTTCAATTTTGACAAATTCATCTAATATTCACTCTGGATTAGTGATTACCTGATACACTCACTGACCTACATTCATCTGTTTCTCTCTACAGAACTGATGAGAAGATACAGCTCAGTCTCCACAAGCCATATTTGTACATAAGTTGTCCATCTTTTAGTTTGTAACTTTTCCTGAGTAATAGTTTTTTTAGGAAGTCCATATGGTTTTTCACATGCGTCTGACCTTTTAGAGTCATTTTCGTTTCATAAAAGTGTTTTAACCATTAATGTTTCATGTAATAGTGACTATGCCTTGTCTACTTCTGCTTCTATTTTAGGTGATTTGTTGTTGTCTCTACTGTTTTCATTTTTATACCTCCTTTACTACATGGACTATTTTCTTTGACTTTGTTTTGTCTCATGACTTGAAAATTGCGCATTCTGTTGTTATTTTCCTAGTAGTTTTACATTAAAAATAACTTACTTGAAACTATTATTTTCTTCCTATCAATGCCAAAAATAAAACTGTATTTATTGTACCTCTGTGAAAGATTAACATTTTAATATGCATTTCTAATTTGCTTTTCTTTTCTCTCACTGTCCCAGTTTTTACGGAATGTTAACTCATATTCTTACTATTAAATATTATGCGGTATATTTTCTCCTTAAAGAGCTATTTTTGACATTTGTAATAAGCCTCATAACAACATTACAACTATTATTAAGCTTTAATTTTCAATTTAAATATTTGCAAGATTTGCTATAATTCTTTTAGTAAACAGCTTTCCTTTTTAAATATTCTTCTGAACCATTTCTCCCCACAGAATAATGTCTTTGAGTAGTGAGAGTTTTATTTGGTTTTGGGGGGTTGGTTTTTGTTTATTTTTTCAGGAATGGTATGTGAGTATACTTCCTGATCTCTTATATTCCTGAGAAGTTCTTTCTGTTACCTTAGCACGTAAATCACAACTTAGGTAGACAATTATCACTCCGTAAGATTTCTCATGTCATAGTTTTGTAAATGTGGCTCCATTATTTTCTGGCATTATAACAGCAGAGGATTAGAGCCCAGCCTGATATTTTTCCTTTATAGGCAAAATGTTTACCTTCTTGGATGACTGGTAGAATTCTTTCTGTACCATTGAAATAAGAAAACACATCAGAATATCTCTGGATATGTATCCCCTCTCTCACATGTATTGATTTTGCTTAGTGTGAGCAGATCCAGACTTTTATTCAATTAAGGAACTTTTTTTTCTGTTACGTCTTAAATCATTACTTCTGTCCAAATTGTTTAGTTCTCCTGTCCAGGAATCTGTTTCCTCATTATTTTTTATCTTATTGTTGTTTTCATTTTCATTCTGGAGCAACTTCTTTTTATTATTATTATTATTTTTATTTTTATTATTATACTTTAAGTTCTAGGGTACATGTGCACAACGTGCAGGTTTGTTATATATGTATACATGTGCCATGTTGGTGTGCTGCACCCATTAACTTGTCATTTACGTTAGGTATATCTCCTAATGCTATCCCTTGTCCCTCCCCCCACCCCACAACAGGCCTAGGTGTGTGATGTTCCTCTTCCTGTGTCCAAGTGTTCTCATTGTTCAATTCCCACCTATGAGTGAGAACATGCAGTGCTTGGTTTTCTGTCCTTGTGATAGTTTGCTCAGAATGATGGTTTCCAGCTTCATCCATGTCCCTACAAAGGACATGAACTCATCCTTTTTTATGACTGCATAGTATTTCATGGTGTGTATGTGCCACATTTTCTTAATCCAGTCTATCACTGACGGATATTTGGGTTGGTTCCAAGTCTTTGCTATTGTGGATAGTGCCGCAATAAACATATGTGTGCATGTGTCTTTATAGCAGCATGATTTATAATCCTTTGGGTATATACCCAGTAATGGGATGACTGGGTCAAATGGTATTTCTAGTTCTAGATCCTTGAGGAATCACCACACTGTCTTCCACAATGGTTGAATTAGTTTACAGTCCCACCAACAGTGTAAAAGTGTTCCTATTTCTCCACATCCTCATTCTGGAGTGACTTCTAAAGCTGGTTCTTTCATTTCTAATTTGCTTTTCTGCAATTTACCTGTTCTAATGCTGAATCCGATTTTGTAACTGCATTTTTAATTCTTTCAGAACTGTTTCTCATCACAGTCATTCTTTATTCCTTCCTTTTTGTCCCCAGCAAGTTCCTTTTTACTTCAGCTTCTGTTCCTTTGATTTCCAATCAGAACTGTTCCACAGTGTCCATGTTATAAATAGCTTTTAAAGTCCAAAACTACCTTATTTTCTAATTTATTTTGGAAAACTGTTATAAATCTTCTTTCTAAACTGTTTTTTCTGCCTTCTGAGCATTATGTTCCCCTCCTTTTATAATATGTACTCATAATTCATTGTCATCAAGATCTTTTTTTTTTTTTCTATTTACTCATTCTTTAACGTGCAAAGGTCTGCTCAGGAGAGATTTTCCTGTAAACTCCCAAAGCTCCCAATGTATGTTTTAAATTTTGTTCCCCTGGCTGTCCACATGACACGTAGTAAATGCTCGGTAAATAGTTCTCCAGGAGTCAGTATAACTCCCGGAATGCACTACAACTCTGTCAGACTCAGCTCTTTCTAGCTGCCACCCAGACCCTCTAGGTATAAGCACTCCTAGTTACACAGCATTTTATGGGTAATTGTGGCCTCAGGCCAATGCAAGAAAACAGTAACTAATATTAGGGAAAGTGTGGTGAAATGGCTCTATTATTCTAGAGGTCAAATTGGGGCTAGCTTTCCTTTCTCTGCTGGGAAGACTCCATGTTTCTAAGGAAAGTATCTAGAGTGGGCATAGCTTTATTGAATTAAAAAAGATGGTAACCCTTATCCTTTTTCCTGCCTGTAACTTCCTCAGATCTTTGGCTAGTGGAAATTCTTCCTATTTCCTGGCATATCATTGAGGAATTCTCAGAGTTTCCAGTTTTACAGAAACTAGTTTCTCTTTGTTTTTTCTTAGTTACTTCACTGGAAGTTAGGGAGGGAAAAATCAGAATTTATTAGATTTTTAAATAAAAAGATAATACAATTAATTCATAATTATTTACATTTCACATGTCTTTCCTATCTAAATTCTTTACTCTGTTTTGTGTTTCAGTTAACTTCAGTGCTTAACACTTTAAATAACATAACTGAGGAGGGCATGTGTTCGGGATATGCTTTCTGAACCTTTACAGAGCTAAAATTAGTTACCAGTCAAGCTGGACTAAAAATCATGTCCCCTACAAAATTAGCTACTTTGGTCTTTCCTACAAAATTAGTTACATTGCTTGTCTCTCTAAAACATGGGGGAAAAAGGTACCAATAAAAAATTATTTTACCAGCTAGTGGTTGTGGTAAGAATTAAATGAGATAATACTTCTAAGTCACTTAACACAACAATCTTCCGAGACTGGTACAATTACTAGCTCCATTTACAGATGAAGAAGCAGATGCTCAAGGTTGAGATAACTTGCTGGAAGCTACACAGCTGGTTGGTGGCAGAGCCAGACCTGGGACATGGGACCATCTGAGTTCAGAACAGAGGCTCAACTCCAGCAAAATCACCACACTGCAAGCATCTCACCCAACCACCCATTCCTCTCTTTTCAGCTCTGCTTCCTTTGAGACCCTGGTCATATTGATTTGAGAAATACTCAGCTTTCAGGTCCCAGCTGCCAAATTAGATTATGTTGCAAACATTCAGTTGTCTCCCTACGCTACACCACATACTCAGCAGGCATTTCAACAAAAATTAATTGATAAAAATATATGGCAATCACCCAGAGCTGATAAAAACAGCTTTTAACCCTGCTGCTAAATACTAACAGATTCTAAGGTTAGAACTTTGCCTGAGGCCTGAGATAGAGCACTCTTCCCTCAGGACCATTTCAATTTTTACTATTTATCAAAATAAATATTTTTTTTTATATTTTAGAAAATAGATGTCCTATTGCTGCCTTTTATAATAATCCCTCTTATTAAGCCAGACACTGGGAATATATAATATGCATTTTCTGCCTGGGAAAAAAAGGCAGAGAGCAAAGGAAAGTTAATAAACCGTGGAAATCTTTCCATGTCCAGTTGGTCAAATTAAAATTCTACTGATTACGTAGTTGCCTAGAGTCCATATGAAGATCTCAGATCTCAGGAGACATTTATCTGAAGTGAATCAGATCCAAAGATAGTAAAAAAGTGTTGGAGGACCCAGTTGGGTCATAGTTGGAGTCTTGAGTTCTCTCTGCCCTTAACTCTCTCTATGATTTTAGATGCATTCTTTACACAGCTGGGTTTCCATTTTGTCAGTCTTAAAATGAGGTTTAGACCTAAACTGTGAGGTAATAATGAGAATTGCCCAAACTCATGTGTACATATGCAAGTTCCTTGAGAAACAGGCTCTAAACTAAAGCTCATTTGGTTGGGGACTTGGATTCAGATGCTCTTACTTCCCTGTCTCTAGGTAGAAACACTGCAAATTGCTTTGCTGTTGTAAATTCTCTTTCAGCAACCAGATTTTCTTTCAGACTTCTTCCTACATCTTCCTGATAATGGCCAGTAGCCAGAACTGAAAGAACAGAATGAAATATTTGAATTGCTTAAAACCCGCATCTCCCTGCATAAGATTAATACATGCATCAGGTTTTCTTTCTTCTTCTTTTTTATAGAGGAACAGTTCCATCCAGTGTAAGGACAGGACACTCCTGTTCCTGACTTCAACCCTGAGGTGGGGGATGTTCCCAGTGAGCATTTGTCACAGTCCTGGCCCCAGGCTATTTCAGGGCTGCCTGGCCACTTACCTGCCCCTTCTTTGACACATTGTTTGTGAACAGGTAGAGGAACAAGGTGGGTACAATCCCCCTTCTTAACTCTGAACATTGCCACCTCTGATTTTCCTATGTCAAATCCTGTCTTTGTAGGTCGTTATGATGCCTGCAAAGGGCTTATTTGTCAGGACCTGAGTCCTCTCTTTTGGGAGAGTAGGAAAGAGAAGTGTGAGTACCTACCCAAGTCACTGGGTAAGCCTTGCTTCCATGGGTGGGTGAGGAGGACCACAGTGGGCAGATGGTAGAAAGGAAAATGAAAGGAAAGGGAATTGGTTTAGGCTTGGAGGAGAGGGGTCTAGCTTTCCTCCAAGTCTCCGTTACCAGTTTGCTCCAAGGTAGTGCCTTTCCTCCTTCATCTTCCTCCTATCAATCCCCCAACCTGCCACTACCACAGACCTGAATACAAGCTGAGGACATAATCCCTTCCAGCCTCTGTTTCTGAAAACCATTGATCCAGGTCAGCAGCTGGAATGCACGGGAGACGTGAGTTCTTTGGAGAAATGGATGGAGCACCCAGCCCCGACTCCCATCTCCGTCATGGGAGGAGAAGAGCTGTCAGCTTCATAATGCTGAGCATTCTTTCTCATTTTCTTAGTCATTTTAATAGAAATGAAGTGCATCCCTACATTTCACTACCTCTTTACTTCATTTAGAAGAAAATAAGACTTTCTATGAAAGACCAGTATATTCATTTCCTAGGACTGCTATAACAAATTACCACAAACTGGGTGGCTTGAAACAAAAGAAAATTATTGTCTTACAGTTATGTAGATGAGAAGTCCAAAATCAAGGTGTTGGCAGGGCTGTGCTCCCTCCAGACACTCTTGGGTGGAATTCTTACCTGCCATTTCAGGTTCTGGTGGTTCCAGAGGTTTTTTGGCTTGTGGCTGCGTAATTCCAGTCTCCACCTGTTGTGATATGGCCTCGTCCTCTGTGTGTGTTTCTTCTCCTCTTCTATCACTTACAATGACACTTGTCATCATATCGAGGACCCAACACAATAATTTGTATGTACCATATGATATTTGTCACCACTACTCAACTCTGTGTTATAGCACAAAAGCAGCCATAGACAATATGTAAACAAATAATGTGACTGTGTTCCAGGATAACTTATGGGCACTGAAATTTGAATTTCATAGAATTTTTACTTTGTGAAATACTCTTCTTTTTATTTTTTTCAATCTTCTAAAAATGTAAAAATTGTTCTTCACTCAGAAGCCATATAAAAAAATAGGCAGCAGGCCAGCTTTGGCCTACGGGCCATAATTTACCAATCCTGACTTAGAATAATAGAATATATCCTAACCCATCTTGATTCCTTTTTGATGGTCTCCAATAGCCTTCTAATAACTCCAACTATTTATTCTGTCTACATTATTCTAAATATTTCGACGTCTCTTGACATACATTTGACCACTCTCCTTTTTAAAATTTTCCCTCCTGTCATGTGGACATGATAAAATGTAAATGTAGCTTCACAAGAAATATAATAATGGAGGGTAATTGGTGATTTTCCAAGGCAGAAGGGTGGTTGTCTTGACCTTGTTTGTCTGTATCTGAGTTATGTGACCCTAAGAACAGGAGAAGGTGGCCTCTCCGGAAGGAATACAGATTTTACAGGTGAGCTGGACCAGATGAGCTGGTGATACACAGGTGAGGGTTGAATGGGGCAGTTGTGGACATTAGAGAGGGAGAGACAGAAAGAGGAGAGAAAGGGGGAAGAAGGGCATGTAAGCAAAGGAAGGGGGAGACAGGAAAAAGAGAAGAGGAGAAGAGAGGTAGAAAAATGAGCCAAGGTTGCTCACGGTAAGAGAGGTAATTAAATCCAGATGACGCTAAGTGAGCTTGAGGCTCGTTGAGCCATACCAGGAGAGAGGACAGTTAGAATTGTCCTTGAGCTGAAGAGGAGAGCTATGTTAGGAGCTTTGATCCCAAGAATGGACAGAGGGTCCCGGAAATCTTGAGGATGGGTGAAGATGCTGGGGCTTGGGAACAGTTCCTCAACGTTTTTGGGTTTTTAGGTTTTTTTGTTTGTTTTTTAAATGGAGGTCAAAGTGTAACAGCCTTTCAAAATAAACTAAGTTGTCATTACACAGCCCTTTCCTTTGGTTTGAAAAGGTGAGGTCAGAGATGTGCATGCTTAGTGCAAATTTGGAGACGCAAAGGAGAGAGGCAGAGCACAGACTCATCTGGAGGAGAAGGGCAGCTTCCTGCATCACTGCCCAGGACTGAGGTAGGGAACAGGCCAAATGCAAACTTGGAAGCCAGTGGCAGAGGCTGGGCCAAAAGGAATGATAAGGGAGTACCAGGAGATAAGCAGTGTTGTGGAGAAAGTCTTTAGGGGACTCCTCCAACAGCAGCAGGGATGCAGGGTAGATAGACAGGGAGAGACCTGGGGCCAAATCACCCAGAAGAGAAGACAAAATAGTTAGGAGACCCCAGCCACAGTCCAGGCAACATGCATGAGGGCCTAACTTACAGCGGGGATGAAAGGGAATGATAGCTGGGAAACCCTCCTCGGAGGGAATCACCATGGCTCATTGGCTGACAGGTTGTCGTTTCTCACTCAGCTGTGCTGGGTTAGTGCTGAATCCCCACTGGGTTTCTTCTGTGTGTGTGTGTGTGTGTGTGTGTGTGTGTGCGCGCGCGCGTGTTTGGCTGATTATCTCCCTGGACCAAATTTCCAATTATAAATCTCCCAGAGTGAGTGGCTTCAGCAAAGCAGTCCTTTCTTGTGACATGCTCAGTCTGGAGGTTCTGACTACTCCCCCATGAGCCCCATAGGGGAGCTGTTTGTTGTTTGGGGTTTTCAGAAACAGGATGTTCCTGCTTGGGCAGCAACAGCATGACCCTGAGTGTTCAGATCCTGAGGGAGCCAGGAGCTGGGAGGAAGGCAGCAGCAGGCTCAGCTTCCTGTGGGCCAAGCATTGCTTTGGGCAGTGAGAGGAGGCATCCAAATGAACTTCAGTTGTGCACAGCAAGCCCCACACCCCCGCCCTTCAATTAATCAGTGAGCCAGCAAGCTTGGCCTTTACTGAACTCCTACAGTGAGGCCAGTTTCCTTACCAAAGGTGAATGGCCTCATGGAGAGACGTCAGTCCCACACCCTGAATAAAGCTGAATAGTGCTGCTCACAATCAGTGATTCCAGGAAAAAAAATTTAATGAGTCTGATTAGAGTACTTAGAGTACACTGATGACCTGGAATTAGCTTTAATAGGAAGAGAGGATACATGAGAAATTAAATCCTTGCACATAGAAGTTAAAACCACCTCCTCCCTTTTGCATCCCTGGTTGGCCCACCTGGATCCTCTGTCTCGACAAGTTAAAAGGATTAGCAGCCACATGGAAGGAAATAAGGAATGTGCCAGGCGAATTTCAGAAATTTTGCCGTTGCTTCTCCCCAAGTTGTACACAATTTCAATAATACTCTAAGAATTAAGAGATGTATTTTAATTTTTTTTTCTGATTCTAAAAACAAATCTTAGGTCATTAGATCTGGAAGAGACCTCAGACCTTATGCTCTGCTTCCCTTGTAAAACTGAATGCCTTTAGCAGCACAGATCAGAGTACCGTCAGTCAATATTGACATTTCACAAGAGAGGACAGTAATTCTCAGCAAGTGGATGGCTTGTTCTAGCTCAGTCACCCCACTTAGGTGTCAGGACTATCTTCTGAGAAGCAGTCTTTTGTAACATCCCACTGAGGCTTGGATGTCTTCAGAAAAGATTTCTGACAATTCCTGTGCTTTCTTGCCATAGCATCTTGTTCGACTCAGTCAAGGTGATTGCGATCATGGTATTGTTCCTACCCTGCCCTCTGCTGACCTTTTTTGCCTGAAAGACCTCTTATAAGAAGTATTAGGCCGGGTGTGGCAGCTCATGCCTGTAATCCCAGCACTTTGGGAGGCCAAGGCGAGCAGATCATGAAGTCAAGAGTTCAAGACCAGCCTGACCAATATGGTGAAACCCCATCTCTCCTACAAAATACAAAAGTTAGCCAGGCATGGTGGCACACACCTGTAGTCCCAGCTACTCAGGAGGCTGAGGCAGGAGAATCACTGGATCCCAGGAGGCAGAGGTTGCGGTGAGCCAAGATTGTGCCACTGCACTCCAGCCTGGTGACAGAGCGAGACTCCATCTCAAAAAAAACCAACCAAACAAACAAAAAAGAAATCTTGGTCCCATCTTTCTTTGGAATTCATAGCCTTCGATCCATCCACTAGAAATGGTAGAGTGAGGTGTACAGTCTATTCTCCTAAGGAACAACCCCTTAGGAGTGAATTTCTCTAATGAGAATGCATTGGGGTGACTAAGAGAGTTGCGATCTATACACCTGTTTAGTGATATTTATCAATCATTTATTAAGCATTAATTGAGCATCTACTATGTACCAACTGCTAAGCTTCCTGTTTTCAGATTTAGAAGGACTCAAACCTCTGACACTTTAATTCTCAGCCTTGGAGCATGTATTAGTCCATTTTTACACTGCTGATAAAGACGTAACTGAGACTGGGAAGAAAAAGAAGTTTGACTGGACTTATAGTTCCACATGGCTAGGAGACCTCAGAATCATGGCGGGAGGCGAAAGTCACTTCTTACTTGGCAGGAGCAAAAGAAAATGATGAAGAAGCAAAAGCAGAAACCCCTGATAAACCCATCAGATCTCATGAGACTTATCCACTATCACGAGAATAGCATGGGAAACATTGGCCCCCATGATTCAATTACCTCCCCCTGGGTTCCTCCCACATGACGTGGGAATTATGGGAGATACAAATCAAGTTGAGATTTGGATGGAGAAGCAGCCAAACCATATCATTCAGCCCCTGTGCCCTCCAAATCCCATGTCTCACGTTTCAAAACCAATCATGCATTTCCAGCAGTCCCCCAAAATCTTAACTCATTTTATCATTAACCCATTAACCCACAGTCCAAAATCTCACCTGAGACAAGGCAAGTCCCTTCCACCTATGATACTGTAAAATCAAAAGCAAGTTAGTTACTTCCTAGATACAATGGTGGCACAGGTATTGGGTAAATACAGCCATTCCAAATGGGAGAAACTGGCCAAAACAATGGGCTTACAGGGCTCATACAAGTCTGAAATCTAATGGGGCAGTGAAATTTTAAAGTTCCAAAATGATCTCTTTTGACTCCAGGTCTCACATCCAGGTCACACTGATGCAAGAGGTGGGTTCCCATGGTCTTGGGCAGCTCCACCCCTGTGGCTTTGCAGGGTACAGCCTCCCTCCCATCTACTTTCACAGGCTGGCGTTGAGTGTCTGCAGCTTTTTCCAGGTGCATGGTGCAAGCTGTTGGTGCATCTGCTATTCTGGGGTCTGAAGGACAGTGGCCCTCTTCTCACAGCTCCACTAGGCAGTGTCCTAGTAGGGACTCTGTGTGGGGGCTCCAACCCCACATTTCCCTTCCACGCTGCCCTAGCAGAGGTTCTCCATGAGGGCCCCATCCCTGCAGCAAACTTTTGACTGGGCATCCAGGCACTTCCATACAGCTTCCTAAATCTAGGCAAAGGTTCCCAAATCTCAAGTCTTGACTTCTGTGCACCTGCAGGCTCAACGCCATGTGGAACCTGCCAAGGCTTGGGGCTTGCACCCTCTGAAATCACCGCCCAAGCTGCACATAGGCCCCTTTCAGCCATGGCTGGAGCGACTAGGACACAGGGCACCAAGTCCCAAGGCTACACACAGCACAGGGACTCTGGGCCGGGTCCACAAAAACACTTTTTCCTTCTGGGCCTCCTGGCCTGTGATGGGAGGGGCTGCCATGAAGGTCTCTGACATGACCCACAGACATTTTCCCCATGGACTTGGGGATTAACATTAGGCTCCTTACTACTTATGCAAACTTCTGCAGCCGGCTTGAATTTCTCCCCAGAAAATGGGTTTTTCTTTTCTATCGCATAGTCAGACTACGAATTTTCCAAACTTTTATATTCTGCTTCCCTTATAAAGCTGAATGCCTTTAATAGCACCCAAGTCAGCTCTTGATTGCTTTGCTGCTTAGAAATTTCTTCTGCCAGATACCCTGAATCAGTTCTTTCAAGTTCAAAGTTCCACAAATCTCTAGGGCAGGGGCAAAATGCCACCAGTCTCTTTGCTAAAACATAACAAGAGTCACCTTTGCTCCAGTTCCCAACAAGTTCTTCATCTCCATCTGAGACCACCTTAGCCTGGATTTTATTGTCCATATTGCTATCAGCATTTTGGGCAAAACCATTCAATAAGTCTTTAGGAAGTTCCAAATTTTCCCACATTTTTCTGTCTTCTTCTGAGCCCTCCAAACTGTTCCAATTTCTGCCTGTTACCCAGTTCCAAAGTCGCTTCCACATTTTCAGGTATCTTTTCAGCAATGCCCCACTCTACTGGTACCAATTTACTGTATTAGTTTGTTTTCACACTGCTAATAAAAAGCATACCCAAGACTGGGAAGAAAACGTTTAATTGGAATTACAGTTATACATGGCTGGGGAGGCGTCAGAATCATGGCAAGAGGTAAAAGGCACTTCTTATATGGTGGCAAAAAAAGAAAATGAGGAAGAAGCAAAAGCAGAAACCTCTGATAAACTCATCAGATCTTGTGAGACTTATTCACTATCACAAGAATAACATGGGAAAGACAGGCCCCCATGATTCAATTACCTCTCCCTGGGTCCCTACCACAACACATGGAAATTATGGGAGATACAATTCAAGTTGAGATTTGGGTGGGGACACAGCAAAATCATATTAGAGCATATGTTTATTAAAGTTCTTATCTCACCAAATTGTAATTAAATGATAGCATGTTTCCCTTTTTCACTAAACTCTGAGCTCTTCAAGGGCAATTCAGTATCATTCATCTTTTTAAACTTTATTCCTGGAACAGTGTCTGGTGTTTCACACATGCTTAACAATACTGAATTCACCAGCACATCAGAAAGCTTCTCCATCACTATCAAGTCAGCTTCATCCCTGGGATGCCAAGACTGGTTCAACATATGCAAATCAATAAACATCATCCATCACATAAACAGAACCAATGACAAAAACTCATGATTATCTCAACAGATGCACAAAAGGCCTTCGATAAAATTCAACACCACTTCATGCTTAAAAACTCTCAATAAACTAGGTATTGATGGAACGTATCTCAAAATAATAAGAGCTATTTATGACACACCCACAGCTAATATCATACTGAATGGGCAAAAGCTGGAAACATTCCCTTTGAAAACCAGCACAAGACAAGGATGCCCTCTCTCACCACTCCTATTCAACATAGTATTGCAAGTTCTGGCCAGGGCAATCAGGCAGGAGAAAGAAATAAAGGGTATTCAAATAGGAAAAGAGGAAGTCAAATTGTCTCTGTTTGCAGATGACATGATTGTATATTTAGAAAACCCCATCATCTCAGCCCCAAAACTCCTTAAGCTGACAAGCAACTTCAGCAAAGTCCCAGGATACAAAATCAATGTGCAAAAATCACAAGCGTTGCTATACACCAACAACAGACAAGCAAAGAGCTAAATCATGAGTGAACTGCCATTCACAATTGCTACAAAGATAATCAAATACCCAGGAATACAGCTAACAAGGGACATGAAAGATCTCTTCAAGGAGAACTACAAACCACTGCTCCAGGAAATAAGAGAGGACACAAACAAATGGAAAAACATCTTATCCTCATGGGTAGGAAGAATCAATATTGTGAAAATGGTCATACTGCCCAAAGTAATTTACAGATTCTATGCTATTCCCATGAAACTACCTTCGACTTTCTTCATAAAATTAGAAAAAAAACTTTAAATTTCATATGAAACCAAAAAAGAGCCCATATAGCTAAGTCAGTCCTAAGCAAAAAACAAAGCTGGAGGCATCATGCTACCTGACTTCAAACTATACTACAAGGCTACAGTAACCAAAACAGCATGATTCTGGTAGCAAAACAGACACATAGACCAATGGAACAGAACAGGGACCTCAGAAATAACACCACACATCTACAACCATCTGATCTTTGACAAACCTGACAAAAACAAGCAATGGAGAAAGGATTCCCTATCTAATAAATGGTGCTGGGAAAACTGGCTAGCCATACTGTAGAAAACTGAAACTGGACCCCTTCTTTGCACCTTATACAAAAAACAACTCAAGATGGATTAAAGACTTAAATGTAAAACCCAAAACCATAAAAACCCTACAAGAAAACCTAGTTAATATCATTCAGGACATAGGCATGGGCAAAGATTTCATGACGAAAACACCAAAAGCAATTGCAACCAAAGCTGCAATTGACAAATGGGATCTAATTAAAATAAAGAGATTCTGCACAGCAAAAGAAACTATCATCAGAATGAACAGACAACCTACAGAATGGGAGAAAATTTTTACAATCTACCCATCTGACAAAAGTCTGATATCCAGAATTTACAAGGAACTTAAACAGATTTACAAGAAAAAAACAAACAACTCCATCAAAAAGTGGGCAAAGGATATGAACATACACTTCTCAAAAGAGGACATTTATGCAGCCAGCAAACATATGAAAAACAACTCAACATCATTGATCATTAGAGAAATGCAAATCAAAACCACAATGAGATACCATCTCACGCCAGTCAGAATGGTGATGATTAAAAAGTCAAGAAACAACAGATGCTGGAGAGGCTGGGGAGAAATAGGAATGCTTTTACATTGTTGGTGGGAATGTAAATTGATTCAACCATTGTGGAAGACAGTGTGGTGATTCCTCAAGGATCTAGAACCAGAAACACCATTTGACCCAGCAATCCCATTACTGGATATATACCCAAAGGAATATAAATCATTCTACTATAAAAATACATGCATGCATATGCTTATTGCAGCACTATTTACAGTAGCAAAGACATGGAACCAACCCAAATGCCCATCAATGATAGACTGGATTTTTAAAAAGGTGGCACATATATACCCGGGAATACTATGCGGCCAAAAAAAGTAATGAGATTGGCCAGCTGCTGTGGCTCACACCTGTAATCACAGCACTTTGGGAGGCTGAGGCGGGTGGATCACGAGGTCAGGAGATCGAGACCTTCTTGGCTAACACATTAAAACCCCGTCTCTACTAAAAAACTACAAAAAAATTAGCTGGGTGTGGTGGCACATGCCTGCACTCCCAGCTACTCGTGAGGCTGAGGCAGGAGAATTGCTTGAACCTGGGGAGGCAGAGGTTGCAGTGAGCCAAGACTGTGCCACTGCATGCCAGCCTGGCCAACACAGCGAGACTCCATCTCAAAAAAAAAAAAAAAAAGGAATGAGATCATGTCCTTTGCAGGGACATGGATGAAGCTGGAAGCCATCCTCAGCAAACTAACACAGGAACGGAAAACCAAACACCGCATTTTCTCCCTCATAAGTAGCAGTTAACAATGAAAACAGATGGACACAGGGAGAGGAACAACACACGCTGGGGCCTGTGGAGCAGGTGGGGAGCAAGAGCATCAAGACAAATAGCTGATGCATGTGGGGCTTAAAACCTAGGTGGTGGGTTGATAGGTGCAGCAAACCACCACAGCACGCATATACGAACCTGCACATTCTGCACATGTATCCCAGAACTTAAAGTAAAATAAAAATTAAAAAAATATATACTTTGTAGCGATGGATAAAGGATGAAAGGAATGTGGGGATAAACCCATTATGCTGTGACCACTTGATAGTTGTCACTGGAATGTTCCCACTGAGGTTCTGGGGAAATGTCAGCCCTATGGCCACACAATAGAAGTAAAGGAAAATTGAAATGTCAGCAGGTTTTGGCCATGTGCCAAGCATCTCAGGGTTCTCTTTGGTGGGGGCATTTTCCAGCTAAATTCTGGGAAGGAACATGGTGTTTATTTAAGTGCTGGCATCTACTTAGACAAACAGGAAAATATTCTGCCACCTAACTTGACTGGAACTGGAATCCTACTCACCATCTGATGGCTGAAACAATGCACAGTATTGTAAAACATTTCAAATCAGTTGACTTCCCCCAGCAGCTTAGTTTGCGTCAGTGTAAATGCACACAGCAGATTGTGTTTCTGTGTTAAAAGGGTTACAGAACCCATCCTGGGATGAAACCCTGGGACCACAGAAAAGGTGATGGGGAAGTTGTTCAAGGCCATTATTTCAGTGCCATCATCATTAGCACATTTCATGTTAAAATGTTGCCTGGAAGATCACCAGAACCAAAAATGACACCATCTCTTTGTATAGTAGATTATAGTGTAAAAAGCATTTTACAGTCATTATCACACTTTTTTACTGCAACTGCAACTCTATTTTATAGATGAGGAAATTGAGACTCATTAGGATTTGGTGACTTCACTCAGTAACTAGTAGATTCCACATGTACTGGCTCCTCTATGGTTATTAGCATCACAAGTAACACAATAATCCTCCTCTCCACTTTGGCACCCCTACAGCTGCAACGAATTAAAGCTATTCTTGCCATTGTGACCAGTAATCTCCTAAAAGCCAGATACAGTGGACTCTTCTTCATCCTTATCTTGCCTGATTCCTCTGCAACAAATGACCACGTGGGCTACTCTCTACCTTTTGAGGCTGTCTTCTTTGGTTTCTAAGATGCTGCTGGCAGGGAGCAGTGGCTCATGCCTGTAATCCCAGCACTTTGGGAGGCCAAGGCCGGCAGATCACCTGAGGTCAGGAGTTTGAGACCAGCCCTGCCAACATGGTGAAACACTGTGTATACTAAAAATACAAAAATTAACCAGGCATAGTGGCACATTCCTATAATCCTAGCTACTCGAGAGGCTGAGATGGGAGAATTGCTTGAACCCGGGATGTGGAGTTTGCAGTGAGCCGAGATTGCACCTCTGCACTCCAGACTGGGTGATAGAGACACCATCTCAAAAAATTAAAAAAAAAAAAATTTAAAGGTGCTTCTCTCCCCTGGTTTTATGCCTTCCTTCTATGTCTTATAGCGCCCCTCCTTTACTGCCCGCTCTGTCCCAGCATTCCTTGTGAATGTTAATATTCTCTAGGATTTGATCTTTAGCCACTTTCTCTTTGCATTCCCCACAGTGTTCTGGGGGATCTTGTCCCCGTTCATGGCTCCAACCACTCACTTTACAATAGTAACTCCCACATCTCTGTTACCAGATTTGTAACCCAGATCTCCCTACTGAATTCAAAATATATATCCCAGCTACCTTCTGCACCTCTCCACCTGGATCTGCAATAAGAACCTCAAGTTCCACACACCAAAAAGTGACTGTACTAGAGTATCCCAACAGTGCAGTATTAGGTCTGCCCATTCGGCAACATGTAATGCTTCTTTGCTTTATCAAATTTCTAATATTTCTTTTAGTAAAGAAATATTTGACAGTTTTATTCATGTAAGTCCCACATTTTCAGTAGGTATTTATGTCTAGACATTATATACTCTCATAACCATTGTGATCTTATTTCCATTATATTTTGTAAATGGCTGTGCTGTTATATAGAAAAGTTATTGACCTTTAACACATTTGTTTTGAAGCCAGCAGCATTCTGAAATCTAACTTGTTCTTGTTTTTCAGTGGATTTTCTTTGTTTTTTTAGATAAGCTATCATCTACAATAATTATAGTTATCTCCTACTTTACACTATTTATATCTTATTCCTTTTTCTTGTCTTAATTACACTGACTCGCTTTCCTAGAACAATATTACTACTAACAATAATGGTCATTACTGTAGTTCCTGACTCACAGACAGACCACTTCTATTTTTCATCATTGCACTTAAGATATTTTCACCATTAAATAAAATATATACACTTCATTTAATTGAAGACATATTATTCTATCTTGCATTAGAAATGATGATACATTTTTATTAAATGTCTTTTAGTCATCCAAAGAAATGATTATAATTTTTTTCTCTTTTGGTTTAATCATATGATAAATGATATTAACAGTGAATCATCTTTGTGGTAATGCTTTTTCTAGAAAGGACCCATTTAACTTAAAATCTTATTCAGCTCAGGCTGTGTTAATACATTCCAAATGTATTGATTATTGCATTTCTTTCTAAAATTCCTACTATATTTTATCTCCTAAACCTACCCCTCATATCTCTTATATTTTTACATATTATATTCATCTCTATCTTTTGCTTCTTGGTTTTTGGGGAATTTCTCAAAGTGGACTTTCAAATCATCAATGTCATTTTCTGTGCTATCCAATCTGTTATTTATTGCTACCACTTCCAATTTAATTTGAAATTTAAAATTTGAATTTATAAATTTATAAGATAAATTCACATTTAATTTTTTAAATGTTTAAGAGTAATATTTCTGATATCAATTAGTTAGTTGTGGATAGAATGAGTGCTTGAATCTCAAGTCTCATTGATAATATAAATCAGTTTTCTTTTTGATTATGTCTCACTTTTTGGAATAAGGTTCTTTTAGTAGAAAACATTTGCTCTGATTCTTCGGATGAGTTTCTTCAAACTGCTAAATCATTTCATAGACCCGGTGATTTTTTCTGTTTATCCATCTTTCCTGAGAATGCACTATATGTCCATGGTTCCAAGTTAGGATCATTTCTCTCAGAGGCTGTGAGGATGCTTATTCAAATCTTATGTCCAAGAAAAAGAAAATGATAAACAAATATGCAGCTTCAGTTTGTGGCGACATAGTTGGCTGTGAGGAGCAGAAAGAGGGCACAGTGAGAGACATCTGCACCAAAGAGAATCTCATGTTGTGCTGAAGGATTCCTTCCAGTCTATTGTGAAGTCCACGTTATCTCAGAAGCCCACAGGCTGTGCCCATGCTTTAATTATCACACCTCTCCAGTCCGGGGAGCTCCATCGATCAGCTCCCACTGTACTTCCGTATACTTATGTAAGACCACACTTTTTGTACCAATAGTGGCCCCATGGAGTCTGGACTCTACTGCTGAAAGTTAGGAACATTTGTGCCAGGTTAAAGTTCCCCATGATTGTGGAAACTAGGAAACTAATTACCAAGGAAGACAGTCCTGTGGCAGGGAGCTTCACTGCTAAGCAGGTGAGGAATTGATCCTCTTCTCTTGTTCTATGTACCAGCATTAGAATACTCCCTCTACATGCTTGGAAGTTAGGAAGGTTACACTGTGTACCCCGTTCACCCACTGCCTGAATCAACTTTTCCTTCATATGCACAGAATTGGGGTCAGTGGGCTCATCAGTCAATCCAGGCCACTAGCACCACATTTTTCAATATATCAAGCAATGTAATGCTGTGAGTAAGCATCCAGTCTCCAGAGCCAGTCTCCTTGGGTCCAAATACTATTAGGTTGGTGCAAAAGTAATTGCAGTTTTTGCTAATTTGCTTTCGTTTTGCACCAACCTAATATCACTAGCCATAAGACCACTGGAGTTAGTAATCTTCCCTGTGCCATAGTTTCTTCATCTGTAACAGGAGGACAATAATAGCTCATCAGTGTGGCCAGTGACAGCACCTCTTTCATGGAATACCATGAAAACTCAATTAGCTAATAGATGCTAAACATTTCAGACAATGCCTACACACAGTAATACTCGATCAATGTTAACCGACGCAAAACAGTGCCACTACTTCTGGTTTGAAGAAGGCATCCTTCCCTGATGTTTTCTTTTTTTATACATTTCTTTGGATATTTCAACTGGCTCTTGGGAAGACAAGAGTTAAAACCAGAAGTCCTAAAGTAATGTTTTTGAAATGAAAACATTGTCAAAAATGTCAAAAATGTCTGAAATGAAAATACGTCAAAAAAAAGTAAAATTTAAACTTGTTGGCATATCAGCAAGGCCAATCAGGATCCAGCCTGCTTTCTACCTTTTCTCTAACCTTGTCCTCAATTGCACCTCAGACTGTAGCCCAACCAAACCTCCTGGTTTCACTGTGGCAGCTCACACCACAGGGTCTCTGCTCAGGTGAGGCCTTCTAAGTGGAAAGTCCTTCCTCCCTCCCTTGTTAGCACCCCATGCACCTAATTTGCTTGTCTATAATTCTGAGGGCTCACTTCATATATTGCCCCCTCTACAAAGTCCAGAATCACATCAGCTGACCCGTCCTTGGCATCCAGCCTGCACCCAGAGCAAAGTTCTCTATACTGTGTCTGTGAGGCTTTACTCCACAACTATCATGGTTGTTGAAATCAATGAGGGAGCTTATTAAAAGCATAGATAATGGCTCTGGAAGATTCCAATTCATTAAGCCATGGGTAGAGCCCAGGAATTCATATATTTATAAAACAACTGGGATGATTTTGAGAATCAGCTGGATTTGAGTTAATAACACATCCCCTCTGGTTTGCTTGCCCTCTCCTCTGGTAACCTTCCCTCCCAACTGGTTAACCTGACCTCTCCTCTGGTAACCTGCACTCCCCTCTGGTTAGCACATCCTACTCTCTAAGAGGCTGTAAATTCCTTATCTGTCTTATCTGTCTTATGTCTCCAGCACCTTGCACAGTTCCTGGCACTCAAAAATGTGTTCATAAACGCATGAATAACTGAATCACCTCTTCCCTCCAGTGGATTAAGTATTTCTATTGTTATTATTCATTGCTT
Organism: Rhinopithecus roxellana; assembly: GCF_007565055.1. Taxonomy (NCBI): domain Eukaryota; kingdom Metazoa; phylum Chordata; class Mammalia; order Primates; family Cercopithecidae; genus Rhinopithecus; species Rhinopithecus roxellana. The sequence continues at coordinate 11,543,438 of NC_044565.1, read as the reverse complement.
TTACCCACCACATTTGATTTTCAGAGACTTAATTGAAGAGCTTGTAAGAGAGACAGGAACAATTGTTTCTGGTTTGGCAACATACACCAGACTTGTTTGCCAAACTTACTGTGAACCTTCTGTCTTCTTGAGAAAGAAGGCCCAGGGGATCAGAGGCACTATTGTGTAACAACCTTCTCCTGAGGCTTAAATATTTGGCAACTTTAATCCTGGCATGAGAGTTGGCACAAGGAATGAGAAAATGGAACACTCAGAAAGTGTGAGCCAACACCTTAAATGGACTTAGTGGTGAGCTAGCCAGAAGGTGGAAGCAGAGGCTGGAGGCTGTAGAATTGAGCCTCATCTCCTCTCCACTCGCTACCTCACCTCCAGCTGGTTAGTTTAGGCAAGGCATTAACCACCCTGAACTCTGTGTCTTCCTCCATAAAAGAGGGCTGAAAGCAGATTGTCACAGAATTATTTGAAATAGTATACATGAAAGATCAAGTAGAATGCAATAAATGTTTCTTTGCTTCTTTCTGTCACATCTCAAGCTGTGTCCTAGAAAATTGTAGAACAGTTGAGAGAAGCCAGCCAGAGCCCTGGGGTTGGACTCTCACAGTAGGATGGGCAGATGTGGAGTATGCAGCTTCAGGAAACCAGAGAGAGTCTGCTAAAGCCCAGTCCCAGGTATGAAAAACAAAGCAATGAAATTTGACCCTCTCAGAATATCCAAGAATCCTCATGGGATTTCTGTAATACATTTGAGCACATATAAGTTCTTTCTGGGGAAAGGGCCATGCCTCATTCATCTTTGTATTCCTAGTGCCCAATAGAGTGCCTGATAGGACCAGGAAATATTTGTAAATTGAATAGTGGGTTGACAAAGGCATAATTTGGTACCTTCTCTCCCTAATTTCCTAGTTCTTTCCTAGCTCCATCCTCCAAACAAATCTTTGGGTTTCTTTTTTTTTTCCTTGCCTCCATGCCTGGATGTGGTTAAGCCAACCAGACAGAGCTGTAATTCCCATGCTCCTAAGCTTCAAGGCTTCCAGAGTCTACACAGCTTCCCTCTGCGTGGCAACTTTGAGCTTCCTGTTGTTAAATAAAGTTATAAGTGTTGTGAAGCGCTTTCATTAGGGAGGGTTTTATCTTGGAGAGGCAACAAGTTCTATTCAATGGAATAGGGAAAAGTTAACATTTAAAACTCCAGTTATTTTCTGAGGATGGTAGATCCTGTTATGAGTTGGCTTTGTTCTGCTGAGACATACAAATGTGGATTTGCAAACCGGAAGAGCTAGAAGATCCTAAATACTAAAGGAAGAATGTCTTCTAGCTTCTGAGGTAATACTAGAGGGAGATAAGAGAGGAAGAGAGAGCTGAAAAGATTATATGAGTTGCCCAGTGAAACCCTCCTGAGGTCTCTAAATTCCCAGTTCTTACTAGACTCACCAGCTTTTATGGAAGTCTATAAAAGAGTGAGTTTTGTAACCATGTTAATGAGAAGGAAAAAAGAGATAGTCTATGGTATTTTGAACTAGTCACAATGGGAGCCATCAAAAGAAAGATGATAAGAATTCTCACATATCATGAATAGGGCTTTGGGCTTCATCCAGATTGTTAAACTGGGATTTTGAGTCAAATTTATTCAGACCATTGGAGGGGTCAGAAAGAGACATCTCAAGTAATATCTGAGTCTTCTGAACTTGATATTATTCTAGACACCACAAGGAATGCATAATTAACACACAGCCTGGTCCTTTTCCTCAAGGAGCTTACAATCTCATTGTGCAGACAAGATATAAAGCCACTGGGCAGCACACCTTCAGGATGCATTTTAATTTCAACAGACAATGATGATGGAGAAGATTAGAGAAAGGCCTCAAGGAGGGCTTCTTAAGGGGCCACCCTGAGTTGAGTCTTCAGAGGGAGATGACAGTATTTGGTTTGGCAGAATCCCAGGAACAGCCTTTTCAAGAGCTCCCTGACAGGACCTCTTGAAACAGACCAACCAGGAACTATCCAAGACAAAAGCAACTCCATCCACTGCTCATTTTAAGCACATGCCTCACATGATCTGCTTGTGTAAACTTTGCAGGCAAATTTGATTTCCTTTTTCCTCATACTGACTTTAAAAATTATTTTCCCAAATGTACATTTACTTGCCTTTGCTTTTTTTAAAAAAAAGTAAAACAAAATTTTTCTGCCACTTCTAGCATTCCACTCTCATTTTCATTTGCCCCTTGCCTTTCTGAATTAACTTGAGTGGGAAGAAGGTGTGCGCTTACATCAACCCAGCCTCCTACCCCTAAAAATACTGTCTACATTCAGTGCTAAGGAAAGGAGGCTACTTTGAAAATTTCAAAGTTGTAACTTCCAAAGGCTAATGGATGAATGTGAGTATTTCCATTCTCATTGTGGCCAGGAAAGATAGAGATAACCACATAGCACCCAGAAAATGACTGCTTCATATCATGAGGATTTGATTTCCATTTTAATGGAAACATGTTCATTTAAAAGAAAGAAAAGCAGATTTCTGAAGTATGTCTCCTCTCTCCATTAACAACCTGGATATGCATCTAGAATTAACGAGCTATGTTTTTATTTCCATTTTGCTAAAGAGGCTGACCAAGTCTGTTGCATTACCTGATGTCTAATCTTTCCAGTGCTCCCCTCACATCTCCCCTCACTGTTTTCCCCCTTCTGAATGAGATGTTAGTATTTTGGCTTTGTCTCAAATAAACTTACAAGTTGGGTTTTTATTTCTCCCCAACGGAGCCTCTCAAATCCCTTATCTTCCGCTCAACGGGAAGAAATGACTTTGTTACCACAATATTGAACACTGATGATTTACTTGTTTATATATGGGGGGAAAAAAAGCTCTGACATATTCTATTTCCTATACAACAGTTCCTAAGTCTCTATGGAGAGACCTAGTGGCTTAAGGGCATAGAAAGATGCCACTGTACACTGAGCAGCAAAGAAAGGATAGATAAGCCCGTGTTCCGACAGAGCTGACCATGTGCATAGCTATACATTCGTGGCTACAAGTGGGGAAACCAGCCAGCATAGATTCTCCTTTGCTGCTGTCATTTTAGTCAAAAAATTACAGATGCCAAAGTCAGATAGCCTGAACTCAAATCCTGTCTGATATCTGATCCCTGATCCTAGCCTGAGAGGCCTGTTCAGATTCCTCCTCTGCACAAATTCCTTGCTAGCAGTGTGACTTTAGGCAAGTGACTTAATTGCTTTGTGCCTCTGTTTTCTTAGAGGTAAAATATGGATGCTAATACCTGACTGATGGATCAGTTCATAAGAAATGATAGCTATGAAGAGTCTACATGATACCTGGATAACCCCACTTAAATATCCTACATTGAATGCTTAAACAAATGTTAATTTCATTCCCCTTTCCTTTAGAAGCCTTAATTAATACCTTAACTATTTAGTACAGAGCTCAGTAAACTATGGCCAGCAGATCAAATCCATCCACCCTTTATTTATTTATTTATTTTATAATAAATAAAATAGATCCCCTTGTTGCATGTTCTCATGACCCTTTTTTTTCATAGGACTTACCACAGTTGTAATTGCACATGCATTTGTAGGTTTAATTGCTATCCATCACTCTCATAAGACTGGAGCTTCCTGAGAGGAGGGGTGGTAGTTATGATCTCTTCCTCTGTGTCCCAGCTCCTGCCATAGTGCCTGGCTCTGATAGGTACTCAGTTAGTATTTGAATGAATGAAAGAGTACATGAGTCTCCAGGCTACCACTCAGCCATGGGTCAAGACTACAGAAGTGACCAATGAGGACAGAGCCGGGAGAGACAGATCCCCTAGTCCTTGACAGGATGACAACCCAGCAGAAGTTTGTTTACCATAGTATGTGATAACATACCACAGTCCAAGGCTTCACCAGAACACAACCGCATCAACTTGGGTGACACTCCCACCTGGCTGGGATGGAGCTGTTCAAACATTTCCTCAGTTTTGAGTCAAGAAAATGGAACTTCTTCATGGGAAAGAACTAGTTCAGCCCTGTAGTGTATTTCTATAATGCTTGAGTAGCCACCACCTTCCTTGGGAAGAAGGCAAGAGCCCAGGCTGGGTAGTTTTAGTCATGGGTAGAAAGCAAAGATTCAATGAGTTTATTCACTCATTAATCTGCCCAAAGTGGGACTATCTCATGGTACACAGCCCCTGGCACATAGGAGATGGTGAAGATACATAATCGCCAGCAGTAATGCTAAAATCTGTGACTGAGCCATTCCCAGTGCCCTGTCTTCCTGCTGGGCCTCTGCACTGTGGAACACTCACATGCCTTTTGCCAAGTGGGGAATTTAAATCAGGCAGAACTCATGGGTGGGGGCCCCATCTCTACTCTGTAACTGCTGCATATCCACAAACCCCAGTTTCCTCACCTGCTGTCAAGGGACAATGTGATGGTAAATGTTTGTCTTTCCCAGTACACCTCACTACTGGCATTTAGAGTCAGTGCCGTTTTATCCATTGAAGCTATTAAGCTGTCTTGGATGTAAAAAGGTCCTAGGTAGCACTGATGAAGCCTACGACTGTATGCTTAATACTCTGGAATGTCTTATGCCAAAGATCCCATCATAAAGAAACACAATAAAGATCTAAGAGTATAGAGAAAGTAGATGAGTACAAGAATGACAAAGACGCTCTAAGTATCTCAAGTACTGGAAGATCCTAGAGGTCAAAGAGTTTTCCTGGACAGCTGGATTTCTTTGCTTTTTTTTTTTTTTTTTTTTTTGACAGTCTCCCTCTGTTGCCCAGGCTGGAGTGCAGTGATGTGACCTTGGCTCACTACAAGCTCCGCCTCCTGAATTCACGCCATTCTCCTGCCTCAGCCTCCCGAGTAGCTGGGACTACAGTTGCCTGCCACCACGCCCAGCTAATTTTTTTTGTATTTTTAGTAGAGATGGGGTTTCACTGTGTTAGCCATGATGGTCTTGATCTCCTGACCTCGTGATCTGCCCGCCTCGGCCTCCCAAAGTGCTGGGATTACAGGTATGAGCCACGGCGCCCTGCCGACAGCTGGATTTCTAAGGAATATTTTCTCTTGGACCTAGAAGATGCAGGGAATTGGAGGGAGCACCATGCGAGACCACTCTACCTATATGTCTAGGATTCTGTTTATAAAAACTCTATTTCATAAATACTAATTTTAAATAACTTGTAGCAGTGAAATAAAATAAGCCGTTCTTTCTATTAGAAAATACGGCCTTTTTATTATGCTCTGTAAAGACCTGGAATGTGTTGTTTGAAATCCTAAGGATGTCAGAAACATGCAAATTCTGGGTTTGCCTGAAGTCCAGTGGCCGCAGGGAGATCCAGTGTCCCCTAAAACACCAGGGGTGTTTGGAGGTTGGTATGCAGGCCAAAACTTGAGCTCACCACCTTAGTAGGACAGGACCGCAGTCTTAGCTGCTTCTAAGGGTGCAGGTGTACAACCACCGTTTATATTACTTCTTTTTTGGTACAAGAGCAGTTTTCAGAATTCATCTGATTCAAATTAGGGTCTCATTACCGAGAAAGAGGAAAGAACAAAAGTTGAGGTGGGCCACCAGCTGTCTCTGCTCTGGACAGTGATTAGATCGCCTATCTGAGAATGGTGAATGGACATCTGATATAAAAAGCATCAGAGAATTTCAGGGAGGCACTGCTTTCTGGATGGGGGTGGGTGGATGGTCACTGACCCCATGGATACTCAGAAGTATGTGAATGTAAGTGGATGAGACTTGACAGAAAATGCATGCTGATGCAGCTGGAAGTCAAACCACTGCTATTCCAGATGTTTCACTAGACTCCTCCATCCCCTTCCTGGGCCCCAGCCCATCTCCCATCTCACATCATTCCCAATTGTTTCTTAAGGATGTGCCTTAATGCAGTAACAGTAACAAAGAAGAAAGTCTGAAGGATGGAGAAGTAATTTTCTGCACATTGCTGGAAATCAAAAAATTATTTCTACATGCTGACCCCACTCAGTTAAAAAAGGTCATATCAAGGCCGGGCACGGTGGCTCAAGTCTGTAATCCCAGCACTTTGGGAGGCCGAGGTTGGTGGATCACGAGGTCAGGAGATCAAGACCATCCTGGCTAACATGGTGAAACCCCGTCTCTACTAAAAATACAAAAAACTAGCCGGGCGAGGTGGCGGGCGCCTGTAGTCCCAGCTACTTGGAGGCTGAGCCTGGAGAATGGCGTGAACCCGGGAGGCGGAGCTTGCAGTGAGCCGAGATCGCGCCACTGCACTCCAACCTGGGCGACACAGCGAGACTCCATCTCAAAAAAAAATTTAAAAAAAAGGTCATATCAAATCTTTTGAGTCAAACCATCCTGCTTCATGTCAGGCGGCGTACCTGACTCAGTGGCAGGGCCAGGTGAAATTTCAGGAGCCACTGGAATATGAACTATCCAGCTCCTTTAACGACAATAGCCCCTGAAATGGCCCACAGCCATCTCTGTCAGTTGGCCTAGTCACCCAAGGGGCCTGCAACCACTCAGATAAAGAGTCATAAAGAAAGAAAGAAAATGTTAGGAGGCCTCAAAGCCTCTGGTAGCGATGAAACAGAAACAAAGCCACTGAAGCTGTTCAAGCAAATGTCTTTAATCTGTGACACCTGTCACCAAGGCACAGAAACAGCACTGCAAGGTCAGAGGCCTTCATGACACGGTAGGAGAGGAAGTCCTTTCATGATCCCCTCAGAAGGCATTTTAAAGCTGGGCATAAATCATGACCTGTTCTGTGTGCAGTTATTCTTATAAGTAGAATCTGATTTTAATAAATTCCATCAGCCCTCCAAATTGCTTTTTGTGGGAATAGAGTTGGTGCTAATGAGCTTGTTGCTAGAAATCGCTTTCCTGACCTTCTAAGTCTGTGTGTGAGATGGAGGTTCAGGTAGGCGCCTCTCTGTAGTGAAGAAACGTTCACGGCCCAGGCAGGCCCCAGCGCTGCTCCTCCCTTCTGCTTCTACGGGAGCCTGGCAGAGGCAAGGTTGGGGCTGCCTAGGCCGGATGGTGGGCTCGTTGCTGTGTGGACCAAGGAGGACTTGCTGTCCTTCCCCTTTTCCTAAAAATGTTCAGATGGTCAAACCTAGTGGGGGAGAGCAGGAGAGTCCCAGGGCCTCAAGCTGCATTGGTACCAAATGAAGCTTTAGATCTCTCCCATCTGCCTCAGCTCTTCCCTCCTATTTTCTGACATGGACAGTTGACACTTTTCCAGTTTTATGTAAAGTGTTAAGCAAAAGCAGCTTCAAGACAACCTTCCCCCATTCCGTCAGCTTGATTTCTTCCCCAGCCCTTCCAATATCAAAACTCTGGAGTTCAAGCACAGAATCCATCTTGAGTGTCCATGCCGCCCCTCTGGGCCCCACTGTCCTCATGTGTCTAGTGAAGGGACTGAACCAAACAACCTCCAATCCCCCTCCCCATCCTAACAGCCTACATACTCACTGAGGTCCCTTGCGCCATGAGTATACAAGGAACACTCATGCTAACCCAAATCCCTGACTCAAGTGGCTTCTAGCCTAGTGAGATACCATTGACCTAACCATTTCTCCTTACGTGCCTGGGTTTCTTTCTAAAAGGCTCAAGTTCCACTAACCCCTGCCCACCCCCATGTGCTTCCTTCTTGCTTGAGGAGGTGCTTTTCTCCACCTGTGCAATCCTGACATTCACAATCTGTGCTGCTTCATCCTCTGACAATGACCCACTGGTTCCTGCTGTCCCTGGTGGGCCTCTAACAACCATTCTCAGAAGTGAGATTTGCAAAAAGATGGTGAAACAGAATTCCAGATGGAGAGGGGAGAATACAGGGGAGGTAGGAGAGGGTGAATTAGGCTCTTCCTCCACAGGAAAGCTAAGTCTTAAGGTCCCCCTGCAAGGAAGCAATTCGTTCCAGCAAACTCTAGAGGAGGTTCAATATGCAGCTGCTGGGTGTTAGTGCCCCCTTTACCGGTCTGCAATTTCAGCAACCGTCGTGCTTAAGGGTCTCTGTGGAATTAGCATGTGTGGACTATGGGGATGAATAATTCTACTCCAATTTACTTTCTCCCATGGAATACTATTTAAGTTATAAATTGAGTATTTCCATCCTTGACAGTAGCTATTAAGCTGACGCCACTGCCTCATTGGCCTTTTGCTGTTTTGAGTATCTTTGGGCGCCTGGCCCTGGATCCAGCCAGTAGCACGGATAGTTTAAGTGTCTGGTGTCCTGGGTACCCTGGGTTTCAGCTAGGCACTGAATCTCTGGAAAGAGACCACACGGCCTCTGGAAGTTACAAAGATAGGAAGGGGAATGTGATCAAGTGTTGGGTGCCTGCTACGCACCAGACTTTGTCTATTCCCTTCATGTATATTATCTTGTTCGGCATCACTGCCCAGTAAATATTATGAATCCTCCTTTCAGAATGAGAAAACTGAGATTCTAAGAAATCACTTTAAGAAGGATTAAGTAGCTGAAAAAGCAATAAGTAAGAGCAATGGGGAGAGGGAAAGAGATATGTCCTGTGCTGGGGGATGCATGGGAAGAGGAAAGTCATAATTCAGGTAGCAGGGGTTCCACTGCCAGAGAATTCAAACCAAGGAAGTCTTATATCACCAGTAAGACAGGCCACAGGGTGGTCTGTAAACACAGATCTGGGAAGTGTTTACTTTCTGGAGAGCCTATTTCTCTCTTGCTCTGTGTTTGGCAGCCCTGGTTCCAGCATCTTTCATGTATTCCTTTGAAAGCTAGCATTCTCTCTGAGCACTTCACCAGCAGAGGCCTGCGAGAACTTGTCCTTCCTCACTCAATCCTCTATCCTTGTTTCTTCATCAACATCTGAGAGTCAACATCTCTGCCTGCTGCACGCTAAATAGAAAGAAGAAAGGGATCATTAAGTTAATCAGCTGGTAGTTACTAAGGAGCTTTCTTGTGCCTGGTCAGGTGCCATGGTGATTCAGTGAAATAGAAGATGCAATACTGACTCCTGATAAGCATCTAATAAAATGTTGAAACATTATAAACAGTCATTTATTTTTGCTTCTCTGGGCCTCTGTATATGCTGTGGCCTTCCCCTAGAAAGTATGTTGCACACAGCTCTCTATAGATTGTGCGTGCCAGCTCAATCTTCCAGGTCAAATTCAAATGTCACCTCCACTGAGAAACTCCCCCAACCTCCCTGCCCAGGCATAAATGTCCTCCTGTCTGCTCATGCTTCTAATGCACTGTAAGTCCTCTGGAGCACACAGCAAATTGCATTTTCATTATCATGTGTGTCCCTCTCCAGAGACAGCCACTCCTTCAAAACATGAATATACTGAGCTCTTCTCTGACAGCTAGAAAGGGGGTTAAATAAGGCTTATTGAACGAGTGAGTTAAAAAGCAGGACAGGAAAAAGTATGGATATGTTACCAGAAAGCCATGCTGATCCAGGCCCCAGGAGAGGGTTCTTGGATCTCGTGCGAGAAAGAATTCAGGGTGAGTCCATAAAGTGAAAACAAGTTTATTAGGAAAGTAAAGGAATGGCCACTCCATAGGCAGAGCAGCCCCAAGGGCTGCTGGTTGCTTATTTTTATGATTATTTCTTAGTTATATGCTAAACAAGGGGTGGATTATTCATGCCTCCCCTTTTTAGACCATGTAGGGTAACTTCCTGACGTTGCCATGGCATTTGTAAACTGTCATGGCGCTGGTGGGAGTGTAGCAGTGAGGACAACCAGAAGTCCCTCTCTTCGCCATCTTGGTTTTGGTGGGATTTGGCCAGCTTCCTTACTGCAAACTGTTTTATCAGCAAAGTCTTAATGAACTATATCTTGTATCTTGTGCCTATCTCTTATCTCATCCTGTGATTTAGAATGCCTAGCCATCTGGGAATGCAGCCCAGTAGGTTTCAGCCTCATTTTACACAGCTCCTATTCAAGATGGAGTTACTCTAGTTCAGATGTCCCTGACAAATATATATCTTTATATGTTCAGAGAAAAGAAGGTTGTACTCATTGTTGACAGTGGGTGTGAGGATCCTGGATAGTGACTTGATAAAAAGCAAACCAAAGGCGCTGAAGCCAGACCGCCAAGTTTAAACCCAGCTCCAACACTTGGTGGATGAGCTACTTAACTTCTCTGTGCCTCAATTTCCTCGTCTGGAAAATGGAGGTCATAACATTAGCCTGCCTCAAAGAGTTAGTTAAAGATGAAATGAATTAATGCAAAGAAAGCACATAGAATGGAGTGGGGCACTTACCAAGTGCTTGGTATGTTAACTATGTGTTACTCCCAAGGACTGAAGTCAAAGAGAAGCGTTCCCTTTATACCTTCCTGCATTCTTTAAATTTTTACATGGAACAGTTAGACAACAAAAAGAAAAATGAAAAATAAGACAGCAGCAAAGTGACAGACTAGATACCCTGATTGCTGCTCTTGAAATTAAATCAAAAATGCTAAATAATATACCACACATACAAAAATTTCTTCGTTAAATCATTGTCTTGCAAGAAAGTAAAAAAAGGCTCAAGGTAAAATTTAACTAATGGCAAGAATTCTACATATTGACAGCAGTGAAGCTGGCTTTTGTCTTAAGGGCCTTTGACCTTGACCTTGACTCACAGAGTATGGGGACAAGAAACAAAGCCTAGGACCTGCCCAAGGTGGGTTGTCTAATAGGCCACCTTCTCTTGAAGTTGGAAACCAAAAAGCTGTATCCTCAGTGTAAAAGAGAACTAGAAATGAATGCCTCGCCTGCCAACAGCTGCAGGAAACCTGCCCATCTCCAACCTTGGTGCTGTCAACAGAAAACAAACAAACAAAAAAAATCTCTTCTGAGAGTTTGTAGCAGAAAAAGTATCCTCACATGGGGATGCAGACCAAATTCATATCAGTTGGTTGGTCTAAAACAAACCTCACTCTGAAATCCAGTTTACAATGGTCCCAGTCTGGAAGTATTCCCAGGTTTCTGTCAAAAACGATTGTATATCATCTCTGAAGGAACCCACCTTCAACACAGGCATCAACAAATTCTCAAAGATAAAGTTCCAAAGAAAATAAGCAGGATGCAGTCGGCATAAAACAGATAATGGAAGAAGTCACCATGAGTGAGAACCTGCAGAAGCAAACCCATAGACTTAAACCATTAGAGTTAACAGAGACACTAAATATACATTATGTTTATTATGTACAATGAAATAAAAAAGAAGCCTGACAATACGAGGAGCAAGTAAAAATTATAAAGAATGACTAGACATTTTTTAAAATATGCAATCAAAATTCTAAAAATGAATAATAATAACAGTTGAAATGTAAAACTCAGTGAACGAATCTAATAGCAGATTAGACTTGCTGAGGAGAGTCAATGAACTGGAAGACAGCCAGAATGCAGCACAGAGGCACAGAAGGTTAGATTGAAGAGATAAAACTAAGAAGACAAAACTAAGTTGTCTTAGTTGACAGGTTGTTTCATTTTAGTGTTTTGCCAAATGTAATCACTGTATAATTGTGAGAAATGCAGTTTTCTCAATTTTATACTTTATTTTGATAGAGAGTGTTAATAATTTACTAAAAAAACAAGAAATCCATCAAAAGATTCTTTCCTCTAATCAAAATATTCCTAAGAGCAACTCAAGAATCTCAAAATTAAATTGTGTGCCCCATAGGAGCTTTCAGTTTTTATTTTATGCAGTTTGTCTCTGGCTTTTATAGAAATGAATTTCAATGTCTTTTTGTTTGCTGGATTTGTATTGAGAAATGACAACTTGCCAAAAGCTTCAGAAGTTAAAAATTTAGGAGTACTCCATTGAAAATATTTTGATTTACAATTTTCAACTAATTTTAAACAAAATATAACCAAAACTTTGAGGACTCATTTACAAAAAGTTTGGTACTATTACTTAGGTTAATTCATAAAACAGTCAAAGGCTCAAACACTTTTAAAATCCTGTGTAGTATACTTTTGTATTCATCATATAAAACCACACCCAAAATAAATTAGTTCAGTTACTGTATACCTACAAAACTTTTTATAAATTTCAGCTACAGCTTCTATTTCAATTAGTAAGATATCACACTTTATGTGTACATAGTTGCAAATTATGTGTATCACAACCTATTACAAGGACATTTCTGTTCCATGCCTTCCTTAATTTAGTAAGCACATTATTTTTACCACAGTGTATTCGTATTAGTACCAAAACAAATTAATTTATCTTCACTGCTGAACTTTCAAATGGACTCATGATAACATTCACAACAATGTCCGTGCTTTCACCTTCCAAAAATTTTGAATCTATGAATTGAATTTTTTTAAAAATTGGCTCATTATTGGCCGAGTGCGGAGGCTCACGCCTGTAATCCCAGCACTTTGGGAGGCCAAGGCAGGCAGATCACAAGGTCAGGAGATCGAGACCATCATGGCTAACACGGTGAAACCCCATTTTTACTAAAAATACAAAACATTAGCCAGGCATGGTGGCAGGTGCCTGTAGTCCCAGCTAGTCGGGAGGCTGAGGCAGGAGAACGACGTGAACCCGGGAGGCGGAGCTTGCAGTGAGCCGAGATCGTGCCACTGCACTCCAGCCTGGGTGGCAGAGAGAGACTCCTTCTCAAAAAAAAAAAAATAAATAAATAAAAATAAAAATAAAATTTCTCATTATTGAAATTAACTGATTTTCTATTTGAAAAATCTGATGACACTGATATAAAATTAGAATCGTTTAGCTATTTGCCAAATTTTTCTGATAACTGAGCCAACATATTAATAGCTGTTACTCGACCTTTTGTACATGCACAAGAAACACTGGAATTGAAAAAGAGTGAAGTTAATTTAGAACGGTCGTTTAATCTAAGTGAGAAGTCATGCTTCACAGAATGATGAGCAAATGCACCATTTTCCCTGCATAAGTTAAATAATTGTCTTTGAGCATGGTTGTCTTAAAATAACTACTAACATTTGGTGTATATGCTGCTGCTGCTTCAGCAGATGTGTGTCTTTTGGTTTTCACAGGTTCAGTGATTAACGCTTTGGCCTGATAAAAGGTTAATGTCTAAAATCATTTTGTGCAAGTTACACATTCATCATCAACTTTTATGAAAAGCAGAAATCCAGTACTAAACTGTTCATTTGACGTGTGCTTCTTTGAAATTATAACTTATTGCTGTCAAAAAAATTTTTAAGTAAGAAAGCACTATTAAAACTAAATAAAAGGTTGTGGATTTACACTATATAAGAGAAAGCAAAATCACTGTAGCAAGGGTGCCCAAATGATATTCATACTCTCCAGAGAAGGATTACTCAGCATCTTTCCTGTTCATGTTAAACTGTTAGGGGCTTCCTGCTGAGCCTGCCACCCCATCTGGTGGCTACAGGCACAGGATGCAGCACAACAGACTGGTACATCAGCTGCCTGACGGAGGCAGTGGCACTGAATGATGCTGAGCACCTGAGTCTGAGTACACTTCATTTGATTAGTGATTGTCTTGCCTGCTGTACCTCAGTAGGAGACATTTTCAAGGCTGGGATTAGGGTGAGGCAAATGTAGCATTTGCCTGGGGTGCAAAATTTAAGGGGACCCCAAAAGTTCAGCAATCAAGACAAATAATACTTTAATGCAATACATTAAGATATCAAATTTAATGCACAAAAATCTATGATTAACAAAATATTGAAATTTTAAATAAAGACAGGATTTAATACTTCACTTGCACTGTGAGTGCCTCATTCACCTCACTCCAATCCCATCCCACAGATTCTGCCTTTGTGGGTCGAATAAAAGAGATCTGTGGGAGAAGAGAGGCTACCCTGAGTGAGGAGGAGGCAGAGAAATTTCATTCTCCCTCCTAGCCCTTCCTTTGGCCCCAAGTGCCTCTGCTTTAAGTTTTCTACTGCCAAAATTAAAAGTCAAGCCTATGGTCACCCAGAAAACATGCTTACCACTTGGGGAAAGAAGATGCCAGAGAATCAGGGAAACTCTAAATACACTTGTGAGTGACTGCAGCATTTTTTACATAGCCTGCCAGGCCCAATGCAATGAATGGTTCAGCCCTCCAAAAACTGCATCATTTTCTTAAGATTTCAAAAAATTGTTTATTTGTTTTAATTGACACGTAATAATTGTACATATTTTGAGGTGCAGTGTGATATTTTGATACATGTATACAATGTGTAATGGTCATATCAGGGTAATTAGCATATCCATCACCTCAAATATTTACTATTTTGGGGAGTTGGAAGCATTCAAACTCCATTCAATAACAATTTATTGTGTATTTTCAAATAGCTAAAAGAAATGCATCTTTGATGTTGTTCACGAAAACTTCAAAACTGGTCAGAAGAGAGCATTAATTATTTAATAACTTAATATCAAGGCCACACTGCATAAGGTGAAAATACAATTCAAAGATACAGCCAACTACATTTTCCTAACTAGCTTACCACAGAGGACTACTCAAAACTGCAGTGACAGCAGAGGCCAAAAAGCACAGTGCCAACAATTTTAAAGATGCCCTAAATTTGAACTTCTTTCCATTATTGAGTTCCCACTAAAATCATGAATTTCAATCAGTGCAATTCCCCCTTTCCCTTACAGTAATTAAAATCTCAAAGACATTACAATCCAAACTATTCTCTTCTTTTGTTTCTCCTTACTCTGCTGCTGGAGCTAATGTAGTCCTATTATCACCTCCCCTGTCAAATTTCTGTAAACCTGAGTCTCTCTTGTGTCCCCACACACCTCCTACCTAAGTTTTAGCTCTAAATCACAAACAGGTCAATGTCACAAAGGATCTAGTTTGTCCCAGTAGCATTAACCTTTTGCCCAGGGGATAGCTATTGCTGTGCGTGTCTGTCTTACACATGTCAGCACAGCCTCAGGAATGGAGTCCCAAATGCAAGCATGAGATGCCATAGAGGAAGAAAGCAGTAGTTACAAATGTTGTGAGCTATCAAGTAGTTCCTGCCAATCCTTGACAGGAGCCCTCAAGCTGGAAATGAAATGGTGTATAACTTTACTCACCTTCCATTGTATTACAAACTTGCTACCATTTCTCTTTTCAGGGAGAAAAAAAAAATGCGTGCTCTGTCTTCCTGCTTCACCCCAGCCACTCCCACCCCTAGTCCCACCCCTGAGGGGCAGCATTTTATTGTGAATGACAGGATCCCAGCGATTAGCTGACTGGTACTCCTAGTGTTGCTCATTCCCAATGCTTACTGTCTGGCCCACCTGCTGGCAGAAACACTCAGAATATCACACTTAACTTGGACCTTCACCATCTTTTCCCCTTAGTTCACATCAGATCTTAGTCATATGTATTTCTATGGTAGCCCTGGCTCTGCAAAAATCAAAGGGCTTAACCTGGGATGCTTAGGGGACACCTTCTATCTATTCCCAACTAGGGCGCTTTATCAATCCTGGCTTAGTGCCTAACATTCCAAAATAGCTTTAAGGAGTTCACTGTTGAAGGAATACTCCAGAATTGTATGTATCCCTTTGTAATCTTGTCTTTTAAGACTAGTCTGAATGCCCTAAGTGGAGCTGCCAGCTTGCAACTGCTGAATGAAGATGGAGTTCTTTGGTCAAACATCAACTGGCACATCCAGGCAAATTTTTACCAGTTGTGTAAGGCTCTTTGGTAAGATTCCCAAAAGTTAAAAATATATGTAAACACAACCCCTGCCCTCAGGAAGCTTACCGTCCAGTGATGGGATAGAACAAGAGCACAGATTGTCCTGCTATAAAATAAAATGAGATGGTTGCATAAGGGAGTACAGCTAACAGGAGCGTGGGAGGGTATTCAATAGAATGTGGTTATGATTATCTCCACGAGATTTTTGAACAGTCAAAAAAGTTTTCCTGAAGGAGATGGATTCTGATCCACATTTAAAGGATGAATAAAATTTCTACAGATGGTAGTGAGATAAGAAGTAGAATCTAGACAAGGCTGGCAGGCTCCCGGGGTCTGGTATCACCTCCTCTCATGAGCTCCTACATCAGGTATTCTGTTTCCTAATAGCCCAAGGACTCTATTTCTGAATCTTCTTTGAACAATATGGGTCATTCTTTGATCACACATGAGAAAGGACATCTCAAACAACAGTCAACTGCATCCCCTCCTTCACTTCACCCTAAACTGTCACAGGCCTTCAAATCCATCTGTCTTTGCATCCATTTTTTATGGTCTTGTCGATGGCGCCCTTGCTGTCAACTGGCACCTTTTGAAGTGGGTCCACTGATGATGCTGTGAATCTGTGCATGGAGATCAAAACCTCATGCTTTTTAGAATTGTGCACAACATAGAAGTGAGGATGCAAGGGACTCTGCTGCTAATATTAATAAACAATAATTAACTAATAATAAAAATGATTTAATGGTGTGTGAACTTTGTGTCATCTCTGCAGGCTGCTAAAGGCCTCTGTGGTTATATAGCTTTATGAGCTTGAGGTTAGCTAAATAGATAAGGATGCTGGTCAAGTGATATGCTTAAATAACATCCCTGAATTTTGATGATAAAAAAATATCCTGGAAGAAAATCTCAACTGATGAAATGTTGGTGACCTCAGGTAAAAGACTGTGTGCTCTCTGAAATGGAGGGAGGATGGAAGGAGAACAGATGGAGCAATTTGTCCAGAAGAAGAGCCAGAGAGTGATGCCACATAGAAAGACAGAAACCAAATTTACTTCCATCAACAGTATATAAGTGTTCCCCTTTCTCCACAACCTTGCCAGCATCTGTTATTTTTCAACTTTTCAAAATAGCCATTCTGACTGTTATGAGACGGTATCTCATTGAGGTTTTGATTTGCATTTCTCTAAGGATCACTGATATTGAGATTTTTTTCATTTGCTTGTGGCCACAAGTATGTCTTCTTTGAAAAGTGTCTGTTCATGTCCTTTGCCTACTTTTTAATGGGGTTGTTTGTTTTTCTCTTGTAAATCAGTTTAGGTCTCTTACAGAGGTTGGATATTACAACGTTGTCAGATGCATAGTTTACAAATATTTGCTCCCATTCTGTAGGCTGTCAGTATGCTCCATTGATAGTTTCTTTTGCTGTGCAGAAGCTCTTAAGTTTAATTAGATCCCATTTGTCAATTTTTGCTTTTGTTGCAATTGGTTTTGGTGTCCTTGTTATGAAATCTTTGCCCCTTCCTTTGTCCAGGAGGGTATTGCCTAGGTTGTCTTCCAGGGCTTTTATAGCTTTAGGTTTCACATTCAAGTCTTCATTCCTTAAAGAGCTAAAACCAGAACTACCATTTCACCCGGCAATCCCATTACTGGGTATGTACCCAGAGGAATATAAATCATTTTAACATGAGGCTACACGCATGTATATGTTCATTGCAGTACTATTCACAATAGCAAAGACGCAGAGTCAACCTAAATGCCATTCAATGACAGATTGGACTTTT
The DNA here is from genome assembly GCF_007565055.1 of Rhinopithecus roxellana. Lineage (NCBI taxonomy): Eukaryota > Metazoa > Chordata > Mammalia > Primates > Cercopithecidae > Rhinopithecus > Rhinopithecus roxellana. The sequence continues at coordinate 11,526,061 of NC_044565.1, read as the reverse complement.
AAATGTGGTACACACACACCATGGAATACTATATACAAATATAAATTCTTTCATAAAAAAGAATGAAATCATGTCTTTTGCGGGAACATGAATGGAGTTGGAGGCTATTATACTTAGCAAACTAGCATAGGAACAGAAAACCAAATACCACATTATAAGTGGGAACTAAATGATGAGAACTCATGAACACAAAGAAGGAAACAACAGACACTGGGGCCTACTTTAGGATGGAGAGTGGGAGGAGGGAGAGAAGCAGAAAAAATAACTATTGTGTGCTAGGCTTAATATGGGTGATGAAATAATCTGTGCAACAAACCCCTGTAACATGAGTTTATCTATAGAACAAACCTGGCACATGTACCCCTGAACCTAAAATAAAAGCTGAAAAACTAAATCCCGCACAGTTCCCAACATATAGTCAACACAAAAGTTAGTCAACAAGTAGGTATTGAGGCTTTATTTAAGGGCTTAATGTCAAGAGATAAAAAATTCTGGAGAGCCAGGTCCAGTGAGGTCACTCCTGCAGGATGATCCTGGGGGATATCTATATGACAGAAAACACTTTGAGCAATAATTATTCTCACGTAACAGTCTTACATGTGTTGAGACTGGGAGGAATAAAGGTATACCATATATGTTTTTCTCCTGCTACATTTATCTTCACTCAGCAAGGCTTTATGAAACCACTGCTATGTGCCAAGATATCATTTATGAAACCAAACTTTCATTGAGTATTTACTACAATCTAGGCACCTGGGCAGGCCAAGGACCTGTGGAGGGTGATAAGAGAAAAGAAGGATATGAAAATAGAAAAATAGAGGCCCAGCACAGTAGCTCATGCCTGTAATCTGAGCACTTTGGGAGGCCAAGGAGAGCGAATCACTTAAGTTAGGAGTTCAAGACCAGCCTGGCAATCATGGTGAAACCCCTTCTCTACTAAAAATGCAAAAAAAATTAGCTGGGCATGGTGGCAGGTGCCTGTAATCCCAGCTATTTGGGAAACTGAGGCATGAGAATCACTGGAACCTGGGAGGCAGAGGCTGCAGTGAGCCAAGATCACACACTGCACTCCAGTCTGAGTGACAGAGCAAGACTGTCTCAAAAGAAAAAAAGAAAAGAAAATAGAAAATAAAGTGAAACGTGGTCAGCACAAGGTTTAGAGATCTCCACAGCAGTAAAAGTAGGGCACCAAACCAGCCACAAGGACATGATGACTGGGCCAAGTTGTGAAAATAAACAGGAGCAGCCAGGAAGGGATCGAGGAGGAAAACCATCCCAGATTGACCACTGCACTCACATAAGAACCAGAGCCATGTGTGATTCTGGGTCATGACTAGCCATAGACCACCTTACTGACTGCTTGTGGGACACAGGAGTTATCTACCCAATGAGTTCCCATCTGCCAAAGGTAAAGAGCGTTTCTGAATATTACACCATCTTCTCCTATGGTTCTAATTCCTCCTGCTCTTCACTTCCCATAAACTAGACCTGGGGACAGCAAAGCTATGGGGCCAGGGGCCAAATGCAGCCTACCTCCTGTTTTTGTAAATAAAATGTTATTATCATACAGTCATGCCTAATAGTTTCCTTGCTGTCTGTGGCTGTTTTCACACTACAAAGATAGAGTTTGATAATTACAACTGAAACTATATGGATCACAAAACTCAAAATATTTAATATCTGTCTTTCCCAGAAAAAAATTGCCAATCCTTGAGCTAGACTACAGCAGCCATACTCTCAGCTATTACCACCCTGGTTATCTGAACTCAGGAAGATATGGTCCCTTAAAGGAAACTTGTAACACCCCAGGAGTGAGTGGGAGAAGCGAGGGCAGGAACTGGATGAGAAAGACTGTGGAAGAAGGGCCCCACTGGACAGATCTCATAGCAGAGGAAAGACATTCTCTCTGCCGAGTGTTTTGGGACTGGTATAAGAGGAAGTTATGAAGATACTGCCGCTTGTCAGAGGATTGAAATTCTTTTTCACAGTAAGATTGTTTCACACTGCCTACAAGAAAAAAAATGTGCAGCAGAGAGTTCTTTTCGTAAAGCATAATCATGCAAGAGGAAGGCTACATCTCAGGCTTTACAGCTGGGAGGACACATACAATTCAAATCAGAGCTGATGGCCCTCAGTGGGACTGGAACCACCTGAAGTAGAGAACATAATCCATATCTCACACACCTCCAGACCCCCGTCTCTGGCAGCCTGATGATTAATGCTTAAACCAGAAAGACGTTTCATTGACTGCCTTAGAGTCCCGTGAGCATGGTGCAGTCAATAAATATTTATTGAATGTATTTTCCTTGGGCTTGCAGCACTTGCTCATAACCAAATAAGCAAGAATTGCTCAGGGTGGTTCCAGGTAAATATATAAATGTATGTTAATGGATCCAAGCTAGAAATGGGGAGTAGGAAAGAAAATATTCATCCATCTGTGTACAGGTTATCCAAATGGTGCTAGCTTTTGGGTAAATAAGAAAAAAACATGTTAAACAAGTCCCAGAAATGAGGATTGCAAGAGAGAGATAGAAGAAAGGAGGAAGGAGAGGAAAGGAGGGAAGGAAGGAGGGAGGGAGATTTACAAATACCTCTGCTTTGAACAAATGAACATATATACATTTTTTAAAGCCAATCTTTTTTTGTTTCTCTCTGGCTTTATGTGGGTAATACTTTCATCTGTCACTAAAATGGCTCCTACACTCAAGGAATGGCAGAGAGTTAACTGAAATGGGTTCCCAAATTGCAATTTCTGCAATAAGGATAAAATATGGCTTTCTGCCACCCATTTGGAGTTACAGTGCCAATGCGCTGATGCAATCCCCCATAAGCCCAGTCACATTAGATTCTGAATGGTGTGTCGCCAATCTGAGCATGGGGAGTGGTGTTAGGATTTGTTTATTTGAGACTGAACATTTATCCTGAATGAGAAACAAATTAAAATCTTGCATCTGAGGTAATATTAAAAGAGGGCAATGTAATTACCACATTCTCCCCTGAGCGTCCTCCTTAAGGTGCTGTGAAGCCTGAGAATGCGCAGCTGCCAGCGGGGGTAAGAACTGTGCAGTACTGGAGGTGAGATAAGGCATCTTCACGGCTGCATTTCCAGCTTTGTAGGGGGAAAACAATTTGCCTTTGGGAAATAATCCAACAAGCAATCCTATGGTTTTAATACAAACACTCAAAGAGGTTCTGGCCATGACCATCTGGGTCCAGCCCTTCACTGAATTGGAAAGACAGCAACGATAATGGTTGAACAGGCCCACATGTGTTGGCTCTGAGTTTCCCCCACCCACCCCACCCCGTGACTGAAGAGGATACAGGGCTCCACCACTGTCAGGCATCAAGGAAGACACAGGTCTAGGGGAGAAATCAACACTTGTCAGGGTCCTTTTCAGGGGACTACTGCAGAGATGGAAGGTCATCTAGTCTATGGTGTCCTGGACCTGCCTTGGCAGTAGTCATGGCCCTTTGCAGGTAACCTAAAAAAAACAGACAATGCTTGATTTGCAACATTGTGAGAGTTGTTTTAGCCCTTTTGATGACCTTCAGACAGCCTTTGAGTGATAGGCTTTACAGCATCAACAGAACCAGGGAAACTTGCCCAGAGATGTATAGATTACTACACACCCCCAACATCATATCTTTTCCAAGTCCCTTCCTATAATTCCACTCTCTCCTGACTTTAAGACCACCTACCCACTTTCTAAAAGAGGCAGAAGGAAGAGTTTCTAGGAGTTTCCTTCCTGGGAGTCGTCATGACTTCTGATATAAAGGTTGACATAAAGTGTCCTCCTAGTAGTCAGACACTATACACTAAACACTTTCAGTGGCCCTTACAGACCAGAGAAGGAAAGCCCAGGTCCCTAGCTCCAAAATGCAGAGAAAAGTTTCTAAAGTTTACAGTGATAAGAGGATGCTAAAGGAAGCCTTCATGCAAACAAAGCCTAATCCTAACATGGAGAAAGAAAAAAGCTCCAAACGCTTCCTGCCGTTGGGGCAGGATGCTCAGCAGGCTCACCCAAATCCAGCACACCTCTTGAAGCCCCTCCGGTAGACCACCTGCCATTCCAGGGCTTGAGTGTCTCCGCAGCTCCGCTGAGACTCTAAGGTATTGATCCAATTACCACTTGAGGTCACTTATCCTACTGCTGTGTTTTGAGTTGCTTATTGATTCACCTTTTCTCCCTGGAGAAATTACAAGCTCATAGCCCAGAAGGAAACACTGTGCTCTACCGTGGCAGGTGCCCAGTGGGAATTTATTGAGCACATACTGAATAAAATTGCTTTACTTGTAACCCTGGCCCTAATTCTAGTCTAGAGATCCTAGGAGTCCAAAGAATACAGCAAAAGAATTATGTGGAATGATGTGGAGCCAGCTGACAGCTGTGCTGCTCTTTGTCTGCAGATTTTTTAAGTCTCCATTGACCATTCTGTCCTACGGATGTCGGAAACACCTGACTGTCAGAGAAGCAATGTGTGATTCTGAGGTTTGGTCAGATAATATTTAAAAGCCAAAGGCCCTATAAGATATCATTCCTTCTCTTTAAAAAAATGCTTACTTTAAGGGATAGAGCTATAAACTTTACAACAAAAATATGCATTGAGAGATGTCTTTTAAAATGAAAGAGGCAGAATTGATGTGCTTATCACTGATATGAAAGGCTGATATGAAATACTTATCCTTCAAATCTTTGCAACATCTCAGGGGCTGTGCACAAATTCAAACATGTGGACACGTTCATTCAGATGACACCGTTTAGTGCCAGAGCCCAGGAGTGAGGAGATGGAGGAATGGCTCCAGACATGAAGTCATCATTTGCTGTGCTCCACTCTTCCTGCAATGAAATGTCATCCACACTGGTCCTTTGTGCTTTCTAGTCTATCTGCCTCAGCAGGTAGAGACCGTCTTTCTCCTCATGAAGTATGTATAGTTAGCCACACACTGACTCCTAGATGCTCAAAGAATTGATCACGATTTCTCCAGGAGCTGTTTTTTGCTGACTTTAGGCCAATGTTTTGTCACTGAGACATGTTTACTTCCCCTCAAATTGTATGGACTGAGGTAGGACTGCTAACCTTTTATAATATCACATAGGGATTGAGAAAAACTACGATTCTGATCACCATTATCCCTTAACCCAGAAAGAATGAAAGTCAGTCTTTACATTAAATAAATTTACAACATTGTTCTTATTTTTCTAATTTCACTTACCTATACTTGGCTGTCCTGTCCCCAGCACAAGCATTTCAATAATGAAAATGTCTCTCCTTGAATGTTGCTAGATGGGTTCTGAAATACTGAAAAATCTAGCTGACTTTTCTTATGCATGATGGCATTGTATGGCATATCACAAAGCTTAAGGATAGAATATGGAAAAGGAATTGGAAAATAATTGTACAAATCATCAGGAATCAAAGGGTTTCCATGAATTTTTTTATTGGCAGGAAAAATACGGAATCTCTGATGCAGATTTTGGTGACCAAATCAGAACTTTATTCTTTATTCTTTCTTCTCTGTTCCAGGTACATGGCCATCATCCATCCCCTCCAGCCGCGGCTGTCCGCCACGGCCACCAAAGTGGTCATCTGTGTCATCTGGGTCCTGGCTCTCCTCCTGGCCTTCCCCCAGGGCTACTACTCAACCACAGAGACCATGCCCAGCAGAGTCGTATGCATGATCGAATGGCCACAGCATCCCAACAAGATTTATGAGAAAGTGTGAGTAGAAATGACTCCTCATGCCAAAGCAACGATGGTGCAGGGTGCCTTCCTGGCCCCTTCTTGTTCTTTCTTTCTTTCCATATTCTTTTGCTGGTACAGATTTAATGTGTATCTGTAAGCGTTTCTCACATATACCCTCATATCACGTTACTATGTCCACAGTTATCAGGGGACTATAGTATCCCAAATACTATTTTAAGCATTGAAAGATAATTTTTGAAATGTAAGATCTAGATCCTGTTATAGCAGAGCCATATCCCTCGGGCCTTTTACCAGAGACATTACCCTGCCGGGATCTGCCTTTCTTTGCCTAGGAACTTTTTCCTAAGCTACGGAATGCAGCTCTTCTCTCCTGCACAGGATGCGGGAAGGTGGGGAATTACCTCCCACTTCCAGCAGCTCTCAACAATGACTGAAGAGCTGCTCTGTCTGTGGAGTAACCATTCTTTTATATCTTTACTTTCTTAATAAATCTGCTTTCACTTAGCACTGCAAAAAAAAAAAAAAAAAAAAAGAACAAAGCCTGAGGGGAGCTGGCATCTGAACACCCGTCTCTCACCCCTCAGGGGAGTGTGTCTCTGTGGTTTGTGTTTTACATCATGTCCATTTCTTGTGGGATTAATCTCCAGGGGTAGTTGCCTGGATAATGTACCCTTTATTGGCCACTGTGTCTTCCCTATACCACTGCCCCCTTTTCCTACTGGTGTTTCTTCTCCCTGATAAGGTACTTGCACTTGAAAATCTTGAGATAAAGATTCCCCTTTGCAGAAGACCAAAACAAATATACCTACATCCAGGATGTTACAGCTGGAGAAATAGAATATATGCAGGTGAAACACATGGGAAGGCCAGGCCAGGCATTGAGACCTTATGAGCTACAGGTCCCTTACAGGGCAGACAGACTTGCCTTCTAGGGGCCTGCCTGATCACATTTAGGGTTTTTCAAAGTATCCCAGCAATTTTCTCCGAGACTTCTTATCCTCGAGGCAACATTGAAATGGCATATTCTTTGTTTTGCTCTGCTCGAGTGAGCCACAATGTGACATTTATATTACAGTTAGTTTTTGGGACTCAGGGCACACGGATAACGTGAATCTTTTTCAAAGCCCCCTATAATTCTCCAATCTCAGGTTTTTTATGTGAATCATAAAAGAACACTGGCGTTAGAATCAAAAGATCTGAATTTTAATTACAAGATTGTCAGTTACTGGCCATGTGACCCTGGGCAAGGGTCACAGCCGCTCCTCGTTATTCAAATAAGAGATAATAGAGCTGTGTTTCCTATAAACAATTCTTGTGAAGATCAAATGAGATAATATATTCTCACCTTGTAAGCTATTAAATGCCATACAAAAGGTATGAACCGAATTGATCAGATAGCAGTATAGTTATGAGATCTTGAAACTTGAGTTAAAATGAGACACCACACCTGTCATTCCCCCCAAGATTTGACGGCTGAAAGCCTGTTGCACACAGTTACCCAGCCGCATCTGTTCCATGAGCATGGAAATGCAGCTTGCCAGAAAGCAATACATAAAGCTCAGACATCGCCTTCCAGACACAAACAGTGGGATTTAATCAATCAAGCAATGGAGGGATTAATGCTCAGCCTAGGAAATATCGAAAATTATTCTTTCAAATGAAACTACAAGCCTGAGCAAGGTCCCAGAGGGAGAAAGAACACAGCTTGTTACAAGCCATACAGGACCTGTGAACATGTTCAAGCCAGAGGGTTTCCTCAAAAGGGAAAAAAAGTCTCTGAATTAAAGCTCATTATATAAACTGTTTCAGAAATCTCTCCCTTCGTTTCCATGGGCTGTAGCTCACCTCTTAGTTTTTCATGGTCTTTTCAAAATCTGATCACTTTCTACAACTTTTGTTTCAAAATACTCATAGTTCTTTAATCTTATAACAATTTCAAAGTTTAACCTGGAAATAAAGATTAATTTTCCCACAGATCTCTGGGGTCTTTTCCAAAAAAGAATACTGTTTTGGGGGGAGTCTTATTTTTGGACATTTTGGTGTTTTATGCTTATGAATGACTTGAAAATCCCTTTGAGACTCAACATGATGTGTTGGATTGTCTTATTTCCTTGCTTTGAGAATTTAGGGTAGCTGCTACTGGATATACAGTTACGTTTGCCATTGTTGTTTATTTCATCATTTTAACCTAAAAAATAAACTTGGCTTAACAGCATCTATTGTTATCTATTCATGAATTGTAACATGTTTATTGATACAATAGTAAATCAAAATAGTGTATTTGTCACTCACTGAATGACAGTGATGGAAACATAAGTGCATAGCATAGCTTTATTCAAACCTATTTTGTTTTTGTCAGTATCTTTCATAATACATTATAATATATTTCTAGACAATTTCAATTTTACCATATCTAAGCAAACTACTTAATTATATTCTCTTCTTTTAGAAGAAATGATTGCCACTTTCACAGTACACAACAATCCCAAATTTGAAGCCAGATGGAAACTTTGTTTTGAGGCAGTATAATAATTAGAAGAGTGTGTGCTCTGGAGTTAGATGAGCGATCAGCTCCCAGTCCCATCACTGTCTAGCTGAGTCATAATAGTCAAGTAATTTAAGGCTCTGAGCCTAATAGTACAGACAGTCCCCCATTTGCGAAGGTTCAAATTGCAATTTTTCAACTTTACAATGGTGGGAAAGTGATATGCATTCAGTAGAAACTGTAATTTGAGTATTCATACAACCTTTCTGTTTTTCATTTTCAGTATAATTTTCAATAAATTACATGAGATAGTCAACACTTTATTATAAAATAGGCTCTGTGTTAGATGATTTTGCCCAGCTGTAGGCTAATGTAAGTGTCCTGAGCACATGTAAGGTAGGCTGGGCTAAACTATGATGTTTGGTAGATTAGGTGTGGTAAGTGCATTTTCAACTTAAAATATTTTCAATTTATGGTGGGTTTATCTGGATCTAACCCTATTGTAAGTTGAGGAGCAGCTGTACATTCCACAAAGAAGCATAGAGAGATGTAAATAAAAATAACCTACATGAAATCCTCAGCCTAGTGCCCTGCATAGAGGTAAGGGTCTAGTGAATGTTAACTACCAATGTTAGCATCATTCATTAATCTGAGTTCACTGGAAGATGACTGGCAGCAGACAGTGTGATGGGCAGATGCTTAGACCCAATTTAATTGATGAATAATTTGTGTAAGCTAATTACATGAAACTTTTTTTTTTTTTTTTTTTTTTTTTGAGACGGAGTCTAGCTCTGTCGCCCAGGCTGGAGTGCAGTGGCGCGATCTCGGCTCACTGCAAGCTCCGCCTCCCGGGTTTACGCCATTCTCCTGCCTCAGCCTCCCGAGTAGCTGGGACTACAGGCGCCCGCCATCTCGCCCGGCTAGTTTTTTGTATTTTTTTTTTTGTAGAGACGGGGTTTCACCGTGTAGACCAGGATGGTCTCGATCTCCTGACCTCGTGATCCACCCGTCTCGGCCTCCCAAAGTGCTGGGATTGCAGGCTTGAGCCACCGCGCCTGGCCACATGAAACGTTTTGTGAAAAATCTCAGGCTGCTGCACCTGCCTTCTGGCTGTATGGTGGGCCTGCAACCATGATCATTCATTCAAACTCTTTACTAACTTTTACAAATACGGTTAAACTAACATTTACTAAAACATCGATTAAATTAAGCTCTATTAAAGGCAGGAAATCCGATAAAAGAACGGACAAAGGTTTTGAACATGGGCTTCACACACACACACACACACACACACACACAATCCACACAGCCAATAAATATATGAGGAGGCACACAATTTCATTTGTTACCAGTGAAATGCAAATTAAAGCGATAATGAGATCTTACTGCACAGCCATCAAACTAGAAAATATTAAGAAATCTAACAAAACTAAGTGTTTCAAACTGAGCGATAAGAACCTTTGTCAACTGCTAGAAGAAGTATAAATTAATAATTACATTGGAAAATACTTTTTATTTATTTATTTGTTTTTTGAGATGGAATTTCACTCTTGTCGCCCAGGCCGGAGTGCAATGACGCTATCTTGGCTCACTGTAACCTCCACCTCCCGGGTTCAAGCAATTCTCCTGCCTCAGCCTTCAGAGTAGCTGGGATTACAGGTGCCCACCACCACACCCAGCTAATTTTTTGTATTTTTAGTAGAGACAGGGTTTCGCCACGTTGGCCAGGCTGGTCTTGAACTCCTCACCTCAGGTGATCCACCAGCCTCGGCCTCCCAAAGTGCTGGGATTACAGGCATAAGCCACCACGCCCAGCCCAGAAAATACTTTCATAGTGTCTAGAGAAGAAGAAGCTATGCATACCCTGTAACTCAGAAATTTCACTTGCAGGTAATTACCCTAAAAAAAACCCATGCACGCATGCACTCAATTACATCAAACATAATGTTCCTATCAGCATTGCTCTTAATACCCCCCCAAACTGGAGATGTTTCAAATATCCATCATCAGTAGAATGGATTAAAAAAAAAAAAAAATTGGTGGCCCAGTGCGGTGGCTCTTACCTGTTATCCCAGCACTTTGGGAGGCCCAAGTAGGTGGATTGCTTAAGCTCAGGAGTTCAAGACCAGCCTGGGCAACATAGTGAAACCCCATCTCTACAAATAAATTAGCTCTGTGTGGTGGCAAGTGCACCCGTGGTCCCAGATACTCGGGAGGCTAAGGTGGGAGGATCACTTGAGCCTGGGAGGCAGAGGTTGCACTCCACTGCACTCCAGCCTGGGTGACAGAGTGAAACCCTGTCTCAAAAAAAAAGAAAAAAAAAATGTGGTGTCTTATAAAAATTTGAAGTGCCTTATATAAGTAGAAGTCAACACAAATATAGATTGTTTCCCTCTTTATAACACAAAACATAGCCTATTATGCACACTGTTATGCACTTTGTTTTTTTAAACTCAGTATGTCTTAGAGATATTTCCATATTGTTCATAAAGAGCTTCTCTTTTTTTTTTTTTGAGACAGAGTCTCTCTGTGTCACCCAGGCTGGAGTGCAGTCCCATGATCTCAGCCCTCTGCAAGCTCCGTCTCCCGGGTTCACACCATTCTCCTGCCTCAGCCTCCCGAGTAGCTAGGATTACAGGCGCCCACCACCATGCCTGCCTAATTTTTTTGTATTTTTAGTAGAGACAGGGTTTCACCATGTTAGGCAGGATGGTCTCAATCTCCTGACCTCATGATTGTTCCTCCTTGGCCGCCCAAAGTGCTGGGATTACAGGTGTGAGCCACTGCGCTCGGCCCTTCTCTATTCTTTTCTTAGTATTCCACTTTTTGAATGTATGCTATTATTTAACCAATCATTTATTGGTGGAGTTTAGATTGCCTTCAATGGTTTGCTATTACAGAATGCCACCATGCATAACATTTATATATATCATGCAAGAATATCTATGGCATAAAATCTCAAAAATAGACTATACCATCTTAATTTTGACATTTGCCTTCTGTACAGGATTGTACTAATTTACATTCTCACCTGCAGTGTGTGAGAGTTCCTGTCTCTCCACGGCCTCACCAGCAAAATATATCATGAAGTTTTTAGATTTTTATCCATATGATGGGGGAAAAAAATGAGAATGGGATCTCATAGTTAAAATGCTCATTTCTCTTTTAGGAGTGGGAATGAACATCTTTTTATAATTTAATGGTCATTCGTATATATATATTTTATAATCTGCTTATTTCATTTACCATATCATAAACGATTTCCTATGTTATTAAAATTGTTTCTACTACATGATGTGAAGACACACACACACACGTGCACATACACACATATGTTGTTAACAAATCCCCTTTTGAAAATGTATTACTTCAGTGGTTTCTCTTAACTGACTAGTAAGATAAACCACTAGCTTCAAAGTGAGCTGCTTCTAGCTATATTCCTAGATCCCTGAGGGAACTGGTTCAGTTTTATCTGCCATTCCCTGTCTATGTTTACAATCCACAATTATAGATGATTTTGCTAACATTATAACATTCATGAAAATGGGGACTTAGGCTCATCATTAATACAATATTATCATAATTTTTAATTAAGTCCTGCAATAATTAGCAACCCAGCAGCTTAGCATGGCTGCTCTGGCAAAACTATGACACTACACAGGAAGTTCTAGGAAGGTGGAGATGACTGACAGGTAATAAAGAAAGATTTTACATGTGATCAAAGGTGACTTTTCCCATTGGAGAAGAAAGCACAGAGAAAGAAAGGTGAATGCATGAAGAAGAAAAATTTGGCTTTGCAAAATGTATTGACCAGTTTCCTTTTTTCTATAAAAACTGTGAGGAGTATGCAGTAGTTTTCAAAGTTAATCAGAGCTAAACCACTCTTGTAGTTGTTGTGTGGGCTGTAAGGTGGCGATGGTCCCAGAAGGTACTAGGGTAATGCCCCTGAGGACAAGGAAGATGAACGAGCCACCATTTCTTCATCAGAGGACCCTCCACCAAAGCCAAGAAAAAATCTGTAATGAGGATGAAAAATGAAAAAGACATCCAAAAAAATGAGATTTAGACAAGCTGGGAATTTCTGCTTCCCTGAGTCATTTATTAATATTGGCCATATGTCATTTTCTGATAATTAAGTTTCTATGTACATAACTTTATAGTAGAGTTTTAGCAAGAAGTAAGACATTCCTATTCTGAATTCTAAATATTACCAATAATAAGGGGAGAGGAGACTATGTTAGAAAACAGAATCGTTCATTTAATTAACTGGATATTTTGTGGAAATGTGAGTGAATATGAATATGTTAGCTCTAATATAATTCTCTACAGGTACCAACTGTAACAGAAGACTATAAAAATATGCCATTGTCATTATTTACAGCACTTTATGTTTTGTATATTATGATTCATTATCAAAAATCAGCTGAAATGTTTATATTTATATGTATTATTTACTTTCATTCACAATAATAAAAATTGAAAATCAGCTCATTAACAGGGAGTAAGACAGGAATATTTAAAAATATACCTACAGCACTACTTCTCAAACTTTCCACCTTCTTGATTATTTTACAAATTAAAAACAAAAAATGTGGATCCTTTGCCAAGCTGCTCTAGGCCTTGGCCAAAGGGGTGTCAACATATTTGTGTTTCCAGGATTGATTGTTTATGCTAGCTGTTGTGATTAATCTCTTCCCCTGACACCCTCTACACTTATAAATATAGCCCAGAGCCCCTAGTATTATTGCCTTGGCTGATGAAAAGCAATTAAACTGAGAGGGAAGAGTGCGTTGACACTGCAGGGGAATTTGCTGGCATAAAAATATGCCCTTAACCTTGACCCCCCCAGACAGAAATCAGAGTGAACAACGTCAAAAAAAAAAAAAAAAAAAAGGAGGAAAGTCCTTTTTTACTGCAGCAACTAGGAAGGTTGCCACACGAATGTCAGAAATTTTACTACATTTCTGGTAGACATTGTACAGATAGGGCCAAACAGGAGGCAGCCACCAAGGGTTGTTATGGCCTCTACATACCAGTAGCCCCTAATTAGTAGGTGAAAGTGTGAGCCTTGAAGCCTTGAGAAAGATGGGCCCACCCAATTTAGGACTCCTTTGGGGTGCTGCCATCAACTTCCGGAGGCAGCTGCCCCTCAGATGGAGAAAGAGAAAGCGCAGAGGCCAGAGAGCATAATTCACAATAAGATTAAAAGGGTGATTTTCTACAAAGCCATAAATTATCAAACTGATACAGCTTGGAGGTAAAGGGGAATGAAACTACTGTTCAAAAATTGCATTTACAAAAGGCACTGGGATCAAAATCTGTGCAGGGAAAATCTTTCAAATACCCTTGTAAGTTCTTCAAGAGTACAGAACAATATGGAAATCTTGCTCATTTATTATAGAGATTTGGTAAAACCTAAATATAGAAAGCTAACAAAGACAACTCCAAAAACAAACCTTCAGACCAACTCCATTTACAAATATAGATGCAAACATCCCGATTAAAACATTCACCAAAAAAATACAAATTATATTGAAACAGCAATGTTATGTTTTTGAGCATGACTTTTTCTAGCAAATAATACTAGTAAATAAATTATCAGGAAATCTGTTATTATATTTCTTCAAATTAATTTGTTAAAGGAGAGCATCACATATTTGTCTCAAGAAATGCCAAAATTAAATTTGTTAAAATGTAATACGTGTTGAAGAAAAAAGTAGCTCATTTCAGCAATAATTATTCAGCAATAATCCTTGACAAAATAAAATGAATAATGGATCTCCTTTTCAACAAAAACAAAGTAAGAATCCTGAGGACAATTAAGAAACAGCCAGAATTTATGTGAAGAAAATGAAAAATATCATGCTAATTTAGACTTTACTGGATGGTATAAGAAAATATTTGAGAACCACATTCCACGTGATTCAAAATGCAGAAAGTGTTTAAGGGTATATAGAAAACAGTTTCCCTTCTATCATTATATAATACTTAAGGATATCAGTTCTTCTCAAACTATTCCTAAGAGTATGTTTAGGCAGTTTGATAAAGCGAATCATCTGAAAGAGTTAATGGATACAAATTGTTCAAGAAAATAATAAACAAGAAGAATTAATTTTGATATCAGCAAAATAACTTTTAAGAGAATAATAATAAATGACTTGCCATTCGAGATATCGAAATACACAGTACTGGGGGTAGAATCATTCAATAAAAGCAAACTAGAAATTACACACGCACACACAAAAACTCAAACGTATAAAAGTTTGTGTTTAGTATATGCTAAAGATAGCATGTCAAATTTGTAGGGATTATTCCATAAATATTTTTGGAAATCTGAATAACCTAAAATTGTAGGATTCTGTACTTGAATGAGTTTGTAGATTACTCTCTATTCTACTGCTTCCCACAACTTGGAGAGTCACAATATATAATAGCATATTGGAGCCTTTGAGAGGGCTTCCTTTTCAATTTTTTTAAATTTTATACATAATATATTTGTGTGGTTTAAAAATCAGGAAGAGTAAAAAAGTAACTAGGAAAAGATTTCTCTCTCTTTCTCTCATACTCGCCCTCTTTCTACCCCTACCACTTTATGGATAACCACCATTCTTGGTTTCTAATGAACCTTCTAACATTTCTTAATGCCATCTAAGAAAGTATAAACATATATTTTTACTGTCTCCTTTCTTAATGTACAATACAATATATAATATATTCTGACTTTTTCTGTTAACAGTCTTGGATATCCTTTCCCATCAGTATTGCAAGCATTCTCACTTCTTTTCTTTACAGCTGCATAGTATTCCTTATATGGAGAAACCATAATTTACTTATCCAGTATGATATTGACATATCTTTGCATTGTGTCTAATGTTTTGCCACTTCAAATTCTATTGCAAAGACTAGTCTCCATTCTGGTAAGTATTGATTGCAGTAAGGAAATCCAGTGGTTTTTCCTAAACCTTGTGCTTCTCAAACTTATTTGATTGTGGAATCCTTCTTTTAATTAATCCTGTAAACATCACACAGAAGTATTATCCATAAAACATATTCTGGGGAAACTCTGGACTAATCATAATACTGGATTCCTTTCTCACAACTTAAAACCAATATAAATTCCAAATAAATTGAGATGGAGTAGAGGCTTTCAAAGCATAACCCTCAAGGCAGAAGCCATAATGAAAGATTGCTGGTTTGCATATGTAAGTAAATAGATATACAGATACAGATGTAGTTATAGATGTGTTTGTTAAATTCTATATATCCGGAAACTCCATGAAGAACTTCTGCATGTGACAAATTGAGAAAAAAAATATAATATATGAGAAAAACTAACATAGAGGACTCTAACTTATCAATAAGAGTAAGGCAACCCTCAAAAAACTACAGCCCATAAAAAAATATGAAAAAATTATATTCCAAATAATGGATGCAATTTTTCCTTTATTTGAGTGGCCCATGTTAAAACTTAATGAAAATGTTAAGTATCAATGAGGTTATAGGGAATGTGGGAGCTGTTTTCAGGAGCAGAGTTTGACAATATCTGTCAAGGTTTTCAAATGTATAGTTGGTTTGAATCAGCAATTGCATTCTTAGAAAGTCTTAACTGCAATTATACTAAGTAAGATTTGATGTCAGCATGGTTTATAGAGCTGTAAAATTAGAAACAAATACTAAATTATAAAAGATTGATTAAAGAAAGAATGGATCATTCATACAAAAAACTATACAGCTGTTAAAATGGCATTATACAAGCACATTAATTAATGCAAAAATGTTAACAATACTGATCATATATTATGATCAAATATTATTTATCATAATATTACAATTAGTAAATAAAGCAGGCTTCAAAGTAATATGTGCAGTTAGTGCCCCTTGTATGTTTTGTTTTTGTTTTTTGTTTTTTTTTTTTTTTTTTTTTTTTTTTTTTTGAGGCGGAGTCTCGCTCTGTCGCCCGGACTGGAGTGCAGTGGCCGGATCTCAGCTCACTGCAAGCTCCGCCTCTCGGGTTTACGCCATTCTCCTGCCTCAGCCTCCCGAGTAGCTGGGACTACAGGAGCCCGCCACCTCGCCCGGCTAGTTTTTGTATTTTTAGTAGAGACGGGGTTTCACTGTGTTAGCCAGGATGGTCTCGATCTCCTGACCTTGTGATCCGCCCGTCTCGGCCTCCCAAAGTGCTGGGATTACAGGCTTGAGCCACCGCGCCCGGCCCCTTGTATGTTTTATAAAGTGTATCCATGTACTTATGGATTATAGGTGAAAAGTCTGGAAAATTATGCAGCAAAATTTAATATGCAATGTTTTTACTTTGATGTGGAATAGTAGGTCATCTAAACTTTTTACTTTAGCTTTTCTGCAATTTAAAATAATTTATCTCTACTGAAAATAAATTCTTGCCTTGACTGCATTTTGTAATTAAGTAACATGAACTTTTTAAGACATCTACTTTTAGAATAAAAATATTATCACTTGAAAAAAATCACCAGGAAATAAAAAGATTAAATAAAATGAATATTTTAGCACCTGAAAAATAGACCACAATCATTTTCTCACTAAATTCTTAAGACACTGTTCCATGGTCTTCCAACATTTACTTAAGTGAAGAAATCTGACACCACCTGATTTTTTCCCGTTTTACGTAATTTGTGATTTCTGCCTTCATACATTTAAGATTTCTCTTTATCTTCTTGTAATGCTTCATTTCGTACTGTATTTTCAAACGCCGCACCAGAAGACATGTATATGTAGAGGATTTTGTCATTTTCTGTCATTGCTAAGACCTTTTAATCTAAAGTCAGATCTCTAGTTCAGGGAAATTCTCCTTTAAAAACACATAATGGCCTGCCCTCTTTTCTGCTCTCCTTTCAGAGTTACTGCTACACATAAATTGTGTGCTTTCCATGCCCCTTACTATTTTACTAACTTGATTATTTCTTTCATCTTTTTATGGTTTCTGGATGAATTCTTAGGCATTTCTGATGAAACTGTAAGATGAAGAGATTATCTGCTCTTCACGGCTTCCTCTGCATTTTTAATGTTGTAATCATGTTTTCATTTGAAAGCAGTATTTTCTGCCCTTTTCAAAAGTGCAACAGCATTCTCAGTTCTGTAATCATGCTTTCATTTGAAAGAAGTATTTTCTGCCCTTCTCACAAGTGCAACAGCCTCTCAAATCTCGTTTAAAAACAAATATGGGATTATGTTGAATTTCCACCTGTTTCTTGAAGTAAGATATCTCACAAAGAGACATTTACTTTTCTTCCCACATTAGCTTCAGCAAATATCCAACCATTTTCTCTTTTTGCTAATTCTAATAACTGTAGCCCGGAGAGTTAAAATGGATTCCAAGTTACAGAGATCTCTACTCAAGTCTTTCAATTCCAGATTTTAAAAGGGGTACGTGTGGCTTTGCTGTAGTTCTGCCCTTCCCAACTGCCTCAACACTGCACAGGAGCAGCCTGGGGATATTCAGAGCCCTGCCCCCTACCTCATTAGTCATTACAGTTCATGTCTCCAGATGATCAAGCCAATGGGAAGTGCACATTGGCCCGCGAGCTGTCAGTTTCTTACCCTAATGCTGATTGCACATCCCAAAGATGACAGTAGGTTCAAAGTTTGGCCTCACCCCTTCTCTCAAGCCCATGGTCAACTCCACCCTGCAGCCTTCAGCGCTGCAGCAAGTTCCTTACAATTGTTTTCCCAAATAGGCTGTTCTTCCTGCAGTTGTCCAGATTCTCCTTCAGTTTGGTCTCAGCTGCTCAGTAACTGAAGAAATTTGTTCTGGCCAGTGGGTGACCTCCTGTACTTGTTTCCAGAGCTGAGATGAATTTTTACATTCCTTTGATAATTTCAGGAACCGTTTCAGAGGGAAAAGGAATTAACTATATTGAGCTTAATTTGGAGTATTATGTACAAATTTTGAAATGATTTCTTTCATATTTTCTAGCTGGTGATATATCAAAGTAAGTTAGTTTTGTGAACTTATCTTTTATCTAGGCAATTTATTGATTCTAATAGTGATTAAGCTGTTTTTTTCCAGGAATACAATCATATCATCTATAAATAATGATTTTGTCTCCACCTTTCTAGCAGTTATGCCTCTTATTTCTGCTTCATGTTGTACTGGAATGACCCTAACTTTCACAGTATTAAATAATAATAATTTTGTTAACTTTCTTACTTTTCTGGAAACACCTACAATACTTTACCATTAAGTAGGTTTTTGGTTATTGGTTTCACAATTAAGTTGAGTGTTCAATGAACTGCTGAGAAGACTTTATCAATAGTCACACATTTTATTATTTTAAGATGCATTATACTATCCCCAGTATGACAGAGTTTTGCAAAAATATATCAGCATCTGTTGAGAAAAGTATTTTTAACGTGCTTCATGTATGCAAATTATTTTAATTCTATTCCCTGTGTCTCTTCAATAAATCTTAGTTGGTCATGTTAAGTTACGCTTTTAATATACTGACTAGTTACGTTACATAGGATTTTTATATCAACATCAAAAAGTAATATTTGCTTGGTTTTCTGTGTGCTGTCTTTGTCAGATTTTGGTATCAAGGTTAGGGATGCTTTTACAAACTGTCTTTGTTTTCCAAAATAGCATTGGAATTGGCAAAGGAACTTACCCATAAAACCAGCTGGCACTTGAGCCCTTTGTGAAAGAAACTCGATAGTACATTTTATTTCATCACGGCCACTTTTAGTTTTTCTGCTTTTTCAATTTGTTAATTTATATTTTTAAGAAAAAAATCTATTTCATAGTGACTTTTAAATTTAATAACATACAATTTTACATCAATTATACATCATCTTTTCACATTTTTAATTTCTACTTCCTCTGTTTTTATTCCAAAATGCTTGCCAAAATAGTTTATTTACCAATTCTATTGCCTTTCATTCTTTAATGTATCTTTTATTTTTATTTTTCTCCCCCTACCTAAGTTCGTTTAAATGCGCATTTTCTGGATTTTTTATTTTATTGCTCAGTTCATTTATTTTCAATTGTCAAATAGTGAAAACATCTACCAATAAAACTCATTTTGTCTCCATTCCATAAACACTGATATATAGTGTTCTCATATTCTTTACTTTTTAAGCAATCTACCACTATATAAATTTTTTTATTGACTCAATAAGTATTTAGAAAAATTTTAAGTCCACGGTATTTCAAGTTTTCTTTCTTTCTTTTCTCCTTCCTTTTTTCCTTCCTTCCTTCTTTCCTTGTTTCCTCTCTTCCCCCTTCCTTCTTTCATCCTTGCCTCCATTCCCTCTTTCCTTCCTTTTTTATGCAAAACAGACTATGGCATATACCAAAGGTTACCTTTTGGGACTTATTAGAATGCTTTTTATGGCCTGAAATATGGAGACAGATGAGGATTCAAAGTTGGTTAGTGAATCATCTCACTATTTTGTTCAAATTGTTGCTGTTACGGATTTTTGATAACCTATCCAATCACAGAGTGAGAGTGATACCTTAAAATCTTTCATTGTAATTGTATTTCTGCTAAATTCTCTTTATATTTTTAAAAGCTTTGCCCTACATGTGCTGAAGATATGTCTGTTTTCACTAGAAAAGTTTGTTTCACTTTTAGTAATAGAAAATATATTTATATCTCTATTTAGTGCTTTTTTGCCATTAACACTACTTCCTGTAGTATTAATAGTGACACCTCTGTTTTGTTTACTTATACTTTTTCATCATTTTGTTTTAGTTTTTTCCATATATTTAGTTTTTCTCTATCATTTTGTTGTGAGTCTTCCTCTTACATACAGTGTATTTTGATATTGGTTCATAACTTGAGTCTTTTTTCTTTTAATAGACTAGTTGAACATTTCCACACTCATTGTCTTTATCTATATATATTGTTATAGATGGTCTTCTTTCATCATTCGGTTTAATACTTTCTGGTTTTTCTTTCTTCTTTGTTCATTTTTCCTTTATAGATGCTTTTGTTGACTATTATCTTTGGTAATTTCAAAGATACATATGTTTTATTTCATTATATAAATAGTTATCTTAAAGTCTTTTTAAAAAGTTCCCTACTTTCATAGCTATTAACATTGATAAAATTTATAATATCACTTGGCATTATATTGACAACTATTGACATAATTTTAATAACAATTCATTTTTTTACTTCCATTTATAGGAAAAGGATATTTGTCACTTTCTATTCTCATATTCCCTAGCCAGTTTTTCTGTTAATAACCTGGGGTTTATAACCTGTGTGTTCTATAATATATGTCAGCATTCTCAAAGTATAGTAACAAAACTCCTGCGATACATTTAAGAGGCATATGAGGTTAAAATTACTTATATAAAGACAGGAAGACATTATTTACCTTTTTCATACTCATTCTCTCATGAGCCTACAGTAGAGTTTTTCAGAGGTTCCATGACTTCTGATATCACAACACACTGAATATAGAAGCGGATATGAGAATCCAGATGTCGATCAACCTAGATATTAAAGGGATTTGCAAAAATCCAAAACAATGTTCCTCTCTTTAATAATTTTTTTGAAATAAATAGAATAGTTTTTCTTTCATGTATTATTTATGTTAACTTTCAATGAGTTTATCATTGCCATTTTTAATAAAGTTATATTTTAAAGCAGTTTTAGATTTACAGAAAAGTTGCAAAGATAGTACAAAAAGTTTCCAGATACTCCACACCCGGTTTTTCTTAGTATTAACGTCTGATTAGTATAGTACATTTATCACAATTAATAAACTCAATATTTATAAATAATTCATAACTAAAATCTGTACTTCATTCAGATTTTCCCAGTTTTCCTTTTCCTGTCCCAGGATCCCATCCAGGACGCCACATTACATTCATGTCTCTTTAGGCTCCTCTTGGTTGTGACAGCTTCTCAGACTTTCCTTGTTTGTGAAGTCTTTGATAGTTTCAAGACACAGTGATAAGGTTCTTTGTGGCAGATCCCTCAGTTAGAATTTTTTTGACATTTTTTTCATGATTACACAGGGGTAATATGTTTTAGGAAAAAAAACGTAGAGGTAGAGTTCCATTCTTGTCACCTCATTAGAAGATATACGCTATCAATATGACATTACTATTGATGTTAATCTTTTTTCAGCTTTATTGAAGTATATTTGACTAATAAAAAGTATGTGCATTTATGGTGTACAATATGATGCTTTCATACACTGGGAAATGATTAAACCAAGCTGATTAAAATATTTATCACTTCAATACTTATCATTTCTTTCATGGTGAAAACATTTGAAATCTACTCTCTTAGCAATTTTCAAGTGTACAATGCATTATTATTAACTACAGTCACTATGCTGTACAATAGATAGTTGCAACTTATTCATCCTGACACTTTGTGCCCTTTGACCAACATCTCCATTCTCCTCCACCTCCAGCCCCTAGAATCTACCCTCCTACTTCCTGATTTTATGAGTTCAACTGTTTTAGATTCCACATGTCAATGAGATGATGCAGTATTTGTCTTTCTGTGCCTAGCTTATTTTACTTAGCATATTGTCCTCCGGGTTCATCCATGATGTCATACATGACAATATCCTCTTCTTTTTTAAAGCTGAATCATATTCCATTGTGTATATTTATCACATTTTCTTTATCTATTCAATTATACATCATCTTTTCACATTTTTAATTTCTACTTCCTCTATTTTTATTCCAAAATACTTGCCAAAATAGTTTATTTACCAATTCTATTGCCTTTCATTCTTTAATGTATCTTTTATTTTTATTTTTCTCCCACTACCTAAGTTCATTTAAATGTGCATTTTCTGGATTCTTTATTTTAATGCTCAGTTCATTTATTTTCAATTGTCAAATAGTGAAAACATCTACCAATAAAATTCATTTTGTCTCCATTCCATAAACACTGATATATAGTGTTCTCATATTCTTTACTTTTTAAACAATCTACCAGTATATAAATTTTTTTATTGACTCAATAGGTATTTAGAAAAATATTAAGTCCAGGTTGATTCCATATCTTGGTTATTGTGAATAATGCTGCAATAAACATGGAAGTGCAAATATCCTGTCAACATACTGATTTAATTTCTTTCAGATATATACACAGAAGTAGGTCTGCTGAGCCATATATTTCTATTTTTAATTTTTTTAGGAACTTCCATATGGTTTTCCACAGTGGCTGTAATAATTTACATTCCCATCAACCATGCACAAGTATTCCCTTTTCTCTACACCTTCTCCAACACTTGTTATCTCTTGTCTTTTTAGTAGTAGCCATTGTAACAGGTCTGAAGTGATAGTTCATTGTGGTTTTAACCTGATGATTAATGCTGCTGAGCATTTTTCTCATATACCTGAAAGCCATTTGTATGTCGTATTTTGAGAATTTTTCTTCCTGTTAATTGATTTCTAGTTTCATATCATTGTGGTCAAAAAAGATACTTGATATGATTTTGGTCTTCTTAAATTTGATAAGACTTGTTTTACATCCTAACATGTTATCTGTTTTGGAAAGTATTCTGTGTGTGCTTGAAAAGAATGTGTATTCTGCTGCTATTGGATGGAATGTGACATATATGTCTGTCAGGTACATTTGGTCTGAAGTATGTTGTAAGTCCTATGTTTCCTTACTAATGTTCTGTCTAGATGATTTATCCATTGTTGAAGTGGCTTATTGAAGTCCCCTACTATTATTATGTTGCTGTCTATCTCTCCCTTAAGAGCTATTAAATTAATATTTGTTTTATATAGTTGGGTGCATATATATTTACAATTGTTGTATCCTCTTGATGAATTGATCCCTTTATCATTATATAATTATATTCTTTGCCTCTTTTTACAGTTTTGACTTAAAGTCACAAGTCTTTAAGTCTGATACAAGTATATCTACACCTGCTCATTTTTCGTTAGGATGGAGTATCTTTTTCTACCCCTTCACATTCAGTCTTTGTGTGTCCTTCAAGCCAAAATGAGTCTCTTACAGGCAGAATATACTTTGGTCTTAATTTTTCAATCCATTAAGCACTCTATGTCCTTTGATTGGAGAATTTAATTCACTTATTTTCTGTTTTCAAGGTAATTATGGATAGGTACATACTTACTACTGCCCTTTGGTCAATTGTTTTCTGGTTGTTTTGTAGATTCTTTGTTCCTTTCTTCCTCTTTTGCTCTCCTCCTTTGTGATTTGACTATTTTCTGTAATGGTATGTTTTGATTCCTTTCTATTTATCTTTTGTGCATCTACTATATATTTCTGCTTTGTGTTTACCATGAGGCTTATGTAAAATGTCTGACAGTTATAACAGTCTATTTCAAACCGACAACAACTTAGGCTTGTATCCCCTACTCTGCCATCTTTGTCAGATTTCTCCACAAATACTAACGTTATTATTTTTCCCCTCTTTCCCATACTGTAGTCTTTGGAAGGAAGTTACTGTGTGAAGGCTATCCTTAAGGAGTGGAGAATAACATTCCTACTCCTCTACTACAGAGTAGCTACATAAATTCTTTGAAATTTTTATGCACTGAAGATTTGTCTCTTCTCCACCATTTACATGTTTATTTGTTTACTCAATCATTTATTTATATTAGTATAGATTCATGGATATTTATTTTGGTCTTAGGGTATAATTTCTTTAAGTTACTCAACTTATTTTATTGCTCAAATTGTTACAGTTTGGGCCATTGGGGCCACTTTCAGGTTTCTTCTGTATCTCTTTGACATACCCCATTATGAAATATTCCATACTTATAGGGATTTGAGGGTTTTGTTTTGTTTTTAGTTTCTAGTTTTGTGCTTTTTGTGTTGTGTTGTGTGTTTTGAGGACTTTCTTACTTTGTGATACTACAGGATGCTCCAGGCTCATCTTGTATATTTCCTGCCCCAGTTCTACAATCAACCACTTCCCTAAGAAGCCCTGATTTCTTTTATTAGGGAATGATATTAGAAACTAACACCTGGGCTCTAGGTGTATTATTGTTATTTTTAAACGACTTAACACACACTGCCAAATGGTTCTCTGCTTTTGTTTCTAATGTAGTAAGTATTGATAGATATGACCCACAGGAACAAAAGTTCTTTGGGAGTCCTCAATTATTTTTATTAGTGTAAAGAAATACCAAGACCAGATAAGTTGGGAACAAGTGATAGAGATCTGCTGTCTTAAAAATGTTTTCTATTTCATTTCATAATTACGGTTCACAAACAATGATTTACTGTCATCTCTATATATTTTTATTTTACAAATAATCACCAGTTTATTAGTTCTATGGCCTCATTATTTTGAATTTTAAGTTTTGATTCATCATCCATCATTCTGAATCATGTCTTTTGGTAGTTTCTCTGCAGAAAATAGTACTTTCTTGCATATTTGATAATACCTTTCTTTGGCATATAAATACAAATGGCTGCTTGATTGGGTATAAATTGTGGGAATATCACAAAATAAATAATTTTTTTCTTTTAAGCTCAGCAGAGATTGTTCCTTTGTTGCTTGAAGCCAAAGTGATATCTTCTTTTGTGGATAACCTAAAACGTGCCCTCAAGATACTTGTATGATTATATGTTAATCTAGAAAATCCAAACGGGATTTAAATAGCAAGTCTTCCCATAATCTAACACTTACTGTCAATGTTCAGACCAAGATATATTTTAGATCTGAAAAAAAAATTTCCTCTATTACAGTTAGAACCTTTGGTTTCAAATAATAGAAGTAACTTAAGATAGTGTATCAGTTAGTTCCTGCTGAGTAACATGCCATTCCAAAACTTACTGGTTTAAAGTAACAACTGTCCATTTAGGTCATGATTTTGTGGATTGTTGGCTGCTCTGGTTTGTGCCAGCTCAACTGAATTCTGTGGGAGTGTCTCATATGTCTGCAGTCACCTATGGGTCATATGGCTGCTGGATAACCTAGGAAGCCTTATTGACTTATCTCGTACTTGGAAGATTGTCAACCAGGATGACAGAGGTAACGGAACCATGTATTTCTCATTATCCAACAGGCAAGTTTAAGCTTCTTTATGGTGGCCTGAGTTCAAAAGCAGGAAAAGAGGACAAACCCCATTGCACTAATGATTTTGAGCCTCTGCTTGTCTCATATATGCCAGCATGCTACTAGTCAAGCAACCCATATGGTATGTCTTTATTTTATTTTTATTTTTATTTATTTATTTATTTATTTGGAGAGAGAGAGCGTCTCACTCCATCACCCAGCCTGGAGTGCAGTGGCATGATCTCGGTTCACTGCAATCTCTACCTCCAGGGTTCAAGCAATGTGACTCAGCCTCCTGAGTAGTTGGGACTCCAGGCGTGTGCTACCATGCCCAGCTAATTTTTGTGTTTTCATAGAATTGGAGTTTCACCATATTGGCCAGGCTGGTCTTGAACTCCTGACCTCAAATGATCCATCCGCCTTGGCTTCCCAAAATGCTGGGATTACAGGTGTGAGCCACCATGCCTGGCCTTTATTTTCAATTGCCAAAGAGAGCCTAGCATTTATTTCTCAGGTGCAGTTCCAGAATCATGATGACGATTTGCCCAATGTGAGTCAAGAGCTCACTCCCAAAGTAATCTACAATGGGGCTACCACTCATGAGCTATGTGACTTTGGCAAGTTACTTTTTACTCCTCTGAGCCTCAGTTTCCTCAATCTGAAAATTAGGATAATAATAGTACCTACATCATGAGTTATTGTGAGAATTAGATAAAATATTGTATATAAAACCCTTAGCACAGTGTCTGGTACGCAGTGATCATTCATCCACCTTTAAGATGCTTTACTTAAAGCATCTTATTATTATATTATTATTACTAAGATGGAAAGTCTTGAAGTATCACTAACGAGAGGACTTATTAAAAAGATGCTTATGTCATTTTTACTTTTTGCTTCATCTCGAAAGAGATTATTCTTAATCTCTTTCAGAAAATCTTACTAGAAGCTAGGATTGCTGAGAATCTCACTTCCATTTCTATTATATTCTTATCTGTATTTTCACCTTGTTTTCCTTTTCTAAAATATTCTTAGTGAATAATCAACTTGTCCTCTGCCTGACTAATTCAATTTTCCGCTGTGTCCAACGTGTTATTCACCATTCTTTTTTTTTTTTTTTTTAATTCAGCAACCACATTTTTCATCATGGTTGTCTGGGTGTAGACATTGGAACTCATTTCATGGAAGTCTCCTTGGGTTTCTTGAAGACAGATGTTATTAAGTACACAAATTAGCTATTTCAACAGTATTTTTTTCTTATGGTAATCTATTTCTGGGGACACATTTATGTTACCAACAATATTCAGTGAATTGAAGGTTGCATTCTTCTGAACCACAAAATTTCCTTATAGTTACCAAGAACATTATTTTTTTACTTATTCTCACAATGAGAGAGCTATGGCTCTGCAATGTGATTTATCATTTTATTCATTCACTTAGCAAATATTTACGAACCCTTACTTTATACTATGTACTATGCTAGAGATAAAAAAATGACCTAACGCACTCCTCACCTCAAAGCTCTTAGAGTCTAATGGGTATGCAGACAGGTAAGCAGCCATGTGAATACAGTAGTTAGTGCTGCAATAAATCCACAGTGCCGTTCGTTACCACAGAATCATGAAATGCTCGACAGACAAAGACAGTAATCATCTGAGTCCTGGAGGTTATATATGAGTTAGTCATATAGCATTCGGGGGATGAGGGGAAGGAAAGCAGTAGGCAGGATTTGTTGGAAAAAAGAATTCCAAGTCGAGGCAACCGCATGCACAAAGATTTGAAAGAGAGGTTATAAATTATGCCAAAGAAACTAAATTTAAAAATAATAACTGCTAACATTCATTAAGCACCTATTATGCTCCAGGCACTCTGCCGAGAACTTTGCATGCATCATCTCATTTCATCCCCTCAGCAGCTCAATGTGGTAGCAAATTGTCCAAGATGCTCCAGCTAGTATGTGGCAAAACCAGCATCTGAAGTAAGGGAGTCTGTCTTTGGAGGTAAGTCATCAGCTACTACATCATCCTGCCTCTCTGAAAAAACTCAGCATGGTTATGTGGAGTGTGTGATGTGTGTAGGGGTGTGGGTGGCATGGTAAGTGAGGAAGAATGGGAATAAGGGAAGAGATCCCAGGCTGGAAATCATAAAGAGTATTGTAGGTCCATTGAGTTTATGCTTTACTCTAACAACAATGGGGAGTAAATGCTGTAAGAAGAGAGTGGTCATGAAATGCCTGTGAAATGCATCCCTGTGGACATACGTGTTCAGTGAGGTCTGAGGTAGAGATATAAAAATGTGAGTCATAAGCTCATAGATGGATTTACAACCTTGGGGACAGATTAATCACCTGGGGGAGAGCTGGCTGAAGGTCTAGACAAAGCCCTGAGGAAGTCAGTAGAATAGAAGGACTTGATAAAGGAGGCTGTGAGCCAGTGGCCAGCAGGGTAGGAGGGAAACTAGAGGTGTGGTGTCTGAGAATGCAAGGAAAGGGGCCCAAGAATCTACAGTCACATCTGTCAACCTGGCTGCGCAAACCTCTCCCCAGGTTCAGCCTCTGGGGCTGCTGTGGGTAAGAATATGGGTGGCTGGATTCATCTCAGCCTGAGATTTTTATCAGATGAGTATCATAGAAGGAGGAAAGAGTAAGGGAATTGGAGGTGACTTGTATAGGAGTGATTAGATTGATGGACAAGGAAGGAAAGAAAACATGAAGAGGCTGAGGAATAGGAAGAAAGTGTTAGGTTCGGTGAATGTGAGTTTCCACAGAGAGAACTGTAACAGCAGAGGTACTTAAGCAAGTGACCTGAGACGATGGACATGGTATTTATGGACAGGATGTTTTAAAAACTCATGCATATCCTAGGTGTGGCCAGGATGCAGATAACTGAGGCAAAAGAGAGAGGGAGCTCACTGGAGATGAGGAGTCTCAGCACTGAGATGCCAGAGTGCTGGGTGGTCCTCCTCAGGGAGGATGAAGTCACTGGGGTGAGATGGAGGGTGGGATGGAGAGGGAGGCTCTGGACCAGAGCTGAGGTCCTCAGTGATCAGGGAAGAGTGACCAGGAGGCTGGAGAGTGACAGCAGTAAGTGAAAAAGAAGATGTGGCAAGATATGTGCTCCTCAGAGGGGTGGCGTCTGACAGGACACAAGGGGAAGTGGTCTGGAAGTGGCACGGAGGAGCAGGAGAACCCTCACTCCACCTGCTGGTTCTGAGGGGAATAAATGTGAGAGCAAGAAAAGAAAAAAAAAGCCTTAATTTGCAAGAACTACAGAGAACACATATTCTCAGGAAGCAGCCAGAGTTCTATTAAGGCTAGAATTAAAAAGAACATTCCTAAAACTTCAAGTATTGACAGGAGTTTGCCTGCCACAAAGCAGGAGCCCAAAGGCAGAGCAGGAGAGTTTGAGAGGAAAGTGGGAGAGACTGGGTTGGCTAATGGGACCAACCCAGAAGTCAGGGGATGAGAATCCACTCCTAGAACAACCTGGACTTGGTGGCACACCTGCACGTGATTCTAATTTTCATGGCTGTAACCTAGTTCATAGTAAGGCTTCAGGTAATTGACCAGCGATGCCAGCATTGTATACTGCTTTCTTCCCACAGCCTCCATTAGAGGAAGGAACTCACTGAAGAGTAAGGAGTCTGGACAACCTCATGAAAGAGGTGATATTGACCTAAATCTTGGAGAAGAACAGGATTGGATCAGCAGGGAGGGAGGGCGTTTCGGGAGGGAAAAAAGCAGGGGCTGAGGTTTAAGCACTGGCATGAATGGATCAGTTTTGCAAAAGTGGGCACTGTTGGATGGACTCATTCTGGTCAAGGTAGGAAAGGCCTTGAATGTTTAGGTAAAGAAGCTGGGCTTACCCTCAGGACAGGGGCTTTTGGGTCAGGAGAGTTAGCGCTTGCCTGATATCCAGGAGCTCTCCCTCATGACTGGTCTTCATTGTAGTCAGTTGAGTGACTCTGGCAAATGGGAATGTGAGCAAAAGCAACACATCACTTCCAGCCAAGTCCTCTTAGGATGTGTCATCCATCCCCGCGTTCCTTCTGTGTGCCCTTCTAGGTGCTCCTAGTGGTGGTGAGCAAGGCTGGTAGGGATGTGGGTTTCAGGGACTGAAGGCTGGAAGTCTCTTACCAGATGAGAGTCGCTCACTTCAAGTCTTTGTGGTCCTCAAGGATTGGCCAATATTGAGGCAGCTATTCCCAGAGGTCTCTCTTCATCTTTTTTGTCAGACAACTATCTGCTCCCTTAGGCGTCTCCAAAAATATTTCTGGGATATTTGAGGATGAATTTTAAGGTAAACAAAATCATTTTCTATGAAAAATTAGAGACAAACCCAACGTGCCATGATATGGTCTGGTTTGATGATGCATTACAATATTCTATATTCTAAAATGAAAATGTTTAGGACAAATTTGTGATAACATGAGAAAATGCTCATGTTATGTTTGGGTAAAAAAAGAAAACAGAACTGCAGTATGGTAATGACGACGTAAAAACTAGGCACTAAAAGCAATCTATGCATAGCATTGCTTTTCTTTCTTGAGAATGGAATGTATCAAATTATTAAGTCTTTTTGGAGAATGAATCTGTCTCTTAGTACTTTTTTCTCTCTGCATCTGCCCTGCATTTCTATGATCTTCAGATTTTCTATGATATGTGTATTATTTTTAACAGAATGTGTGGCATATTCAGCAGTGTGCCAGAGCCAGCTGGCAAAAGCCAACTGTGCACATCTCTTCCCAACTCCATATTCAGTGACATCACATTGTATTTTGAAATAGTAATTAGCTGTAGCAGAAGTATTGACACCACAGAATGCTACAAACTGGATCATTTTTCTTTTCAGAGAGCCAAGTGTTACCAGCATACCACTGGCCATGTACTACCACCAGGAACAGGGAAGGATTGGAGAGACCAAATGCCCCATTTGTCCTTACCTTAATGCAGATCCCTAGGGAGAAGAGAAATCACTTGTTCACATTTCAGCTGAGCAAGAGAAAAAAACAAAATATCTCTTGAATTTAAAGAGTAAATAATAGCTGCCTCAAGTTTGAGTGACCCTGGGCATGGACAGTGGTCAGATGCTCACCCCAAGACTGGGAATAGGAAGGGTACCTAAGAGTGGCTTAGCCTCCCACAGTCCTGACTCTTCTGTGATGATCTGTCACTGTCATTGCTTTTAACGTGTTGAGTTCCGTGACTTTGCCATTTATTTAAAAAGATCCAGGTTTGCTCTAATCCGGAATGTGCCATTTAATAACTAAGAGGATGTTTAGGTCAAGTCTCAAAATACTTATGTACTCACAGAACAGAAACAGTTTCACCACCTACAGTAGGAAGAAAAAAAGTAATGAATTAATGGTGTTGTTGAAAACCCGGAGTGGGAAAGAATAAAAGAAATGGTAGCAAGTTATTTTACCTAGTTCCTTCATTGTAGAGCATTTTTTAAGTACTGTGTACCTGCTCAGAACAAAAGACTGAAAAAAAAAAAAAACCTCCCTATCTTTATTTGCCCACATTTATCACTCCCATGAAAAATTAATTGACTGTTTAATTGTGGTCAGAAGGCACCTACTTCTATTCTTCCCACCAAACGCACATGGAAGTGGGGAACTTGAGCTATTCTTTCAGAAATGCATGTGGTAAAGAAAAGGAGAGAAAAATAACACTTAACTTTATGAGGCAACATGCTAAAGTAATGTCATTTTCCAGGATACAAGAGACTTCCACACATTATCTGACTGAGATGATGGAAGTACTGGAAGATACAAGAGAGATAGGGGTTGATTGGTGAAGCAAAGTCCTGAAAGAGGTGTAAGCCCACATGGAGGGTTTGGCCTTAGATCTGAGGAGGATCTCATCTTCCACTGAAGCAAGAGAGAAGAATGAGTGGATGTGAAGAGGTAAAAAGAGAAGTTGAGATACCTGTGTTGGAAGCTCTCAATATTCTCAGTGAAGTGGGAGGTAAGGTCACTAACAGAAAGAAGTGAGAAGGTTCTGGAATGTACATCATAGACAACATGAGACGGTGTTGTGAGCCCCCGACTGAACCAGTTTTGCAGCTATGCATTCATAATAACAAACAAAACCCAGATATGTACCAAAACATCATTTATATATTTTATCTCCATTTGCACAATAGCCCTGTACAGCATAAAGTGCAATTATCATATCCAATCTTATATTAAGAATGTAACCCAAAGTGATCAAGAAATTTACCCCAATTCACACAATTAAATTTATCCATCACACAACTGGTGATGCCAGGATTTAAATCTAGATCTTCTAGATCCAAATCTGGCACCCTTTCCTACTACCTGGGCATTTTCAAACTGGACTCTGAGTTGCATGGGGAATATTGAGCAGCCTCCACTGGGACTGGTTGATGTTTACAGAGAGCAGAGGGGCCCTGCTTCAACTAGAGTACAGCCCTTCTTTTCAGACATGTCAACCCAACCACTCCAAAGTGTTCAAAGAGCGGCGCAGGCCAAAGACTGGTGCCCAGAGGAAAGGAGAGGGATTTCATGAGTTTTACAATCAATCTCTCTCCCCAGTGCCCAGAAGAGCACTGCACAATCTGATTGCTTCACAAATGAAGAGGCCTTGGCTTTGTACATGTCCCCTCTTGGACAAAGTTGTCCCCTCACTGCCTCCACTATTTCTCACCTTGACCCTAAGCCTTAGAGGCTGTCAAGATAGTTGCTCTAATAAAATAATCCAAAACCCCAGATCCTTATTACAGCAAAATTTTATTTCTCACTCACAGTTTAAGTCCCACCCAGGCCAGCAGAATCTTTCTCCTCACAGTCAGAAATTTGGGTGATGGAGGCTCCGCCATCTTGTAGCTGTACCACCTGGAGCACCTAGAAGGGCACACAAAAGGGACGCAGGGATGGATGAGGCATCCTAAGAGGAATTGGCTGGAAGTGATGTGTCACTTCTGCTCACATTCACATTTGCCAGAGTCACTCAACTGACTACAATGAAGACCAGTCATGAGGGAGAGCTCCTGGATATCAGGCAAGCGCTAACTCTCCTGACCCAAAAGCCCCTGTCCTGAGGGTAAGCCCAGCTTCTTTACCTAAACATTCAAGACCTTTCCTACTTTGACCAGAATGAGTCCATCCAACAGTGCCCACTTTTGCAAAACTGATCCATTCATGCCAGTGCTTAAACCTCAGCCCCTGCTTTCTTCCCTCTCAAAACGCCCTCCCTCCCTGCTGATCCAATCCTATCCTTCTCCAAGATTTAGATCAATATCACCTCTTTCATGAGGTTGTCCAGACTCCTTACTCTTCAGTGAGTTCCTTCCTCTAATGGAGGCTGTGGGAAGAAAGCAGTATACAATGCTGGCATCTCTGGTCAATTACCTGAAGCCTTACTATGAACTAGGTTACAGCCATGAAAATTAGAATCATGTGCAGGTGTGCCACCACCCGAGTGTGCACCCTCAGGGAGAGTGAAGGGACAAGAAAAGGATGAAATCCAGCCACATATCCAGTTCCTCAGCCAGGGTTACTCAAAGCAGTTAAACAGACACCAGACATTTTCAGAAAGCTTACCATGTACTAGACACAGGAACAGATCTTATGGAAGAGCCAAGGGACACAATTCCCCACCTTTGCCCTCATAGAGAGGATCGCTTATTACACAGAGCATGACTCTCACTCCATCCTCACTCCCAGTCAGTGGTCAAGTTCTGTTGATCCTCAGAGGACTCTCATACCTACTCTAACTTCTCTATACTAAAGGCTACTGCTGTGAGTGAATTCCTCATCATTGCTCATTTGAATGATTCCAATCATATTCTAGCTGTTCTCTTTGCCATCTTGGGCAAAAAAAAAACAGTGTGTTCAAAATTCCTATGCTAGCATCCAAATTTTCACCAGGTGGCCCCAATGCACCTATCTGAAATTATCTTTCACATTCTTATGACATGCCAGTCACCCTGCATTCCAGCCAGTCAAAGAAACTTACCCTACCTAAGCTGCTTCCTCAGCTTGGAATTTCCATTCCCACAAACTCTGCATATGGAAATTCTTGCCCATCCTTGAATGCTGAATGCAGATGGCACATCTTTCATCACTACCACTGCCTCCACCTTCACTGCTACCACCACCATCACTACCACCATTTTCACCACTTCCTCACCTCCACCACCTCCACCTCCGTCACCACCATCATCATCACCACCACCATCATGTCCACCTCCACCACTACCACCATCACTACCACCAATGCAACCACTGCCATTACCAATGGCACTACCACCATCACTACCACCAATGCAACCACCACCACAAGGACTACAACTCACTATCTTGGTGAACCCTCACTACAGAAGGGTTTGGGAATCACAGACTATGTAGACTTGACATTCTGTAAATGTTGTTAGCTTTAAGAGGCCAGCTACCATGCAGGGAGACTTCAAAGACCACGTGGTCCCTGGACTGCAGTGAACACCCCTCCTAGTGATGGACAATTTCATGGCTTGTGGAAAAATCAAGGAAATGAAGCTTTGGTTCTGTTTTCTTAATATTTTACTTGATTAAATTCCATAGCCTACTTCTCTTTATTTTAATTCAAAGAGTGTATATGGAACACTTAATCTGAACCTGGAACAATGCCTTAACTCTCTTGTTTATTCAACTTTATCCCTTTCATTTAGAAAACTGTAGAGTTTTTTTCCCCATGTCATCCTATAATTAAATCAGCACCAACAGCATTGTCATCATCCACTCACAAATATGTTTTAAGGAGCTATTTGCATGTGGTGCTATCTGCACATGGGACAGAATATCTTAAATAAAACCATGAAAACATGAGGTGGGAGCATGAAAACATCAGGTGGAAGCACTAAACTGTTCAGAGTTTGGAGACTCAGTCTCTAGTCCTAGTTTTGCCTCTAACAGGCTGTGTGACCTGAATACATCTCTGCTTCTCTGTGGGCCTGTTTCCTCATCTGTAGAAAGAGAGAGCCTCTTGAATGAGATCACATCTAATGCCCCAGGATTCTAGGGCAAAAACACTTAGCTTTGTCTCGTTATCCCACAGGTAAATCCAGTTATCAAAGGGGATAGCCATGAAACTTTTCCGATTAAAATGCCTAACAGCATTTATTCTTATGTTTAATAAGAATAATGCATATTATTCTTATTTATAAATCACTATCTGCCAAACAGCCTATATGGTTGGTTGCTGGGGTGTTACAAATCAAACAGAATGTGCTAGTCATAACCCCACAAAGACTTAGAACAGCACCCAACCAAATACGAGGCAGGAAACTCCTGCAATCTACACAGATGGGTGGGCTCAGGGGCTGTAGACTCCTGTCTACTTCACAGATGTTAAAGCCTTTGTCCTCAATGCCCACCCATAGCACTTTATTAATGTCTATAACCAGTGCAGCCTGAAGTTTGTTGAGAATTCCACAGGGGGTACTAACAGAAGATCGGACTCATTCTGCTCCAAGTTCACTGATGGAGAAAATCTAGCTAAGAGAGCAAGGCTTACAGCGACAAGCCTTCTGCTTCCTTTCATTGCCCAGCCTCTAATTCCTGAGATCTGTGAAACTTTTGCTGCATAGATGCTATGCAAAGATGGAAAATTTAAATCTTTAGTGTTCAGGTATAGTCTTTTTCTGCTCTGTGGAAAGTCATATAGGAGAATTGATTTGTGAAAAAGAAAATCAGGATTAAACATGTCTAGGCTGTTGCAAACTGTAATAATGAAACTGCAACATATTGTCACCTTCTCTCCTGTCCCCTTCTCCTTTGCACTCTTAAGGGGTCTCACTCGCAGATACACAGCCTGTTTCTCCTATTGCCTGCCTCCCCTTGATGGATGATTAATAATTCACTAAGACATTGTAAATGAACTTAGTTTACCACACATAAAATAACTTTTCCTGTAGATAAGTAGTTGAAAACTCTTGATCAGAAGTTTTCTTATTTTGATAACTTTAATTCCATTTCTCCATATCTTTGCAACTCCCACTGAATGGTGATCAGTGAGATTGGTCTCATGAACCAGATTATAGAGGATCTCATGTATCTGCCCAGAAAGTAGGGGTCTGATGTTCTGGGTGAGGCAATTCCAAGTGGTCTTTGGAGGCCGCCTTACCCCTCCCCAGGAGCTTTCACAGATGGATTAGCTGTGAGAATTCAGTGGGGCTCTGGGTCTCCACTCTACACTCAGCCAGTGTAGAGTGACAGGTGAGCTTTGGTGGCTGTATACAGTTGGTTCAGTTATTCTGACCATAGAAGGCTCATTCCAGAGCTACTTTATCCAGTGCTGGATTTTCTTGATCCATCTATAAATCTTTTGAAAATTGTGCTACAATGTCCCCATTTCCCATTTTCTAGCATCTTTCTGAATCATTCTTCTAAGTTACCAAGTAAAGTTTTTGTTAATGAAAATGATGATGATAATATACAAGGAAAAAAAATTTTTATTTTTTATAACCCCAATGACTGCCCAAAGAAAGTAAGTCCTACTGGCAGGGACTTGGTTTTCTGAGCACCACAATGCATTAAGGGTCATGAGTTTGGAAATTAAAGCTGGTGGTGGGACCTTCAAGCCCAGGTTCCCCTTCACTGCTCCCAGTGGTATTGCATTATGCATAATTAAGCCGGGAGGTTTCTAAAATTGGGGGAGGGATGGGAGGTAGGCTTAGCACCATGTGAGGAAAGGCAACCCAGAATGTGAATACTAAGTTGTTTGCTACAGTATATGTGATATAAACCTTCTCTTCTGTCACCCTACAAGATCATCACCCTCTGCTGCTCACTGTGTGTGTGTGTGTGTGTGTGTGTGTGTGTGTGTGTGCTTTTGAGATAACTGAAAAGTATGCCGAGTTCTGCATTCAGACTAGTTTGAAACAAAAACAAATACCCCCACAGATGTTATGTTCATTTCCTTATATAAAATTCTCCTCACAATCTTCGGAGATAGATGTCATTGTCCTTATTTAATAGATGAAGATAGTTTGTAAACTGAGGCTTACAGAACTTACGTAACATGTTCACAGCCATACATTAGTGAGTGGAAAAACTGCTTCTTCCCCATGTGGGCTGCCTTCTGCCCAACTTCCAGCATCAAGGAGCCCTAAGAGTGCATGGCGCGGCCCACACAGCAGATAAGTCACAGAGCCAAGCAAGAGAATGTGAGTGAATCCCTCTTCTTAAGTTTTGGAACCCACTTCTAGAGTTCACGTCAGATCATTTGTTGTGCCTAGGTCTGTCAGTCATGGCTAAGAGTGATATGAAAAAGTAGAAGACACAGGACAGATCAGAAAGGAGAAAGGAACACAGGCTGTGACTCAGGGTAGAATCCCAGCCCTGTTGCACTAACAGACTCACTTGAGTACGTTGGGTTTTTTAACAGTTATGAACTTTAGTTTTTCTCATCTTTAAAATGGGTATTACAGTACCTCCCTTATAGGATTATGGAAAAGATTGGAACTGACACAGTTGAAGGGTCTACCAGGCCCTTGTGAATGAGAACTGTCATGTTATTATTGGTCATGAACCATGCTGTTAAACTGCCTATAATCTCCTAGAATGTGAAATCTGAGGAGGGCTTGCACATCATCCAGTTCAACTCCTTATCTATGAAATGGAGAGAATGAGATCCAGAGTGGCTGAGTAACTTCCCAAGTTCACCATGAGTTATGGTAGAGTTAGGAGTGGAAATTCAGGGGAGATTTTTTTTTTTTTTTTTTTTGGTACCTCTGAGCACATAAGAAATTGAGGACTACAGGAAGGAGTTCTGTCAAGCACTAAAATGTGTGAGATAAAAAATTTACTCCATGAGCCATGGCCTGAACCAGTCTTTCAGATTTAATTTTAAGAGCCCTGGCTGAGGAGGAAGTCTGTTTAGATGGTTGGGGGGCCTTAGAATTTTATTTTTGGTTTACAAAGTAAATTATGTCATATGTTAGAAAGTGAAAAGTGCTATGGATAGAAAAGAAAAAGTAGAGCAGATTAGGAGAATGGACATTCAGGGGAGGGCACAGCACGGAACTGCACACCCCAGCCGGATGGTCATGTCATTGAGAAGTGACCTTTGAGCAGACTTGAAGGAGGTGGGGAGTATATTTGTTTTAGAAAATGTATGTGATAAGTCCTAACACTCTCTTTATTGACAAAACAATGAAATACAGGCAATTAGTTGAATGGTGATGATGATGATTTTGATGAAGATTTTGATGAAGATTACGATGGTAATGAGCTGCTGGTCCAGGTGGTGCTTTCCAGAAATTTGTTTCTTTGAGATTTGTAAAACCTTTGTAATGTACTATGGTTTGGCTGGGGTGAGAGGACATGGGTTGGTAGTGGTGACAAAGCCAAGACCTTCAAGCCCAGGTTCCCCTTCACTGCTCCCAGTGTCTACATTAAGAATTTAAACTCTCTCAGCCTCACTGTCCTCACCTCTCACCTAAGGTACTGACAGCCTCTGCCACCAGCGCACCATGTGACTCAGCAATGTGTCCACATGGCCAAACATCTCATTTCTCTAAAACATGCAGAAGTAAAATCTTCTACATATGATTTCATTTAATGAAAGGGCTCCACTTATTTTTTTTAAGTTTGAAACCATTGCCTTCGTCTCTAAGGTCTCTTTTAAGTCATCAGATACTTTCAAGCAAGAGTGATGAGTCCCTAAAGGGCGCTCTTAACCTGCTCATGTTTAACTGTAATCTCAATGGTTTGTCTTTCTGTTTTCAGAATAAAACCCAGGAGGAGTCCAGTGAAAAGTTAGGAGAAAGACATTAGGTCCACACATTTTTCAGATGAAGTCTGAACAGAGTCCTGGAGGAGGTGAGGGCAGGGGCTGCCAGTGGAGGTGGTGAGAAATGCTATTCCTCTTGGTATATCTTCGAAGGGAGAGCTAGAAGATTTTACCAATGAAAGAAAGCTCTCATTTATGCA
This sequence comes from Rhinopithecus roxellana, assembly GCF_007565055.1. Taxonomy (NCBI): domain Eukaryota; kingdom Metazoa; phylum Chordata; class Mammalia; order Primates; family Cercopithecidae; genus Rhinopithecus; species Rhinopithecus roxellana. The sequence goes on along the minus strand of NC_044565.1, from coordinate 11,487,951 downwards.
AAAGGCAAGTCATTCTGTACCTACTATATAAGGTCATGACAGCTATGATCTCCAGGAGATGAAGAACTCTCCACCAGTGGACTCATTTAGAGCTCTGTACCTGGCTTGCAGCCCTGTGTTCTAGGCCAAAGGGTAGCACATGTGGTGAAGTTAATTGAACCTGTGTGATTCAATTAGGGTGTGTTAAAACTAGAAACCACTAAAATCAGATGGAAAAGTGCCTACCTGCATCCCAAGAGAGCTTGATGCTCTCTGTGGGAAACTGCCAAACTCGCAGGAGAGTGGGGGCAGCATGTAAAAAGGGAAGGAAGAAAAGCACACGCAGGTAAAGCAGATTAGCTATGGGGAAGAGCGAGAAGATGTGAAATTAGAGAGAAGGAAATTGCAGGGAGTGAGGAGAATCAACCCAAGCCAGGGGAATAAAGAAAGGAAGAATGATTCGAGATTCAGGGGTGAAAGGGATGCCATAACTCATATCTTTACCATATGCCCATGCTGGCCTTCCTTGTCACCGACCTACCTAAACCCCCATCACCCCACACATGGTGATTATGGTCTAAAGCACAGGGGTCTCCTCCACCTGCTAGAAGGAGGAGAGGACAGGAGAGTTCCCCCTGCCGTGCAGACAACACCTGCAGGAGGCCTCCACCAGTCTGCAGGAGAAACATAACAAACACATTTATACATTCATTCAGTGAATATTTATTGAGTCTCTAACCCTGGGATACAACAATGAACAAAACAATTATTATCCCTCTAGCTAGCTACTCAAAACCAAGTAGTAAACACAGACTTTATATAATTATATAACCATGTTGACTATATATCATTAGCTGTGATAAGCACTTTGATAGAAAAGTCCATACCCTCATGACAGCAAATAAAAAGGCTGGAGATTTCAGGAGCTAAGCTTTGAGGAGTTAGCTGCGTGGAGTGGGAAGGAAAGAGGGTGTATTCCAGGCAAAGAGCACTGCAGGACCAGGACATAAGGGTGGACAGCAGGACCTGATCAAGGACAAGAGCCAGGGCTAGCCAGGGTGGCTGGAGCAGGGTGCAGAGGAAAATGGACTGAGTGTGGCCACAGAAGGAGTAGGAGCAGGTCAGGTAAAACATCACTGGCTACATGGATGGTTTTTTTTTTTTTTTTTTTTGAGACAGAGTCTCGCTCTGTCGCCCGGGCTGGAGTGCAGTGGCCAGATCTCAGCTCACTGCAAGCTCCACCTGCCTCCGGAGTAGCTGGGACTACAGGCGCCCGCCACCTCGCCCGGCTAGTTTTTTTTTTTTTGTTTTGTTTTTGTTTTTTTTTTTTTGTATTTTTTAGTAGAGACGGGGTTTCACTGTGTTAGCCAGGATGGTCTCGATCTCCTGACCTCGTGATCCGCCCGTCTCGGCCTCCCAAAGTGCTGGGATTACAGGCTTGAGCCACCGCGCCCGGCCGATGGTTTGATTCTTTAACCCAAAAGAAGTAGGTTGGAGTTTTCAGCTAACAAGATCTAACTGCAAGGTAGATGTCAGCTAGACAAATGAGGACCCAGACATGGGGAGACTACAGATGAGGGAAGTTCATTCCACCACAAAGGAGAGCTTTCCTTAGAAGGATTCCAAAAACAATCCCTGCATGCCTGCCACTGGAGGCTGAGTTCGTCATCAGTGAGTAGTTCTTTATGTAATGCTATGTAGCACTTTGCCAAATACCACTAACAGCAAAGAGGCAATGAGACTCCTGAACCTGCTACAGCTGTGACAGATGTTTAAGTCTCAGTATCAAAAACATTTCAATTTTTCCAAGGGGATGGACTAGTTATGTCTAAAGGACTGGGCTTTAGCAGGGGAAAAGTGATTAAGAATGGCAAGGAAGTGAACAGAAATCCAATTATTTACTGTTTCAAATGGCAAGAGGTGAGGGGAGTCACTGACAATGAGGAGATAGAGCTGGGGAAACGTAAACTAGCACAAAAGGGAGTTTAATCACAGATTTCTGCTTAAAGTTGCTTGGGATTGGTGGGGCTTCCTTAGGCAAAGGTTTTGATTAGTGTCAAATTTACACTTCTACAGCCTTTCTTAACAGTAAGTTCTGTCAAATGTGCATGGTGAATGATGATTGTTCTTTGCGATCATCTATTAATGGTGTCTTCGAACACTCCAGAGAGAAAAGCACTTTTTGCAAAGGGAGGTTTGCAGAAGCTTGTCACTGGTAGTCTTTGGGGAAGAATTACTGCGATATCTTTTCCTGGATCTGTTACCAGGTCATCTTACTTCATCATTTTAGACCAGCACAGTCAATATAAATAACATGCAAGCTACAAATGCAAGATGCAGATGGAATTTTAAGTTTTCTAGTAGCCACATTTCTTAACATACAAACAAATAAGTGAAATAAATTTTAATAGTATATATTGTTGAACCTATATATCCATAGTAGTATCATTTCAATATGTAACCAATATAAAAAGTATGAATGACGTATTTTCTATTCTTTGGGTAGAGGTGTGAGTGTGGGTGTGTACTGTCTTCAAAATTCAGCATGTATTTTAAACTTATAGCACAAGTCAATTGGACTAACCACATTTCAAGGCTCATTGGCCACATGTGGCGACCATATTGGACAAGATGGGTCTAAACAGTGATGATTTCTCTTACCAGATTGAAGATTTCACATTTTATTGAAATGTGAAAGTCATTGTCACATTGACAATGACTCTCAAAGTCTCCTCTCCTAGGAAAGATGACCTAAGGGTACCTGAATCTGCCACTGTCATCACAAACTCAGAGGCTGAAGTTGAATTAAACATTCTTTCTCTTTTGAAACTTCCCCATTTCTGATTATCATCATTTTTGGATTCCATTTGCAATAATTTAGTCCCTTTTATTGTTCCTTTGAAGTATCTCTCATATCCATCCTTCCCCTACACTGCCAAAACCTTGACCAGGCCCTTTTCCTCACATATGGACCGTTAAAATAGCATCATAATCCCCCATTATACAAAATCAGGCTTGCTTCCTCCTGGAGATATAGTACAATGGACTGAGTGTATGAGACTCCCCAACCTGGTTCATTCAGTCAGTCAGTCAGTCAGTAAATATCTATTGAGTGTCCACTGTGTGCCAAGTGCTGCACTTGGACCTGAGAATAATTTGCACTTTATAAAACTGGCATGATAAATCTTACAAGAGAGTTGGTTTTTCTCAGTGGTAAGTAATTTAAAATTCTATTTTAAGGGAAGAAAAAAAAATCATGGACTAGAATATAAAATCTGCATGAAGTTTTCAGATAAAACAAGAGATTTTATATAAATGTCTAGACTTGACATGCATAGCCCTAGGCTATGCTCTCAGTCTCCCCAGAGGATACACATTCCCAGTTCCTCTGCTGTGAGAAGGAACTTTCCTGGAAAAGTTTGAAAAGACCAATAATGGATCCTCTTCTTCCATTTTCTCTCTCCTCAACCCAAACAACACAGAACTGTTAAGATGATCTTATCACAGCCCAGTTTCATAGTCACTTTGGGTTTAACTGAAGAGTTCTTGATCTCTGGGAACTTCTAAGAACATAAAACTAATATTCCATAAACTATTACTTTCATAATTAAATTCTATACTGGGTAGTGCCAACTAATCTATGGTGTCATATACAATAGCTTCTCTAAAAATGCTGGTGAATACTAGTGGTGTAGATGAAGAATTCCAGAGGTGATCAGAGAAAGAAGATGAGTTTATGGAATTATTTGAAAAGGTTCCACCTTTTCAAGTGAGTAGAGCTTCAATACGATGTGAAAAAAAGCAAGGGAATTTAATCCCAGGGAAGAGTAGGGAGAGTGGTTGGGACTGGAAGGAATCAAAAGTGACTGACTCCAGCCAGGTCACCATCATTACCCTCATTATCTCCTGGACATTGCTCAGATTCCCATGCCTTAGAATTCCTTCCCAACCTAATAGCCAGTTCAAGGTAAAAGTCAGATCCCACCTCCTCAAATCCTCTATGATATTTGCAGTTAATTTCAGTAAGAATTAACTTTCTCCCAATCTTAATATTCTGAAGTATAAGTAATAAACATGCAACAACCTTTTGCAAGATTGGAGAGTAACTACTTCCTCCAGTGTGATTGCTATAGGACCAATGGGTTTATATTACCATTGTTCAGTAACAGACCAATTCCACTGAGACAGAAGGGTTTGTAGCAGAGAAAGAGTAATGATTGCAGGACACCACGTGAGGAGATGGGAGAAGACCCTCAAATTTATCTCCCCAAGGAGTTCTGGGCTGAGTTTTTTAGGAGATCATGGAAGGTAAGGGGTTGGAAAATTGGGGATGTTGATAAAATCAGCTTCTGACAGACGACCTTCTTTGCACCTTGTGATGCAGCAACCTGTCCAAGGTGATGCATAGGCTTAAGAAATGTTGGTTTCTCCCTTCTCCAAGCTACTGTAGCACTCAGACCTATAACTAACATTTGCAAGGCAGAAATAAGAGCACAGACTGCATATCATCTCTAAATATTAAAGTTATAGGATGAATTAAAATCTCTGTCTCTTACCTTGAAAAATATGCATTAATGTGGACCTGGAGGCCAGATTTGAACCCCTGGACTCCTTGGAATTATTTGTGGAAACTTGCCCTTGAAGGACAATGCAGCCCATAGTTCTCAACCTGGCCCACTTTCTTTTCCACCCCTCCCTGACTCTGCCCCAAAGAAGGGTCTTATACATGTGACACCCCAACCTCTACATCCAGGTTATTTTCACCCTTTGGCCACCCCTAAGGCAACAAGAGCAGCATGGTCCACCCTTGGAGAGACTAATCCAATGGAAGAGGCTCACACAGGCCCTAGAAGAGGCTCCAGGGAATTTCAGCATCCCCTGTCCAACAGCATAATGAGGGTAGAGGGGTCACCTGCATGCATGCCTTCTTGGCCCTGTAGATTTCTCATCATATGGGGGTGGGTTGGTCATGAAAGAGCCTTCACGGGACCCCTATATCATAGGACCAAGGACAGGATCCCCTCTTGCCTTAATATAAAGGTAGGCCTGGCAGCACTAATACACTTTCTCTTTATACAATTTTTTGTTAATTATTATACAGTCCTGTTTTGTTTACTAATTTACATGGTGTTTCTCTATTCAATGTGATTTCCCCCAGGGCAGGCCTGGCTCTTCCTTTGTATTCCTCCTAGCACCTCTGGTGTGATGAATTGAGAGGCTGATGCATTGATTGGCATGCCCATTGTTCTCTCGAGCAATCTGACATATGGCCTGGAATTATAGCAATTTCCCAATTGATTTTATAAAGATAATCCTTCCCTCACTCTTCCTGACTCATTCATCCATTCTCATTCTGTCTTTTTATTTCCTTATCTGGTTTCTACCCATGGCTTCCTTCCTTCCAATTATCCCCATCCCAGGTGGAGATGGTTTAAGAAGTATTTCTTTTGTGCGTGCTAATCTATCAGCTAATAGGGTAATAATTGAGTAATAATTACATTAACAACAATAATATTTGGGTGCATTTTTTAACTTTCCGAAGTATTTTCACACCAGTTATTCCTATATATCCTCCTAACAAGCCTGGGAAGTAGGGAATGGATCTGCTAACCCTGTCTGGAAGTAGGAAAGGATAAAAGACTTATTCAAGCTCATGAGATTGGTGAATAGAAGAGCTTGAATGAAGGCTCTGATCTTCTGTCCTCCTATATATATTCCTATATATCCTCATAACAAGCCTGGGAAGTAGGGAATGGATCTGCTAACCCTGTCTGGAAGTAGGAAAGGATAAAAGACTTATTCAAGCTCATGAGATTGGTGAATAGAAGAGCTTGAATGAAGGCTCTGATCTTCTGTCCTCCTATATATATTCCTATATATCCTCATAACAAGCCTGGGAAGTAGGGAATGGATCTGCTAACCCTGTCTGGAAGTAGGAAAGGATAAAAGACTTATTCAAGCTCATGAGATTGGTGAATAGAAGAGCTTGAATGAAGGCTCTGATCTTCTGTCCTCTGTAGTCAGGTGATTTCCCCCTAAACCAAGTGATGGCTCTAGACATCAGGTTCCTAAGCCAGATAATAATGCTCTTATATAGTGGGCAATTCAATATGTTTCCAAAGGTCTGAGCTAGGAAGACTATAAAATCTAACTATAACTGACCCAATGGGACAGTGATTGTGGGAATAAAAAATCCATATAAATAGCTATTTTTGAGCATACCAATGGAGATAGATGCTCAAGTGAAGAGATGATGGTTGTGTGTGCATGCTGTGTGTGTATGTGTGTCCCTGTGTGTTGTCATGCATGTGCTCTGAGTTCAGCCTCTTGAAGAGTCAACCTTTTTCCAGGATGGAGTGACTGAGCACTACATTTCTCTTCCTCAGCACATTTCAAAGGGATATTTAGCATTCAGCCGTTCGAAAAAAAATGTGCATTATACTCTTTTAAATATTTATACCAGCTTAATTAGAAAGTTTTAATTGCATTTAGATTTCTAATTTCAGTAACAATTAACCTTATCTCAATCTTACTATCTTGAAGTATAAGTAATAGATATATAATAACCTTTTGCCAGATTGGAGGGTAACTGCTTCTAGTGCTATGATCTGTGGACAGAACAACTTAATTATTTCAAAATTAGTTTCTGCCAACCTTCTCTGTACCTTGTGATGCAGCAACCTGCCCAAGGTGACACAGCTGCTGATGAAATATGGTGGTTTCTCCACCTGCAGTCCTTTATTTCTTCCCCAGATAACCCCAAAGACCAACATGGTATGAATACTCCAGAACATTGTTATAACTAGGTTAACCCCCTGCAGAGTAATCTCCCAGAGAATGAATGGACGTGACTCATTCCAGAGTGAGACCAAAAAAAAAGCATTCGGTTTAGATGCACAGTTTGGACTTTTCCTGAGATGTAAATGAATCCCATTTGAACACAGAGGGTGAAGTGGGGATTCCTTCCAGAGAGAGAATAAATATGGAACAAGTGAAATCAATGAGGCAGAAAATCACAAGGTATTTTTGGCAACAAATTGTCCACGGTGCCTGGAGATAGCACTGGGTACCACTGGTGTAGGCGTACAGTAGGAGAGGAATCAAGAAAGACAGACTGGGCATGGTGGGGCTACCAGTGGACAGCAGGGAGGACACCACAGGCAGCAGCAATGGCCCAAGTGCCAAGTTTAACACTTTAACCAGTAGAAAGTAACTGGGTTTGGGGAATCTGGCACAAATAGGGAAGATGCGTTGGAAGGGAGAAAGACTACACACAGAGAGACATGCTCAGGAAACTTACTACAGTAGCCTATTCAAAATGATAGCAACCCTACAGCAGCAGCCATGTGTTGGGACAGGAAGGGATGTATATGAAAAACAGAATGAAAAGCTATCACATGGAAGAGGCATGGGACTTACTTTGGGTTGCTCCAGAGAGCAAAATTAGGACAAATGAATGGAAGGGATGTGAAGGTGTGTTATGTGGTTTCTATGTAAAGGCAACTTCAGGAATAATTACTCCTGGACATTAATGGTATAGGCTGCCTGGTGAGGTGGTGAGCTCCCCAGCACTGGTAGGACCTCAAGCACAGACAGGATTTTGATATTTCAATGTGTTTGCCAGAGTATATGTTTACTTTACCTGAACTTAAGAATATTTTGTCACATTTTTCCCTTAAAATGCTAGGACTCTTCAGGATTTGTGACTGGATGGAGAGTGAGTAGGAAAAGGTGGTCTAAAGGAATGAAAGCTCTCTTCACCCAGAACCTACAAAAGACGGATCATGGTGCTTAGCATTTTGCATACGGAGTGATTTTCAGAAAAGGAATAAATAAACCTGGAATATCCATCGTTTGAAAACCACATAGAATTACTATTTGCTCTTCTGATGCCCAAAGAAAATCCTTAGTTTCCCTGAATATACTCCTACAAGGGCACACTTTCATCTCTGTGCTACCCCCATGATGTTGGAAATGGCACAAATGATGTGACTGGAGCAGGCTGAGGTGGAACATAGGAAAGCAAACAAAGATGCCATTGGATATATTGGCTACAAGAAGAGTATCTTAATACAAAAGAAAAAATAATAAAATACAGACAAGGCAGAGACTAATAGAAATTAAACTGTTATTACTTTAAATAATTTTAAGTTTTTATCTAGCTCCTACCATGAGCCAGGTACTATGCTAGGCACTTTAAATGAATCATCTCATTTAATCCTCACAACCTCCTATGAGGAGGGCTACAGTCTCTTTTCTACAGATACATAAATTGAGATTCAGAGCATTTAGAAATCACTCAAGGTCATGCAACTTAAAAAATAAATCATGCAAACCTCCAAGTTCAAAAGAGACAAGAGCCCAAATAGAATCTGAACAGGGGCACTGAACTGGGCTCATAATTCAGCTAACAAGTATTGTAGTCAAAATCATCACACTTCACAGCTCCTTCAGGTAAGCTCTGTGCCACTATTCTTCCCTCCATGATGGGGAGGAGACCTACCTCGGTGATCTGGGGGACAACCCCTCACTCTTGATTTGAAACATTGCCCTGCTCCAGTAATAGCAGTTACGCCAGTAGAGAAGTGGTTAATTCAATCTCAGGAGTCCTAGGTTAAAATGCAGATTCTCCAGAAGAGGTAATGCAATAGATATGAATGAGCTTTCCAACTTGAGCTCACTGATTCAAGTTTGATTATGGGAAGAAAGTGAGACGAACACAGAGCTGGGACTGACTAAAATGGGGAAATTGGAGGAGAAAGGGAAGAGGAAAAGATCATTAGTGGGTTATGTTCCTGGGGGCCTTCCCTCATACCTCTTATCTGGGGCGGGGTCCAGCTCCATGCTCCCACGGATGCCCCTAAATTCTCAGTAGATTTGAAGTACAAGAGAGGAGGGACTGGTCTGTGTTGTTCATCACTGTTACCCCAGCATCTCAGGCCTGATCCACAGTAAACACCAAAAAAATTCAATAAATGGACACAGGAATTAATGAATGCAGACACTGACCTGTTACCTGCAGGGTTCTGCCTCAGGATAGCCTGCTAAGCATCACTTACCAGGATGTTTGTGTATTTGTGCTGTTCCCACATCAATTATCAGATACTTGTGGATTTTACCAACAACCTCTTCTCCCAGCTTCTTCTGGAAGAGTCTACCTTACAGGAATGAAAATTCACAATAGGTCCATCTAACTTCTTACTGGAGATGTCCTACCCACTGGGGAAGGTTGGTTGTAGTGCAAACAGTGCAGTCTCTAGTTTCAAAGACCTAAGTTCGAATCTTGTCAACACTGCTATCTAGAGTATTCTCTCTCTGAACCTCAGTTCTCATCAGTAAAATTAAAATAATAGGCCGAGTGCAATGGCTCACACCTGTAAGCCGAGCACTTTGGGAGGCCAAGGTGAGTGGATCACCTGAGGTCAGGAGTTTGAGACCAGCCTGACCAACATGGAGAAACCCCATCTCTACTAAAAATACAAAATTAGCCGGGCATGGTGGCACATACCTGTAATCCCAGCTACTCAGGAGGCTGAGGCAAGAGATTCGCTTGAACCCAGAAGGCAGAAGTTACAGTGAGCCAAGATCACACCATTGCACTCCAGCCTGGGCAACAAGAGTGAAACTCCGTCTCAAATAATAATAACAATAATAATAATAATAATAATAGATGTGTGGTGAAAATTACATGAAATTACCTGCGTAAAGCATCTGGAATCTAGTAGGTACCTGGTAAATTTTAGCTCACTTCCCCCTTCCTACTGAATAAAAAGTCAATTAACAGAAGAGATATCCTACCAAAACTTAGAGTTCTCAGGCCCCACCAGAGATGTGAAGGCCTCAGAACCCAATCCCATCACTTCAGAAATGAGGAAGAGATGTAGAGACAAGCAGCACCTTGGCTAATGTTGCCCCAGAGATTATCAAGTCCAGAAAACCTGCCCCAGGCTCCTGACTCCTGGTCTTGGGCTCATGTTACTAAACTAGCATTTCCCAGTTCACCTTTGTATGCTGCATTTGAAATTACCATTTAGGGAAGCTGTACTCCAAGCTTTCACAGATGGCCCCTTCCGTGTTTCCAAGCATGCATGTCTTGTTAGTGTCAGCATGCCAGTGGAATCAGTCTATACTGACTTCCTCTCTCACCTCCTAATTGATTTTGAGAGACAAACCAGACATGTAGCTCCAAGAAGCTGGATCTATGAGTTTTCAATCTGTTGGCCCTTGAGCTGACAAAGAGATGTATAAGCTTCTGTGTGTGCAAAGCTGCCTGCGATAGGTAGCGGGGGATTTGAGAGTGGCATTTTCAGGAAAGACCCAGGTGATGGATTATCCCGGGACATGCTGAGTAAAGACCAGCTGCCACTGGTCTCAGAAGCATCCATCATGTGACAAGGCTTTTTCCAGGCACTCGCTGGCATGGGAGTATGGTTATTTCATGGAGTCCTCACCCATCTGGTCCAATTCCCTCTTTTCAGGTATGAGAAACTGAGGTCTAACAAAAAGAAGAGACTTGCTTAAAGTCACATAGAAAATAAGGAAGGACAGAACAGGCAGAAAAGGCAGATCAAAGCACAAACCTGCTATTCATATGCTGTGTTTAAATCTCCCACCACGGTTGTGAATTTGTCCAATTCTTCTATTAATTCTGTTGGGATTTGCTTTATACACACTGAAGACATGTTATGTAGATTCAAACAAGTTATACCTTTATAGTGATTTTGTAAAGACTATCAATTCCTAATGTTGGATATTAAGATATTATATATTCCTATTTTTGCTTCAACGTCTATTTGTCTGATGTTAACATATTTACTTCTAGCTTAAAGTGTCTTCTTCTGTCCTTTTACTTTTAATGAGTCTTCACATTTCACATATGTCTCTAATAAACAGCAATTAGCTGAATTTGTTCTTGTTGCTGATGTTGCTGTTTAAACATATTCTTACCATCCCTGTCCTTTAACCAATGAATTTAGAGTTTTTACATTTATTGTGAACACTGACATATTTTGATTTATTTCTGCCTTCTGATTTTCCTAAAATAGTTATTATATGTTTTTATTTTTACAAATGGATGTATATAGCATATATGTAAGTAATGGGCCATAATAATAATTTGAAACATGTAATCCTAACACCCATCTTGTGAACTAAAGCATTATTAGGTCATAGAAACCCTCTCTTCATAGGATTCCTGAGGCCCAAGTACAGGAGCTTCTCTCTGTCATATGTTTTAAAGTAAAATTCATTTGGGTTTGCACATGTTCAACTTTATAAGATAATTGTTTTCCAAAGTAGGTGCACCAATTTACACACCCACCAGCAGTAAATAAGAGTTCCTGTTGTAACATGTCCTTACCAACACCTGGTATTGTCAGACTTTCTATTTTTTCCCTAGCTAGTAAATGTAAAATGCTATCCTATTGTGGTCTTAATTTGTATATCCCTGAGGAAAGAGACCGTCAAGCAGGAGGGAGTAATCAGCTGTGCAGAATTCTGCTTCTCAGCTTTAATTGTTTAAAGGGTCACCCTTCTTAAAGCTGCCTGCATTTGAATATGGGACAATTCCTGGACTCAAAAGAATAGATCTTAAATAGTAGATGATAAGCCCTGTCACATGCCAGTGAGGGAGAATGAGAGCAGGTTCTCAGTGCTTCCACATCCAAAGTGACGAACCATCCTGGTTTGCCTGGAACTGAGGGGTTTCCCTAGCTGTACGGCTTTTAGTTTTGAAACTGGAAAAACCCCAGGTAAATCAAGACCCATTGGTTACCAACCCACACTACACACATAGATGTTCCAACCCTGTTATTACTAAAATGCTTTATTCCATGTACAGAGCCTAATCCTCATGCAAACACACAACCCAAACACAGCTGCCTTCTCCATAGCAGAAGGCAGCCTATAGACTGTGATCTGAAGCCACCTTCTTGCCTGGAAAAAAAAAAAAAAAAAAAAACCCTGCCTTCAGGGGCCATTCCTTAATGACTGAGGTGAGTGAAGAATTTTCTCACTTTAAAAGAAAAATCTGGGTCATATTACTTTTTATTATGGTGTATTCCTCACTAGCCACTCTTCTTAAAGTTTCTATTTCCCCAGGCTGGGAAAATGTGACATCTTAACAAGACATTTCAAAACTGACACAACAAGCTCTAGGGCCAATCTTCCTGGGAGAATGAGCCACATGCTGTAGGGCCATGTTACACAGACAAGAAATCCGGTCTTTGCCTTCCCTACAAGACCCACGGGCTCCGGATAGATGCCTATGTCTAAGAGCAGGTTTAACAGAGCTCTTGCTAGAGGCTGAAGTTTCAGGGAATTAAAGTGACAAGAACCCCTGTTGTCAATTTCTCTCCTTTGCAACAAGTCACAACTGCACAGCCAACACTTGCACTTGCATCAGTTTCTCATCCTGCCAATGAGCTTGGTGCTCCTGGTGAATAGAGCTGGCGTTCAGCAGGAGCACAGGTTACAGCTGCCCTACTTGTGAAAATATTTTGAATTTTCCTCTCCATTTGGTAAATAGTATTACATGACAAGTATTTTTTTTAAATGAGTAGAAACATAAATTCTGGTATGTATGCTTTATCTCAGGCACTGACCATACTATATAATATCAAGACACATTTTTGATTTGGGCAATGCACAGAATGAGAGGGGTGAGGACCACCGCAGATCTATTTCAGGGGTTGAGGAATTGCCTTCAGGTTCACAGCCCTTGAGTAGGAAAGGGCCTCACAGCTGTGCTGAGGAGAACATATCCTGTAAATGTCTAAAAGTAACGCCTCACGCTATCCAGCAGAAATAGCCCTTCTGGTGAGACGTGGCCATTCCTATGTGAGGCTGTAAGAAGGAGAAACTGCCCAGGGTCTCATCACAGGCCAGAAGAGTGAGTGAGTTTCCTGGCAAATGGCAGGAGAATTTTCTTCTCTGTGCCTGGTCTCCAGACAGAGGAGCCTTGTGTCAGCTCCCACCTCCCCCTAGACCCAGACCCACTGCCCCCTCCTGCCAGACCAGCCTCAGTGGGTGCCCACCTGACACCCAGGCTTCCCAACCAGGGAGAAAGCCTGACCTTCACCTGTGAGCACACACCATCTTCTCTTCCTTTATTCCCTCTTGTTTTCTTTCCCTCTTTGGCCTTGGTACCCTTGGTTACAGGGCTCAAACCAGTTGCTGCCTTGTCTTACCTTACCAGCCAATGCCATCCTCGTGTATGGTCCCCTTGCCACACACACTTACTCCCTTGAAGGGGGATGTCAGTCCAAAGAAGTTGGCTCTAAGCCCTGGTCACCAGGTAGTCACCACCTACTACTCCTCTCTTCTCCTCTTGGAAATAAAGTGACTGTGTGAGAATTCCACTGAGAGTGTCCACACACAAAGGATGTAGGAGCCATCTTTAAACTGTAGCTTTTCTGTAAAAATGAGACTGCTGGGTTTAGGAACACCTAAAGCTCCAATCAGGGTGATTGTGAGTAGGTGGAAATGAAGTCAGCTGTGCTGTAGCTCTTCTGGAAGGTTACTATAGATTCTCAGGGGTTTCCAAACACCCGGTCTCTATTCCTGTGAGTAGTGAGTTTTTCCTTTTAATATAGTGAGGTTTCTATATTTAAAAATTTGCCCTTTTTGCTGAGGTTATGCCCTTGTTTTCTGGTGTTGAGATAGCATTTAATGAATGTGGTGATGATGACAACAGTTGTTTAGTTTAGTTTAGTTTAGCTTAGCTTAGTTTTTTAATGTGTTTATTCGGCATACTAAGAGACTGAAAAAAAAAATCTACATCAATCCTCAAATTTTGTTTAAATATTTTCCATAAAATGCAGAAAACTTGGAACCATAGACCTTGATGATTTGAGGAAAAAAAGTCCTGAAGTTGATCTCATCCTCCTAAGCCACCTCCAGGACACCAGCTGTGTGCCAGGCGCTGTGCAAGGGCAGCAGAGCTGGGTGCCCTCAGGGCAAGCATATCCATCCTCCTGACACTCAGATCCTCACTGTGGAGTGGAGTGCACACGCCCTTCAGGCTATCAGAGTCTGATGCCAGGAAGCCCTGGAATCAGGGCTTAGGGTTAGGTTTAGAGTTGGGCTTTTCATGCTCTCATGGATGATCCCCAACCTCAACTTTTCTGCCCTGTATTTTCCCTATATTTTCTTCCGTCTCACACCTGGGTCTCCAAGGAATGCCAGCAAAAGACGAGAAACCAGGCTAATTGTGGCCATATTGATTCATGATACTTGGCGATCTTTCAGCACTTCTCTTACTGATGCCGTCAGCTGCCTTCCTGTGGCTGGTCTCAGATTGCTAATCCTGTCCTGCATCCTTGACCTGACAGATGACTCACATCAGACTCACTGAATAGACAGAAACTGGATCTTTTCTGTCTTTCCTTCTCTTCTCTTCTTCTGTGCCCTGGATCCCTCTTCCTGCTCCTCCTGAGCTGACCCTAACTAACTCCCACTTCACGGTGCCATTGACTCCTTGTCTTTCACCCACAAATCCACTGTGTGCTCCCCCTAGACTAAACACTGGCCTCCTGGCTGCCACTCCTACAGTCCCTCCTTAGCACAAACAAACATCTATGCTACGCTTGCTATAGTTACTTTTTTCATGACGTACATACTCCTTCAGTTCCTGCTATCTGGCTTTTGTCTCCATCCTGACACTGAAATTGCTCATGAGTGACCTGATAATTGTCAAACCCAGTGGTTTGTTCTCAGTTCTCTCTTCCAGTTTGGCAAGGGCATGACAGAAAGCAGAGAGAGAGAGAGCAGGAGGGAGCATTGATGGAGCAGGCACTCTATGCCAAGCATTAATCTGGACACTAAGTAGTAAGAATTAAGGTTGGGAATTACATTATGGAGAGTTTTAACTGTTGTGCTAAGGAGTCTGTGCTTAATTTCATAGGCAATTGGAAGCCTGGACAGGAAGATCATTTGTATCAATGATCAGAGCAGGGTTTTAGAAAACTTAATCTGTGGTTGATAACATAGGGAGTGAAGAAGAAAGATATGTGAGGTCTCTGGTTTATAGGAGCCTTCAGAGCACTTGGAAGATAAAGCTAATGTGCATGAAATGAAGAACTGCACAAGGCATCAGCTAATCAAAAAGTAAGTCGATGCTGAATGCTCTGGGAGATGAGAGCGGAGAGTGATTAGGAAGACTGTACTGGGTCCAGAGAAGCTCCCAGCAGCACAAGATGGACCTTGAAGAAGGATAAGATTTGGACTGGTGCCAGATAAGGGAGGGCATCTCAATAGCAGAAATAAGGCCCGTGAAGGCACAGCATTGGCAAGAGTTGGGCCCAGCCTAGGCTGCTTTCCTCTTTAATAGTTGTAACTCAGCGCCTTCCCTTTACAGTTTTAAGTTGGTGACTTTATAGATTTTTCCCATAGAGCAGGGATCAACAAATTTTTCTAAGAGACCAAGTAGTAAATATTTGATGCTTGGCAGGTCCTACAGTCTTTTCCACAGCTACTCCACTCAGCCACCAGAGCACGAAAACAGCCACAGACAATACTTATGTGAATGCACATGACTGTGTTCCAAGGACATTTTATTTACAGATATTGACATTTGAATTTTGTAATTTTTACACGCCATAAAACAATATTCTTCTCTGGGTTTTTTTTTTTTTCCTGGTCATTTAAAAATATAAAGACCATTCTTAATTTGCAAGCCATATAAAAACAGATGGTGACTTGCTTTGAACTGGGGCCATAGTTTGCGGCCCCTGCCATAGAGGAGTAGAGCCCATGGCATTGGAGGGTCTGAGTCCATGTCTGACCTCTGCCATTCACCAGATGCATGGCTATGCATAGCCTGCTTACCTATCTGTACCTCAGCTTCCTCACCTACAAAGTAGAGATAAGGATATAGCAGTACATGTCTTCTCTGGTTGTTATGAGAATTAAATGAGTAAAAAGTCTTGAACCCATGAAATTTACCCAGAGACACGTAGGAGAAACAATGCAGAAAATAAAAGTGTGGCTAGAAGAAACTTGAGGCTTGTTGCCATGAGGTTCAGGGTCTAGTTCGAGGTCTGCTGTGTGACCTCTGGAGGCCATTTCCTCAGTTTCTTCTCATGTAAAATAGGATAATTTTACTCACTCTGAAGGATACATGTGGGAAGAAATGGCATAATTAACATGATTTCATTTGGAAAAGCTAACAAGGCTCTGTACCACCCAGCATCTAGATGGTGGTTTTTAATACCATTCTCCAACAAAAGGAACCAGGGCTCCTTAGAGAAATGGCTGATTATATGACAGCAGCAGTGCACTGACATGAGCCTGAAGCACCTGGTATTTCCAGAAAAGAAGTGCTCAAAACACACACCACAGGCCGGACGCGGTGGCTCAAGCCTGTAATCCCAGCACTTTGGGAGGCCGAGGCGGGCGGATCACGAGTTCAGGAGATCGAGACCCTCCTGGCTAACACGGTGAAACCCCGTCTCTACTAAAAATACAAAAAACTAGCCGGGCGCGGTGGCGGGCGCCTGTAGTCCCAGCTACTCGGAGGCTGAGGCGGAGCTTGCAGTGAGCCGAGATCGCGCCACTGCACTCCAGCCTGGGTGACACAGGGAGACTCTGTCTCAAAAAAAAAAAAAAAGAAAGAAAAACACACCACACACACACACACAGTTGCAGGTAGGTCAATTGAATGGGCTCCGAATGTCCAACGTTGAAGCAATTAGAGCAAAATAAATGAGATAATATTGAATTATAATGCCAAATATATAATAAATTTCATGAGTCCATATTGATATAAGGGATTGAATAAATAAATAATAAATGAGAGAGAATAGACAAATCTCCCACACAGGATAATTCCAAAAAGTTCATATCGATATCTGTTTTCAAAGAGGGAGCATAACTCCTCATCCTGGGAATGCGGGCAGCACATGGTGTCTTGCTTCCAAATACTAGAGTATGGAAAGAAAGAAAAAAGAGTTTCTTCACAGTGGAGAGACCTGACAACACTGTCTCAGCCTGGAGATCAAGTAACAGTGATAAATAATAATAATGGCATATACCCTTGATACAATGTGATAACAATGGCATTTCCTCCCAAAAAGCCATAACCCCATTCTATCATGAGAAAAACATCAGACAAATTCCAGATAAGGGACTCTCTACAAAATATCTGACCAATACTCCTCAAAACAATCAATGTTACCAAAAACAAGGAAAGTCTGAGAAACTGTCACAGCCCAAAGGGGTTAAAAGAGACATGGCAAGTAAATGGAATGTGAGACCTTGGAGCTGAAAAAAAATCAGAGAAAAACTAAGGATATCTGAGTAAAGTGTGGACTTTTAGTTAATAATATGCCAATATTAATTCATAAATTGTGACAAAAGTACTACACTAATAACATGTTAGTAAAAGGGGGCATTGGCTGTGGAATAGCCACTGTGAAACTCTGTTTTATCTTTGCAACTTTTCTGTAAATCTAAACTATTCTAAAATAAAATTGTTATTTTTTAAAACTCACTATATTAATAAATATATATATTTATATATATACTGTATTAGTCTGTTCTCACACTGCTAATAAAGACATACCTGAGACTGGGTAATTTATAGAGTAAACATGTTTAATGGACTTATAGTTCCATGTGGCCAGGGAGTCCTCACAATCATGGCAGAAGGCAAAGGAGGAGCAAAGGCACATCTTACATGGTGGCAGACAAGAGAGTTGGTGCAGGAGAAAGAACTCCCCTTTATAAAACCATCACATCTTGTGAGACTTATTCACTTTCATGAGAACAGCACAGGAAAGGCTCACCCCCATGATTTGATTACCTCCCACCAGGTACCTCCCATGACAAGTGGGAATTATGGGAGCTACAATTCAAAATGAGATTTGGGTGGGGACACAGCCAAACCATATTATGTGTATATAATTTTTAAAAAGTATGTATACCATACTGATGGCATTCTTTCCCATATAGTTTTAAAATTCTTTCCACCCTTAACAATGCTAATCTCTACAATGGAGAATTCTTGGGCCAGTTACTTAAGCTGTCTGTCAGGGTCAACTGGATTGCACAACTCAAGGGGGTGCTTTTTACCCAATAGTCTCTGTGAATGGTGTCCTGAGTTATGCTAAGTGCAGTCTGTAAGCACTTTGCAATTTTTGTACCTGAGTTTTACTATCTGTAAAACAGAGATTGCTGTTGGGAGAACTGAATGAGGTTATATATGTAAAACATTTAAAAGAGAGCCTGCCATATGGGAAACACTGTATCAGAGTCAGCTACTAATATGTTTATGGTGGTGGTAGTGGTAGTTATTATTACTGTTACTGGAATGCTTCCAAATCATGCCCTGAATTTTCCCAGCTCTTTCCATCCAGCCGTGCCCTTATGATGGTTAATTTTACACATCACCTTGGCAAGGTTACTTGTTAAACACTAGTTTATATGTTGCTGTGAAGGTATTTGTAGATGCGATTAACATTTATGATGAGCTGGCTTTTAATAAGGCAGCTTACCCTCCATGATGTGAGGGATCCTCATGCAATCAATTGAAGGCTTTAAGGGCAAATGCTGAGATTTTCCAGAAAGAAAGGAATTCTGCCTCAGGACCACGTCAACTTTTACCTGAGTTCCCAGCCTGCCAGCCTGCCTTGCAAATGTTAAACTTGCCAACCCCCACAATTGCGTAAGCCAATTTCTTAAAATAAATAAATCTCAATAGATAGATAAATAGCTACTTAGAGACATAGACATAGATATCTTCTATTGGCTCTGTTTCTGCAGAGAACCCTGACTGATACAGCCTTCCAGTCCCAGTCTCCATCACACCTTGCCCAGATGAAAGTGCAGCCTCTCACCGGGGCCCAGGCTTGCATATCAAATCAAAGCCAGATCATATCCCACCCTGCCTAACCCCTTCAGTGACTTAACTTGGCAATTTGCAGGCCCAGCTCCTGACAGCATGGCCTATAGGATCCTAGAGGCTGTGGCCCCCACCACATCTCAGGGCCCTCACCTCTCAACCCCTCCACTCAAGCCACAGAGGCATTCTGTTGGCTTCTCCAATGTGCCCAGCTCATTTGGACTTTAGGGCCTCTGTGCCTACTCTTGGCTCTGCATGGGGCACCCACCACTGCACCCTTCACATCACTGCTTTGACCTGCAGGTCTCTGTTAAACATTACCTTATCAGAGTCCTTTGTGTGGACACCCCTGGTACTCTCTACCACTCCCCTTGTTTGGTTCCTCTATTCAATTAGCACATTTATGATTTTATGTTTATTTGCTGATACATCTGTTTATTATCTGTCTTCCCCACTATACATTAAGCATCTCAAAGGCAGGGACCATGTCGTTTCTTTTCACCATTAAACCCTTAGCACCTAGTACAAAATAGAGGGTTCATGAACAACTGGGTGGCTGAATCCAAAAGGCCTAGCGGCAACTATGCAGCCTCGTCTTCCCATGTTCCTCGCCCATAACTGAAGATGCTACCTCAACACAGGGCTGGCCTCAAACCTGAACAGGTGACTTTGCTAACAATATATATGAAGCCTTTATAAAGCCTAAATCTGCATGATTCAGCATCTAAGAACTGTCAAGTTGAGGAAGCCTGGCTTAATTAGCAAAAGTGATAAAATAGAAATTCCATTAAAAAGTGCCCCAAACAATTGTCCACCACAATACCTATTTAAAAAAAAAATCCCTGTCTTAGCTAACCTCCTGCTCTCATAATCCCCCACTGCTCCCCTCGGACCCTCTCCAATCAAAACCTCCTCTCCCTCATCCAATCTGCATAGACTTTCTGTCTCAATTGAAAATTAGCTTAGCATTTCTTCCAGCAATAAAGACCTTTTTTTTGTAAAAGGAGAAGGTTGCATAAAAGATAGTCCAGAAATTATTAGATTCTCTTTGGCTGCCTTGGGGAGGTAGAAATATCTGTCAACACTCCCACATTAAAATGTTTGTCCTCTCACAAACAATTCACAACAGACTTCAAATTGATTAATGTAGTATCCTTGATGATTTCTTGGGAGATGCATAAATTGCATTGCCCAATTTGTTAATGGAAACTGTAGACTGGCAGCCTATGTGCCTCATGGCCATGGCATAATGGTCTATTGTCTATGCTGAGAAACTTTTGGCTAAGAAACAGAAAGTAGGGTGTTTGTCTTTCCCACATATTTCAGTCAACCGAGAGTCTCTCTGGGCTCAGGGTTCAAGACAGGAACAGGCTGTGGAAATACAAGAATGAATCCGACATAAAATGGAATCCAAGACTTGGCCACATTCCAAGTCACCCATCTAGATGAATTTCAATCCTGGGCCTGCTTTTTTAAGCTACACAATTTTTCAATAAACTATCTGCCATTATAAAATGCTGCAGATAATTTTTGTGCTTGATGTATTTGTTCATTCTTGAAAAACTGTGGTTTCCCTGCTCTGAGTGACATTTATCCATTCTTCTTCTTAGCTCATCTGAGCAGAAAGAGAAAAAAATGCACAAGGTTGAAATTAGACAAGGACTGATCTGTTTTCCATTCCCATTTCAACCCTGAGTGACTTGAACAAGGCAATTACCTTCCCTATAGCTTAATTTTTCCTTTTAAAATGGGGTTAGCAATATCTGTCTTTTACCTGAAGTCCCAGAGGTAATGAGATGAAGTGGAATCCACTCTCCAGAAACACCTTTACAATGAAACTACTACAGGTAGAAAATATGAAATTTCTACATCTTTTACAAGTCAATAGCTATTTACATTGTATTGCACTTGATAATATCCTCAGAAGAAAAGGTTCCTGGCCAATTGTTAGTAGTGGCTGTATTAAGATTTGTCTTGTGAAGAGTACGTATTTTCAGGGCACAGCAAAGAGAATGGGCACTTAGCATGAGGGCTATGAGTCTGGACGCTTAGTCCAGACTTAGAGACATGGATGGCTATTAGTCACAGGCTATTGGGACTAAAGTGTTTTGATTATTTTAAGTGATTTTTCAAACTCCAGAGAGATGAGAGGAAGTGTAAAATACCAACCAACACGCACATTTATGGTGTAACTTACCTATATCAAGAAATGTTTACTCATATCCGTTGGCACCAATTGAAGCAGTTTCTAAACAATGTCCCACCAAAAATAAGCTTATTTGGAGTGCTTGACAGAATGATAAAACACAAGCTTCACTTGTGCTGCGTGTATCCAATCTGTCTCCCACAACCCCCACCCCCAGCTCAGTGTTCATTTCAGCTGCTGCAGCGAGAGAAGTTCATCCCAGATCTGTCCCTGCCTACCCACCCAGCAAAAAGCCCTCCACTGCAGCGATGAGACAGTCAGCTAACTCAACCTTAAGCAGAGCACAACACGATAGAGTTAAAAGGGTTTGAAAGCGGGTGGATTATATCAGCAAAACATGTATCAGTACCTACTGATACTCAGAGCAAATGTCATATATACAGTGCAGTCTTGTCCTCAATAGGGTTGCAATATTCCAAGGGAATTTGCAAAACTCATGCTACAGTGGTTTAAAACAAAATACCCCACATACTGGAAAACTGCACCATGACATGGTAAGGAATGTAGGGGTTGGGAGGTGGGCACTGTGTGGCGTGTAATGACTTCGACCTTATAAAATGCATGCTGCTTTCTTGCTAAGTTACTGAAATGCCGCTCACCTTTGCTAGGTTACTGAAATGCCTGTCACCTAAATGAATACTGGTTGGTCCAGGTGCCGGCTGCAGATTGGCGCCACCTGGTGGCAGTTACCTGCCTCACATTTCTGTATCTGGGGCTGGGGGACTTGCAGTATATACTCAAGAGATTCCAGGAATCTTCAGATGACTGATACCATCTTGCCAGGCTGGGAAGGCTGACCAGGGAGCATAACACAGATTCAGGAGGTCCCTTTCTGTCTCCCTGCTGCCTGAGGCAGGGTCTACCTCTCCACCACATCCCCTTCCCCACCCTAAGTAAGAACCTTAACTTATCACTAGGAGATTTGTGGTTGCCACCAGCTCTGGCCTGCCCACTTGACTCCACTCTGGGAAACAGTCACTCTCCTTTATTTTCTCAAAGTCCCACTACTATGGAATTTTTGGATGAGGCATATTTTACTAAAGATTTGAGGAGTGGAATCAGGAAATTACAGCCTAGTACAAAATTGTGTTTTCTTGAGTCCGCATTCAGATACCACTGTTCTTGCGATGCACTGAGCAGCCATCCCTGCAGGAAATGTCTTGCTGGCTGTGTCCTTTTGCAAGTCCCTCTTCCAACCATGGGGCTCAGGTGCATCCATGCTCTTTCTCGCCCCTCTTTCTGTCATGCTTAATATGGAATCTTTCTCCCTTTTTCTTGTTACTTGTACTCTTGATATTTTTTCCCAGAGAGATCAATTTAGCATTTTCACTCCCCCTAAATTAGGCTTCTGGCCTATTTTTTCCTATCCCAAAATACAATAAGGTCCCCAGCCAACCCGAAGACCATCTAACTTGTTCTCTCTCAGCAATTCAAAGCCTACAGAAGCTTTAGAATTCAAGTTTTGTTTGTATTTCTTAACATATCCACCCAGCTGAAATTTCAGGCAGGACTATCAGCCACTTGCCTCCTCAAACACCATTACTGCCCTCCCTCCTCTCCCTAAGCAGACTGGAGTGAGGAGGGGTGTGGGTGAGGGAGCTCAGCTTCTTCCTGCATGAGTCTGTGTTTCAATACCTCTCATTAGAGCATTCCCAGACTCTTGAGCCATTCTCGGCAACACACCCTTTTCAGAACTTTTTTTTTTTTTTTTTTTTTTTTGCCTAAGACTGCTGCCCAAGAAAGAATCTGTAATGGGGCCATGAGGTCCAAGGCAGACCAACAGCATTCACCACTGCACTTCATCATGCATGTCATGCTGGGAGGGGCCAGTGGATTTACAACCTGATCTCTTCTGAGAAGCTGACAACCTGGCTGTGAATAACTGAGACCATTCTCTAACCTTCTTCATAAGAAACATGCAGGTCTGAAGCTATTTTATTTTAAAAACTAAGTAAAATTCAGGACATTCTAATGGTGCAGCCACTATTAAGCGTTCATTTGTTCAACGATTCAAGTCCTATGTGATCTGAGTTCAGACCAGAGTAATCCAGGTCAGTTTCTATCCCAGAAATAAGAGGAGATTTGTACTGCCATAGATAAAGGATGTATTACAAAGTCACAAAAATTGAGATGGTGCAGAGCTGACACCAGTAAGGAGGGATAGATGAAGGAAACAGAACAAAAACCCAGAAACAGGGCCAAGAATATAGTGAATGGTATGTGGTCCAAGTGCAAATTCAAATCATCAGGAAAAGGATAGAGTATCCAATAAGTGGTCCTGGGAAAAGTGTAAACGATGTTGGAGAAAAAAATATTTGGAGTTTCTTCTCATAATACTCACCACAAAATAAATCCTTCATGGGCTGAATAGTTATAATGAAAATAAATAAATAAATATCAGTAAATGTTTTTGTGATTTTGGAATGGAGAAGATCCTTCTAAGTATAATATGATAGATGTCATAAGAGTTCTTTCCAAATTAGGAAAGATAGTATGAACACCCTAATATACAATTGGGTAAATTATACAAGCAGTCAGTTCACAAAAAAAAGAAATGAAAATGATGAAAAAAGCGTATTGACATGGTTTGGCTGTGTCCCCACCTAAATCTCATCTTGAATTCCCATGTGTTGTGAAAAGGACCCAGTGGGAGGCAATTGAATCATGGGAGCAGGTCTTTCCCATGCTGTTCTTGTGATAGTGAATAAGTCTCACGAGATCTGTTTTAAAAAGAGGAGTTTCCCTGCACAAGTTTTTCTCTTGTCTGCCACCGTGTGAGACGTGCCTTTCACCTGCCGCCGTGATTTTGAGGCCTCCCCAGCCACATGGAACTGTAAGTCTAATAAAACTCTTTCTTTCAGAAATGGCCCAATCTCAGGTATGTCTTTATCTGCAGCATGAAAACAGACTAATACAATTATAAAATTTTAATTTACAATGAGTTAAGAATTATAATTAGAGGACCATGTGTGACCTATCATGTTGGCAAACACTATGATACTTGATAATGCCCAGTGCAGCTGTGCAAATGAAATGGTAATCTCATAAACTGGTACAGATTGGCACATATTTTCTGGAAATTGACCATATATATCAAACCTTTTAAAAACCCTTTAACTTAGTTCTGGTGACTTTAATCTTGGGAAATAAAAATGGGAGCAACAACACATATTTGAATATATTAATTAAAGTATCACTTAAGTATTAAAATATTGTAAATAACGCAAATGTACCAAATAGAAGAAATAGAAGACTAGCTAAATAACTACGGCACCTCCACGCAATAGAACATTATCGCAGCTATTAAAAATTTTGTTATAGAAATATTTATTGACATAAAAAGATGATTGTGACATAGCGTTGTTTTTAAAGTAATCTAACAGTGTGCTTATGTGTGTACAAATATGAGTGTGTGTAGGAAGATATCAGGAAGATATAGGAAGGTATCAATCCATTTTCTCAGAATTTATTTCTAGGTGACATGATTAGAAAAACCTTTGAAGTTTTTTTCAACGCCTGTCTGTATTTTCAAATCGACAATGAGTATATAGTACTTGTAGTGAGAAACCTATCTATTAAAGAAGAAATAGGTAAGCAAAGCTCAGGCACTCTCATTCAAGCAGATGCTGGGTGAATTTCTGTGGAGAATGCTGTCAAGAGGGCTTCTTGCTGGATGAGGGGGACAAGTATGGTGAGAATTCTAATGTTTTTTTGAAACCCGAGATGATATTTTTCTATGAAGTATTTCCTTGGTGCCGATTTTGTGATGAAAATAGAGGAGCACCACATGGGCTCTGCCTATAAGGAACATTTAATCTAATCAAGCAGATGAAATAGTCGTATATAAAAAGTAACCTGGAGAACAACAAAATGAAATTCTGACTTGTGCAATTTGAGCAGAGACTGCAGTAAGAATTTGCTTCGTTCCCTGTCTTGTTCATGGGTAGGTGTCCGTGTGGCCTTCCTACTGAGGAGCTGCCCCAGGGAAATTGACTCCACCAGGAGGCAGCTGTGTTTGAGCATGGGGATCCTGTGACGCCAGTTCTTCCATGAATTAAATATGTGCGCTTGAGCATCTGCCTTGATGGCTCACCCCATTGCGAGACAGGGTGACTCTGGGACATTCCTGCTCAGGGCTTGTGTCTGGATGCAGTTGATGGAGGCCTTGTCCTGGCCTGTCTCTGAAGAGCAGAAAGATGGGACATGTACTCGTGTCGCTATAACCCAGGGTAGATTGGGTGATGTGTCAGAGAGGTACAGAGGGCTTCATATCCCCTATCCTTTCAACCAGACACACAGACAGCTTCCTTTGGCCCTTGGCCCCGTTTAACGACTGCTCTCTCCCCTCCTTTTCATGGCCAAGTGTATTAAGAATGGAGTCTACACCCACTGCCTCCACTTCCTCACTTCCCACTTGACTCACCTGGTCCATCATCACTTTCTCTGACGATGCCACTAAAATTGAATTTGCCCTGGGTCTCTGATGTCCAAAAACAGAGATCAAGTTCCCACCCTCACGAAGGCAGGCTCTACCTGCCCCTGGAGTCTCTCTCCCCCTGCTCCTCCCTCTCCCCTCCAGCCTCTCCCCTGGTGTTGCCCCCACCCCCCAGATGTGAACCTCCTTTCTTCTCATAGCCATCTTGCATCCCCTTGTCTTCTTATGGTTTTTGGACACATGAGGACTCCCCAATCTAATACCAGCCCAAATCCAGATCCAGACATGTAACTGCTGGCCCTCAAGGTCAACATGTCCAAAAGACAATCTACCAACTCCCCCCGACAAGCCTGTTCCTCTTCCCTGGGTCCCCACACTAGTGACAGTCACCTTCACTCCCCAATTCACCCAGGCCAGAAATTCAGGTAAATTCTGCCATCCACAGCCAAGTCCACTAGCTCTTCCTGCAAGCCACAGTGCTTCCTGAATCTCTCCCCTCCTATCATCCATCCGTCCTGCCACAGCCCTCACTTAGGCCAGCGCCACTTCCTGCCACGTCCACAGAGCACCCCAAAGGCTCACTGCCTCCGGGCTTTCCCACCTCCATCCACTTGCTCCATTACTGCCAGAGCACAAGCATCTGACCGTGTTCATTCTCTGTTTAAAAGCACTTCGTGGTTTTCCACCAACTTCAGAATAAATCACAACTCTCCAGCCTATCATAAAAGGCCCTTTGTGATTTGCTTCATCTTCCTTTCTAGCTAAGTCTTCTGGCACTTCCTCACACAGCCATGTGCTGTTCAGTTCAAATGGCATCTTAGTACCCACCTCATGCCAGGTTCCTTCCCCATGCCTTTGCACTTGCTCCCTCCCCTCCCGATAGTGCTCACCTCACCTACCTACCTCCTACTTGTATATCAGGGCTTAGCCATGCAATTCCTCCTCCAGGAAGCTTCCCTGACCAGCTTGGTTGAATATCTCACCAACGCATTATACACTTACGCACATGCATAAAACACTGGACCATTGTATTTAGGTTTATTTTTAATTTTTACATTGTATCTATATTTGAAAAAGGCTCACTCATGCCCTTCCTCAATGTCTCCACTCCCCTTGAAGAGGTAACCACTGTCAGCCACTTCCCATGGCACACTCTTTGGCACTACTCCCCTGCAGACTGTGAGCTCCAGAAGAAGAAAACAACTGGAACTCTCCTGAGTGGCCGCAGCCCCTAGCACAGGACTAGATATAGAATAGGTGCTGAATAAATCTTTGCTGAATTTATCGATTAACCAGTTGCAATTTTTGCCTGCCTCCAAGAGAACTTTCAAAGATCTTTGGAATTTGGCTGTAACATCCAGATGTGAGTCAACCAAGAAATACATGAGTATTGCTTTCTTTTACTGTCGAGAAGCCACATTGACCTGCAATATTTTTTCAGGAAGTAAAAAGTCAAGAATCTAGCACCATGGTGTGAGAAGGAGAGAGAGCCTGAGGGATGTTTGAGAAAGAGCAGGAGGAACGAGGCTGCTCAGCTAGTGTCAAATGAGAGATGGCCTCAAAAGCCCTCAATGCAAAGGGGGCTCTGGGGAACCGCAGGTTCATGGTCACCTTGCATTTGCAGGACCATTCCAGAAGGTTTGCAGATTCAGGTTTGCTTGTGACGTAGGATAAAGTGCGAAAGCTACGTGACCACAGGTTATTCACTGGGTTTAAGGAGGAACTGCATCAGTCGCAACTACCAGCATCAGAAGTCTCAATGCCAGTGATTCTCAGCCCCAGCTGCACAGGGGTATCACCTAGGGAGCTTCTAGATCTCTGGAGCCCAAAGCTGCACTGCAGGCCAATTAAATCAGAAGCTCTAGAGTCGGATCTACACATTGGAATTTTTAAAGGCTCCCCAGGCAATTCCAATGTGTAACCAAGACCAAGAGCTGTGTGCTTCCAATTGAACATACACAGAAATTACTGGGTAGTCTTGTTAAAATGCATATTCTGATTTTGTCCTTCGGGGTGGAGTCTGAGAGTCTGAATCTCTAATAAGCTTCCAAGGGTCACTGATGTAGCTCAGCTTTAGAAGTAGTGAGCAGCATGTCACAAGGGGTATTCAAGAAGATTCTGGATGATTATGTGGTATGGATATTGCAAAGAATGGTAATGCATTGGATCGGGGTTGGGATTCTATCAGTGCTCTTTGACCTCTTTGTAACAGCTGAAATTTCCTACCCACCCACCCCTGAACAATATCATCCACAGAAAGTCAATATATAAACCCAGCAAAGCAGAGCTACCTCGTTAGAATAAAGATGGAGAACCCAGAGCTGTGCCCTCTTGGCCGCCTTCTTCCCCTACCTTAAGGCATCCAGAGTCTCCACCAAGTACACTATGACGACACCTAGTTATTATTTAATAAACCTATCAACCTTGATTTCAAATCCTGAGGATTATTTCAGAAACTGAAACTATTCTTGCTTTTGACAATGATCCCAGCTAGTGGGACATAAGGAAACCTAGATTAGTGAGCACCAAGATATTATGGCATTAAGGACAAGGGAATCTGCAGGATTTGAGGCTACATGGTCTGCATTCAGCAAGCTTATCCTGTAAAATGTGTCAAGCCTCATTCACTGCTTACAGGGATGAACAAAGGCATGAAGTTGTTGCTTGAGCCTTCCTTCTGAAAGTTCCGGTGAGTCCATCAGCAGGATTTAATGATCAAAATCTTTGTGCTGGGTTCTCTCATGTCTATGACAACCCAGCACGTATCTCACCACATGGAGGCCAGCCAGTCTCTTCTGTTGCTGCCTGTTGCTGTTGCTGTTATGCTCACTTATAGTGTAGCCTTAACCCCAGATCTCTTCTCCCAAGGCAGCTATTAATTCTGAGAGCTGATAAAATCCTAACTGGCAGAAATCTAGAAAATAGTAGAATGAAAGCCAAAACAAGCATGGAGCCAAACAAAATAAGACTGTGCTGGCTTATTGATCAGCTCTCTAAAATAATGATTTTGACAAATATACACATATAAATAGACGTATCTCCAGTTAATTACAAGATATGATAAAAATATATATATATATACTTTTCTAAAAAGACATCAAGGTAAAAAAATGTATTGAATTTTATATTTTCTAATAATGGAATTTCATTGATTTGACCTACATTCATTTATAATTTTTGATAAGTTGGACACTGTTTGGATTGAGCATTTGTAATTTCTATGTAAACGGGGTTTGTCTGAGCAATATTTAGAAGGATGTGTTTAACCTTTTATTTCATCCAAGAATCAAATCTGCCTTTTATTTTCCAGTGAGGATGTGGCACAGGGAGGGTGTAGTTGTCAAGTGCCTGGGGGGAGCAAAAGACTGCGAATCTGGAAACCTAGAATGCCAGCTTAGCTCAATTTTTCTTACATAATTTGTTACTAAATTTTATTGTGATAAAATGTACATAACAAAATTTGCCATTTTATAGTGTACAATTCAGTGACATTAAGTAAATTCACGAGGTTGTACAACCATCACTACTACCCATTTCCAGAGCTACTTCTTTATTTCAACCTTTCTGTAACAGCTGAAATTTTCTAGCCACCCACCCCTAAACAAAATCATCCACATCTTTGTCTCAAACAGATTCTGTACCCATTAGACAATGGCTCCCGTCTCCTCCCTCCAAATGCTGGTAAACCTCTCATCTACTTTCTGTCTCCATGAGATTGCCTATGCTGTATAGATCATATAAATGGAACCTGGCAACGCTTTTCCTTTTGTGTCTGGCTTATTCAGTTAGCAGAATGTTTGCAGGCTTCATCCATGTTGTCACACATGTCATCACGTCCTTCTTTTTTAAGGTTGAGTGATATTCCATTGCATGTAGAAGCCACGTTTTGTTTGTCTGTTCATCTATTGGTGGGCATTTGGGTTGCTTCCACCTTTTAGCTGTAGTGAATGGTGTTGTGTGCAGATTCAAGCTAACACGGTGAAACCCCGTCTCTACTAAAAAATACAAAAAAAAACTAGCCGGGCGAGGTGGCGGGCGCCTGTAGTCCCAGCTACTTGGGAGGCTGAGGCAGGAGAATGGCGTAAACCTGGGAGGTGGAGCTTGCAGTGAGCTGAGATCCAGCCACTGCACTCCAGCCTGGGCGACAGAGCGAGACTCCATCTCAAAAAATAAATAAATAAATAAAAAATAAAAAATAAAAATAATGTCTGTTTGAGTTCTGGCTTTCAATTTTTGCTGTCTATACCTAAAAATAGAATTGCTGGATCCTATTTCTATGCTGTATTTAATTATCACTATTGGAACATGGAAAAACCAATGCTCCTGACTGTAACACCTTTTAGCTGAAATTAAGCCCATATTTTTTGTTGTTTTAAAATAAATAACAATTACTGTTGCTTCTTTAAAAAGGGAAGAATTTTTAAAAGACTGATAAATTGTGTTTATGTATTTATCTTTGCATGTTCATAATGATCTGATCTGTGATTTCACAAAGGGAAAGAGCAGATTGTATCTTGTATTCAGCTACAGTGCAGCCAACAGATCAGGACATGGTTGCCACTGAAAGACACTTTATTACTCACAGTTCCCAAGCTAAAGGACCATGGCCCCACACCAAGCCAAGCCACACAGGAAAGCCTTTATTGGGGTTTTCTCAGGAAGGAGCAGGCAAGGCCAGGTAAACAGGTTTAAGATTGGCTGGTTTGAATGACTTCAGCAGGCTCCGGGGAGCAGGAGCTGCCCCTAGTTGTCCGTCGCCTGCCTTTGGGTGATTAGGGCAGGAAAATAGTGTCCTACCTTGTAAGAGCCCAAGAAAGCAAGCAAGTGGAAGTGTGGGCTGTGTTTCGGTTAGTTTGCATATGAAAGGCATCCAAGTGGAAAGTTGTTTGTTTTCTCAAAGAATTAGCTCTGCCTGAAAGAGCCAGTCCCTCCCTGAGCTGCAGGGACCCAGATGCCAAAGCCTCAGATACAGAACCAGAAAACACAGTTAATACACACTTTAATAAAGTCATTAAATCACGGACAACAATGGAGTCCCAATAGGCTTGCATACCTAGGGTCTGAAAGAGTTCTCGGTGCTAGCTGTCTATTAGAATAACTTGGGGGCAGTTTCTAAAATGTAATTTCCTGCTCCCACCCGCAAGCCAATTGAATAAATACCTTTGGGCACTGATCATTTTAAAAGTTTCCCTGGTGATTCTCTTGTGCATTTGGGGTTGAGAACCATTGGCCTAAGACAATGTTTCTCAAAGTCTGAATCACAAACAGCAACATCAGCATCTTTTGAGAACTTGTTAGAAATGCACATTCTCAGGCCCACCCCAGCCCTGCTGAGGCAGAAACTGTGGATGGGACCCAGCCCTGTGGGATGGTAGAAGCCGTCCAGGTGATTCTGAAGCCCACTCGAGTTTGAGGGCCACTGGTCCAGGGTAAGGAGCATCAGCGAGTTGACCATAGTGTCCCTCCCATCACACTCCGACCCAATCTCGCTCAGTGCCCTGCAGCAATGTCTCGGCAAAGCTCAGCTGACATGTTTTGGTCACAAACGATTAGTCTGCGTGAGGCGGGGCTGTTCTTTCAGGTAGAAGTCAGTGCAATTTGGAGGTTTTCAGGTTCTCCCTGCCTCTGTAGTCTCCAAACATTTTGCTTCCAAGCAATGCCATTACAGCAACCAGGAGGGACTGAGATCAGCTAGGAAACACAATATGTAATCCCTGCCCTGGCGGCTGGAGAGCCCTGAGGCTCCCACAGGAGGTAACAATTCAGAGGGCTTTGAAAGCCAGGTGAGACTGGAGCAGCCTGTCTGCACAGAACACATGCACTCATACCTTGCTTGGTGCAATCTGTGATTTGTCACTTAAGCACTCTTCAAGTATCTTCAAATGCAAATTTGATATGCAGAGGGACTGAATAAGTAGCAAAAACTATGGGGCTTTACAAAAAAGCAAACAGAGTATCTACAAAGGAGAAATTGAATGAATAAGTGGGTGTTCCTCATTGGAAGAAAATCATTGCATAAAATAAGCATGAATGGTAAACAGAGTGGAAGAAAAAAATCATTGGGTGACTTTTCTCCATTGACAAGAAGCTGGTTTTCTGACATCACAGACCTGAATTCTAATCTCAGCTCCTCCCTTTACCAGCTGTGAATTTGGGAAAATTAATTAAATTCTAAATTTGGTTTCCTCGTCTAAAAAATGGGATTAATAGTACCTACCCAATCATTTGCTTAAGGATTAAATAAGATAATGCTAGTAAAATGCTTGGCTTTGTGCTTTTCATCAACACTCGAATTTAACTACCATTTCTGCTATTAATACTATCGTTAGCATTGTTATTTGACCTAGAGTAAAGTACCCCCAAATATTAGCTGTTCTTCCTAGTATTATTATTATTATTAGGAATTCTGAGTATCTCCGTTACACTCACATCTAAGAAAAGGGCTGTAACTAACCAGACAAACCAAGGACCCCCAGCCCCCGAGAAAAAAATACATTTTCCCAAAATTCAAAAACCTTATTTAAGTCTTCTACTTAAAAGAAGCCTTCCCTTTAACAGAAAAGGATAGATTGTGCTGCTGTAACAAACCTCAACATCTCAGAGGCTGAACACCACAAAGGTTTATTTCTTGTTCATGTCCCAGTCAACCGTGAGTCAGTTGGCATCTGTCCTCCGAGGGGTAATTCAGGGACCTACGCAGCTTCTATCTGAAGATATATTCTTAAAGCCCAAACTTAGAAATGGCTTATGCTATGTGGCTTTCACCCACCCACTAATCCTAGTTCTAGGATTAGTCTTATCTCTCTCATTCAAGCTAATTATTCTGATACGGATAAATCCACTTATCACATAGCATGAACTGGACCTTATCAGCCATCATGGTAGTTCTCAACTGAATGTACTAGTTGGTGTACAACCCTGTACTAAATTGAGCATAAGTGTAGTCTGGCAGGCATGAATTGAGTGGTATAATTACCTCCTTCATTTAGAGACTGTAGTTCTATTAATGTAGCCTGAGTTTGCATTTTTTGTGGGGGAGGGGGGGCAAATGATATTGAACTGATCATCAACTGAAATTGTCATGGATATACAACAGATTCAGTGCCCTGTCATCAATGTTTTCTTTTCTTTTTTTTTTTTTTTTCAATCTGAACAGGAGTATTCATTATGGAAAAAATTCACAAGAAAAATATAAATTGAAAAGATTTGTTTTCTGTAGTGTATTCATTAGTATCACCTATCCACCCTATGCAGGTGACAAGTCTCCCTGGAGTGTGCTTTACAGCCCGAGTTTATTAATGGCAAATGCTGAGAAAGGTAGCTGCCAAGCCTTGACTGCCCCTGCAATAACAATAACAAACAAAAAAAAAAAACTAAAACAATAAGTATCTTATACTGACCTTTCCTGTTTACCTTGCTGTAGGTACCACATCTGTGTAACTGTGCTGATCTACTTCCTCCCCCTGCTGGTGATTGGCTATGCATACACCGTAGTGGGAATCACACTATGGGCCAGTGAGATCCCCGGGGACTCCTCTGACCGCTACCATGAGCAAGTCTCTGCCAAGCGCAAGGTGAGCAGGGGGCAGGCAGAACCAGCCCACCCTGGCACAGACAACAGGCTGTCGAGAAGGGACGGTACACTTGTGAGCCCCAGAAGCAGCAAGCACAAGATATCCCTAGGTCTGGGGAACAACAGAGAGGAGAGGAATCTTTCTTCAGTATCTTTGGAACCCAGATCTGGCTGGACAGGCATGAGCCACCTCGCTTGCTCTTTAAGAGTAATTGCAACCTGTTGATCCATTAAAACACACACACTTAAATAAAAAATCAGCGAAGAGTGATTTGGTCCTCTTTTTATTATTTATTTAAAGTTTGACAAGATAATACGTGCACGTGATTCAAACATCAAAAAGCATTCAAAGGAACAAAATTATAGTGATGAAGAATGGATCAGGGGTTGCCAGGAGTCAGTGTTTGGGGGAGCTTGGGAGGAGTGGCCTACAAAGCCAGAGCATGAGTGAGTTTCTTTGCAGTGATGGAGCAGCTCTGTATCCTGACTGTGCTTGTGTTCTCATCTATACCTCTGATGAAATTTCATAAATCTATACACCAAAAAAAGAGTGCATGTAAAAACTGGCAAAACCCAAATATAGTCAGTAGTTTGATGAATGGTCAGTGTCCTGGTTTTGATAATGTGGGATGGTTATGTAACATGATATCATTGCAGGAGGCTAGTTGAAGAGTACCCGGAATTGCTTTGCACTACTTTTGCAACTTCTTGAGGGCCTTCAATTAGTTCAAAATGAAATATTTAAAAAAAACTTAATTCTTGGCCGGGCGCGGTGGCTCAAGCCTGTAATCCCAGCACTTCGGGAGGCCGAGACGGGCGGATCACGAGGTCAGGAAATCGAGACCATCCTGGCTAACATGGTGAAACCTTCTCTCTCCAAAAAAATACAAAAAAACTAGCCGGGCGAGGTAGTGGGTGACTGTAGTCCCAGCTACTCGGGAGGCTGAGGCAGGAGAATGGCGGGAACCCGGGAGGTGGAGCTTGCAGTGAGCCGAGATCCGGCCACTGCACTCCAGCCTGGGCGACAGAGCGGAACTCCGTCTCAAAAAAAAAAAAAATTAATTCTTATCATGGGAAGCCTCTCTCCCTTCTAGATCTGCCATCTACCCAGGTCCCAAGCCTGCACACACATGCACACATGGACACGCACAGATATGCATACAATGGTAACTATTGTTATTTGTTTCTTAACCCTTCTAGATATTGGCATTTATAAGCAAGTAAATATATATTATTTTCTCTTCTTTTTTAAATAAATAGTAAATACACGCTGTTCTCACTTGTTTTACTTAAAATTGACAAGATCTTTGAAAATCAGTATATAAAGAGCTTTCTCATTCCTTTTTTTATTCTTTGGTACTTCTTTGCATAGTATTCTCTGTTGGTATTTCTCTGCATAGCATTATATGAATGCTGTAGAGTTCTTTGCTAAAGATGTCTTGGGAAGGGGTTATATCACCTGGTATCTTAGTCCATTTGGGCTGCTATAACAAAATGCCTTTGACTGGGAGCTTATAAACAATAGAAATTGATTTCTCACAGCTCTAGTGGATGGAAGGCCCAAGATCAAAGCACAGACAGATTTGGTATTTCAGGAGGACCTGCTTTCTGGTTCATGGATGGCACTTTCTATGTCCTCAGATGGTGGAAGGGGAGAGGGGTCTCTCTCGGTCCTATTTTATAAGGGCACTAATTTAATTGATGAGGGCTCTGACTTGAAGACCTAATTGGTTCCCAAAGGCCACCTGCTAATGCCATCACCTTAGGGGTTAGGATTTCAACATATAAATTTGAAGCGACACAAATATTCAGATCGTAGTATCCAGTATTCACAAAACCTTTTTTTAAATCGCTTTTAAACAGCTGGCACTCCCTGACTGCAGCTAATCAAATCTTTTCCCTTCTCCTTCCCTCCCCCTCAGTCTCCAAACCAAGCAGCTTGCCCTAGCTCACTATGTCTCCCCTTGTCCCACCCCTTCTGCTGTGCCCACCCACCCAGCCTGCTGCCCCAGGCCTTTCCCTCCTGAACAACCTTTCACGTTTGCTCATTAATTTGTCTCCCTGGACTCCTCCAGTCATGAAGAATAATGTAACACAGTAGGCCCCAAAGGTGAGCATGCATCAGAAGCATCTGAAAGGTTTGTCACACTCAGAATTTGGGCTCCTATCCCCAGAGTTTCTGATTCTGTAAGTCTGAAATAGGGTCGAAGTATTTGCATTTCTAACAAGTTCCCAGGGGATGGTGATGATGCCGGTTCTGGGACCACTTTGAGAACAGCTGACATAACCAAAGTCCTGTAGCACCACGTAGTAAGGATCCTTTCTCCTCCCTGAAGGGGCTTCTTTTAAATACTTTCCGCTTTATCCCATACTGTGCACAGTGAGGGAATGGGAGGAAAAAGGAAGCAGCCATGAGAGAGGGGGATGTGCTGGTGGTCTCACCTGTCTCACCCTCTTGCCAGGTGGTCAAAATGATGATCGTTGTGGTGTGCACCTTCGCCATCTGCTGGCTGCCCTTCCACATCTTCTTCCTCCTGCCCTACATCAACCCGGATCTCTACCTGAAGAAGTTTATCCAGCAGGTCTACCTGGCCATCATGTGGTTGGCCATGAGCTCCACTATGTACAACCCCATCATCTACTGCTGCCTCAATGACAGGTGAGGATCCCAACCCCATGAGCTCTCCAGGGGCCACAAGACCATCTACCTCATCCTAAATGAGTAAACCCAGCTGTGAGACAAGAGGGACAAGCGGGGACTGCAGCTAACTTGTCATCACACAACTCAGCCTGGCTGATTATCACCATCCAGGAATGGGAGCCCAGAGTGGACTGATTTTCTTTTTTTCTTTTCCAAGGGGAACCAGAAATCCATATTATTGTCCAAACTCTTCTGATTTATAAATACTGGCAACTAGTGGGGGAATTAAAAACTTCTGTGGTTAATGCATTGTAAGGCAGGTCTGCAAGCTGGATCCAGGCTCCAGGCCGTGGCATGTGAGTTTGTTCACTCTGCTCTGTGGATCCAGTACACAGTGGGCTATGCATGCAGAAAGAGAATTCCATCCCCGCACAGAGCACATTTGCCTTCTCTCATCTCTCACTGTCTTCTTCCCATTCCATCTTATGATCTGAGCAGCTTTACCCACTTTCTTCCAGCAGTTCCAGCAGGACAAGGTAAGGCAAAAAGGAGTTGTGACCCCAGAGGCCTGATTCCTGCCCTCACTTAGTCAAACAGGTTGGGGAGAGCCATCCTGCAGCAGAAGCCAACGTCAGAGAAGTAACAGAAGGCAGAGCCCATCAGGAATGGTGGTCAGTGGTAGGGAATTCACCATGGGGTGCAGAGGGCTCCCAAAAGCTGTCTGGGACACACAATGGCTGCAGCACAGTCTGTCATCCAGAGAACCACCAGCCTCTGGGTGGGGAAGGAGGAGGGAGAGGAAGGAGAAGAATAAAATGCTTGTTACCATCTTTATATCCATCAGTCCTCAGCCTGTAAGGTGCCTTCTGTGAATTAGACACTCAGGTACTAGGAATTTGGGGAAAGACCTTCTCTTCAATTTGTCCAAAGGGTCTCTGTTAGTCTAACTCACAGATTCACCCTTATTTCTAAGAGTTTCATGACTCACCTGCACTTTTTTTTTAGGTTAAATCTAGCAGCATACCTTTAAGTAAAGGTTAATTCTTCCTATTTAACAACCGGAGAAACTGAGGCACACTGAAGGAACATGATTGGCAGAGAGTCCTCCTTCAGTCAATGGGCTACTCAAGGGGAAGGACTGAATCTTGATATGTGTTTTTACCACCCAGTAACTAGCACAGTGCTGTGCACATAGTAAACACTTAGTGAATGTGTTTGGTTGATGTAGAATTGACCCAAAATCTGCTGACTCCATGTGAGGGGAGACAGCATAGTTCAGGGCCACCCCCAGTAAAGACATATTTCACATAAAGATTGTTCCAGTGATGGATTTTTTTCTAGTCTTGGATTTGACCTTGTTGACTGACCGTTAAGCCTTTTTGGCCTCAGCATCTCCAGCTGTGAGTTAATTTTAAAAATAATAACAGAATCACGCTTGGGTATGTCCATGTGTTAACAAGCTGATGCAATGGTGGGCAGCCCTCTGAGCAGGCCATCCCAAAGGGTCACCTCTTCATCTGCTCACTCTCCAGGTTCCGTCTGGGCTTCAAGCATGCCTTCCGGTGCTGCCCCTTCATCAGTGCCGGCGACTATGAGGGGCTGGAAATGAAATCCACCCGCTATCTCCAGACCCAGGGCAGTGTTTACAAAGTCAGCCGCCTGGAGACCACCATCTCCACAGTGGTGGGGGCCCATGAGGAGGAGCCAGAGGATGGCCCCAAGGCCACACCTTCATCCCTGGACCTGACCTCCAACTGCTCTTCACGAAGCGACTCCAAAACCATGACAGAGAGCTTCAGCTTCTCCTCCAATGTGGTCTCCTAGGCCACAGGGCCTTTGGCAGGTGCAGCCCCCACTGCCTTTGTCCTGCCTCCCTTCATGCATGGAAATGCCCTTCATCCGGAACCATCAGAAACACCCTCACATTGGGGCTTGCCAAAAGGGTCAGTATGGCTTAGCGAAAACATTTCAGCCTCAAGTGAAAAAAATCTCAATTCTTCCCTATCTTTGCCACCCTCATGCTGTGTGACTCAAACCAAGTCATTGAACTCTGCTAAGCCTGTAAAATAAAAGGTTGGACCAGCTTTTCCCAAAAGCCCATTCATTCCATGATTCTGGAAGTGACTTTGGCTGCATGCGAGTGTTCATTTCAGGATGAATTCTGCAGCACAGCTGCAGACCCGGAAGATTCATTTTCCTGGAGCCCCGTGTTACTTCAATAAAGTTATTTCACATTAGCCTCCTGCAGCTGGAGGCTCCCATCACCCCAGCCTACACTTGGCAGGATGAACGAAAGAAGACGCCACATAACATCTAAATGAAAAATTTAGCCCTGTCTTCTAAGCATCTGTGAAAAGAAACATATGTATTCCCCTTTTTGGCATCTCAGTATTTCAGTGCATTTACACATCATGAGATTGAGAACCTCGAGCTTCCACATTATGTCCCCAGTGACTGTCCTGAGCAGCCGATGCAAGCAGAATATGTCCACTGATACCTGCTAATGTCTCTTACAGACCAGGAATTGGTAGACTTGCACTACATTTAATGTGTAGCTGACCCTCTTTTCCTACTTATAAACAAGGGGGCTGAGTTAGATCATCTAACTGTTCCTTTGAATCTTAACATCATATGGTTCAAGGTTGTATGGGGGGTTTTTTGTTTGTTTTACAAAAAAAAAAAAAAAAGAATAAAATAGGAGCAGTGAGTTTCATAAATAATACCCAGTTCCTGGAGATGTAGCAACCGCTAAGGCCATCTGTAACTATCCATCTCAGACATTCTCCGATTTGTCTTAAAATCCTGAGTACATTCCTTCTCCTGGAAAGTTTTGGCTTTTGACAGAGCAGAGGACTTCATGCCAAAGCCTACATCCATCCAGTTTTAGCAGGTTGAATTTCACAGCTGCAGAACACTGTCAGAGAAGACAAACACGGGCTTCCTGCTTTGACCTTTTGGGTATTTTAGGGTGGGGGCCCTAACCTTGATTCTTAATTTTACACTCGCATCGTGCTCATATGTGCGACAAGCAAGAAGGCTGCACTTTGCAGCTGCACTTCTGGGAAGAGAGCATCTTGCATCTTCCCTTCAGACTCTCTGAATGTCTCCTCCCTGCCCCATGGCTTTGCCAGCTTCCTGTCTCTACAAGATAGAATGACTCGTCAACCCTAAAGGACAGTCAGTCTTCCAAGAGCCATGAACTGAATGCTTTGAATCCCAATTCGGATTTAGAGTTTCCATGAGATGAGCACGCAGTTTTCTTTTTCTGTCTCCCAGATCTGTGTTTTGTCCAGATATGGCTGGAGGCAGAAGCTTCATGTAACATCCATGAATGTCCTCCTGGTAGTTTACATAATGGGTGTACATGTGCCACATCCATAGCGTTAAGGGGAGAACAATGCACTGTTTACAGCCTTTGCCAGCCCTGATGGCTCTAATTCTACCAGAGCATCCGCAGGCCTGGGGGAAGAAGCAATAGTATAAGCCAGAAAACCTCGAGAAGCACATTCTCCAAAGCAGCATAGAAAGTATTAAATAAACTAAGTGAAGCCAGATCATTGCAGATATGTAAATGGAAGACAAAATTTAGCAGCAACAAAAGTTAGTGCCCTAAGCATTAGTCATACTTCCAAGAGACTCTTGCTGTGTATGGATTACTCACTTTGGAAGGATGTAAAGAGCTAAAGTGATTATGAGAAGTACCTAAGAAGACGGTGTCAAGAAGTTGGGGACATCCCATCTATGGAAGAGAAGGTTGGAGTTGAGCTCAACGAGGATTAACTGAGCGCCTGCTCTGGACTTTGCCCTGAGCTGGGGACACACAGCCCCTGCAGCTCTTGAGGAGCCCACCTTATTGGCCACCACTAACTAACTCACCAGTCCTGGTGAGTCCAAGCTGCCCAGCAGTCGTGGAGGCATCTGAGAGGACAGATTCTCCACAGTGTTCTAAAAACCCACGCTCAACATGGGCAGTCAAGCCAAAGACTGGGATCTTTGGAGAGCCTCTGGAATGAGAGTTCTCTGGGGTACTTATAAAGGGAGCTGTCAGTCATTCCAGGGGACCTAAAGGAATAAGGTTGAACAGCATCATCTCTGTGCATAGTAAAAGGGAATGTTGCGTGGTCCTGGGCAGTTTCCAATATGGCAAAGGGTCCGCTTGCAGAGTGCCAGCAAGCCTTCCTCTGACCCAGTCTCCAATGTCCACTAACACAAAAATGTCATCATCTCCCACATGTGAGAAGTACCATGATTTGTACTGTGCATAGGTCACATTCTTATTCTAGAAATGCGTCACCCTGTGTTTATCTAAGTGTGTTTCCTTGGTGTAATGTCCAGTAGTAATAGAATATGAAATATCAAGGAACCATCTTTGTTATGTGACTTCCAAAATGTGAGATCTCGTTGCTGTCACTGTGATATTTGTATTGTGCTGATCTCTTCCTCCTCCTCCTCCTCATGCTTTCTCAGGGAGGAGCCCTGATGTATATCATGAACTCACCGTTCTAGACCACACTAAGTGAGGAGGGGAGTGGGGAGCCTTTCTGGGAGGAGCTAGAGAACAAGAGTCCTTCTCCTCCTTATGCCCCAGGAGAATACTAAGAGATAAGGACAGAGTGGAATCCTGGGGAAAGGGAACTCAGGAGCTGACCCCATTGGCCTAATTTGTGGGGAGAAGAGTATAAGTGGAGAGGGGCCATTCCTGAGGTTTCCACATTTTCAAGCCTGGGCTCCTGGAAAGAATATCTATACAGAAATAAAGTATGTGTTTCACTCTCTCATGCCTCTGTCTCTTCTCTAGGGGTCCTAAACATCCTATAGGATGCTAAATGGGATGGTACTAGGAACCCTAATAACTTGCGTAGCTAGAAGGATGGAATCAATGTTCAGCAAACTCTTACCTCTGTGATGAAATGGGTTGGGAAGATGTGGGAAATGTTCTCAGGTTGAGATCTGAGAAGGGAGGTGGGATTATGTGAAATGACAGTGATGTTGCCTATGAAGAGAGCTGTGTCAGGATGCAGACATGACAATAGAGTTATAAGCACAAGAGTTTTCATAGGACAGGAGGTTGGGGGGAATAACATCTGAGAAAGATAATGGGGAAAGACAGCAGAAGTACTCAGGGACAGCCTTCAGACCACCATGCCAATCTGACACCCGGGAAAAAAGGGGTAGTTAGGAAGAGCCTTAGACTGTGGTGCAGCTCCCAGCCCAACACATGCAAAGATTGCCCAGAGAGACATTGCATGTTAGCAGAAATGGCCAGGCCTGATGCCCTGCCATGCTCAGCCACTGGCTGGGGCTCTCTGGGGAAAGTGTTCTGTGTTTGAACACCATGGCAGATGCAGAAGCCCTGCAGCTGGAGGCTGTCCGCCAACTGCCCTGCCATTCTTCCTCAAAGAGGGATCTGAGCCATGTACCTCCACAACTACCACCCAAACTTTGATCCAGCCCCCTGTGTTTGAAAACACATGTCAGAAAACTTGTGGCAGGCTTTGAAACATCAGTGATAATCCCTGCGAGCCCTGGCAATCTGCTTCATACACCTTGGGTTGCCTTGTCCCCTGTGCCACTTCACCCCAGCAGCTCCATCAAAAGAACAATAAGCAGCTGGTAACAGACTTGTAGTGCCAACGACTGCAAAGGCACTGAAAGAGGGAATTCTGAGAACATAGACTATCCAACACAGTTAGTATCAGAAACAAGCAATAAAGATGTTTTATTTAAATTGAGGCATCTTCAATGGGAGTATGTGGATAAGCTTTAAGGAATCTGCAAGTCCCCTCCAAGTTCCCCACAAATCATATGTAAAACATTGTGTGTGTTTAATAAGAGGTGCAATTAAAGCTGAATCTTCTCAAAAGAAATCATTCACCCTCCATTCCCCAGGAGGAGGAGACAATTTAAATTGTTTATAAAAGAGTGGCAAGAACTGGAGACTTTCAGAGCAGCGAGAGGCAGATGAGCCCTGGGAGAACCAGAATGGTTGCTGGGAAGCTAGAAACAGCTTTGGAATAAAATCATAGCTCACCTCAGATACTCAGATGAGTCAAAGCTGTAGAATGTCATTTAAAATATTTGCGGCAGTAAAGACTCCAAATTCATAACGAAGGGGTATGCTCACTCTTCCCTTGTTAGCTGAGGGAAGACTGCGAATTGAAGAAATTACAAACCAAGAAATAACTCAGGATGCGGAGTGCAGACATTCCCGTGCAGAGGCAAAGTCGTTTTCACTTATTCCTAGGCATGTGTGGCCTGCCTGCACAATGAAAGTGCTCAGCCTTGGGTACCACACCTGGCTTTACTAATACTCTCTGATGGAGCTCCTGAGCTCAGAATCTAAGAGCAGTCTTTCAGTCACGGCTCCTAGCACAGTGGGTATAGTGGGGACACACCAGGAATGTTCTCGTTCATCTTCAAAGGTGAAAGGAGCATCTGATTGTAGAAATTGCTTTCCTGAACCCCACAGGCAATGCTCTAAGACACTGTTCTTTATTTCTACCCAGTTCAGGAAAACAGAGGAAGAGGACAGAGGCCATGGAGCCTCATATCTCACAAGCACCAAATTCAGCATCAAGGAGTTGCATACTTTCATCCTGGCTTCTCTCTCAAGCAGGGCAGCTTGCAAAGGGAAAAGACTGATAATTAGAAACAAATGACTAAACAACATCAGCGATGACATGAACCCTAAGGGCCAGCTGCCCTGTCACAGTCACTATCTGATGGCATGTTGGCTGTACATATTCTAGTAGCTGCAGAGATTATCATACAGATTCAAAACTAGGCTTCCTACATTTTGTGTATCTCTCTCTCTCTCTCTCTCTCTCTTGCTCTCTTCCACCTTCCTTCCTTCCTTTCTTCTTTTTACTTCCAGTTTCTGTTCGTTTTCTACTCTTTCATCCAACACTGCTCCCATCCCTGGAAGCCCTCTCCTCCCAACGCACTCTCTGCTGAAATGTCTAGGTTTTATCTCACTACTCTAGATGCTTTACTGGTGTACTAATTAATAGAAGACTTGGTATGTGCTATATTATAGACTGCAGCTTTGTGTCGCCCCACCCCACAAATTCAAATGCTGAAACCATCACCCAATGCGACGAGTCAAGGACTTTGGGAGGTAATTAGGTCATGAGGGAGGTACCGTCGTGATGGGATTAGCCCTTTATAAGAGACACAAGAGAGCTTGTATCTCTCTTTGCTCTCTGCCATAGGAAGGACAAGGTAAGAACATGGCCATCAGCAAACTAGGAAGAGTGCCCTGACCGGAAACTGACCATATTGACACAGTGACCTTGGACTTCTAGCTTCCAGAACTGTAGGAAATAAATCTCTATTCTTCATGCCACTCAGTCTGTGGCATTCTATTATAGCAGCCCCAGCTACCTAAGACAATGAGAACCTACCCATCCCTACTCACAAATTCCCCTTACCCATCTCTCCAAAGCCCCTCACCCATCATATGTAGTCACCCACCCACACTTTCCCTTTATTCCCTAACCCTCTCACCCACTTTCCCAAACTGAGATGGATTTCACCGCAGGATGCCCAAGTTGGTCCCAACACTAAAAAGTAGCAGCTGAAAAGAAGAAGGCACTACGGCTGTTCTACATCAGCATGCAGGACCTCAGAGCTCATCCCCAGCGATCACCACGGGCAGGCAGCCCTTGCCTTTCCTGTGTGCTCCCCTCATGCTGCAGAGCTCTTTGGCCTGGGTGTTCATCTGTATACTAAATGGAGTGAGAAAAGGTACACAGTGCAAGATACCCCCAAGGTCCTTGCTTGATAGAAGAAAAGGGCACATGAATGAAAATAGAAATGTGTGCTCCCAAAAAGTTGGAAGCTCTGAAAAGTGGGAGAACAAAACTGCTTCCTTCTCTCTCCCCATTTCAAATGCTATAATAATTACTATAAAAAAATAACAGGCATTACTCTGTAGATCTTGTGCCAATCACTGTATGTGCATTATCACATTTAATCCTCATACTCCATGAAATCAGTATCATTGTCCTTAATTTAATTTGAGAACAATGGGGCATAGTTGAAGTAATTTCTCTGAAATTTCATTGCCAGAAGTGAATCTCAGTGATGACCAATTCCAAAAGCCCAAGGTCTTAAGAAAGATC
Source organism: Rhinopithecus roxellana (assembly GCF_007565055.1). Lineage (NCBI taxonomy): Eukaryota > Metazoa > Chordata > Mammalia > Primates > Cercopithecidae > Rhinopithecus > Rhinopithecus roxellana. The sequence continues at coordinate 11,444,156 of NC_044565.1, read as the reverse complement.
CTCGGCCGGGCGTGGTGGCTCAAGCCTGTAATCCCAGCACTTTGGGAGGCCGAGATGGGCGGATCATGAGGTCAGGAGATCGAGACCATGCTGGCTAACACGGTGAAACCCCGTCTCTACTAAAAAATACAAAAAACTAGCCGGGCGAGGTGGCGGGTGCCTGTAGTCCCAGCTACTCAGGAGGCTGAGGCAGGAGAATGGCGTAAACCTGGGAGGTGGAGCTTGCAGTGAGCTGAGATCCGGCCACTGCACTCCAGCCTGGGCGACAGAGCGAGACTCCGTCTCAAAAAAAAAAAAAAGAAAGATCTTCTTCTGTCTCTTTTGTTTATCATATTCCTGGACCTCCATCCTTTTCTTAAAGATGCCCAACCCAGGCTGGCATGACCTCCCTACACACATTGCCAGGAAGCTAGTTGATGTGGTAGTATTTCAGGGAACAGCAAGCTTCCATAACCCCATTAGATCATTGGACAAATATTTCAAAGGGTAAATTGTCTTCACAGTCACTATAGTCATCCCTAAAATTAGGTAAGATGTACAGCCGGACTCTAACTATGATTTGAAGAGTGCTTGCCAAGATTTCCTGCTGAAATTCATCTTAGTACATTTAGTCTTGAGTGCACAAAATTCCCTAGATATGTATTTCCTTGGAGAATAAAGTCTTCTTTTAGAAAGACAAATGTCACTGGGCAGGATAATATCTCATGTTTACAACTAACAAGTTAGATATCCATGTCCTGCCCATAAGGCCAAACTCACCTAGATATTGGAATCAGGAGTGTGGAGTGGGACTGCTTGATTGCCTGAGAAAATGGTGCACAAGGGGAGGGTGTCCTGAGGCTAAGATGAGCCAGAAAATTACCTAAAAGTTTGCCCATAGGATTGCTGATTCAGGAAAGAAAGGTAAGCTCAGTACCCAAGCAAAGGAACCAGGAATTTGAAAACTAGAGGGACCAAGTGAATAGTCTTCAAACCCTAATGTGCATAATTTACTTAGTAAGTTTACCAAAATCTGGATTCCAGGCCCCATTCCCAGAAATCCTGAGCTCTGGCTAGGCCAAGGAATCTGCATTTTAACAAGCATGTCAGTGGTTATAGTGCAGATGGCCCATGGCACCACCAGAGTAGGCAAAGCAGAAACAGAAAATGGGTTGGAAAGTCGATGAGAAGGGGCTTTGACAGGAAAGAATGAGCAGGTTAACGGAGGGGGCTCTTCACACACAGGCTTGCCTCACATGCTCAAGGTAGCCTCTCAAAGGACTGGGCATGAGAAGCTGACTGGGTGCATGGCCACAGGGTCAGCACCACCAGAGCACCAGAGAGAAGAGAGACAGTGGGAGAAGTTGTAGGGAGGTGGGGTTGCCACCCAGTCCACTTCTCACCTTTGCCCTATCTGGACATTCCCAGTGTTATTTTTTCCAACATTTTAATTCTATTCCTCTGAAGAAAGGAAGTTCACTACTCCCTGTTTTAGTCTTCCTTCACGGAAATTTGCCAAATCAAAACTAAAATCTAACACTTTCACTTTCTAGATTTTCAGACATATGCCATAGAGGCTGACTTCTGGGAGGCCCTAATCTTGAATGGTGTCCAACTCAGAGTGGAATTGTTTTCCCTAAATTCTAAAACAATTCCCAGAGCACTTTATAGGAAAATATTTTTATACAATCCCAACATTCAACCCAAGTTTATGACTTTGTTGATTACTTACAGCTTCCGTTTTATACTCAACTCAGAATCCTAACCAAGCAAGGAAAGAATCTATATAATGGAGCAATATTGTTTATGTGGGCAGTGGGAAAGAGCGAGAAGGAGATCAAAAAGCAACTAAGACAAAAACAGCAGAAGTCAGATTTTTCTCTTATAACGAGTAAAAGACAATAATAATAAAATAAGACTATAAGCCACAACTCTTCCCAGTTTTATCCACCTTTAGATAACAGTACTGGGTTCCATGATATATCATGATGACAGGAACAGCCTCCAGCCTGTGGTTAGGAGCTGGGTACACGTATCTGCATGTTTCTTTTTGGCTACATAATAAGAGAAAGGCTAATTGTGAGGTTCCCCAAAACCCATTCTTTCAACAAATATTTGCCAAAACCCTAGAAATATTTCTTCACAGAAGATAACTCATTCCCATGGATGGAGGGCAATGTTGGTGCTTTGATACACCAGAAATAATCTTTGATGACTCCTGTGACAAGAAATATAAAGCATCCTTCAAGCCAGGGCACCTAGCTCTTCATCCATTCACTCTTTGATCTCCTGCAACACACCAGGCCCAGTGCTGGCATCAGGATGCAACAGGAGTAAAAACAAACATGGTTCCCACTAGAAAACAGCTTTCAGGCTTATGGAAATGTATGCTAATCAAATAACCCCACTAATGAGAGTATAATTAACAGCTGAGATAAGGATGATTAACGGAAGAAAGGCTCTTTTATGAGAGCCTGTAACAACAACAACAACAAATATGGATCCACAACTTGAGGTCAGGAAAATCTTCCCTGAGAAAGTGAGACCCTGAAGAGGAACAAGAGTTCATTAGACAGAGAAGGGAAAGGCTTTTCCAAGAATTGGTGTGGAGAAAGTCCTGTGACAAAAGAGAATATAGCATTTTGAGGTACTGAAAAAACAAGACCAAGGTGGCTGCTTGGAAGAGGGAGGAGAGCGTGACAGGTGAGGCTGAAAAAGAGGGAGGCAGAGAGTATTGGAGAACCTTGTACGCCATGATAAGAATTTTGGTCTTTAGTTTTAAAGCAAAGTCACCAAAAGATTTAGGAAGTGATAGAATCAATCTGCTTTTGGAAAAGATCACTCCAGCTGAAGGGAAACTAAATTAAAAGACAATTGCTATCATTCAAGGAGGAAGAGATGGGGTCTTGGACTAAATTGGTGGGTGTGGATGGGTAGAAAATGGATGAATTTTAGAAGTGTTTAGAAACTATATGAGAAACTTTTGTGTGGTGATGGCACTAGTTGTAAGGAGAGGGGAGGTTTCAAGGGTGAATTTGGCTTTTCTTATGTAACTAACTGAGTGATGCCACCATTTATTGAAACAAAGAACATTGGGATACCAAGCTTGAGAGAGGAGAGAGGCAGAAATATTGTGAGTTTGATTTAAACATGCTATATGCGTTAACTTTTAGACATCAAAGAAGGCATCAACTAAGCAGTTGGGCTGAGAATATAAATTTGCAATTCAATTACAGATGGCAGTCAATGCTATGGGCATGAATAAACTTGCCAAGTGTGATAGCACTGGGTAATCAACTGCAACTTTTAATAGCTGCATAGAAGAGGAGTCAGATTGTGCCCAGAGAGAAGAAAAAAAAAAAAAAAAAAAAAAAAAAACAGGGAATGTGGTGTCTTGCAGGCCAATGAAAGAGAATATTCCAAGAAAAGATTTCTATGACGTTGAATACTGAAAATTAATAGAGAAAGAGGAGAAATAGAAAATGCCTGGTAAGTTTAATGATAAAAAGATCAGTGGTGGTCTTACCAAGAGCTGTTTGAAAGGAGTCATGAGTTAAAAGCAGATCACAGTGAGCTGAAGAATGAACACATGATGAAGAAAGAAATAGAAATACAAACCTATAGAACTCGTTCTAAAAGGGTAGTTTAGAAGTTGATGGCAGAGAAGATGATAGCTAGAGGTAGTATGGGACCAAGGGAGATATTTTAAACTTGTATTTGTTGTTCAATAAAATAGGTAATTTCCTGCCTCAAGGGATAATCCTTTTGAGAAGGCATAGCTTAACATACAGGAGAGAAAACAGAGAATTGTTAGTGAACAATTTCTGAGAAAGGACAGTGGAAAGAAGAGCACAGCAGGAAGATGGCAGACAAAGGGGGAAGGCAGTCTAGGCGACTTGATGGTTGGATATCAGAGAAATTCTTCTGGCTGATGGTTTCAATTTTCTCTGGGAAGCAGAAAGCAAGGTCTTTTACTAGGAAGGAGGCAGGAAGTTGTGGAACAGGACTGTAAGCATACAGAAGATTTCAAATAATCATTGCAGATTCCTTAGAAACTATGATTCAGTGGTTCAGGGGCAGTGCCTCCAAATCGACATTTTAAACAAATCACACAGCTGATTCTGATACAGGGACCAGTCTTTAAGAAACACTGGCCAAGAGTTTTAAGACATGTTCCTTTTTATGTCCTTGTGTGAAACCCACCATCAAGAGCAGAAGAAATAGATATTTCCAAAAAGATCATACTGGAATACACAATTCCAGGAAGTTGTTTGATCAAAGCAGCTCTGGAGCCATTCTTAACCTTATGGGAAATTTAATAGATCTTAATTCAGTTCCAAGTCACTCAATATTAACTCAAACCAGTCTTTTATTCTGACTTTAGGTCCTTGTTCTAACAACAAGGTGCAATGAACTGAAGGTTTGTGCCCTCACCTCCAAAATTCATGGGCTGAAACCTAATCACCAATGTAATGGTACTTGGAAGAGGGGCTTTTGGGAAACTAGATCATGAGGATGAAGCTGTCATGAATGAGCCTAGATCCTTACAAAAGAGACTCCAGAGAGGTCTTTGTTCCCATTTGTCATGTGAGGACACAGCAAGAAGACAACTGTCTATGAACGGGGAAGAGAGTCCTCACCGAACACTAAATCTGCTGTTGCCTCCATCTTGGACTTTCCACCCTCCTAAACTGAGAGAAAAAAAAATGTCTGTTATCCAAGTGCACGGTATTTTTTTTACTAGCTGGATCAGACTTAGACACCAGGATTATGTTTTATCCATGTTCCACTCAATCATGTTCCACTCAACCCTTCCATCCCCAGAGCTACCACGAGTTACAACACTAATCCTTATCTAATTTATCTATGAGAATTTCAAGGTAACAATACATGCATGAGTATACACAAAAAGATAGATCAAAACCAACTTCACCCAGCTTAATTTTGAAAGAATAACTGTACAAGTTTTACAAAAGCATCATAACTATGTCAAGATTATGCATTTTGACACAAAAATAGTTTCTGTCCATGAATTTGAAGCCTGAGGATAGATTGATCAACTCTACAAAGGGTCTTACTTGGTTTTTGGTCATATTCTTAATGAACTTCCCCTCATCTTTGCTTGATTAACTGCCATTTATCCTTCAAATCCTAGATCAAATGTTACTTTCTTGGAAATGTTTCCCATCACCCTCAGTCCCATTCCGAATAGATCCCCACATTTATTCTCTCTTATATCATCCTGTTCTCTTCCTTCGTGACACTATAACAATTTCTTATATATATTATTTGTATGAATTTTTTAAAGTATGTAGTCTCTATTAGACTGTAAATCCTATGGCAAGGAATTTAGTTTTGCTTTACAATGTACGCCCATTTCTTAGCATGATATCCGGCATGAAGTGCTGATTTTAGATTAAATTAGCTTAATAAATATCTTTTGAGTAAATACAGTAAATGAGTAAATAAATAATTGAGATAGAATGAAGTTTAATAGGGGCTGTTAATATTGTAGCTGTCTTTGAAACCTATTTTTTCTTCATACTGAATATTCAATTGAGAGATTTAGATCTGAAATATGTGTCTAGAGTGAAGCTAGCAGAAGCTTTAAACTTTACTGGTAAAGAAATAACTCTAGGATTAGGAAAAAATAATTAGTTATCCTTTTTTGAAGACGGGTAAAACCCATTTTGAGTTTTCAAGGTATACAAGGAGACTATATTGCTTAATATTAGATGGTCCACAGATAGTGTTATGCTGGTAAATATTTAATAACTGGCTCTCTGGAAAAAAATATTGTAACAGTTACTGTTTCTCCCAGTGTAAACAATACCACTGTGGTCAATTTCAAACTACCAATGATTTAATAACCATCTCACTAAATTTCTGAAAAAATGGACAATTGACTCTCATAAGGTGGTACAGACCAGTTGTAGTACACTATCACAGACATGGTACTGAAGTGCTGAAAATTTTCTAAGTCACCATCTTCTCTGCCATGTTTGATAATATAACCCCCTTGGTAACTGAATCAAGGACTTCATTCAAGAGTTAGAGTAGATCAGGCCAGGCATGGTGGCTCGCACCTGTAATCCTAACATTTTGGGAGGCTGAGGTGGATGGATCACTTGAGATCAGGAGTTTGAGACCAGCCTGACCAACATGGGGAAACCCTGTCTCTACTAAAAATACAAAAATTAGCCAGGCATTGTGGCACATACCTGTAATTCCAGCTACTTAGGAGGCTAAGGCAGGAGAATCGCTTGAACCCAGGAGGCGAAAGTTGCAGTGAGTTGAGATCAGACCACTGAACTCCAACCTGGATGACAGAGTGAGACTCCATCTTAAAAAAAAAAAAAAAAGCGTTAGAGTAGATCAATAAGTCAAACTTCTTTAGAAAGAAAATAAATCTGGCATTGATTGAAGTTATCACCATGGCTTACTTCTTTATAGAGGCAGGCTGACTTCCTCACTTCCATCTGGGAATGATACTGGAGAGAGGCTTTCAACTTTAATAAAATTGTATCAACTACCTCTGGTCATTTGGAACAACACAGGGTCCAAATATACATTAGGAAGTCAACCCTACGCTATCCGTGCTGGTTTCCAGAGCAACATGTAGTGATAGCCCTCCAAGCGCTAGTCAGTCTAGCTGAGAGATGTGATGCCCAGAAAAGAAAATCTAAGGCAGTGGCTCTCAAAATTTTTTGACTGGTCACTTAGTCAGAGAAAGCTATTCCAAAAGACAAAATTCCATAAGGACAACACCCTGGAACAAATACGTTTTGAGAAGATCATACAAACAGTAACTTCAGCAATACTGTTAATGCAAATTGTGGGGCTAGCTAAATGAACTTCAGAAAAATAAATTAATACATTAAAAATCAAGGACAGTTTCCACGGAAAAGTCCAATAAACTCAGGATACTGCTAACGATGAACTGATAAGAAGCCCTCCCACTCTCTGATCTTTGCAGTGTTACCAAGCAGTGTGGAGTAGCCAGACTTCTTGGTAGGATGCGGAATTAGGATCCTCAGCAAATTTTAGTATAACGTTAATGTGAGTTTTTTGGACACCAAATTTTAGTAACCCTTAATATTTCACTTAGCGGTTACTGGTAAGCAACTTACTGAAAGTCTCTAGAATTGCACATCTTTGCCTTTAATAATTTGTATTTTTTAAATTAGTTCCCTGCTCAACTGATGGACCCTCATGGCTTACTGCATGGCCAAGAACCATATTTGAGATGGGTTGTCTAGGAGTTGTGCAATCCGGCCATTCCTCTAGGTCCCCTCTGCTCTGTTACTTGATCCTATGAGGCAGCCCCATGCTTGGACCACATTAGCTATGGCTCCAGTTGGACACCTTCACTATGCTCTTGGATAAAAACAACTTAATAAAATCTGCTTCTGCATTTGCTATAAAACAGTTATTGTGAATATTATTAGTGTTTATTAATGCATCAATGTATTTATCAATTACTTTAATAATTATTAAATTGTTTTTAAATAATGTAATTATTAACTTAACAATGTTATATATATATAATTTTAGATCATGCTGATGATGATAGTTAATGTTTATTAGAGTTTACTATGTGTCAATCACAAGCCTAAGGGTTTGGCATGTTTTGCTTTGTTTAATCTGCATATATCACTAAGGAAGAAGGTGCTATTATAAGTCCATTTATCCACAATGTCATCCCATACTCCTTAAATAATCTCTGCATGAGAATTTTTCTTGAAGTTTACTGCCAGGAAAATTTTGACTCTACTGGGAAACTGCTGTACTTTCTCCTTCCTGTTCTTGAGTTGTGTAATATTCATTGCCTGTCTTTTATCCCTGGATTCCAGAAACCTCACAATGGAATTTTGAGTCTTACACACAGGCTGGTGCTATCTTATCATTAGTATACTTGTTTCCATGTATTTATCTTTGTCTGACTCCATTTTCATTTTATTTGCTTTGTTGCATATATTCTTGCTAATAATTGCCTCAGAACTTTTTGGAAAGAGGAAAAGCAGAAATAAATTTAATTAAACACACAAAAAATACACACTTTGACTTTATCCTAAGAACATTACGCCTGAGGAATCATTAAATGGAGATTGAGAAAAACAGCCCCATCACTTGGGACAAGCTTGAAACAATTTGGGAAGCAAAATATCTTTTCCTCGAGCTGCCAGGATATGATGGCTATTCGTATGTTTTAATGAGATAGAGTTATTGACTCTCATCTGGGGAGAGCCCGGAGATCTACAGTAAAACTCTTGGCCAGAATATCAGAGGTCTTTAAAGGAGGTGGAATTTCTTCTATTATAGAAATCATCCCAGAAGCAGCTATCTTAGTACATACGCACCTATTCGGTGCCCTTTGCTGTAATATGAATACATTATTTAAGGGAAATATTTTATTTATAAAGTATTTTAACCTTAAACATGCATGCATTGTTAGGGATCAGAGGAACAAAGAATTATGCAATTATCACACTCTGTTTCCTCTGGCAAATGAGTACAGCTGCTCATAAGCGTCAATGTATAAGAAAATAATAATAATAATAATAACGTATTCAGAATTAACAAGGTTTATTACAACTCTTTTCTTTTATCTAATGGGAAATGGTATTGTCAGTGTGCTTCAAGCAATGGGTCTAGAAATGCCAAATATTTTATTTTATTTACTTTTTGAGACAAAATCTCACTCTGTTGCCCAGGTTAGAGTGCAGTGGCATGATCTCGGCTCACTACAGCCTCCACCTTGCAGGCTCAAGCGATTCTCCTGCCTATAGCCTCCCAAGTAGCTAGGATTGTAGGTGTGGACCACAACACCCAGCTGATTTTTTGTATTTTTAGTAGAGATGGGGTTTCACCACTTTGGCCAGGCTGGTCTTGAACTCCCGATCTCAGGTGATCCACCCACATCTGCCTCCCAAAGTGCTGGGATTACAGACGTAAGCCACTGTGCCTGGCCAAGTTTTGCATTTTAGCAGCTATGGTGACCACAGAAATGTGGTCATATGACACTTAAAATTTCTTGGGACGTGTGGTTTAAAGCTTAATAACAAGTGGCATTTTCTATTTGAATTTCATCAAAAAAGAAATTTTAAACACAAAGTAATTGCACTTCTTTCTGTGTCTCTCATTAGACTTTTCTTAGCCAATTCCTGCTGTAGTTCCACGCAGACCTAGAACTCAGAATGATGTCAACCCCTGTATCACCCTAATGGCTCCAGCCATCCTCAGCAATGGTGCTTGCAATCTAAATGTTGATTGATCAGAATCTCAAACTTTATTAGAGTTCCAAAGGAGTTTTGATTACTTCCTTAAAAGTTTATGCTTCAAGTGATCAGGCTGATTTATTATGAACTTGTAATTTAAGAAAAAACAACTCTCAGTTCGTTAAATTTACTTCTTAAACCTCTGTACTCAGAATGCTTCATTAGGATCCAGGAATTTGCATCTGGTTTAAAGAATTTTTTAATCTAACAAAATACTCCAAATTTTCAGTCTTTTCTTTTTAATTCCTCTCCTTAAAGCAAAAGGCACACCTGTAGCCTTTGGTTTAGGAGGTGTAAGAAGTATCTGCATCCAGAAAGAATGAGTAAGGCTCTGTTCATCCCACCCCTTCTCTATAGATCAGCGTTTCTCAACATCAGTGTGTGTATGAATAACCCGAGCATCTGGTTAAACTACAGCATCTGATTCAGTAGATTCAGGATAGGACCTGAGATCTGACTTTCTAACAGCTCCCAGGTGAGGTTGCTGGGGCTGCCTCACAGACCACACTTAGAAAAGTGAGGAGCTGTAGGATTTGGAGCACACACAACACATGCAACTGTAAATTTACCAGTAGCCACATTAAAAAATTAAGAAGAAGCAGGCAGAAATAATTTAACAATATGTTTATTTAACCTAACATATCAAAATATTATTTCAACATGTAATCAATATAAAAATTATTAATGAGATATTTACATTCTTTTTTTTTTCATTCCAAATCTTCAAAATCCAGTGTGGGTTTGTCTTAGTCCATTTTATGTTTCTGTAACAGAATACCACAGACTAGATAATTTATAATAAACAGAAATGTATTTGGCTCACAGTTTTGGAGTCTGGGAAATCCAAAAGGATAGGACCAGCATCTTGCAAGGACCTTCATGCTGTGTCATCCCACGACAAAAGGTAGAAGGATGAGAGAGGGTGAGAGACAGCAGAGTGCCAAACTTTCATAACAAACTTACTCATGTTATAATGACAGTGATCCATTCATGATGGCAGAGTTGTCATGACAACCATTTCCTAATAGCCCCATCTCCCAACACTGTTGCACTGTGGATTAAGTTGCTACCACACGAACTTTGGGAACATGTTCAAATCATAGTGATATTTTACATTTACAGCACATCTTAAACTACACTAACCACGTTTCAAGTGCTCAGTGCTCACATGTGGCTAGGTGGCTGTTGCATTGAACAGTGTAGGTCTAGAGGGTCTCACTGTTTCCTTGAAGAAATTCTGTCCAGTAACTTTTGAGTATTACAGAAATCTGTGAATGTCAGGATGTGAGATCACCCAAGATGACTATCTTTAGAGTGAGGGCTGCACCTAAGCTGAAAATGGCAGTTCTAATTTGAAAGATGAGTTTACTCAAAAGCAATATAGCACAAGGTGGCAAAAGCCTCTTGTGCATTGGCCACAGACTTAGCACTGTCTCCTTTGTCTTGGCACTTCCTGCTTGCAAGTTAAACAAGGTCCATGGGTAAGAGAAGGTACAGAAGTTTTGAGGCCTGAAAGCAGTTTAAGGTAGGTCAAAATGTATGAGATGGGAAGTAATAAGCTAGGATACAAGCAAAGACCAGGTAGTACAAGTCCTAGAAATCCTCACTTAGAGGTTTGAATCTTATTTAAGAGCAATAAGGAACCATTCAAAGGTTTTAAACAGAGAAATATGATCAGACTTTCATTTGACTTACTTATTTATTTGAGACAGGGCCCCAGTCTTTTGCCCAGGGCTGGAGTGCAGTAAAATGATCATAACTCACCACAACCTCAAACTCCTGGGCTCAAGTGATCCTCCTGCCTCAGCCTCCCAAAGCACTGGGATTACAGACCTAAGCCACTGTGCCCAGCCCAGGTTTTCATTTTAGAAAGATCTGTTAGCAACAATGGAAACAATTTCTGAATGAAGACAAGATTGAAGGCAAGGAGACTAGTTAGAAAACTTTTTCAGAAATCCCAGTAAAAGATGATAATGGCCTGAGTTAGGACACTAGTTCTGAGGTTGGAATAAAAAGACAAACAAATTTTATTTATACTTTAGTGATAGATTAATGAAAGAAAAATGATAAGAGAAGAATCAGGGATGATGCTCACGTATATCAGACAGAGCCTAAAACAGAAACTCAAATTAGAACATCAAGAGGATTAATAAAGGCATTATTGACAGAAGTGTGGACAGGGTGTAGGGGAGCCACAGAGATCAAGCAGTTCCCCAGAGGTGGAGCTGATACCACCCATAGGCCTGAAGGCACAAGAGAAAGGAGCAGTTACTTGACCCAGAAAGAGAGTGTTGTTTAACAAGGCTACCATGAGAGAAATAGTGACCTCTGGTTGAACAACACAGCCAAAGAGAGGCAAACCAGCAGCATGAGCCTGTGGGAAAAATATCCAGTTCTCACTCTCCTCCCTTCTTCTTGTTTCTTTATAGGACTCCCCATTGGCTGACCCCTCCCAGAAGCCAGAGAGCAAGGGAGTCCTTTGGTGTGGTCCATACTGCACCCACCTGGACACAGAAGAGGATAAAGAGAGAGTGGCTCTGGAAAGGTAACAGAAGATATCTGGCAAGCCGGTTTTCTAGCCGAGGTGGCTGTGTGGAGCCATTTGTTGAGACAGAGGACAATAGGATGCTGGTGTGGAGGGAAGAGGGTCTTCATGTGTCTCAGACTCACACTCATCCCTGGAATCTCTTTCTACTTGATGTGATCTTGCACCCCCCCATCCTCAACTCTTTCTGTTAAGACCCCCAAAAAAGAAGGGAGAATCACCATGAACTTGCAACAGCTCCTCATGGTCTCCCTGATTGCTTTCCAGCTCTACAATCCATTCTCAACACACCTCTGCTAATATCAATCAGGTCATGTTTTGATTTCCTTGCTTAAAGGCTTTCAGTGGTTTCCCATTGCTCTCAGAATAAAATCCAGACTCTCAGCCACAACCCACAAGGTGTTGTAGATCTGGGCTCTGCCCTGCCTTTGACCAATCTTTTTCACCCACTCACCCCACACTCTCTTCTCTCCAACCCCCACTCACTATGGGGTGTACTTCTCCCAGATCCCCATATGTGGGCAGTGGGTTCCCTCTCAGCTCCCCATTAGCTCTCTGGGGAGTACTCCCAGAGCCTACCAAAGTAGGAGCTCCCCCGTCCCAGCTTCCCTAGCACTTCTTATGACATGAAATTATTTTACTTTTTACTCTCTTCTTCCAGTAGGAAAAAAAGCTCCAGTATATACCTAGGTATCTTGCCAGTCTTATAATTGTTGTTACCCTCCAGCTAGAAAAGGGCCTGGCCCATAGCTGGCACTCAAAACATACATGATATATTGACCACAAGTATGAATGAGTACAAAATGCCAGTCCCACGAATGGACCATTTCAGAGGCAACCAGTGGGTTTCCTACCCTGACTCTGAAAGCTGTACAGCTAGGACCTGAGCTGGGTGCAGGGCCTAGGCCTCAGTGAAGACCAAGGGCCATGTATTCATGATCTGGTGCAAGATCTGCATATGAGGTTTTCATATGCATGAACATATACCTGTGTAAATTTAAAGAAAGGAGAATATGTTAAATTAAATACCACTCTTCATGCATATTACCAATACCCCCACCTCAGAGGTAACACTAGTAACAGGTCCCTGTGCAGTCCTCCCTACTCTACACTTAAATACATATATAATATATATATGCATACACATGGTATATATTATACATACATATATAAGCTATGTATATATAAAGTACTTAAATATATATACTTACCTACTTCTGCTTTTAAAATACAGATATAAGGCCGGGCGCGGTGGCTCAAGCCTGTAATCCCAGCACTTTGGGAGGCCGAGACGGGCGGATTACGAGGTCAGGAGATCGAGACCATCCTGGCTAACATGGTGAAACCCCGTCTCTACTAAAAATAGAAAAAACTAGCCGGGCGAGGTGGCGGGCGCCTGTAGTCCCAGCTACTCAGGAGGCTGAGGCAGGAGAATGGCGTGAACCCGGGAGGCGGAGCTTGCAGTGAGCCGAGATTGCGCCACTGCACTCCAGTCTGGGCGACAGAGCGAGACTCCAGCCTCAAAAAAAAAATAAAAAATAAAAAATAAATAAAATAAAATACAGATATATACTTTATATGCATACACACGCATACCTATGGATACCTGTAGTATTTAAATACAAATATATATATACTTCTCTACTTCTACATTTAAATATATAAATAGTTTGAGTCTTTTTGCATAAGTAGAAGCATCCTATATGAATTTTATCATGTGGCCCTTTCACTAAACAATATGTCTAAAACATAGTTTTATATCAGTACAAACAGAACTATCACTTTTTAATTGCCATGTAACATCAAGACTTCACAAATTATTTAATCACCCCCGTCTGGATAAATATATAGGTTATTCGCTCCTTGCGCACAAGTATGGTTATTTCTTCAGGACAGATGCCTAAAAGTTGAATTGCTGAACTGAAAGTTATGCATAGTTTAAATTTCTGTAGAAACTGCCAAATTGCTGTTTCATTTGTTCCCAAAAGTCTGTTTACTCTGCCACCAACAAGATGGAAGAGTATCTATTTCTCTCATGTCTTATGAACAACGGATATGATCAATCTTTTAAAAAACATTTGCACATTGTTAATTTTATGTGTTAACTTGGCTAGGTCACAGTATCCAGATATTTGGTCAAACACCAGTCTGGATGTCACTGTAAAGGTATTTGTTTATATGAGATTCACATTCAAATCAGCAAAACTGATGAGACTTAGACTGATCAGACTTTGAGTAAAACAGATTACCCTCCATGGTCAGTGGGTGGGCCTCATCCAATCAGTAAGACCTCAAAAAAAAAAAAAAAAAAAAAAAAAAAACCGAGGACCCGAAAGAAGAGGAAATTTTGCCTGCAGACTGCCTTTGGACTTGAGCTGCAACTTTAATTCTTCTCCATGCTGGATCGATGCTGGATCTCCAACATGCTAGCCTGCCCTGAAGATTTCAGACTCACCATTCTCCACAGAATTGTGTGAACAAATTCCTTTAAATAAATATACACACATTCAAATGCACACACACCATGCACTATTGGATCTGTTTCTCTGGAAAATCCTGACTAATGAACTTATTTAATGAGAAATTACTCCTCAGCTTAGTTTCAGTTTGCAATTTTCTGACCACTAGTGAAGTTTAAAGTTGTTTATAGAATTACTTTTCACCATTTTTTCTTTTTCTGTTAATAATCTTTCCCCATTTTCCACTGGACATTTTGAGTTGGTCTACCAGAAGTTCTTTCCAAATTTGTATTTTGATTGTTTCTTTCATAAATTGCACATATTTCACACAATCTCCCCTCTGTCATTAAACATGGTGATCTTACCGCCTCTGACTTTAGACATGTTGCACAGTTCGTGAGGAAGAATGGCTCTTCCCTCTCACCCCACCCTCATGAGCCTCTTTGGAGTTGCCATTTTCTATATGCTGATTTCTACACCTTTCAATCCCATCTACTTTCTATCTTTTGAGAACTCTCAAAATATCTACTTTACCATTTTGTGGTTTTGTGGCTGCATCCTTTTTTTTTTTTTTTGAAACAGAGTCTCACTCTGTCACCCAGGGTGGAGTGCAAGTGCAGTGGCATGATCTTGGCTCACTGCAACCTCTGTCTCCCAGGTTCAAGCAAGTCTCCTGCCTCAGTTCCCAAGTAGCTGGGATTACAGGCACCTGCCACCACACCCAGTTAATTTTTTGTAGTTTTAGTAGAGATGGAGTTTCACCATGTTGGCCAGGCTGGTCTTGAACTCCTGACCTCAGGTGATCTGCCCGCCTCGGCCTCCCAGTGTGCTGGGATTACAGGCGGGAGCCACCGCACCCGGCCGCATCCTTTTTCTCATACCTTTTCTGCCATTTCAAACAGATTTAGGAAGGGCAGGAAGGTAAGTATGGGAGCTCAGCTGACTACATCCAATGAAAACCTAAGGCAATCACTTAACAATGGAAGCAGGGCAAGAGTTTTCAAAGTCTCTGGGACTCTGCTGGTTATATTTTTTAAAACCTATTCAAATGTAATAGTAGCACCTAAAACCATACAATTATCCCTAACTTTCCATGAAGAACAAAAAGAACAGTAACAGGCTCTTTAAAAAGTGTTAGTAAGTGCCTAATAAGTGGGATACGTACAAAGAAGACTACAAGAATATGCTTTTTGGAAATCAAAAAGTTTACCACAGAGAAGTGGTGATACAATCACTGAAGGAGTTAAAATAATATACAATTAGACAAATTTTTGCTTCTTTTTTATATACAGTTCTGTTTGGTTTCCATGAAACAGAGTTTCGTTTGATTGAGAAAATACTACTTTTTACACTATGTGTGACTTACAAACAAGAATTAGACATCCATGAAGCCAAAGACACTCCCTCTCTGAACAACATCTTAACACAGAACAATTGGGGACAACGTTCACAGATACTGAGGAGCACACAGCAGGTTTCTAAACACTGCCTGGCATGGTGTAAACAGCATTTGTGGGTGAGAATGGAAACAGGCATGAGATTCGCCTCCTGAGTTAGAAATGGATGGCCAATTCCACTTTCCCCATCTCCCAACAAACCCAATGCTTAACAGAATTCTGGGACGGCTGCTATATTTGCTATTTCCCCACCCCAATCCAGCTAGCTCTTCTCTGTTTTCCTTTGGGGAGATCTTGGGGGGAAGGGAGAGGTACATGAGCCAAGCTGGCCCCAGGACACAGTTTGCAGTGAAAAAGAAAAAAAAATTAAGGACACTTGTTCAACAATTTTTGAGAGTTTCAAGATGGCAACAGCATAGCATTAAACTAAGCAGGGGCCTTTTGAAGACAGGTACACCCCTTTGAAGCCAGCCCTGGTTAGCCTGTTGGACTCTTGAGAGGAGAGCCACAGTGGGGAAAATAGGGAAGCTGAGTCACCTCCTGCACACAGCTCTGCAGAGACGTCCACTCATTCCTGCAATCAGATCCCCAGGACCACCTGGCCTCTGCCCTTTCCTTTCCAAGGCTTGGTTGTCCTGTTCTCCGGCTTTGCCTATAATTCTGTGAGCTCTCACCTCATTCCAAAACTTTCTTTCAATTTTTCTTTTGTTTTTCTTTGCAAGTTCCTGTGACTTGCACTAATTTTACATGGGAAGTCAACAAGTGATTCCCATTTATTGGGCGTATTTTTCTACTAGAACTAGGGGATGAAGCAGTGAACACTCAGTAAGCTCCCTGCTTTCATAGGGCCTCCTTAATGTAACACAAAAACAGTAAGTCCATGAATAAATAAATCATTTTAAACAGTAAAAGGTAGTAGGAAGAAAATAAAGAGGATGATATGACAGAGGGTATCTCAGGAGAGGAGCACTCCTGGCTCAGGGCCTTGGTACCAGCTATTCCCTCTCTGGCAACACCATTCCCAGACGTTCCCTTTGCTCACTCTCTCATCTTACCCAGCTTCCTACTCAACTGTCATCTTATCAAGGTAGCTTCCTCTAATAACCCTATTAAAATGGCCCTGGCTCCAATTCCTGCTTCTATTTCCTCTCCCCTGATTCTGCTTTTATTTTATTCATAGTATTTGTCACTACCTGATGCATCACATACTTATTTTTTTACTTATGAATTATCTGACCCCGCCAGACCTGATGAGGACAGTCTATAGAGAAGACGGGTTTCATCTTTGTTCATGGCTGCACCGTTGCACTGAGAACAGCACATGGCACTGAGTAGATGCTCAACAAATATTTGTTGAGTAAACAAATGCAAAAATGGATGACTAAGAGTGGTCAGAGAAGGCCTCTCTGAGAAAGTAACTTTAAGGCTGAAACATAATGAGGAGAAGGAGATGGCCGTGTGTAGAATGATCAATGCAGAGGAAGCAGCAAGTGTGAAAACACAGCGATGGAAACGTGGTTCTTGTGTTTGCAGGACAGAAAGAAAGACAATGTCGGCATCCATTTCACCCTGACTTGAGGTGAAAAGAGGCTTAAGGACAACTGTGGTAGAACAGGCCACTGGGGTTCAGACCACATGTAGAGGTCTACCCACTGCTGTCTCTGCTCTGGGTCCACAGGCAGCCATCTACCACTATCTCTGGTGGGATTGCCAGAGCCCCCTGGCTGCCCTAGGCTGTGACAGCAGCTGGGTGTGAGGTCAGGGGCCTGACTGTGGGCAGCAGGTATGGCAGCTGGAGGCTAGCTGGATGCAGGGACGATGAGATGGTAAATGCCTGCCATTCAGGGTGGTGTTGCCAGAACCTCACGGTTCTTAGAGGATGGAAGGTGCTGCTTGAGGATGAGTGAGGCAGATGGGGTTTAGAACATGATGGATCACCAAAGAAACCATAGGCGGAGAGGTGCAAGGGAGTGTCTATGGCACATGGTGACGTTTCTGAAACCTCAGGTCCACCCTGTGTTGGTACAAAATAGGGTGTTTTATAGGCAAGAAAGTAGCTGGTATGTGATGATACCATCAACAGGACTGGCTAGTACTAGGCACAGCGCAGACAGTTCCTTCTCCTTCCACTGTGACAGATGCCTCTTGTCAGTCATAGCACTCTGCTGTAGCTGAGCCCAGAAACTGACTCCAAATCCCTCACAGTGCAGTGTTCCAGGCAGCCACCACTAACTGATTGGAGTTGGCATGTAACATGCGTTTGCCAATCCTAACCTACAGGCTGATGCCCAGAAGTCACA
Organism: Rhinopithecus roxellana; assembly: GCF_007565055.1. Lineage (NCBI taxonomy): Eukaryota > Metazoa > Chordata > Mammalia > Primates > Cercopithecidae > Rhinopithecus > Rhinopithecus roxellana. Next base: position 11,426,198 of record NC_044565.1, on the reverse strand, counting down.
AGGGCAGAGTTTCAAGTGCCTCACTGGGAATTTACGAAAAGAGGAGTCTTTCTACTAATAGATCTGCAAACCCAATTTTGCAACTTTAAGCTTCTTTCTCGAACTATAACAAACCTACAGGAAGGTATACAGATTGTAAGGCCACAGCTTGTGAATTACCACAGAGTGACCACACAGCCACTCAAATCAAGAAATAGAGTATTACCAACACCTAGGACCTCCCCTGACCCCCTGACAATCATTTCACCATCTCTCCTCCCAAGGGGAACTACTATCCTGACTTCAAACACCATAAATAAGTTCTGCCTAATTTCAACTTTGTATAAATAAAAGCAGACAGTATGCATTTGTTTGTGTTTGGCTTTTTTCATTCATTATATTTGTAAGAGTCATCCATGTTGCTGAGGGGAGGTACTACTGTTAGAATATATAAGGCCTTGGGCCAGGTGCAATGGCTCACACCTGTAATCCCAGCACTTTGGGAGGCCAAGGCGGGCAAATCACCTGAGGTCAGGAGTTTGAGACCAGCCTGGTCAACATGGTAAAACCCCAACTCTACTAATATATAAAAATTCGCTGGGCTTGGTGTCGGGCATCTGTAATCCCAGCTACTTGGCAGGCTGGGATTACAGACTTGAAAGAGGCATGAGAATCACTTGAACCCAGGAGGCGGAGATCACAGTGAGCTGAGTGTGCACCACTGCACTCCAGCCTGGGTAACAGAGTGAAACTGTGTCTCAAAAAAAAAAAAAAAAAAAAAAAAAAAAAAATATATATATATATATATATATATATATATGGCCTTGGAGGCCAACCTAAGGACCTGAGTCTTTACTTCAAGCAAGATGGAAAGCCAGGGTGTTTTTTGAGCAGTGGTGTGATGCCCTACAATTTATACTTCTAAATGATGGTTCTGACTGAAGTGTGAGAAGAGCAGGTAGACCCACAATGGCAGAAGCAGGGAAACAGACCAGTCAGGAGGCTCCTGCAACAATCCAGTGAGAGTGAAGGGACTTGGACCAGGGGGATGTACAGAGGTGAAGAGAAGTGGTCTGTTTCCAGCTGTATTTTGAAGGCAGAACCAAGAGGATTTGCTGGTGGACTGCAGGTTGGTGTGAAAGAGAGGGAGGAGTCAATAATGACTGCAGGATTTGGGGACTGAGTAACTGGGGAATGGAGCTACCATCCTCTGAGATAGAGAAGGCTGCAGAAGGGGCATATTGGGGTCAGGGGATCAAAAATTCTGTTTGAGGCCTTTCAAGTTAGAGATGCCTATAGTCATCTGAGTGGAAGCATCACGTAGGCAGTTAGTTGTAGGAACCTGTGGTCCAAGATAGAGGTCAGCATGAGGATGACTTAGCATCAGTCTATAGATGGTATTTAAAGCCACAGAACTTGTGAGATCACAGGGCAGGTAAGAATAGAAAGAAAGGACAACTGCAAGGCTGGCATCTGAGCTGAGCCTAAAGGATGAGCAGGATCCCATAAGTGAAAAAGAAGGAAAAGACAAATGAATGATAACAGCAGTAGTTGGCATTTATTGAACACCTACTCTGCATCAGGCTCTACACTAAGCACTCATGCTATCATCCCATTATCGCATTTAGCCCCCACAGCAACTGTATAGAGCAAGAGCTATTTACCATCCCCATATTACAGATGAGAACACTGAGACTTGAAAGAGTCAATTTTGTTCAAGTTCTGTAAGTGATACAGCTGGGCTTGGAATCAGACAGTCTAGTTCTGAAGTCCTCATGCCTAAATACTATTCATACTAGCTGTCCATGGACACTCTAGGCAGAGCTAACAAGATGTGCAAGTGTATGGAACTGTGAGTGTAACCCAGATATCCCCACGAAATATCAAAATAAAATGACCAGCCCTCTATCTCACATAAAGACAGGATCTTGCTCACCTTCCTCAACATCCTTAGTGGTTCGCTTTTTCCTAGAACTATGTCTTTGGGAGAAGTAGAGGTTTAGCTCACGTCCACTGCTGGGGCAGCCCAAGCTAGATCTGGCTCTGCTGTTCCCTGACTCTGAACCTAGGCCTCCAACTGTGGATTTCTGATCAGCACATTTTGCTCCTGATCAAAGCTCAGAATCCAAGGCTCACCACACCCCATCTTATGTATATCCCCCATGCACATACCCACCCCCAAAACACTAACACACCACTGCAGCATCCTCAGACTTTTACTAAAAGGAATAATGGTGAGGATAACCTCACAGCACAGAACTAGTAGCCAATTAAAGCTGATTAGGCATCATTATCCCAAAGCTCAGATCAAGAGCAAGACTTGACTAACTGGACCATAAAGTAAAGATCTGCATAGGAAGAAGGAGGGAGGCACCTGCCTCTCACAGGGCCCTAGGCATTGTGGGGAGGGGAAGAAAGAGAAAGAGTAAAAATTAAGAGATGTATTCTCATTTTACCTCCCCAAGGTTTAGCCCACAGAAGGGAGGAATGCCCCATTTAACACTCACAAACCAGGTAAAAGTTATTGCTAATTTTGTATCCACTGCTTGAGTGGTGAGAGGCTCATGAAGACTCAGTCAAATACAGACAAAATGAAGGATCAGGACTGCCATTTTCTCTTCCCATTGGATGCAACACTTCTCATATATACATTTCAGAAACACACTATAGTTTTGTATCTTTCTTTTTCAATTAAAATTTACATTTTTCTGTTGTCATTAAAAATTCTGTATAATAATTTTTATATTTTCAAAATATATCTAGAGGTGTCTACTGTAATTTGCTTAACTATCACCCTATTTAGGCTTACTTTTTCCATTTCACTGTTTAAATCATGAGGTGATAATCTCTTTGCATTCCTGGTTATTTCCTAGAAGTGAAAAAGTTAGAATTAGTGAATACCATTTTCGGTAAGTTCTGCCACATCGTCTTGCAGAAACAAAATACTAAAATTAACAATTACAGCAGCAGTGGATGAATGAACAGATTTCACCAAAACCTTATGATCATTTATTCAACAAATGTTTATCAAGGGTCTATTACGAGCTAGTCATTATTCTACATGTGGGAGATACGGTAATAAATGAGACAGAAAACATCTCTTTTCTCAGGGAGCTTCAATATAGAACATGTCATGTAGCAGTAAGTTCTGTGAAAGAAAATAAAACGAGGTAAAGGGATACAGCAGAGGCCTGGCAGCCACCTGGAACAAATCTTACCAGCTGCCTATTTCTGTAAGTAAAGCTTTGTTAAAGCACTGCCACAGCCATTAATTTAAGTATTGTCTGAGACTGCTTTCCACTACAATGGTGAAGTTGAGTGGTTGCCATAGAGACCATATGGCCCACAAAGCCCCATGTGTTGGCAGCACCCAGCTTGTTAGAGTAAGACAGAGCCAAAGCATCCTGGGATGCAGTATTGGTATGGCAGACTAACTGCTGTAACAAACAGACTCCAAAGAGGATGGTGGCTCATACACAACAGGAATTTATTCTTGTTCTCATTACAGTAGTGGATATGGGAATAACAAGCAGAATCCAATCTATCTGGGTCTTTCAGGGACCCAGAATTGACAAGGCTTTACTTTCTTCAACACTTGGCTTCAAGGTTATCCTGGGGTTGCCCTCTAGTCTGGCCAGCCAGAAGGAACAAAAAACATGGTGTATTTCTATGCAGGAGGCTTTTAGGGGCCCAGTCCAGAAAAGGCTTACATCAGTTCCACCAACTCTCCATTGTCTAGAACACTGGCACAGGGTGGCACCTGACTGTATGGGTTACAGGGAAATGAGGTCCCTGGCTGCTCAGCACTTCCCAGGATGATGTTTGGAGCAAGCAGGCCATCTCTGTCTCAGAGAGGATACAGCTTCCAATTTTCAACCAGAGTTGGCAATCCACTATGCTTTATTGTGCATTTCTCTGATTAACACTAAAGTTGATATATAAAATGTGTTTTGTCTTCTTTTTCTTTTATTTTCTTTTGTTTTTGAGTCTGAGTTTCATTCTTGGCGCCCAGGCTGGAGTGCAATGGCGTGATCTCGGCTCACTGCAACCTTCACCTCCTGGGTTCAAGCAATTCTCCTCCCTCAGGCTCCTGAGTAGCTGGAATTACAGGCACCTACCACCACACCCAGCTAATTTTTGTATTTTTAGTAGAGATGGTGTTTCACCATGTTGGCCAGGCTGGTCTCAAACTCCTGACCTCAGGTGATCCGCCCACGTTGGCCTCCCAAAGTGCTGGGATTACAGGCGATATATAAAATGTTTTAGGGCCAGCCCCAGTCATTCACACCTGTAATCCCAGCCCTTTGGGAGGCAGAGACAGGAGGATCACTTGCGGCCAGGAGTTCAAAACCATCCTGGGCAATATAGCAAACCCTTGCTCCCCCTACTCCCCACTGTCTCTAATAAAAAATGAATAAAGCTTTATAACATATGTATTAGTCATTTATGATTTCTCCTTTCTGAATTTCCCATCTTCGTGTTCTTTGTTCATTGAGCTCTCAGAATTTTTTAAATCGTTTTTATGAGTGCTTGAATGATTAAACATTATAATCCTCATTTGTTGTTTTCCTTTTCATTTTTACATAGTTTTTGAAGGATGGAAAATTTAAAACTTTGTATAATCAATTCTGTGTGTTTTTTCTTTGTATTCCTTCCATTGTTTTCTACTGGGGGAATTTTTTTACCTATTTAGAGATTAAATACACAATCTCTTCCTTGCTGCATTTTTTTTTCAAGTTTTTTTTAAAGCTTTGCATACACTTTTAAGTGAGGTTCTAAGTTAACTGCTTTTGAAAATAGCCAATTTTTTCAACACCAGTTATTAAACAATTCATGTGTTTGTAATAGATTTGTGATGACTCATTTGCTACATTTTAAGCTATTTAATCTTCCAGAGTGTGCCTCTATTCTTATCTTAATTCAGTACCGTGAAACTTTAATTGTTACATTTTTATAGTCTTTTCATATATTCATATCTGGTAAGGTAAGCCCTTCCTATACTACTTCTTGTTTAAATATTTTAAGAGTATTTCTCATGTTTTAATAATTTTTATCTCATTGCAAAAATAAAAAATACGAATTTTTATTTCAAAAATACAACATGAAAATAGAAAGTTCTTAGTTAACTTCAGATAATTGTTTAAATTCCTTTTAAATTTCTATTACTATTCTAATTGTGTCTATATGATATCCACAGATTAATTTGGGAAACCGACAACTTCAAAACATAGAAAAAGCTCCTCATTGTTTTATGTTTTTCAGGAACGCTTTTTGACTTTCTTCATACAGATCCAGTGTATTTCTTGTCAATTTTATTCCTAAGTATGTTATAGTGTAATGGTATTTAAATGTAATATTTTTTCTATTTTATTTGTACCTGGTGTTTGTTGGCATGCTGAAAAGCTATTAATTTGTACATAGTTATGTTGTAACTGGTCATATAGGTTTTCAGTTAATTTTCTCATGCTTCCTAGAGAAATGATCATATTCTCTAGCAAACAAAAATAATGATCTATTTTTGTAAAAAAATCTATAGTTCTTTTTGTGCTGCTTTTCAGTTCCTGCTTCACCGCAGTCCCTAGCACAGTGTTGTGTAATCCACAGTCCACAGGGCCCTAGCATCCCATGAATTTGAAAAATGCTGGATCCTTCATCTCCCTCTTGTAGGTTCTCTACTTATATTTGAGTGTTGAGAGCTTTGAAAAGTCATGTGATAAAGAATCCTAGCTAAACTTATTTAACCTTGCATCACTACTATACATCCACTAATATGCAAAACATCCACCAATATGCCTCAGGACAATGGCAGTCCTGTCTCCAACACCCCCATGCCACAGCCTGTGTTCTCTTTCCTACCCAGACCTTCCACAGCCACCACTGCTTGGAAAACCTGTGTTACTGGATTGAAGTTAGGGTAATTCTGCACAATTTCCTAAACAATGCTGAAAAATGGCTGTGATAAAAAAAAATCCTTTGATTCATTGATGTGATGTACAGTACGTAGGTAAATCTGTTTGTGTTCTCTTTTTTCTCCTGAATAGACTTGCCAGAAGTTTATATAACTTATTGCTTTTTTGAAGAGCCTGCTCTTTGATTTATCAATGCTATAATTTTTGTGGGTTTTAATTCAATAATCACTGTTTTTATATTTATCCTGTTTTCCTCCTACTTTCCTTAAATGTATTTTGCCATCATCTCTTCTAACTTGGGGAGCTAGGTACTTAGTTCACCTATTTTTGTATTTACAACTACATATCAAACTGTATGGAACTTAGCCAAATGCCAACATGCTCCCATTATTAGAGAAAAGAAAGGGAGAAAAAAGATTAACTCATTAAATTTCAGGCTCATTGCTTTTCTCACAGAATCTAATACATTAATTAAACTTTATCCCAAAAAGAGCTAACATAGATAAAAATAGAGAAGTACTGGTTTTTTGAAACAACTTTGAAAAACTAAGGTCGTGGAGAACTGGAACACCCAGAGTCCCTTCAGCTCCAGGCAAATCAAAGTCATGCAACAAGCATAGAAAGAGCTCAGCCAAACTTCATACCCCATCTTCCCGGGCTCTTTTAAAAGTAGAGGTTGGCTTATATTCAGTTCAAATTTGTCCTACAATTTTGGAGTCTGCTTATTTAGATTCCTTCCAGAGGCCAATCTTGAGGCAAGTATCCCCAAGCAAAGTGTTTTATTGGGGAGGCAATCCCAGATAGCACCACTAGGCGAGTAGGGAAGTGAGATGAGGAAGGAAGGAAATGAGTGAAAGAATTATTATCAAGCAAGTAAATAGAGAAGCAACTGGAGCTTGATTCTGCTGTGGAACTCCGAGACCAGGGTAGAGCGTGGGCCTCAGGGTTGTCCCACCCCCAGGGTGAGCGGCTGGGGTATTCACATACACAGACTCCTGTCAATCAGTGGAGGGCTGCTGAGGGTAGCGGCGCGGCTGGTCTGCAGCTCCCACGGGAAAAGTCCACAGTTTCAGAAATGCAGGCGCTGGCAGTCGGATGTCAGACCAGGGTGCAGTAAGTGGTAAAGGCGAGGGGATAAGATAGCAGCGGAGAGCAATGGGATGGGGAGTGCCCTGGCAGCCATTAGAGGGGCATTGGATGTTCTTCTCTTCAACCAGTCATAAATATCTCACCCAGGCTTGAGAACAGTGCCTGGAGTTACTTATGGGCTGATTTTCTTTCTGAGAGACATAAAAGGGATTTTTTTCTAGGGTTAACCCATGACCTACTGTACTCTCATCATCAGAGACGCATCTTCTGGATGTGCAACAAAGAAGGAGCACAGGTTGTGTCTGACCGTGGTCACTGTGCAGAGATAGTCAAGCCGCGTGGGAGCCAGGGCTGAGGATGGTAAAGTGAGGAGACGTCAGAGGTCCCTGGGGGTGTTGCTAAAGGGATTCAGACTTTAGACAGTTGAGATGGACTGGGGAACAGAAAGCACAGAGGAGACAAATTGCACCTTCATGACAATTTTATTGTTTTAATAATTGCTTTCCTCTTCCAGGGAGTCCCCTTGTTACAAGATCCTAAACCGTTGTTAAGAAAAATGTCGTGTCTCCTATGTGTAGTTCTATCTGGATGACCTTGAGTCACTTCCTTCACTGCTGAATAGGAAGGGAAATAAAAACTGCTTCACCAGGAGAGTAGTTCTAACAACTGATTAGATGAAGGGAAAACTGTGTGATTAATAAGTGCTCGCTAATAAAAGTAAGTCCTCCTCACAAGAATTTGTTCAGCTTAATTAATGGGACAATCTGTTCTCCAAAGCACAACATAAATGCAATATAAATAAAAGGGATTTGACCCTATTTGTCATTGCCAGTTTCCCAATAGTGGAGAATAATAAAATCTATGTTCCAGTCAGCTCTTTATGCAGATAAATTCACTCTCTAAAATGACATTTTGAAAATTAAAATGCTTTCTTATCAATATCATGATCTTTTAATAAATGTAGCTTTCTCCCATTCATTAGCTGAGTTTTATAAACTACTTACTACACCCACAGTACAACAGTCACCAATAGTACTGGCCTTTATTTTGCTGTATGGAACTCTGAGTAGATATTATGAAATTGCTCTTCCTCTGCAGAAAATATATTACCTAGGTCATTGTCAACTGTCTGCCTTTTTGACAAATGGCTTCCTCAACTAAAACCGTTACATGCTGCCAGGTACAGTGGCTCACGTCTGTAATCCCATCACTTTGGGAGGCCAAGGCAGGCAGATCTCCTGAGGTCAGGAGTTCGAGACCAGCCTGGCCAACACGGTGAAACCGGTCTCTACTAAAAATACCAAAATTAGCCTGGCTTGGTGGCAGACGCCTGTAATCCCAGCTACTAGGGAGACTGAGGCAGGAGAATCACTTGAACCCAGGAGGCAGAGGTTGCAGTGAGCTGAGATCACGCCATTGTACTCCAGTCTGAGGGACAAGAGCAAGATTTTGTCTCAAAATAAATAAATAAAACCCTTATATGCCAATTTGCAATTGTATGTTTTCCTCCCTATTTCTGGTGACAAACAATGGTGTCTGCATAAAACTCCTTCCCTGGTTTCAGCTTAAATGTAGAGCCCAGGGAATGACCGTACTAGGCTCAGTGTCTATGCCATTCAGGTCTATGCACATGCCTTACTTTCTGGCCCTAGAAGTAGCTTATGATCGTGGAGCCAGGTCACTGCTGCTGCCACCAAAGCCGCAGGTCGAGGAGCCCCATGCACAGAGCAGACTAAGAAAGATTGCTGCACCTGCAAACCTGCCAACTTCTGGTGACATAGCCAGGAGCACACCCCCTAGAGTGACTTTGATCACTGGGAGACCAAGTGGGGTTGGAGCTGGGAGATAACTTCTTTTCCCTTTCTTCCCCAGGTGGACTATTTGGAAAGTGTACTATAAAACCACACAATTAGCTGCACTTACAACTCTGAGAACAGCTCAATAACATACCTCCTTGTATTTCTTTTCTTTTTTTCTCTTTTCTGTATGTTATGTGGTAAAATGCATATAATGCCTCCTTGTATTTCTTTTCTTTTTTCTCTTTTCTGTATATTATGTGGTAAAATGCACATAATGCATGTATAAATACATATAAAATACATACAGTTAAGTGGCATAAAATTTGCCATCTTAACCATTTCTAAATGTTCACAATATATTAGTGTCATCTACACACACATCATTGTGCAACAGATCACTAGGACTTCTTCATCTTGCAGGACTGAAACTCTGTACCCACTGAACAGCAACTCCTCTATCCCCCTCCCTACAGTTTCTGGCAACCACCATTCTGCTTTCTGTTTCCACTTCTGTTTGACTACTTTAGATACCTCAAATAAGTGGAATCATGCTGTATGTATTTGTCTTTGTGATTGGCTTATTTCACTTAGCCAGTGTCCTTAATGTTCTCAAGGGTTCATCTGTGTTTTTGCCTATCACATAATTTTCTTCTTTTTTAAGGCTGAGTAGTATTCCATCATATATATATACCACATTTTCTTTATTCATTCTTCCATCAATGGACATGTAGGCTGCTTCCATCTCTTGGCTGTTGTGAATAATGCTGCAATGAACATGGGATGCAAATATCTCTTTGAGATCCTGTTTTCAGTTCCTTTGCATGTGAACCCACACCTCCTTATATTTGCACTGTTTCTTTCCCTACCTCACTTCCTTTTTCCCTACCTCACTTCCTTTTTCCCTCACTCCTGTTGCCTGGGGCCTCTGCCAGTGATGTGCTGGTGAAGTTTAATATCTGGCTCTCAAGTATAGTTCCAATGTAAATGTTAGCTGATATTTTCATTTAAATTAATAAGTAAGATGAAAGGGAAAGTACAAAGACATATGTCTGAACTTTGCTCGTGATGGCATGAGCAATTTCTTTGTTGCATTGGACAATAGTTTTCACATTCTGGAAGAATATTTCAATTTTATGTAGTATTCCCAATATAATGGCTCCAAACATGACATGTTTTTAAGTTTAATTTGTATTATTAACATTTTCTTCTTCACTTTCTTAACTCTATACAATCGACAAGACAAACGGAGCCCAGATTTGTAGCTTTTGCCTCTATCTGTGATGTACAGTACTCCCAAAATGTCTGATTTCAACCTAAAACATAATGTTATTGGAAGTGGAGTTGCTCTGATAACACGTTTTTTGGTATTTCCATAATAAATGTAAATAACCTCAAAAGCATAGATAATAGGAAACTATAGTCAAATAATTAGGAAGTAATGAGTTTTGGGTATTTATTGCTTTTGTTTTTAATATAATGTCTTCTAATTTTATATTTATGTAATTTAATTTTTAATAATGGCTGTATTCAACAACAATCTCTAAAAATTAAATGATCAGCTTTTGTGAGACAGTTCAAGCTGGCTCCAGCACACCACTGGTGTGCATTCCTAAACAAAATATTAAGCCATAAGCTTTTTTTCTCCAGTTTTATTGAGGTAAAATTAACAAATAAAAATTACATGTAGGCTAGGTGCAGGGGTTCATGCCTGTAATCCCAATACATTGGGAGGCCAAGGTGGGAGGATCACTTGAGGCCTGGAATTTGAGACCAGACTGTGCAATATAGTGAGACTTCATCTCTACAAAAAATTTTAAAATGAGCCAGTTGGTGGTGGGTGCCTGCAGTCCCAGCTACTCAGAAGGCTGAGGCGGGAGGATCACTGAGCCCAGGAGGTCAAGGCTGCAGTGAGTCATGATCATACCACTGCTCTCCAGCATAGCTGACAATAGAGCAAGACCCTGCCTCAAAAAATAAATAAATAAAACTGTATATATTTAAGGTATACAATGTGATGCTTTGATATGTATATACATTGTGGAATGATTACCACCACTATCATGCTAATTAACATATACATTACCTTAGTTATTATTGTGTGTGACAACATTTAAGATTACTCTTTCAGCAAACTTCAAGTACACAATACAGCATTAGTTACTAGAGTCACTGTACTGTGCATTAGACCTCCAGAACTATTCATTCTGCCTAACTAAAACTTTGTACCCTTGACCAACATCTCTGCATTTCTCCCAACTCCCAGCCCCTGGAAACCACCATTCTACTCTTTGCTTCTATAAGTTTGACTTTTTTAGATTCTACCTATCCATGAGATCATGCAGCATTTGTTTTTTTGTGCCTGGCTTATTTAACTTAGCTTAATGTCCTCCAGGTTCATTCCTATTGTCACAAATGGCAGAATTGTCTTCCTTTTTAAGGCTGAATAATATTCCACTGTAGGTATACATGTACAATTTCTTTAGCCATTCATCCATTGATGGACACTTAGGCTGATTTCACTTATTGGTTATTGTGAGGAATGCTGCAATAAACATGGGAGCACAGATATCTCATTGAGATAATAATTTCATTTCCTTTGAAATACCATAGAAGTGGGATTGCTGGATCATATGGTATTATATGTTTAAATTTTGAGGCACTTCCATACTGTTTTTCATAATAACTATACTAATTTGCTTTGCCACCAACTGTGTACAAGGGTTCCCTTTTCTCCACATTCTCATCAAGACTTGTCGTCTTTTGTCTTTTTGATAACAGCCATTCTAACATGTTTGAGGTGATATCCCATTGTCATTTTGATTTGCGTTTCTCTGATGCTTAGTGATATTGAGCATCTTTTCATATAACTGTTGGTCACTTTTATGTTTTCTTTGGAAAAATGTTTATTCCGGTCCTTTGCCCATTATTAATCAGGCTGTTTCTTTGCTATTGAATTGTGTATGTTCCTTAAGTATTTTTGATATTAACCACTTATCAGATGCATGGCTTACAAATATCTTCTCCCATTCATAGGTTATCTCTTCACTTAGTTGATTGTTTCATTTCCTGTACAGAAGAAGCTTTTTAGTTTGAAGTAATCCCATTTGGATGTAGTCACATCCAAAAAATCATTTCTAAGACCAATGTCAAGAAGTCGTATTTTTTTTCTACTAGTTTTACAGTTTCGGGTCTTATATTTAAGTCTTAATCCATTTTGAGTTGAATTTTGTAAATGGTATGAGATAAGGGTCCAGTTTCATTCTTCTGCATGGGGATATCCAGTTTTCCCAAAACTATTTATTGAAGAAATTATCCTTTCCCCATGTGTGCTCCTGACACCTTTGTCAAAGATCAATTAATCATAATCATGTGAGTTTTATTTCTGGGTTTGGCTTTCTGTTCTGTTCCATTGACTTATGCATCTGTTTTTGTGCTGGTACCATGCTTTCTTGATTACTATAGCTTTGTTGTATATTTTGATATCAAGTAGTGTGATGTCTCCAGTTTTGTTCTTTATGTTCAAGATTGCTTTGGCTATTCTCGATTTTTTGTGGCTCCATATAGACTTTAGTATTGTTTTTCTATTTCTGTGAAAAATGTCATTAGAATTTTGATAGGGATTGCATTGAATCTGTAGATTTATTGCTTTGGGTAATATAGACACTTTAACAATATAAATTCTTCCAATTCATGAACATAGGATATTTTTCCATTTGTTTGTGACTTCTTGGATTTCTTCCACCAGTTCTTTATAGTTTTCAGTGTATAGAGCTTTCACCTGCTTGGTTAAATTTATCCCAATTATTTTTTATGCTCTTATGAATGGAATCATTTTCTTAATTTCTTTTAAGGGCTAGTTCCTTGTTAGAGTATAGAAACTAATGAATAGTTCGCATATAACTATTAATTTTGTATATGTTAATTTTGTATTCTGCCACTTTACTTAATTTGTTTATTAGTTCTAGTAGCTTGGGGGTAGAGCTTTTTTTGGGTTTTCTGTTTATAAGATCATGCCATCTGCAAGCAGAGAAAAATTTAGTTTTTCTTTTCCAATTTGGGTGCCTTTTATTTCTTTTTCTTGCCTAATTGCTCTGGTTAGGACTTCAATACTATGTTAAAGAAGATGTGACCAAAGTGGGCATCATTGTCTTTTTCCTGATCTTAGAGGAAAGGTTTTCAGCTTTTCACTGTTGTGTATGGTATTAGCTGTGGGATTGTCATATATGGCCTTTATTAAGTTGAGGCACATTTCTTCTATGTCTCCTTTATTGAAAGTTTTTTATCATAAAAGGATCCTGAATTTTGTCAAATGTTTTTGCTGTCTCTATTTAGATGATTATATGATTTTTATCCTTAATTTTGTTAATATGGTGTATCACATTTATTAATTTGCATATGTTAAACCATTCTTACATGCTTGGAATAAATCCCACTTGTTCATGGTGTAAGATCCTTTTAAGGTGTTGCTGAATTCAGTTTATTAGTTACACCATAAACTTTTGCCTTGGGTTCTGCTTTCTAGGCAAATAGACTATGAGAAATACCCTCAAAACAATTGTGAAACACGTTATTCTTTCTTATTAGTTTAGCCTTTTCTTCCCCCATTTATCTACCTACTATAAAGGAAAAGAGAGAGAAAAAGAAAAAAAAAAGAAAAAAAAAAAAAACCACAGCACTCAACAGTAGCCGAAAACCTCATAGTCCTCCTCAAATATTTTATTCTTCATAAAGCCCCTGGAACATTTATACCATTCTGAGGCAAAGAAGGGCTGAAGGAGAAAGCCCTACAGTACAATTCCCCTCTCATCCAACAGGATGGGGACTCAGAGTTGGTTTTATTTTATTCACATTTACAAGGTTGTGCCTTTGTTTACAAAGCACAGACCCCTCCTGGTCTGTCCCTGCTTCCATCACTTAACCCCATAACAAATAGGGAGGGTGGCAGGGGACTATCAGAGGACCATAAAGAAGGAATGCCAAAATTAGGAGTCTGTGTCCCCTCCCATTTGGAAATGTTGGCCCTTGGGCTTTCCTCTCATGATCAAATCATCTCCATTGGAAATCTTGTTGACCCCTTGAAGGTGCAACCCGTTCGTGAGCAGTGCAAGATTCCACACTCTCATATTTTTATCACAAAATATCTCTAGGATGTCCACGTGAATTCCCCAATCCCGGCCCTCAGAAGATGATGAGATGAGGAGCAAATTATGTAAATTTCAGAGAATGCCACATTCTCCGAAGCCCTCCTCCCTGTCACTGCCCAGACTGCCACTGCATGCCCTTGCCACCAGTTGCTAATTGCCTGCTCCTGTACTTGCATTTCAGAAGGTGACCTGTTGCTCACTCAGCAACTCCAGACCAGCTTCAGACTGGGAAAGTCAGGACACATTTCTCCTATCGGGTGGACTAAATCACACTTTCTTCAATCACATCTGAAACCTTTCCGATTTAATTTTTTCTTGGGTACGCTCTGTCAGCCCTAGGGTACTATATAGTTTCCTTATATCTTATAGTGATTCCTTTTTTTTTTTTTTCACTGTGTTGCCCAGGCTGGAGTGCAGTGGCACGATCTCAGCTTACTGCCTCCCATGTTCAAGCGATTCTCCCCTCTCAGCCTCCCCAGTAGCTGGGACAACAGGTGTGCACCTCCCAGCTAATTTTTGTATTTTTAGTAGAGACAGAGTTTCACCATGTTGGCCAGGC